>NC_082722.1:21949904-22669904 GCF_030144855.1 Hypanus sabinus
CAGAGAAGACTGTGACCGGATTGGTGGAGTCAGCGAAGACTGTGACCGGATTGGTGGAGGCAGAGAAGACTGTGACCCGACTGGTGGAGGCAGAGAAGACTGTGACCGGACCGGTGGAAGCAGAGAAGTCTGTGACCGGACTGGTGGAGGCAGAGAAGACTGTGACCGGACTGTTGGAGGCAGAGAAGACTGTGACCGCACCGTTGGAGGCAGAGAAGACTGTGACCGGACTGGTGGAAGCAGACAAGACTGTGACCGCACCGTTGGAGGCAGAGAAGACTGTGACCGGACTGGTGGAGGCGGAGAAGACTGTGACCGGAGCGGTGGAAGCAGAGAGGTCTGTGACAGTACTGGCGGAGACATAGAAGACTGTGACCGAATTGGTTGAGGCAGAGATGACTGTAACCGGATTGGTGGAGGCAGGGAAGACTGTGACCGGACTGGTGGAGGCAGAGATGACTGTAACCGGATTGGTGGAGGCAGAGAAGACTGTAACTGGACTGGTGGAGGCAGAGAAGACTTTGACCGGACTGGTGAAGGCAGAGAAGACTGTGACCGGATTGGTGGAGGCAGAGAAGACTGTGACCGGACTGGTGGAGGCAGAGAAGACTGTGACCGGACTGGTGGAGGCAGAGAAGACAGTGACCGGACTGGTGGAGACAGAGAAGACTGTGACCGAACTGGTGGAGGCAGAGAAGACTGTGACCGGGCAGGAGCAGGCAGAGAAGACTGTGACATGACTGGTGGAGGCAGAGAAGACTTTGACCGGACTGGTGGAGGCAGAGAAGACTGTGACCGGACTGGTGGAGGCAGAGAAGACTGTGACTGGACTGGTGGAGGCTGAGAAGACTGTGACCGGACTGGTGGAGGCAGAGAAGACTGTGACCGGACTGATGGAGGCAGAGAAGACTGTGACCGGACTGGTGGAGGCAGAGATGACTGTAACCGGATTGGTGGAGGCAGAGAAGACTGTGACAGGACTGGTGGAGGCAGAGAAGACTGTGACCGGACTGGTGGAGGCAGAGAAGACAGTGACCGGACTGGTGGAGACAGAGAAGACTGTGACCGGACTGGTGGAGGCGGAGAAGACTGTGACCGGACTGGTGGAGGCGGAGAAGACTGTGACCGGAGCGGTGGAAGCAGAGAGGTCTGTGACAGTACTGGCGGAGACATAGAAGACTGTGACCGGATTGGTTGAGGCAGAGATGACTGTAACCGGATTGGTGGAGGCAGAGAAGACTGTGACCGGACTGGTGGAGGCAGAGATGACTGTAACCGGATTGGTGGAAGCAGAGAAGACTGTGTCCGGACAGGTGGAGGCGGAGAAGACTGTGACAGGACTGGTGGAGACGGAGAAGACTGTGACCGGACTGGTGGAGGCGGAGAAGACTGTGACCGGAGCGGTGGAAGCAGAGAGGTCTGTGACAGTACTGGCGGAGACATAGAAGACTGTGACCGGATTGGTTGAGGCAGAGATGACTGTAACCGGATTGGTGGAGGCGGAGAAGACTGTGACCGGACTGGTGGAGGCAGAGATGACTGTAACCGGATTGGTGGAAGCAGAGAAGACTGTGTCCGGACAGGTGGAGGCGGAGAAGACTGTGACAGGACTGGTGGAGACGGAGAAGACTGTGACCAGATTGGTGGAAGCAGAGAAGACTGTGACCGGACTGGTGGAGGCAGAGAAGACTTTGACCGGACTGGTGAAGGCAGAGAAGACTGTGACCGGATTGGTGGAGGCAGAGAAGACTGTGACCGGACTGGTGGAGGCGGAGAAGACTGTGACCGGACTGGTGGAGGCAGAGAAGACTGTGACCGGATTGGTGGAGGCAGAGAAGACTGTTACCGGACTGGTGGAGGCGGAGAAGACTGTTACCGGACTGGTGGAGGCAGAGAAGACTGTGACCGGACTGGTGGAGGCAGAGAAGACTGTGACCGGACTGGTGGATGCAGAGAAGACTGTGACCGGACTGGTGGAGACAGAGAAGACTGTGACCGGACTGGTGGAGGCAGAGAAGACTATGACCGGACTGGTGGAGACAGAGAAGACTATGACCGGACTGGTGGAGACAGAGAAGACTGTGACCGGACTGGTGGAGGCAGAGAAGACTGTGACCGGACTGGTGGAGACAGAGAAGACTGTGACCGGACTGGTGGAGGCAGAGAAGACTGTGACAGGACTGGTGGAGACAGAGAAGACTGTGACAGGACTGGTGGAGACAGAGAAGACTGTGACAGGACTGGTGGAGGCAGAGAAGACTGTGACAGGGCTGGTGGAGGCAGAGAAAACTGTGACAGGACTGGTGGAGGCAGAGAAGACTGTGACTGGACTGGTGGAGGCAGAGAAGACTGTGACCGGACTGGTGGAGGCAGAGAAGACTGTGACCGGATTGGTGGAGGCAGAGATGACTGTAACCGGATTGGTGGAGGCAGAGATGACTGTAACCGGATTGGTGGAGGCAGAGAAGACTGTTACAGGACTTGTGGAGGCAGAGAAGCCTGTGACAGGACTGGTGGAGGCAGAGAAGACTGTAACAGCATTGGTGGAGGCAGAGAAGACTGTGACCGGACTGGTGGTGGCAGAGAAGACTGTAACCGGATTGGTGGAGGCAGAGAAGACTGTGGCAGGACTGGTGGAGGCAGAGAAGACTGTGACCGGACTGGTGGAGACAGAGAAGACTGTGACCGGACTGGTGGTGGCAGAGAAGACTGTGACCGGACTGGTGGAGGCAGAGAAGACTGTGACCGGACTGGTGGAGACAGAGAAGACTGTGACCGGACTGGTGGAGGCAGAGAAGTCTGTGACCGGACTGGTGGAGGCACAGAAGACTGTGACAGGACTGGTGGAGACAGAGAAGACTGTGACAGAACTGGTGGAGGCAGAGAAGACTGTGACAGGGCTGGTGGAGGCAGAGAAAACTGTGACAGGACTGGTGGAGGCAGAGAAGACTGTGACCGGACTGGTGGAGGCAGAGAAGACTGTGACCGGATTGGTGGAGGCAGAGATGACTGTGACCGGATTGGTGGAGGCAGCGATGACTGTAACCGGATTGGTGGAGGCAGAGAAGACTGTGACAGGACTTGTGGAGGCAGAGAAGACTGTGACAGGACTGGTGGAGGCAGAGAAGACTGTGACCGGACTGGTGGAGGCAGAGAAGACTGTGTCCGGATTGGTGGAGGCAGAGATGACTGTAACCGGATTGGTGGAGGCAGAGTAGACTGTGTCCGGACAGGTGGAGGCGGAGAAGACTGTGACAGGACTGGTGGAGACGGAGAAGACTGTGACCGGATTGGTGGAAGCAGAGAAGACTGTGACCGGACTGGTGGAGGCAGAGAAGACTGTGACCGGACTGGTGGAGGCAGAGAAGACTGTGACCGGACTGGTGGAGGCAGAGATGACTGTAACCGGATTGGTGGAGGCAGAGAAGACTGTGACAGGACTTGTGGAGGCAGAGAAGACTGTGACAGGACTGGTGGAGGCAGAGAAGACTGTGACCGGACTGGTGGAGGCAGAGAAGACTGTGACCGGACTGGTGAAGGCAGAGAAGGCTGTGACCGGATTGGTGGAGGCAGAGAAGACTGTGACAGGACTGGTGGAGGCAGAGAAGACTGTGACCGGACTGGTGGAGACAGAGAATACTGTGACAAGACTGGTGGAGGCAGAGAAGACTGTGACCGGATTGGTGGAGTCAGCGAAGACTGTGACAGGACTGGTGGAGGCAGAGAAGACTGTGACCGGATTGGTGGAGTCAGCGAAGACTGTGACCGGATTGGTGGAGGCAGAGAAGACTGTGACCCGACTGGTGGAGGCAGAGAAGACTGTGACCGGACCGGTGGAAGCAGAGAAGTCTGTGACCGGACTGGTGGAGGCAGAGAAGACTGTGACCGGACTGTTGGAGGCAGAGAAGACTGTGACCGCACCGTTGGAGGCAGAGAAGACTGTGACCGGACTGGTGGAAGCAGACAAGACTGTGACCGCACCGTTGGAGGCAGAGAAGACTGTGACCGGACTGGTGGAGGCGGAGAAGACTGTGACCGGAGCGGTGGAAGCAGAGAGGTCTGTGACAGTACTGGCGGAGACATAGAAGACTGTGACCGAATTGGTTGAGGCAGAGATGACTGTAACCGGATTGGTGGAGGCAGAGAAGACTGTGACCGGACTGGTGGCGGCAGAGATGACTGTAACCGGATTGGTGGAGGCAGAGAAGACTGTAACTGGACTGGTGGAGGCAGAGAAGACTTTGACCGGACTGGTGAAGGCAGAGAAGACTGTGACCGGATTGGTGGAGGCAGAGAAGACTGTGACCGGACTGGTGGAGGCAGAGAAGACTGTGACCGGACTGGTGGAGGCAGAGAAGACTGTGACCGGACTGGTGGAGGCAGAGAAGACAGTGACCGGACTGGTGGAGACAGAGAAGACAGTGACCGGACTGGTGGAGGCAGAGAAGACTGTGACCGGACAGGAGCAGGCAGAGAAGACTGTGACATGACTGGTGGAGGCAGAGAAGACTTTGACCGGACTGGTGGAGGCAGAGAAGACTGTGACCGGACTGGTGGAGGCAGAGAAGACTGTGACTGCACTGGTGGAGGCTGAGAAGACTGTGACCGGACTGGTGGAGGCAGAGAAGACTGTGACCGGACTGATGGAGGCAGAGAAGACTGTGACCGGACTGGTGGAGGCAGAGATGACTGTAACCGGATTGGTGGAGGCAGAGAAGACTGTGACAGGACTGGTGGAGGCAGAGAAGACTGTGACCGGACTGGTGGAGGCAGAGAAGACAGTGACCGGACTGGTGGAGACAGAGAAGACTGTGACCGGACTGGTGGAGGCAGAGAAGACTGTGACCGGACAGGAGCAGGCAGAGAAGACTGTGACATGACTGGTGGAGGCAGAGAAGACTTTGACCGGACTGGTGGAGGCAGAGAAGACTGTGACCGGACTGGTGGAGGCAGAGAAGACTGTGACTGGACTGGTGGAGGCTGAGAAGACTGTGACCGGACTGGTGGAGGCAGAGAAGACTGTGACCGGACTGGTGGAGGCAGAGAAGACTGTGACCGGACTGATGGAGGCAGAGAAGACTGTGACCGGACTGGTGGAGGCAGAGATGACTGTAACCGGATTGGTGGAGGCAGAGAAGACTGTGACAGGACTGGTGGAGGCAGAGAAGACTGTAACAGCATTGGTGGAGTCAGCGAAGACTGTGGCCGGATTGGTGGAAGCAGACAAGACTGTGACCGGACTGGTGGAGGCAGAGAAGACTGTGACCGGACTGGTGGAGGCAGAGAAGACTGTGGCAGGACTGGTGGAGGCAGAGAAGACTGAGTCCGGACTGGTGAAGGCAGAGAAGACTGTAACAGCATTGGTGGAGGCAGAGAAGACTGTGACCGGATTGGTGGAGGCAGAGAAGACTGTGACAGGACTGGTGTAGGCAGAGAAGACTGTGACCGGACTTGTGAAGGCAGAGAAGACTGTGACAGGACTGGTGGAGGCAGAGAAGACTGTGACCGGACTGGTGGAGACAGAGAATACTGTGACAGGACTGGTGGAGGCAGAGAAGACTGTGACCGGATTGGTGGAGTCAGAGAAGACTGTGACCGGATTGGTGGAGTCAGAGAAGACTGTGACAGGACTGGTGGAGGCAGAGAAGACTGTGACCGGACTGGTGGAGACAGAGAAGACTGTGACCGGACTGTTGGAGGCAGAGAAGACTGTGACAGGACTGGTGGAGGCAGAGAAGACTGTGACAGGACTGGTGGGGGCAGAGAAGACTGCGACCGGACTGTTTGAGACAGAGAAGACTGTGACCTGACTGGTGGAGGCAGATAAGACTGTGACCCGACTGGTGGAGGCGGAGAAGACTGTGACTGGACTGGTGGAGTCAGAGATGACTGTGACCGGACTGGTGGAGGCAGAGAAGACTGTGACCCGACTGGTGGAGGCGGAGAAGACTGTGACCGGACCGGTGTAGGCGGAGAAGACTGTGACCGGACCGATGGAAGCAGAGATGTCTGTGGCCGGACCAGTGGAGGCAGAGAAGACTGTGACCCGACTGGTGGAGGCGGAGAAGACTGTGACCGGACCGGTGGAGGTGGAGAAGACTGTGACAGGACTGCTGGAGACAGAGAAGACTGTGACCGGATTGGTGGAGGCAGAGAAGACTGTGACAGGACTGGTGGAGGCAGAGAAGACTGTGACCGGACTGGTGGAGACAGAGAAGACTGTGACCGGACTGTTGGAGACAGAGAAGACTGTGACCGGACTGGTGGAGGCAGAGAAGACTGTGACCGGACTGGTGGAGGCAGAGAAGACTGTGCCAGGACTGGTGGAGACAGAGAATACTGTGACCGGAATGTTGGAGGCAGAGAAGACTGTGACCGGTCTGGTGGAGGCAGAGAAGACTGTGACCGGACTGGTCGAGACAGTGAAGACTGTGATCGGATGGGTGGAGGCAGAGAAGTCTGTAACAGCATTGGTGGAGGCAGAGAAGACTGTGACCGGACTGGTGGAGGCAGAGAAGACTGTGACCGGACTGGTGGAGACAGAGAAGACTGTGACCGGACTGGTGGAGGCAGAGAAGACAGTGACCGGACTGGTGGAGGCAGAGAAGACTGTGACCGGACAGGAGCAGGCAGAGAAGACTGTGACATGACTGGTGGAGGCAGAGAAGACTGTGACCGGACCGGTGGAGGCAGAGAAGACTGTGACCGGACTGGTGGAGGCAGAGAAGACTGTGACCGGACTGGTGGAGGCAGAGAAGACTGTGACTGGACTGGTGGAGGCAGAGAAGACTGTGACCGGACTGATGGAGGCAGAGAAGACTGTGACCGGACTGGTGGAGGCAGAGATGACTGTAACCGGATTGGTGGAGGCAGAGAAGACTGTGACAGGACTGGTGGAGGCAGAGAAGACTGTAACAGCATTGGTGGAGGCAGAGAAGACTGTGGCCGGATTGGTGGAAGCAGACAAGACTGTGACCGGACTGGTGGAGGCAGAGAAGACTGTGACCGGACTGGTGGAGGCAGAGAAGACTGTGGCAGGACTGGTGGAGGCAGAGAAGACTGTGACCGGACTGGTGGAAGCAGACAAGACTGTGACCGCACCGTTGGAGGCAGAGAAGACTGTGACCGGACTGGTGGAGGCGGAGAAGACTGTGACCGGAGCGGTGGAAGCAGAGAGGTCTGTGACAGTACTGGCGGAGACATAGAAGACTGTGACCGGATTGGTTGAGGCAGAGATGACTGTAACCGGATTGGTGGAGGCAGAGAAGACTGTGACCGGACTGGTGGAGGCAGAGATGACTGTAACCGGATTGGTGGAAGCAGAGAAGACTGTGTCCGGACAGGTGGAGGCGGAGAAGACTGTGACAGGACTGGTGGAGACGGAGAAGACTGTGACCGGACTGGTGGAGGCGGAGAAGACTGTGACCGGAGCGGTGGAAGCAGAGAGGTCTGTGACAGTACTGGCGGAGACATAGAAGACTGTGACCGGATTGGTTGAGGCAGAGATGACTGTAACCGGATTGGTGGAGGCGGAGAAGACTGTGACCGGACTGGTGGAGGCAGAGATGACTGTAACCGGATTGGTGGAAGCAGAGAAGACTGTGTCCGGACAGGTGGAGGCGGAGAAGACTGTGACAGGACTGGTGGAGACGGAGAAGACTGTGACCAGATTGGTGGAAGCAGAGAAGACTGTGACCGGACTGGTGGAGGCAGAGAAGACTTTGACCGGACTGGTGAAGGCAGAGAAGACTGTGACCGGATTGGTGGAGGCAGAGAAGACTGTGACCGGACTGGTGGAGGCAGAGAAGACTGTGACCGGACTGGTGGAGGCAGAGAAGACTGTGAACGGACTGGTGGAGACAGAGAAGACTGTGACCGGACTGGTGGAGGCAGAGAAGTCTGTGACCGGACTGGTGGAGGCAGAGAAGACTGTGACAGGACTGGTGGAGGCAGAGAAGACTGTGACAGGGCTGGTGGAGCTAGAGAAAACTGTGACAGGACTGGTGGAGGCAGAGAAGACTGTGACCGGACTGGTGGAGACAGAGAAGACTGTGACCGGACTGGTGGAGGCAGAGAAGACAGTGACCGGACTGGTGGAGGCAGAGAAGACTGTGACCGGACTGGTGGAGGCAGAGAAGACAGTGACCGGACTGGTGGAGGCAGAGAAGACTGTGACGGGACAGGAGCAGGCAGAGAAGACTGTGACATGACTGGTGGAGGCAGAGAAGACTGTGACCGGACTGGTGGAGGCAGAGAAGACTGTGACCGGACCGGTGGAGGCAGAGAAGACTGTGACCGGACTGGTGGAGGCAGAGAAGACTGTGACCGGACTGGTGGAGGCAGAGAAGACTGTGACCGGACTGGTGTAGGCAGAGAAGACTGTGACTGGATTGGTGGAAGCAGACAAGACTGTGACCGGACTGGTGGAGGCAGAGAAGACTGTGACCGGACTGGTGGAGGCAGAGAAGACTGTGGCAGGACTGGTGGAGGCTGAGAAGACTGAGTCCGGACTGGTGAAGGCAGAGAAGACTGTAACAGCATTGGTGGAGGCAGAGAAGACTGTGACCGGATTGGTGGAGGCAGAGAAGACTGTGACAGGACTGGTGGAGGCAGAGAAGACTGTGACCGGACTTGTGAAGGCAGAGAAGACTGTGACAGGACTGGTGGAGGCAGAGAAGACTGTGACCGGACTGGTGGAGACAGAGAATACTGTGACAGGACTGGTGGAGCCAGAGAAGACTGTGACCGGATTGGTGGAGTCAGAGAAGACTGTGACCGGATTGGTGGAGTCAGAGAAGACTGTGACAGGACTGGTGGAGGCAGAGAAGACTGTGACAGGACTGGTGGGGGCAGAGAAGACTGTGACCGGATTTGTGGAGGCAGAGAAGTCTGTGACCGGACTGTTTGAGACAGAGAAGACTGTGACCTGACTGGTGGAGGCAGATAAGACTGTGACCCGACTGGTGGAGGCGGAGAAGACTGTGACCGGACTGGTGGAGTCAGAGATGACTGTGACCGGACTGGTGGAGGCAGAGAAGACTGTGACCCGACTGGTGGAGGCGGAGAAGACTGTGACCGGACCGGTGTAGGCGGAGAAGACTGTGACCGGACCGATGGAAGCAGAGAGGTCTGTGGCCGGACCAGTGGAGGCAGAGAAGACTGTGACCCGACTGGTGGAGGCGGAGAAGACTGTGACCGGACCGGTGGAGGTGGAGAAGACTGTGACAGGACTGCTGGAGACAGAGAAGACTGTGACCGTATTGGTGGAGGCAGAGAAGACTGTGACAGGACTGGTGGAGGCAGAGAAGACTGTGACCGGACTGGTGGAGACAGAGAAGACTGTGACCGGACTGTTGGAGACAGAGAAGACTGTGACCGGACTGGTGGAGGCAGAGAAGACTGTGACCGGACTGGTGGAGGCAGAGAAGACTGTGCCAGGACTGGTGGAGACAGAGAATACTGTGACCGGAATGTTGGAGTGAGAGAAGACTGTGACCGGTCTGGTGGAGGCAGAGAAGACTGTGACCGGACTGGTCGAGACAGTGAAGACTGTGATCGGACGGGTGGAGGCAGAGAAGACTGTAACAGCATTGGTGGAGGCAGAGAAGACTGTGACCAGACTGGTGGAGGCAGAGAAGGCTGTGACCGGACTGGTGGAGACAGAGAAGACTGTGACCGGACTGGTGGAGGCAGAGAAGACTGTGACCGGACTGGTGGAGACAGAGAAGACTGTGACCGGACTGGTGGAGGCAGAGAAGTCTGTGACCGGACTGGTGGAGGCAGAGAAGACTGTGACAGGACTGGTGGAGACAGAGAAGACTGTGACAGGACTGGTGGAGGCAGAGAAGACTGTGACAGGGCTGGTGGAGGCAGAGAAAACTGTGACAGGACTGGTGGAGGCAGAGAAGACTGTGACCGGACTGCTGGAGACAGAGAAGACTGTGACCGGACTGGTGGAGGCAGAGAAGACTGTGACATGACTGGTGGAGGCAGAGAAGACTGTGACCGGACAGGAGCAGGCAGAGAAGACTGTGACCGGACTGTTGGAGACAGAGAAGACTGTGACCGGACCGGTGGAGGCAGAGAAGACTGTGACCGGACCGGTGGAGGCAGAGAAGACTGTGACCGGACTGGTGGAGGCAGAGAAGACTGTGACTGGACTGGTGGAGGCAGAGAAGACTGTGACCGGATTGATGGAGGCAGAGAAGACTGTGACCGGACTGGTGGGGGCAGAGATGACTGTAACCGGATTGGTGGAGGCAGAGAAGACTGTGACAGGACTGGTGGAGGCAGAGAAGACTGTAACAGCATTGGTGGAGGCAGAGAAGACTGTGGCCGGATTGGTGGAAGCAGACAAGACTGTAACAGGACTGGTGGAGACAGAGAAGACTGTGACCGGACCGGTGGAGGCAGAGAAGACTGTAACAGCATTGGTGGAGGCAGAGAAGACTGTGACCGGACTGGTGGAGGCAGAGAAGACTGTGACCGGATTGTTGGAGGCAGAGAAGACTGTGACAGGACTGGTGGAGGCAGAGAAGACTGTGACCGGACTTGTGAAGGCAGAGAAGACTGTGACCGGACTGGTGGAGACAGAGAATACTGTGCCAGGACTGGTGGAGGCAGAGAAGACTGTGACCGGATTGGTGGAGTCAGAGAAGACTGTGACCGGATTGGTGGAGTCAGAGAAGTCTGTGACAGGACTGGTGGAGGCAGAGAAGACTGTGACCGGACTGGTGGAGACAGAGAAGACTGTAACTGGACTGGTGGAGGCAGAGAAGACTGTGACAGGACTGGTGGAGGCAGAGAAGACTGTGACAGGACTGGTGGGGGCAGAGAAGACTGTGACCGGATTGGTGGAGGCAGAGAAGACTGTGACCTGACTGGTGGAGGCAGATAAGACTGTGACCCGACTCGTGGAGGCGGAGAAGACTGTGACCGGACTGGTGGAGTCAGAGATGACTGTGACCGGACTGGTGGAGGCAGAGAAGACTGTGACCCGACTGGTGGAGGCGGAGAAGACTGTTACCGGACAGGTGGAGGCGGAGAAGACTGTGACCGGACCGATGGAAGCAGAGAGGTCTGTGGCCGGACCAGTGGAGGCAGAGAAGACTGTGACCCGACTGGTGGAGGCGGAGAAGACTGTGACCGGACCGGTGGAGGTGGAGAAGACTGTGACAGGACTGCTGGAGACAGAGAAGACTGTGACTGGACTGGTGGAGGCAGAGAAGACTGTGCCAGGACTGGTGGAGACAGAGAATACTGTGACCGGAATGTTGGAGGCAGAGAAGACTGTAACCGGATTGGTGGAGGCAGAGAAGACTGTGACAGGACTGGTGGAGGCAGAGAAGACTGTGATCGGACGGGTGGAGGCAGAGAAGTCTGTGACCGGATTGGTGGAAGCAGACAAGACTGTGACCGGACTGGTGGAGGCAGAGAAGACTGTAACCGGATTGGTGGAGGCAGAGAAGACTGTGGCAGGACTGGTGGAGGCAGCGAAGACTGTAACCGGACTGGTGGAGGCGGAGAAGACTGTGACCGGACTGGTGGAGGCAGAGAAGACTGTGACAGGACTGGTGGAGACAGAGAAGACTGTGACCGGACTGGTGGAGGCAGCGAAGACTGTAACCGGACTGGTGGAGGCGGAGAAGACTGTGACCGGACTGGTGGAGGCGGAGAAGACTGTGACCGGACTGGTGGAGGCGGAGAAGACTGTGACCGGACTGGTGGAGTCAGAGAAGACTGTGACCGGACTGGTGGAGGTCGAGAAGACTGTGACCGGACTGGTGGAGGCGGTGAAGACTGTGACCGGACTGGTGGAGGCGGTGAAGACTGTGACCGGACTGGTGGACGCAGAGAAGACTGTAACAGGACTGGTGGAGACAGAGAAGACTGTGACCGGACTGGTGGAGACAGAGAAGACTGTGACCGGACTGGTGGAGGCAGAGAAGACAGTGACCGGACTGGTGGAGGCAGAGAAGACTGTGACCGGACAGGAGCAGGCAGAGAAGACCGTGACCGGACTGGTGGAGACAGAGAAGACTGTGACCGGACTGGTGGAGGCAGAGAAGACAGTGACCGGACTGGTGGAGGCAGAGAAGACTGTGACCGGACAGGAGCAGGCAGAGAAGACTGTGACATGACCGGTGGAGGCAGAGAAGACTGTGACCGGACCGGTGGAGGCAGAGAAGACTGTGACCGGACTGGTGGAGGCAGAGAAGACTGTGACCGGACTGGTGGAGGCAGAGAAGACTGTGACTGGACTGGTGGAGGCAGAGAAGACTGTGACCGGACTGGTGGAGGCAGAGAAGACTGTGACCGGACTGGTGGAGGCAGGGATGACTGTAACCGGATTGGTGGAGGCAGAGAAGACTGTGACAGGACTGGTGGAGGCAGAGAAGACTGTAACAGCATTGGTGGAGGCAGAGAAGACTGTGGCCGGATTGGTGGAAGCAGACAAGACTGTGACCGGACTGGTGGAGGCAGAGAAGACTGTGACCGGACTGGTGGAGGCAGAGAAGACTGTGGCAGGACTGGTGGAGGCAGAGAAGACTGTGGCAGGACTGGTGGAGGCAGAGAAGACTGAGTCCGGACTGGTGAAGGCAGAGAAGACTGTAACAGCATTGGTGGAGGCAGAGAAGACTGTGACCGGACTGGTGGAGGCAGAGAAGACTGTGACCGGATTGGTGGAGGCAGAGAAGACTGTGACAGGACTGGTGGAGGCAGAGAAGACTGTGACCGGACTTGTGAAGGCAGAGAAGACTGTGACAGGACTGGTGGAGGCAGAGAAGACTGTGACCGGATTGGTGGAGTCAGAGAAGACTGTGACAGGACAGGTGGAGGCAGAGAAGTCTGTGACCGGACTGGTGGAGACAGAGAAGACTGTAACTGGACTGGTGGAGGCAGAGAAGACTGTGACAGGACTGGTGGAGGCAGAGAAGACTGTGACAGGACTGGTGGAGGCAGAGAAGTCTGTGACCGGACTGGTGGAGACAGAGAAGACTGTGACCCGACTGGTGGAGGCGGAGAAGACTGTGACCGGACTGGTGGAGTCAGAGATGACTGTGACCGGACTGGTGGAGGCAGAGAAGACTGTGACCCGACTGGTGGAGGCGGAGAAGACTGTGACCGGACCGGTGGAGGCGGAGAAGACTGTGACCGGACCGATGGAAGCAGTGAGGTCTGTGGCCGGACCAGTGGAGGCAGAGAAGACTGTGACCCGACTGGTGGAGGCGGAGAAGACTGTGTCCGGACCGGTGGAGGTGGAGAAGACTGTGACAGGACTGCTGGAGACAGAGAAGACTGTGACCGGATTGGTGGAGGCAGAGAAGACTGTGACAGGACTGGTGGAGACAGAGAAGACTGTGACCGGACTGTTGGAGACAGAGAAGACTGTGACCGGACTGGTGGAGGCAGAGAAGACTGTGACCGGACTGGTCGAGACAGTGAAGACTGTGATCGGACGGGTGGAGGCAGAGAAGACTGTGACCGGATTGGTGGAGGCAGAGAAGACTGTGACAGGACTGGTGGAGGCAGAGAAGACTGTGACCGGACTGGTGGAGACAGAGAAGACTGTGACCGGACTGTTGGAGACGGAGAAGACTGTGACCGGACTGGTGGAGGTGGAGAAGACTGTGACCGGATTGGTGGAGGCAGAGAAGACTGTGACCGGACTGGTGGAGACAGAGAAGACTGTGACCGGATTGGTGGAGGCAGAGATGACTGTAACCGGATTGGTGGAGGCAGAGAAGACTGTGACAGGACTGGTGGAGGCAGAGAAGACTGTAACAGCATTGGTGGAGGCAGAGGAGACTGTGACCGGATTGGTGGAAGCAGAGAAGTCTGTGACCGGACTGGTGAAGGCAGAGAAGACTGTGACCGGATTGGTGGAGGCAGAGAAGACTGTGACCGGACTGGTGGAGTCCGAGAAGACTGTGACCGGACTGGTGGAGACAGAGAAGACTGTGACCGGACTGGTGGAGACAGAGAAGACTGTGACCGGACTGGTGGAGGCAGAGAAGACTGTAACCGGACTGGTGGAGGCAGAGAAGACTGTGACCGGACTGGTGGAGGCAGAGAAGACCGTGACAGGACTGGTGGAGGCAGAGAAGACTGTGACAGGACTTTTGGAGGCAGAGAAGACTGTGACCGGACTGGTGGAGGCCGAGAAGACTGTAACCGGACTGGTGGAGGCCGAGAAGACTGTAACCGGACTGGTGGAGGCAGAGAAGACTGTGACATGACTGGTGGAGGCAGAGAAGACTGTAACAACATTGGTGGAGGCAGAGGAGACTGTGACCGGATTGGTGGAAGCAGAGAAGTCTGTGACCGGACTGGTGAAGGCAGAGAAGACTGTAACCGGACTGGTGGAGGCAGAGAAGACTGTAACCGGACTGGTGGAGGCAGAGAAGACTGTAACCGGTCTGGTGGAGGCAGAGAAAACTGTGACAGGACCGGTGGAGGCAGAGAAGACTGTGACCGGACTGGTGGAGACAGAGAAGACTGTGACTCGACTGGTGGAGGCAGATAAGACTGTGACCGGACTGGTGGAGACAGAGAAGACTGTGACCGGACTGGTGGAGGCAGAGAAGTCTGTGACCGGACTGGTGGAGACAGAGAAGACCTTGACCGGACTGGTGGAGGCAGAGAAGACTGTGACCGGACTGGTGGAGGCCGAGAAGACTGTGACAGGACTGGTGGAGGAAGAGAAGACTGTAACCGGACTGATGGAGGCCGAGAAGACTGTGACAGGACTGGTGGAGGCAGAGAAGACTGTGACCGGACTGGTGGAGGCAGAGAAGACCGTGACAGGACTGGTGGAGGCAGAGAAGACTGTGACCGGACTGGTGGAGGCAGAGAAGACTGTGACCGGACTGGTGGAGACAGAGAAGACTGTGACCGGACTGGTGGAGGCAGAGAAGTCTGTGACCGGACTGGTGGAGACAGAGAAGACCTTGACCGGACTGGTGGAGGCAGAGAAGACTGTGACCGGACTGGTGGAGGCCGAGAAGACTGTGACAGGACTGGTGGAGGAAGAGAAGACTGTAACCGGACTGGTGGAGGCCGAGAAGACTGTGACAGGACTGGTGGAGGCAGAGAAGACTGTGACCGGACTGGTGGAGGCAGAGAAGACCGTGACAGGACTGGTGGAGGCAGAGAAGACTGTGACCGGACTGGTGGAGGCAGAGAAGACTGTGACCGGACTGGTGGAGACAGAGAAGACTGTGACCGGACTGGTGGAGGCAGAGAAGTCTG
This sequence comes from Hypanus sabinus, assembly GCF_030144855.1. NCBI lineage: Eukaryota > Metazoa > Chordata > Chondrichthyes > Myliobatiformes > Dasyatidae > Hypanus > Hypanus sabinus. The sequence continues at coordinate 21,965,157 of NC_082722.1, forward strand.
TGACCGGACTGGTGGAGACAGAGAAGACCTTGACCGGACTGGTGGAGGCAGAGAAGACTGTGACCGGACTGGTGGAGGCCGAGAAGACTGTGACAGGACTGGTGGAGGAAGAGAAGACTGTAACCGGACTGGTGGAGGCCGAGAAGACTGTGACAGGACTGGTGGAGGCAGAGAAGACTGTGACCGGACTGGTGGAGGCAGAGAAGACCGTGACAGGACTGGTGGAGGCAGAGAAGACTGTGACCGGACTGGTGGAGGCAGAGAAGACTGTGACCGGACTGGTGGAGACAGAGAAGACTGTGACCGGACTGGTGGAGGCAGAGAAGTCTGTGACCGGACTGGTGGAGACAGAGAAGACCTTGACCGGACTGGTGGAGGCAGAGAAGACTGTGACCGGACTGGTGGAGGCCGAGAAGACTGTGACAGGACTGGTGGAGGAAGAGAAGACTGTAACCGGACTGGTGGAGGCCGAGAAGACTGTGACAGGACTGGTGGAGGCAGAGAAGACTGTGACCGGACTGGTGGAGGCAGAGAAGACCGTGACAGGACTGGTGGAGGCAGAGAAGACTGTGACCGGACTGGTGGAGGCAGAGAAGACTGTGACCGGACTGGTGGAGACAGAGAAGACTGTGACCGGACTGGTGGAGGCCGAGAAGACTGTGACCGGACTGGTGGAGGCAGAGAAGACTGTGACCGGACTGGTGCTGGTCGTCCAGCACGGATGTTTCTGAGCTGTGATCAATGCTGCCGACGTGCAGACTACTTGTCTCGCAGTTTAGCTGGGCCCTGGACACTAAGCCAGCTGCCCTGTGATGGACATCCTCAGCTAGGCTTAGACCACCAATAACAGCGGGACCTCCCGGGAGTCACCCATTGCAATTCTACCTCCCATTCCCATTCTGACATGTTAGTCCACGGCCTCGTCTCCTGCCGCGATGAGGCCACACTCAGGTTGAAGGAGCAACAGTTTATATTCCGTTTGGGTAGTCTCCAACCTGACAGCATGAACATTGAATTCTCGAACTTCCGGTAACTGACCACCAACCCCCCCCCACCCCCCCCACCATTCCCCCATCTCTGTTTCTCCTTTCCTGCTAATCACCTCTCTCCGGTACCCCTCCTCCCCTTTCTAATGGCCTTCTAATCCCTCCTCTCAGATCCCCCCCTTCTCCAGCCTTTCATGTCTTTACTTCATCCCCTCGCCCTCTCCCAGTGCACCTATCATCTACAGCCTACACTTTTTCCTCCTCTGCGCCACCTTCTCACCCTTACTCTTTCGTCCCAGTCCTGCTGAATGGCCTCGGCCCGAAACGCCGACTGTTCACTCTTTTCCATGGATGCTGCCTGGCCTGCTGAGTTCCTCCAGCGTTTTGTGTGTGTTGCTTCGGATTTCTAAATCTGTTACTTTTGACACACCAGGGACAGGGAAGTGAGATTTTAAAAACGGCAGATAATGGAACTGCAAAATAGAAACTGAATTTGTTGGAATGATTCATGGAGAGAAACCCCGGGTCAGTGAGCGTTCACACCCACCGATCTAACAAGGAGTCCCGTTTACTCTTCCCTGCAATCAGTTGTAGGGAATGGGAAGCCAGCGGTTACCCTGCTCCGTAAGGGGGATCAGACTCAGACCACCGGGGCTGCGTCTCTCTCCCAGAGAGCCACCCTTCACCGTTCGAGAGGGAGCTGGGGTGTTGCTCTGTGCCAGTAAACCGGTGATACTCGGCCTGCTCCCGGATTACCTTACATCCAGCCTCATGCACTTGACAGCCACTGGAATCCTCCAGACCTTGTGCTGCGCTTTGTAAACTACGCCGAAGCCTCCAGATCCCACCTTCGTGAGCAACTGCAAATCCTGGGGGCAGATGCGAGTGAACTGAGAAGACGAGGAGTGTCCGGACCCCTCCGGGCCGTCCGCTTCAGCTCCCGGACGGCGCTTCTGCCCGCACTCGCTCTCCATTTTTCCTCCCCCCGGCTGCACCGCCGGCTCTCATCGGGCTCTGCAAAATCCCGCCCCTCGGCGGAAATACATGCAGATAATCGCCCTGTACATGTCTCCTTTCCTTCTCCGTTGACAGATAAGGAAGCTTGAGCTCCGGAGCTGTCTGTGTGGACACACACTCCCTCTGCAGCCGCTCGGGTTTCCCCTGCGTGCTCACAGCACACGGACCCGCTGCTTGGTCGCTTCCCCATCGACGCTATGTGATTATTAAAACATACAGTCCAACAGTTGGCAATTCTGAAAGAAACAGCCCTTCGCTGGAGTCAGATTAACCAGGCAGCATCTATGGATGTGAGTAAACAGTCGAGGTTTTCGGACAGACGCTACAAAATTCAAAGTAAGTTTATTGTCAAGAGATCCGTTCTTTCACGGGCATAGACAATAAATCCGAAAAGCAGGATAGATTAACGAAAGACTTCACCCAACAGAATGGTCAAATAACCAAGGTGAAAAAGACAGGCTGAGCGAATACAAAATAAATAAAAATAAATAGAATAACGATAAATAAACGTTGAGACGAGGAGACCTTCAAAGTGAGTCCGTAGGTTGTCTCAACATTTCAGTGATGGGCTGGTTCCTGAAGCTGAGGCTCCTGTACCTTCTCCCTAATGGCAGCAGCGAGATGAGAGCACAGGGAGGTCCTTGATAACCAATGCTGCTTTCTGCGACTGTGCAGATTTGCTCAATTGCGCGGAGCGTTTTGCCCGTTAGAGAACGGGCCATTTCTACTACTTTTTGTAGGGCTTTCCATACCAGGCTCTGAGGCACCAGACAATACACTATAGAAGTTCGTCTATAATTTTATTTAATACGGTTGAATGCACAAACTATTGTCATTCGAAGAATCCGAATTAGATTTTCTGCAAGAACTGATTATTCTTGCAAAGACTTTGATAAGTTGCTGGAAGAGATTTACTTTAAGTGTTGTGATGTTGGAGAATTGTCGTGAAAGGAGTTAAACTGTATATATATTTTTTTTTTAATTTGAATTTAAGCTTGAAGATATACTGCCTGGACTGAAACTGAAGTTAACTATAACACTTGAAAATAGGAATTATATTTGGTTTTCTAACTAGGGATAAGTAAAAAGGAAAGTTTAGTGTGTACATTTTTAAATAGGGAATAACACTCGTTCTAATGAGTTGAAGAAACTGGAGTGACAAAGGTTATTCTAATGAATATCACTGATTCTAACTAAACAGGAATTTGGCTTTAATTGATACCTAAGATTTGAAACCTAGACAGGATGTTTGAATTTTGAATTGTTCTTGCTCCTGTAAATATGTTGTCCAGATTTTTCCCTTATAACGAAATCTCATTTACAGAAGTGTAAGTCCTGCCTCCTTCTGACACCTGCATTCTTCTGATGGTCTGTTAGCATCTCGTGTAATTTGATTTTCTTTGAAGAGTGCGATGACTGGTCACTCACGACAAGACTGGTGCTACACAGGCCTTACATTAGTGGTCACCAACCTTTATAAGCCCAAGATCCCCTACCTCGACCGAAGTAAAAGGCAAGATCGACCCCACATCGATTAGTTACATGCATGCACACTGGGGCAGAAAAGACCGGAAGTAAAAAAAAAAAACCCCTGCAACCCGGAAGTAGAAATAATGTATAAACACCAGGGGTACCCACCCTTTTTTGCATGGCGGACCGGTTTAATATTGATGATATTCTTGCGGACCAGCGGACGTGGGGGTGTTAAACACGATGGGAATACAGCGATACTCAAAGCAGGTTCCTTATGTCCAGTCTATTCAGCAATTTCGTTTTCGTGGCTCTCAGCATTTAGCTTCTGTCCCACTTGCTCACGTTTTTCCCGCTGAGAAAACTTAATGTGTTTGTCTTTAAGTGCAGGATGCTTGGACTCAAGGTACCGAAGCAGTTTTGAGGGCTTCATTGCCTCATTAGACAGCCTCCAGGCCTGAACTCCAGACTCCCGCCTCCTTGGCCAGGTGCGGCTGGTCGTGGGTGGGGTGAAAGGACAGGGTCAGGGCTGGAGGTCCCCGTCCTGGGGTCACAGCGGTCGCAGTCCAGAGAGAGTGACCAACCAAGCAAGGAGTGCAACAGGGCACCCACCCCCCTTGTAGGTCGGTAGGGTCTATCGGCCGACAAAAGTTTGTCTCGAGGGATGACTTTCAGTCGATCGCAGCGAGGTAGCTGCTCTGCTGCTTAGAAACCCTGAGCCCAAATTAAGTTATCTGCGAATATTTTAGCACCGGGTTCCCCACGAACATTCGGTGTACTGAACAGGTTTAGAGGCGACGCCCATCTGTCCGCGCTCCGGTCCGGTAGCAACGGCACTTCCCGCCGGCCAACCGGTGATCCCTGGCACGAGGGTGTTACTGCGTTTAGGTGACTGGTGACCTCCAGTGTGTTCAAGTTCAACAGTGGGCGTGACAGGGAATGAGAAAAGGTGCAGCTGACTCACATCACCAAGTCATGTTTCATCGCGGCCCGGTGGTTGGGGACCACTGAGGTACACTGTGTAGTGCGTGGCGGGGGAGCTACACGCTTGCGCACTGGCAGAAAGAACGGAACTAAAACCCGGCAGCCCGGAAACAATCTCTCAACAGTATTTGCACATTTCTTTTGGGATCTACTGGGAAAGTCTCAAAGATCAACCAGTCGATCGCGATTGACGGGTTGGCGGCCATTACGTTAGGTTTAACGTCATGCTGAAACTGTGCAAACTTCAAAGGCAGTAGAGGCATTGCCATATTTACTTCACAATTGCACTTACGTGCTGGGCCCAGGACGGATCTTCTGAAATGATAGTGCATAGGAACTTAAAAGTTGCTGACGCTCTCAGCCCCTGATCTCCGTTGAGGGCTGGCTCATAGACCACCTGCTTCCTCCTGACGTCAGTAATCAGTTCCTCCACCTTGCTGACATTGGATGAAAGATTGTGTGATGGCACCGCTCAGCCAGATTCTCAGTCACCCCCCTCTATGCTGATTGCTCACACAGGACTAGAAAGGGAGGGAGAAACAGCCAGAATAAAGAGGGGGAGGGAAAGGAGTACAGGCCAATAGGTGAGGCGGAAGGTGTGTGAGTGGAGATGCTGTTCCTCCAACTAGAGTGTGCCTCATTCTGGAGTAAAGGTGGCCATAGACAGACACATCCAAATGTGAAGTCAAAATAAAATAGGAGATCCTGCCTTTTGCACTGGACAGAGAGAAGGCTGCTCAGTGAAGCACTCATCCCTCTGCATCAGCTCTCACCTATTAGATTCTGTCCTCCTCAGCACTTTATTTCCTCCACCCCTCACCTCCCAGCTTCTTACTTCATTCCCTCTGCACCCACCTATCACCTCAGTGACACCAGTTTAGATAGATTTTCGCAGAATAAGAGAAATGAGGGTTATGGGGAAAGGTCGGCTCAATGGGGCAGATGGCCTACTCCGGCTCCTATTTCTTTTGTTGAGCAATGTTTAGTGTCAACAGCAGCCCTTCCCTCTTACAAATATTTCCAGTGTCCTACTTATCCCAGTTCAGACAACCAGTCTTCCACAGGATACATTGACTATTTCCTTTAATACATTGCCTGGCCAAGTCTTCTCAGTAATTCCTCTTTTTAATACATTTCCCAGTATTATTCTGAATTTATGTCCTGGTTATGGTGGTATAAATTAGGTTTTAATATGCTACTGGCAGCCTCTGCTGTTAGAACATCATATACCTCCAATTTCTCAACTTCCAGTAATTTCTCTTCCCCACCCTCCCCTTTCCATTCTGATTTACCTCTTCTCACTACATTGCTCTAGTGCCCCCCTTCCCTCTTCTCCCACAATCCCCTTGCCATCAGATTCCTTCATCCTCTCAGCTTCTCCTTTACCCCCTCCCCCACCCAGCTGGTTTCACCTATTACTTTTATTCCTCCCCACCGTGAAGGCTCTCAGCCTGAAACATTAACTGTTTATTCTCCCCCCCAATGCTGCTGTAACTGATCTCCCACTGCTAGGGGGCATTGCTGAAGTGGTGTGTTTATGGGTTACTCCAATAGATGTTTGGTTTGAAACTCCAAGCTCGCTACTTGGCTGACTAGAATTCATTTCACTACACTGAGTTGGGAGAAAAATGGCTGAAGTTAGGCAAATCAGAATCAGGTTTATTATCACCAGCATGTAATGTGAAATTTATTAATCAATGCAGATTTAAGAGTCACTATCTGTCCATGCAAAAGTATTCACCTCTCCTCCCCCCCCCCCAAGAAGTTTGTTTTGTTTTACAACATTGAATCAGTGGATTTAATTTGGCTTTTTTGACACTGATCAACAGAAAAGACATGTCCAAATAAAAACTGATCTCTACAAAAAAAATTACAAATACAAAACAATAATTGATTGCATAAGTATTCACCCTCTTTAATATGACACCAAGACACTGGTATCGTCGATTGGTTTTAGAAGTCATAATTAGTTAAATGAAAATCACCTGCACAGTCAAGGTGTTTCAATTGATTGTAGTAACAATACACCTGTATCTGGAAGGTGCAACTGCTGGAGTCAGTATCCTGGCAAAAACTACACCATGAAGACAAAAGAACACCAAACAACTCTGAACAGCACAAGATGGAGACAAGAAAATTTCCAATCACTGAATATCCCTTGGAGTACCTTCAAGAAATGGAAAGAATATGGTGCAGCTGTAAATCTGAGTCAAGCAAGCAGACCTCAAAAACTGAGTGACCATGTAAGGAGGGGGACTAGCGAGAGGCCATGAGAAGTCCAATGACAACCTTGGAGTTACAAGCTTAGCGGCTGAGATGGGAGAGACTGCACATATGTCACCTGGGTGTTCCAGTCTCTTTATAGGAGTGGCAAAGAGAAAGCCACTCTTAGGAAAAAGTGACATTTCAGCTAGAAGGCAGCTGGAATGTTCTCTGGCATGAAACCAAAATTGAGCTTTTGGCCATCAGACTAAACACTGCTGGGTGTAAGCCAACCACCACTCAAAAACACAGCATCCCTACAGTGAAGCTTCACTGCAGCAGGTCCTGGAAAACTTGAAGGTAGCGGGTAAAACAAACCCTGGAGGCAAACCTAATGCAGTGTGCATGACAACTGACTTGGGGGGGGGGGGTGCGGTGTGGGAAGATTTGTTTTCCAGTTACAGGAATGACCAAAAACAAATTAATGTCCTGCAGTGAGCAAGTCAGAGTCCAGACTGCAATCCAATTGAGAATGTGGCTGGACTTGAAATGGGTCCCCATGCGATCTGACAGAGTTTGAGCAGTTTGTAAAGAATGGGGGAAACTTTGCAGGGTCCAGATGTGCAAAGCTGATGGGGACCCATCCACACAGACTTGAGGCTAATTGCTGCCAAAGGTGCGTCTACCAAATAGTGACAGTAATTGTGCAATGATTTGTTTTATCTTTGCAATTTAGACCATTTTGTAGAGATCTGTTTTCACTTTGATCAGTATCAAAAAAAAACCAATTAAATCCAGTGATTCAATGTTGGAAAACAAAAACATGAAAACTTAAGGGTTGAACACCTTTTATAGGCACTGTATACAATTTAAGGCATTGCCCCACTGCATGCTTGGCAATAATTGATTCTGCAAAAAAAAAAGCAGACAATTCATCTCTGATATCAATGCAATCTGTTACTAATGAATTTATTAAAAAATGCCCATCACTATTGATCACCCATGATCAACAGGCAATGTTAGTAACTGATGCTGTTATTTGACAGATCCAACAATCCTATTTACCCCCTTATGGCCAGTGTCACTATCTTTGTCAAGATAATTGTAGAGCTAAACCTAGCCCTGGCCATTAGAGATCCCTGTCAGGGACTATTTACTGCTGGTACTTTAAAGTAGAGATGACCACTCTACAAACTCCAAATGCATTAGCAGGATAAGCAAATCAACATCAGCATTAGACCAACAGCTCCACTGAAGCCCTATTTATGTCATCATTTGACAGGCAAGCCACTTTGCATGTAGACATCAGACTCCAAATTCTGATACATTCCCAGGTCCACAGCAATGGCCAGGTGAACAGAAAACCAGCGACTCCACCTCCTTGAAATAAATTCTGTATCCCTAGACTTGGAAGTGTTGGTCCATAAAGTTTCAGTGGATCCAAGGCACAAGTAGAACCAATGCATGCCAAAATGTTATTCAAATATGACGGCAATTTTAAGAGAATCAGTGATACAATGTCTTAGTCACCATACTGGACTTGGCAAGTTTACTTAACATCCAAACAGCAGTGAAACCAATACATAATACCCACAGGATTATACACTTCCACAAATCCATTGTCACATTTCATGTTTTGAAATCTTTAATTTGATTTGTTCTTACAATTTGCAGGTCACAGAGCTGATTTTATGTTCTCATTATTTTAACCAAAGTAAATGCGAGGACAAGGAACACCATTGACGATACCACAACTATACCAGGAACGGTAGCAAGCACAAGGTCTGCAAAAGATTGAAAAGAATTAAGCTGCTGTGGTTGCATCAACAGCTGGAATTGAGGAAGCTCATCTACTTTCCAGAAGGCTACCTACCTTGGAATATCATTTTTAGTCAACCAGAGTACATTCAAATCAGAGTGAATATTTGCACTTTAAACTGCAAGTTTATATTTCCTCTGTAGAGAAGCAAAGTAATTGCAATAAAGCAGAATTCATAGGATATTCTATCATAGCTGGCCAGCCCTCAAATCAAAGTTAGCCAGCTGTGACAGAATAACTAGAATTATTTAACCAGTTCCAGTTAGGTAGAACCTCAAATTAAAAGTTAGAATTACTCATTTGATTTTGCACTTGCTTCACCCTGAATAAATAGGAGCAGAATTAGACCATTTGGCCCACTGTATCTGCCCTGCCATTTTATCATAGTCCATTTATCCTCTGAACCCTGTTCTTCTGCCTCTTCCACAACATTTGACACTGATTAACCAAGAACCCATCAACCCCTTGTGGTCAGCTTGGCCCTGTGCAACTGCAGCAATGACTGCCACAGATTCACTACTCTGGCTGAAGAAATTGCTTCTCATCTGTAGTCTAGGGCTGTGCCTTTGGGTCCTAAACTCATCTGCTACAAGAAACATTGTCTGTCCCTCCACCCAGAACTCAATATTTGAAAAATTTCAACAAGATCGCCCCTCATTATTCCAAACTCCAGTGAGTACAGGCCCAAAGCCAAAGGCTCCTTATCTGTTACCCTTTCCATTCCTCAAACCTTTTGTGAATGTCTTCTGGATCCTCTCCAATGCATCTTATGTAGGGGACCGAAATGCTCACAATACACCAAGTGCAATCTGAACACTGACTCACAGCACCTTTTGATTTTTTGAATTCTCCCCATTTAGAAAATAGTCAACACCTTTCTTTCTTCAGCCAATGTGCATGACCGTGTACTTCCCTGCACTATATTCCATGTGCCCGTTGTTTGCCTATTCTGCCCAAGTCCTTCTGCAGACCCCTCTGCTTTCTCAATACTACCTGCCCCTTCATTCATCTTTCACATTGTCTGCAAGCTTGTCCACAAAGCCATAAATCCCCTCAAACCATTTACATACAACATGAAAAAAGTAGTTGCAATACTGGCCCCTACAGAACACTAGTCACTGGCAGCCAAATGGGAAAGGCCCCTATATTCCCACTTTGCCTCCTGTCAGTTAATTTTCTATCCATGATAGCAGCTTTTCCATAACACCATGGGCCCTCGTCTTGAGTGGCACCTCGTCAAAGGCCTTCTGAGAATCTAAGTAAACACTATCCTGCTTGTCATTTCCTCCGTTCCAACAGATTTGTCAGGCAAGATTTCCCCTTAAGGAAACCAAGCTGACTTTGGGGTATTTTACTCTGCATCTTCAAGTACCCCAGAACCTAGTCCTTAATAATGGTCTCCAGCATCTTCCTAGCCATTGAAGTCAGGCTAACTGGACTACAACTTCCCTTCTTCCTCCCTCCCTTCTGATATTTGGAATTTTCTAGTCCTCCTGAACCATTCCAGACTTTAGTAATGATCTTTCTGGCATCACCAATGCCTCCACAATCCCCTCAGTTACCTCATGGTCCAGGTGACTCATCTACCTTCAGACCTTCTTTCCAAGCACCTTAGTAACAGCAAGACACTCAAGGTCTGTGTGTGTGTCTGTGTGTGTGTCTGTGTGTGTGTCTGTGTGTGTGTCTGTGTGTGTGTCTGTGTGTGTGTCTGTGTGTGTGTCTGTGTGTGTGTCTGTGTGTGTGTCTGTGTGTGTGTCTGTGTGTGTGTCTGTGTGTGTGTCTGTGTGTGTGTCTGTGTGTGTGTCTGTGTGTGTGTCTGTGTGTGTGTCTGTGTGTGTGTCTGTGTGTGCACATGTTTGCTACTAATGCACAAAGGAATTTAAACTGCACACAAAAAGTTGTCACTACCTCACTTAGGCATGTGAAGTACATTTCAGGATTGCATCAGAAACCAGATAAAGTTGTTGTTACAGACAGTGTTAACAGCACAAGATTTTTTGCACACTGGTCATTACAAATCAGAGGGAACATTAGCAGCCATGTCTTCTACAGTGAAGACTGAAAAATATTCAAGTTCACCTGCCATTTCTTTGACCCCTATTACTACTTCCAGTATTCACCCCCTCCCAACGGTCTGATATCCTCTTTCACTCCTAATCCATTTTAAAGCTTTAGGCATCCATTTTAGTGACTAGCTTGCCTTCATGTTTAACCTTCTCTCTCCTTATGGCTTTTAAGTTTCCTTCTGTTCTTAAAAGCTTCCAAATCTTTTAATGTCCACTAATTCTTGCTCAGCAATGCGTTCCCTTCTGCTTTTATTCTGTCTTTGATTTCCCTTGTCAGCCATTGTTGCATCATTCCTTTAGAACTAGTTTCCTCCAGAAACTCCAGCTGCCATTTTCCAATCATGCCTGGTGTCCTCTTCCAAACAACTTGAGCGAGTTCCCATCATACCTCCAATTCCCTTTACTCCACTCCACTGTAATACTGATAGAAGCTAAAGTCACCCTATCCCTCAAATTACAGGTGAATTCCATCATTGTGATCACTGCCTCCTAAGCTCCATTAAGTTCCGAATTGCCTTTTCCCTAGTGGGCTCAACTTCAAGCTGCTCTATATAAAAAAAACATTTCATAAGTATTCTACATATTCCCTCTTTGGATTCAGTACCAACCAGATTTTCCCCCCCAATCTACCTGTATATTGAAATCACCACGACTGTCTACTCATTCCTCTTCCATCTCCCATTGTAATTTTTAAATCCCACATCCTGGCTATTATTTGGAAACCTGTATACAACAGCTCACATAGGGGTCTTCTTACACTTAATCAACTGCCCACAATTCTACACTTTTGAATCCCATGTCACCTCTAAGGATTAAAAAAAAAGCCCCCACCACCTACTTTTTGACACAAGGTGTATCCTTGAAGTTATAACTTCGCCTTCTTTCAGGCACGTCGTATCTTATCCTGTATACTGTATTCAAATACAGCACCTTCAACCCCAAATTCACCACCTGCTTAATTCCCCCACCCCCTCCATGTTACATGTCAATTCATCCTACTGGCTGCAATTTTGCAGCAACTGCCCGTCACCACACATCTACTTGGATACCACGATGGCCCACCCTTAGCCTTATTTGGCAAAGGGGCCAAGAGATAGAATTCGTTTAAACCCCACTCCCACCACAAAATAGCTCTAGCAAACCTTGGGTTTGGAGCAACCCTTTTTGTACAGGTCACACCCTCCCTCAGAAGTGCAAACCCTGCCCCAATTCCTCAGCCACATATTCATCTGCCAAATCATCCTATTCTTACCCTGACTGGTCCATGGCAGAAGCAGCAGTCCAGAGATTACCACCCTGCTGATCCTGTTTTTCAGCTTCCACCCAACTTGCTATATTCACTCTTCAGGATCTCCTCCTGGATGACCCCACCTACCCATGTTGTTCGTACCAACACACTACAACTTCTGTCTGTTCAGCTTCCTTTCGAATTCTGTGGACCCAATCTGAGACATCATTCAGCCTGGCACCTGGGAAGCAACATACCATCTGTGTGTCTTTCTCATGTCTACAGAATCCACTTTCTACTCCAATTACAGGATCCCAACACTACTCTTCTCCCCACTCCCTCCCTCCCTTCTGAGCCAGAGCCAGACTCCGTGCTCACTGCAGCTTCTCCCTAGTAGGTCATTCCCCATCACTGCCCCCCCAAACAGTATCCAAAGCAATATACCGGGGGAATGGCTCATGGGTACTCTGCATTGGGTGCCCATTCCTTCTCCCCTCCCCCCCCATGACAGTAACCCAGGTACCTGCTTCCCTGTAGCTCCCATCTACAACCACGTTCCCCTGTATGAGATGAAGGTCATCTAGCAGCAGCTCCAGTTCCTCGTGTCCAGGGAGCTGAGTTCTGCACTTCATGCAGATATGGTTATCCGGAAGATCAGGAGGTCTTCCAAAGTTCCCAGATCTCACAAGGAAAATCCAACTCAGGACCAGACCCATTCTCAGCACACTAGCTATAAAATTTACTGGGAACTTGGAACTTGTACCTGTGCTTGCCCAAGCTAGGCCACTAACACTGCCCTACTCCAACAATACTTACTAGGCTTATGAGTTTCAGGTAGATGTGACTTGGGCTGCGTCCATTGAACAGGTCCATAAGTCAGCAACCCCGTGGCACTGGTGTATGTCTCTCTTTTGGTTCTCTGTGATTGGTTAGGGCATTCCTACATGTTAGAAAATGAAAACTATTTAATATTGTGTTTTTGGAGCAAAGGAAAGTAGTGATTAAATACTAAAACTTACAATGATACAAGGTTCCAGACTGTCAGGAACACAAATTTCAGTTCTACAATGCAGAAACACCACAGGATACTTGGTAAATCGAAACATTTGCACACTGAAATTGGCTGTCGTCTCATTTCCAATTTGATTGTGATATTGCACAGTCTCATCACTAGGACATCTGAAGATGAAATTATAGAAGTGCATAAAACAAAGTCAGAAAGTGTTCAATATCAATTGGAGAAATTTTCTAAAATTAAAAGTATGAAATTAATCCACCTTCGAGCTTAATTACTGAAAAACAGAAGGAAATAAACATCGCTAAAAGTTTTAATATTCAAGATCCAAGCACATTCTAGATTTCCCAAATTTGATTTTAGCCTTTTCTTTCCATTGGAAAAATAGAGTATTGAATGCCACCTACCTGAATGCAAGATGAGATGAAACACTTAAAGACCATCGAGGATGTTAGCGAGGTACAGACTTAAAACCATGTGTTATAACATTTCAGTGAAGAGCCAAAAATCCTTCTTACCCCTTCTTTATTAGGTAATACTGAGGCAGGTCATCTGGATTTTTGGTTGGTGTTGCCCAGCAATCATTTATGGTCAAGATAAACAAGTTCTGTTCTCCAGGCTCAATCTTCAAGCTGATGTACAACCGCTCTGACCAAGGTATAACTGGCAGGTCCACATAAGCAGTCTCGTACTTGACACTTTCATAGAGAGCCATTGATACAGTGACAGCTCCTTCCTGCACATGGAGTACTGCAATTCTAAAGTGAACAGGTTCATTTAGCCTCAGGCCAGAGCAAAACTTAAACAGCACAGGTGCATTTACTCATATCCCTAAGCAAGGTAATGGGGTAATTTGAGAATGCTTGAATACATTCTTTTTCTTAGTTACTTCAACTATGTTGAAGGCCTTTTTAGCATTTGGATTGCAGCATCAGTAAAGGAGTTAGAAGCGCTGGGTGGGAATATTGTCGAGTTGATGATGTTTGGAGCATTTTCACTGCAGTGTTTATGCAAATACAACATCACTGATGCAAAACTCATTTTAGTTTTGAGAATATTTACTGTACTGAAGTAAACCTAATGTACCTCTTTCTACCAGATCTACAAGAGATTTGGTAACAAGTCCATGGTAGTCAAAGTTAACATGGCCATTACATTAATTGACAGGGATCTTCAACCCAACAGACAGATTAGCTATCCTTCTGTGGTGATCTCGATCAAGCCATCACATCAAGACTGAAAGTGTGGGGAGCAAATCTCTAGTATATTTAATTAGAATTAAAAAGTCAGGCGAGAGAAATTACAGGAGCCAAAAATATTGGAACCAGAACAGTACAAGGGACATCACCCAAATCCAACAGTATTCTCTGGACTTCATTAGCAACTCAGCACAAGCTTTGCAGTTTTGGGTTTAGATGCAAGTGTACATTTTGAAAGTACATCTTCAGCATCAAATGACCCTTCAGCACATTTGAACTCATAACTAGATAGTCTTGCATTCCACCAAATAGGAAACCCTTCCGATTATTGCAAGTTAATCTGTACCAAGGAAGAAAAGGAAAGTTTGTCCACTGAACTTACGTAGTCTGTGGCTGTATTGGAAAAGCAAGCTGCACTGTCCTTTCACGGTAGTATATACAAGTGAAGTCAACTGCTTCAGAAGGGAGCCTGGTGATAATGCCTGTTGCATGTTGAGTCTCCAGTTCATTCATATACATGATGTGTGTAGCATTACTCTAAAACAAAAGCTTCCCATTACAAATCATTCATCAGGGTCTTTCTTCAAATCTAAAATAAGGTTATTAATATGCACAAGGTGCATTTTAATGGGAATTTTATAATGGGTTCTGTATTACCGTGCCTTAACATGGAATTCCTATATTGAACAGTTCAGATCCTGCCATTTACAGCAAGACCAGCCATAGTTTAGCTTAGTTTATGTACTGCCCATTATAGGAAGAGGGAGTTATCCATGCAGGAATTGATACAATCTGATCTAATGACCCATTTCAGAGGTGAATAGAACGGTTACACAACTTAATATTCAGAGCTAGTACACAATTACTCATTTCTAGATAATTCCCAAACCACACTGCATAACCATTGCTGAACACTATAGCAAACAAAAAGCCAATAAAAACCCAAACCAACTACGTTTGTCTGCTCATTAGAAGAGCGTGCAGGAAACCAGCCAACTAAGCAAACTAACAGCAAATTTGAACACAAGTTCAAGTAAAGAAATACTTACCAGCACAACAGTACCACAACTAGAGTTATTACTGTGGTGAATAGTGATGGCATAGTATTCTTCTCCATTTACGACTTCTAGTGAAGCTTTGCAAGCATCATCTATCAGCTGTACAGAGTCCATGCTTACATTTTTCCAATCAAAATAATCCTTAATAATTAGTACTTTTATGTAGGTCTGCTCGCACTCAACTTTCATTTTTATATCTGCAGAAAAAGACTCACTTTTAATGACCTTCCCTTCCACATCTTGCCAACTTCATATAGCATTGCAAGTCCCCCCCAGGTTACAAGTGTCCGATTTATTTGCAGCTTGTGAATTGTGAACAAGTATTTGGGAGACCGGTGCCACTGCAGTCTTCTTTTGTATGGGAACTCACTACATCTTCCAGAGGAGTCTGGATGGTCAGGTTAAATGACCTGGTTTAACTACACATTGGCCTATTTAAATTGCCAGGCGGCTACATTGTCAACATACAAACCGTTTTGAGTTATGGATCACTCTTATGAACAGAACACTTGTAATCTGGGGGGTGGGACTTGTTCCAGTTTAGTCACACATGTAGACAAGCTAAAAGCAACATTTGCCCATTTTCAACTACTCCCCAAAAATGGATACTTCACATGGACCACCACAAGTTAGTGACATCTGGAGTTGCCTCACCAGGCTGGGAAGGGATGACATTTCTTGAAAGACAAACAAGGTGGCTTTATCGTTCACACTGACAGTGGCTTCAGTTCAAATTCAGACTCCCAATTACCATGGGGTAATAACTTTGGGTCAATAAATAGTACCTTTGGAGAATAGCTCAACTAACTCAAAGTTACATTCATAGAGAGCTCAATAGGAAACTTCCTTAAAATTGATTTGGAGATAAAAGCACCTGCTAATGGAATTAATAAGGCAGGTTTGCACATCTGAAGACAGCACTAAAGGAATTATTTCCCTCCCCACACCACACTTATCTCCCCCCCCCCCCCCCAAGACCTTGGAGTATCCATTGGATTAGAAGCCTGCTGTATCCACACCGAGCATTCAGCCATCTGTCTTGCATCATTCCCAAATCCCAGGATAACAGTTAAAATCTTAGGCACCTGCAAAGATAGTCAATGAGCAAATCTGAAAGGCCACAATGCTATTGGTAGTCAAACTACCAATTTGGTTGTTAACACTTGAGGACATTTCCAGCTGCTCCTCTTGAAATGAAAGATTGAGAACTTGGGTTGTTTATAACACCCTATATTATTTGAGTGCTAGTCACCATTTAGCAAAGAGCACTAGAACTACAGAATTAAAAACATCAAGGCAATTGAAAAAAACCATTAGACTCTGGAGATGGCAGCAGTAGAAATAGAACAAATCATCTTTTAGCAGTTTAAGAGTTTTCAATTATATCACATGTCAATCTACATTTAAACAGTAGAAAGACGCCAGGTTGGTTACTAGTTCATTAGCCTTCAAAGCAAAGATTCCACGATGAAGCAGCTTACCTTCACAAGTCTCTCCTCGGAGCCCATGAAGACAGTGGCACTGAGAAAGCCCATCTACAACAACACAGGTCCCCTCATTCTTACAAGGATTGGGGTCACAATCTAGTGGGGAAATTGGTCAATTACATTAAAACACTAAGTAGTAATATTTAACCATTAAATAGCAGCATACAGGAGGGAGATTGAAAATTTGGTTAAACAGCACAATAACATGTCAATAAGACCCAGGAATGATTGTAGACTTCAGGAAGGAAACCAGGAGGTCCAAGAGTCAGTAATCACTGGAGGATCAGCAACTTTGAATTCCTGGGTGTTACTATCTCACAGGACCTGTCCTGGACCCATCATACAGTTATTTGATGAAAGCACATCTCCTCTCCGGAGTCTGTGGAGGTTTGACACATTGTCAAAAACCTCAGCAAACTTCTATAGATGCACGGTGGAAAGCATGCAGACAGGCTGCATTACAGCCTCATGAGGAAAATCCTTCTAGAGGTAATGGATCCAGCCCAGGTAAAACTCCCTCAGATTTAAACACATCTACATGAAACATTAATGGATGCGGCTTTTCTACTGCAAAGGTCTTCACCACTCAGGCCAAGATCGTGTCTCGCTGCTGCCATCAGGTAGAAGGTACAGGTGCCTCTACCGGGTTCCGAGAACAGTTACTACCCCTCAGCAATCAGGCTCTTGAACAAAAGGAGATAGCTAGACATTTAAGGATTCATTTATTTTGTTATTTGGTATTTATTTATATCTGCATTTGCAGTTTAGTTAAGTTACTGTTCTATAGACTTGCTAAATCCAGCCACAGGAAAAGAATCTGTTGTATGTGGTAACATTACACACTCTGGTAACAAGTTTCACTTTGAACTGCGGCCTCCTACATATTGGAGGTCATAAGTTTATGACAGAGTCACTTAAAAATTGACAGAAGCCAGACTGTTTTGACTAAGGTCAGACTCCAGGTGGCAACCCTTGTCAAGATGTTGCCTGACCCAATGTCTTTCCAAGAACAGGATTTTCAGCTCCTGGATTTCTGAACCTTCAATACAGTAGTTATTTAATTTTAATCCAACCATAAATCAGCTAATAGGACTAGGACTGAATAGCAATAGCTATCTGAAGTGTGTATTTAAATTACCCACCAGCCTAACTGATCACTAGTCCTTCATGCATGCAGTCCAGGCCATGGAGCAGTTCCATTAGAAAGAGTCAGTCAGTTTATCTCGAGGTGCTGTGAAGACCAGTGCCCCAGAACAAAACCACCAAATTCAGTGGTGGGCTTATCAACCCCATGTAACTTACTCCATATAAACAATTCCCCCTTAAATCTTTATCACCAAATGATTTGATAAATATAGTATCACAGGAGAGCTTCAGACTCAAAGTAGAACTTACAAAAGATTTAACAAGTACAGGGTTATGAAGTATGGCTTAGTTCCATTTCAGATAGCACCTTGAAGGCAGCGAGTTAGAGGAGATAAGAGTTTTTATATTATTTCAAACATGGCTTAAAAGTTTTGTAGGAAGCAATGACAATAATTGTTATTTTATTTGAGACAGTTGCATGGCATCATGGTGACAGGTAAAATGTTCTACTGGAAGCTGTTTTTAAAAATTACTTACCAGCACTGTACACAGGAACAACTCCACAAAGCAGTAGCACCAACACCTTGAACAGTGCCTGTAAAAATACACAAGCTGTTAATTCATTTCCCATCAAATAAATAACGAAAACCTTCCCTCCGCTACCCTCTCTTCCACACACCATAGCTCTGACCCGCTCCTCACAGCCCAGGCGCCGGTACCGTCCAACGGCTTTTAAGGTCTGGGTGCAGTTTGGTGTGTGGGTGTCTTGAAGGGTTATTAACTTCAGCTGCAGTCTAATCTCTACCAGAGAAATGGTTAAGTTTAATGAATTCATAATTAGTACTGATTAGATACGAAAAGGAACGTGAAGGGGCACATCACTGACAGAAAGGAACACTTGAAATCTGTTATTCGAGATCCTTCTGATGACTGCCCAATGATTGAGCACTTGTATCGAGACTCGGGGTAGAAGACATTTTAAGTGGGATTTCAAGAGAAATACAGACCTATATCATGAAGTACCTGAAAGACTGGTTTATTAGATAGAAGTTAGGGAATGCTAATTCTTTCCCTTCCTCCTGTTTATCAAACGATCCACACTCCAGTCTAGTCGGTGGCGGTAATGCACCCTAAAGCTGCTTTGCCACCCGCCAGGAAACCTAACAAGAGGAGACCCGGAGTGTTTGAGTTGTAATGGACCCGTCAGGCAGGGGGTTGAGCAAAAGCCGAGACCAGAATGACTTCCTCGATCCCTCAGGGCGAGAAAATGATTTATTTTCATTCGGCCTATTTTACTGACCCTCAGGTTCTGCGAGTTCCACCGTGGTAAAATCAATCGATTTAAACTTCTTCTGACGATAATAAATTCGAGTTACAACCCGCTTTCGCAGCCGTGGGAGAAAATCACACTCAACTGCCCACTTATTGGAATGTGATCGTTGCTCTGTGTTAGGAGGACGGTAAACAATCCTGTTCACTGGAAGCCCCGCAGACAGAGGGAGATAAAGACCATATTATTATGTCTTACTGGAGATGACTTTTGTACAAATAATAGAGATTACATCAAAAAGATCACGCTGGTCTGTGAGAGTGTCTCTCCCTCGATTCGCTCCCGCCTCTTCCCCCTCCCCAACCTCTTCTCTCTACCCCCTCCCTAACACCGCCTCAATCCACTTCTTTCCCTTTACCCCTCTCCCCTCACCTCATACACCTCCCTCCCCTCACACACCACCTCTTTCCCCTTTCCCCTTCTTCCTCACCCCTCCC
This sequence comes from Hypanus sabinus, assembly GCF_030144855.1. Taxonomy (NCBI): domain Eukaryota; kingdom Metazoa; phylum Chordata; class Chondrichthyes; order Myliobatiformes; family Dasyatidae; genus Hypanus; species Hypanus sabinus. The sequence goes on from NC_082722.1 coordinate 21,984,541, forward strand.
CTCTCCCCACCTCCCCCTCTTTCTCACCCCCCCTCTCTCCGCCTCCCCTCCCCCTCTCTCTCTACCTCTTTCCTTCCCCATCTTTCTCTTCCCCCTCATCCCTCCCCTGTCCCTTCACCTCTCCTCAACCCTTCCTCCACTCTTCCCTCACCCCTCTCCCCCTTAACCCCCTCCCCTCTCTCCCCCACCCACAGCTACCCCCTCTTTCCCCTCCCCTCACCCCTTTTCCCCACTCCCCTCACACCTCTCTCCCACCCTCTTCCCCTCCCCTTTCTACCCCCCACACCCCCTCACCCCACTCTCCCTCTCCCTTCACCCTCCCACAGCTCCCCATTCTTTCCCTCCCAACCCTCTCTCCTCCCACCCCTCTGTCCCCCACACACCCCACTCTCCCTCTCCCCTCCCTTACCCCTCTCCCTTCCACTCCCTTACCTCCTTTCCTTTTCTCCCCCTCCCCAGTTCCCCTCACTCCTCTCTCACCCTCCCCTCTCTCCCTTTCCCCACACCACTCTCTCCCCCTCACCTCCTCATAACTCTCTCCTTCCCATCTCCTCTCCCCCACCCCTCTTCTCCCCCTCCCCTCACCCCATTCCCCTCCCTCTCCGGTTCCCCTCCTCTCTCTCCTTCCCCATTCCTCTCTCCTCCCACCCCTCTGTCCCCCACACCTTACCCCGCTTTCCCTCTCCCCCCACACTGCGCTCTTCCCCCTCCCCACTCTTCCCCCTCACCTCATACCTCTCACCTCCTCACACCTCTCTCCTCTCCCCCCACCCCTCTTCTCCCCCACCCCTCTTCTCCCCCACCCCTCTTCTCCCCCCACCCCTCTTCTCCCCCACCCCTCTTCTCCCCCACCCCTCTTCTCCCCCACCCCTCTTCTCCCCCTCACCCCTCCTCCCCCTCTCCCCCTCCAGTTCCCCTCCTCTCTCTCCTTCCCCATCCCTCTCTCCCCTTCCCATCCCTCTCTCCTCCCACCCCTCTGTCCCCCACACCTTATCCCGCTTTCCCTCTCCCCCCACACCCCGCTCTTCCCCGTCACCTGATACCTCTCTCACCTCCTCACCCCTCTCTCCCCTCCGGTTCCCCTCCTCTCTCCCCCCTTCCCCATCCCTCTCTCCCCCCTTCCCCATCCCTCTCTCCCCCCTTCCCCATCCCTCTCTCCTCCCACCCCTCTGTCCCTCACACCTTACCCCACTTTCCCCTTCCCCTCCCCACACCCCATACCTCTCTCCCCTCCCCCTCCCCTCACCCCTCTTCCCCTCCCCCTCATCCCTCTTCCCCCTCTCACCACCCCTCTCTTCCCCTCACCTCCATCTCCCCTCCTCCTCCACACCCTTCTCCCACTATCTCCCTCTCTTCCCCTCCACACCCCCTCTCCCCCTCCCCCTATCTCGCTCTCCCCTTCCCATTCCCCCCACCCTCTTACAGCTTACCTAAGCAATCCCATTCCGCTTTGCAGTATCCCCTGAATTCCCCAAAAGTGCTTCAATTATTTTCATACAATGTGGAATTTACAATTAACCTGCTTTACTGGCCAGCCCCGAATGGGATAGTTGAGAGGGTGAGTAGTTTCAGATTCCTCAGTATACACATTACCTGGACTGCACACACCTACCGGCTGGGTGGTGAAGACAACAGTGCCTCTTTCAGCTCAGATGGCAGAAGAAGTTCGGCATGACTCCCCAGATCCTCAGGCACCACTGAGAGGACCCTCACTGGTACGGGAACTGTACTACCCCCAACCGCAGGGCACTGCAGAGAGTGGTGCGGACATTTCTGGATGTGACAGTTCCTCTATTCAGGACAGCAGCAAGCGAGTTCAAAGGGCCCAAAGGATCATCAGGGACTCTAGTCACCCCAAGCACTACATTTTTCAGCTGCTACCGTCTGGCAAAGGGTACAGGAGCATTAAGGCCAGGACCAACAGGCTCTGGGACAGCTTCTTTCACCGGGTCATCAGACTGATCAATACACAAGGATCTGATTGTAAATCAGACTGTACATGGGTATATGGATAGGAAAGGAATGGAGGGTTATGGGCTGAGTGCGGGCCAGTGGGACTAGGTGAGAGTAAGCATTTGGCACGGACTAGAAGGGCCGAGATGGCCTGTTTCCGTGCTGTAATTGTTATATGGTTATATGTATCTGATTGTGAATCTGACTGTACATACATGTACACAAAACAATTCTGTATACAATCTTGGAGTCTGGGCAATATCCTCCTACATTTCCCTTCCTTTGCTTGTCATTGCAACGGAGTCGCAACATAAAGATTTTTACTCCCTTGGATGTAAGAAATAAAATAAATACACTACAATAGAATACAATGTCTTTGAGAGTGGAGAGGGAAGAATGTGCATAATCCACATGCAGGATTCAACTCTCTTTTCTGGAGCCGTGGACAGCAGCTCCACTACCTTCATCCCTGTCGACTGTGGACCCTTGGTCAAACCAGAGCTTGCATGCCTTCATGTAATAGTCCTGAACCTCTCTCAAACTCGGTGCTCAAACCAAAAATCACACTGCCAGTAAAACTCCAATAAACTATTATCCAATGATTTGCAAATCACAGGGTTTGGCAAATAACTCACGGATGAAGTTTGCTTCACTTCCCACCCACCCACCGTGCCTTCAGATCCCATGCCCCCCTTCACTCAATTTAAACCTATCTGTTTCACGAGAACTGTGCAAATCCAAAAAAAGCAACAAAGCAAATGGAGTTTCTGGGATTTTAACTGAAGTAACATCCAATACTCTAATATCTAATATCATCTCCTTATAGATGCTGCCTGGCCTGCTGTGTTCCACCAGTGCGTTGTTTGAATTTACAGCATCTGCAGATTTCCTCGTGTTTGCTCCAATACTCTAATGGTTAGTCCAAATTGTTCTGTAACTAGGATAGGGTTAAATCGGGGTTGCTGGGGTAGAGTGGATCAAAGGGCCTACTCCACAATGTATTGCTAAAGAAATAAATATCTCAGAATAAAAAAAAATTGCGCAGCAGACTAACACCGTAAGAACAACTGTTAGTCTCCCTTTTGGTGTGAAAGTGGTGACATCTCTCTATACTGTGTGTGTTAGAGAGAGAGAGAGCGCGTTCTTCTGTTTTTCATGCATGTCTGTGAAGGCAAGCATTTCAGGTTGCATGCTGTATATGTTCTCTGATAATAAACGGAACCATTTGAAATATCTGGTGGTCTGGCACTACCAAAATCCTGGATGTGCCAGATTATCAGAGTTTTACTTATCTTTGCAATTACATTACATTTGCCAGACCAGCTATAGAACACAGTTCTCCTGCTTCTGTTTCTGAAATGGGTGGGATATATTGTATTCCATTCGAATGTCCTTCCACTGTCCACCACTACTGGAGAACTATTAGGCAGTGATTGCTAATATTCCACAAACTTATTTATCCAAAGTGTGGTGAGAAAGTGGACAACATTGCCAGAAGTACTTATAGAAACATAGTCAAAGAGCACTCCAGCCCAGAAACAGGCCACTTGGCCCATCTAGTCCATGCTGATCTGCTTTTCTGCTTAGCCCCATCTACCAGGACCATAGTCTTCCATACCTGTCACTCATGTACCTGCCCGAACTGTTTTAAATGTTGCAATTGAACCCACGTCCACCATTTCTACTCAAATATTTCACCTTTCTACCAAAGCCTATGGCCTCTAGTTCTAGTCTCATCAAACCTCATGGGAAAAGCCTTCATGTATTTACCCTAATCATCTCCCTCATTATTTCTGATATTTTTATAAGATCTCTGCTTTGAAAGGGAGAATATAACTACAGCTGTGAAGATCCCTGCTGCTCCTGATGTCCCTGTCATCTGTCTCGGAGACCGATGTTAGGCTGTCTTTAAAGACAGTGAACCCTCGCAAGTTGGAAGGTCCTGATGGAGTACCTGGTATGGCTCTGAAAACCTGCGCCAACCAACTGGTGGGAGTGTTCAAGGACATTTTCAACATTTCACTGCTACGTGCTGAAGTTCCCACTTGCTTCAAAAAGGCAACAATTATACCAGTGCCCAAGAAGAATAATGTGGGCTGCCTTAATGGCTATCACCCAGTAGCACTCACATCCACAGTGATGAAATGCTTTGAGAGGCTGGTCATGACTAGACTGAACTCCTGCCTCAGCAAGGACCTCAACCCATTGCAATTTGCCTATCACCACAATAGGTTAATGGCAGACGCAATCTGTGTGGATTGGTGATAACATCTCCTCCTTACTGTTGATCAACAATGCCTCAGGGGTGTGTGTTTAGCACATTGCTCTACTCTCTCTATACCCACGACTGGCTAGGCATAGCTCAAATACCATCTATAAATTTGCTGATGATACAACCATTGTTGGTAGAATCTCAGGTGGTGACGAGAGGGCGTACAGGAGTGAGATATGCCAACTAGTGGAGTGGTGTCGCAACAACAACCTGGCACTCAATGTCAATAAGATGAAAGAGCTGATTGTGGACTTCAGGACAGGTAAGACGAAGGAACACATATCAATCCTCATAGAGGGATCAGAAGTCGAGAGATTAAGCAGCTTCAAGTTCCTGGGTGTCAAGATCTCTGAGGATCTAACCTGGTCCCAACATATCTATGCAGTTATAAAGAAAGCAAGACAGCAGCTGTACTTCATTAGGAGTTTGAAGAGATTTGGTATGTCAACAAATACACTCAAAAACTTCTATAGATGTACCATGGAGAGCATTCTGACAGGCTGAATCACTGTCTGGTATGGGGGGAGAGGTGCTACTGCACAGGACCGAAAGAAGCTGCAGAGGGTCGTAAATTTAGTTGGCTACATTTTGGGTACTAGCCTACAAAGTACCCAAGACATCTTCAAGGAGCGGTATCTCAGAAAGGCAGTGTCCATTATTAAGGACCTCCAGCACACAGGGCATGCCCTTTTCTCACTGTTACCATCAGTTAGGAGGTACAGAAGCCTGAAGGCACACACTCAGTGATTCAGGAACAGCTTCTTCCCCTCTGCCATCCGATTCCTAAATGGACATTGAACCCGTTAACATTACCTCACTTTTTTAAATATATAGCATTTGTTTTGTTGCGTGATTTTTAATCTATTCAATATATGCATACTGTAATTGATTGACTTATTTATTATTATTGTTTTATTTTTCCTTCTATATTATGTATTGCATTGAACTGCTGCTGCTAAGTTAACAAATTTCAAGACACATGCTGGTGATAATAAACCTGATTCTGATCTTTTCTCATTTTCCTATGCTTAAGGAAGTAAAATCTTAACCTCTTTTACCTATGATTTAGGTCCTCAGCTCCTGGCAACATCCTTGTAAATTTTCTCTGCATTCTTTCGATCTTATGGATACCCGTCTGTAGGGTAGGTGACCAGAATTGCACACAATACTCCAATGTCTAATACAACTCCAACATCCCAAATCCTATTATTCTGGGACTGGACAGTATACATCGACACTCACCCTCCATACCCCTCCCATCCATGGGAAGGGAAGTATTGGTATTCCCAAGGCTGGAATCTGGTCCAATACATGCAGAACGCTAGAGGGGCACATCAGACCAGGCTGCATCTGTGAAGGGAAAGGAACATTTGATGTGTCAGGTCAGGACCCTTCATCTACAGAACCAGGGCAATTTGGAGTGGTTACTTAGCCCACCGAGCTGCTTATCTATGGGATGTGGGAGTAAACTCACACGGTCACAGGAAGAATGTGCAAACTCCACACAGACAGCAGCGGAGGTTTTCCAAGCAGCTCTACCATCTGTACAACTTACCGCCCACAATGCTGCTAATTTACCAAGGCTGGATATTCACCATACCAAAAATTACACAGCTTATCACATCCTTTTGAATGTATTTATTAACTGAATGGTTTAATGAAATACAAGAAAATCTTTCATGTTTTGTAATGTTTTCTTATGTCTTTGTCTATAGTGGGTGGCAGGGTGGAGATACATCTCCACCAAAGCACTCCTTTCCTACGTTAGTCTGAAGGCGTAGGGTAAGGTATAGCACCCGCTTAGTCCCCCTGCCTTTCAGGCTCACTGAAGCCATTGGAGCAAGTGAAGAGTGGTTGTATGAGCAGCTGGTGCATTTCACAAGTCCTGGTTATTTGACCACTGAAGAGTATTGATGACAACTGGGGTCACCTGTCTTGTAAACACACTTGCCCAGACGAAGGCATTGGCAAACCACCTATGTAGAAAAGTTTGCCCAGAACAATCATGGTCATGGAAAGATCATGATCACCCATGTCAAACAACATAGCACTTAATGATAATGATTGTCTATAGACACTGTCCAGATTAATTCCACATCCAGATGAAAGATATGCCTGAATCATTGTTAGATCATCCAAATGTTCCACTTCTGATATGTTTACATTTGATTGAATTCATAAGACTGAATCCACATTTGTAGTTAGCACTAGAAGCTTGAAATGTTCCACTGATATCAACAAGAATTGAAAGTTCTTCAAAGTCTTCATCTCTAAGCATATAGTTCAACATATCAAGGAACGTCTTAATTGAACCAGTCTTAACTTTTTCGGAAACGACAGATTTGAAATCACAATATTGCTGCAATACTTTTGAAGCAATGCTGTTGTGCTTTGTTATATTAGCTGAGTATTTTTAGTCAGTCATACAACATGCTCTTTTCCACATTCAAAACTGGTTGTGTTTGCAATAGCAACGGGGCAAAACCTTGCCATTCTCTTAACTCATCGTCAGATCTATTATCCAAGAGATTATACACATCTTGAATTAATCTAATAATAGGTTCAGTGTTGACATCAGAACTTAAAGATGCAAGCAAATCTTTCAATTTGTCACCCCAATAAATAGTATCTCCAAGATAATGTAACAATGACTTGTTAACTTTTGCATATTGCAAAACTCTAGTTGTATTCAAACTGCATTTTCTGAAGGAATTTACAGAGATGTCAGACTTCTTTAAGGACAGTCAATATTGTCGATTGGTCAAAATCTTCAGGCAGAGGTTTCTGATTGGATCATTACATTCATTAGCTTGCTCTTTGTAATACTGGAGCAAAACTTCATAAATCCTCATTAAAGCAGCAACGGCAAAATATCTTGACAGTCACCTTACTTCGTTTAGTAGTCAAAATGACACAACATCACATTCTGTGACATAAGCTAAGTCTTCTAGCTTTCTTTTTTAACCAATGACCTGCAGGACATTTTACACTCTGCTCAAAGCAGTGTTTCTATATCCTGTATAATTGATACTTTCAAAATTATACTAACATTATATAAAATAAAATTCCAGCTGTGCGACACCAAAGACTACATGCATGGACTGCGTGGCCGTGCACTAGAGGGAACAGTGGAATTTACTAGTCAACATCATTTTCTTTGGCTATTTGTATGCTTTGATGTGTTTAAGGATTGTTAAAGCTTTTAGAACATTCTGCAGCCTACAGATAGGTGAAATACAGGCAAATGAGATTCAAAATTCAAGTTTATTTATCACGTGAAGTTCAAAATATACACCGAAATGTGTCACTAATGTTAACAGGCAACACACCTGAAGGTGTGCTGGGGGCAGCCCGCAAGGGTTGTCACATATTCCAGCACCTACGTACCATGTCCACAATGCTCAGCAAAGCAAAATAAACCACAAAAAAGGATCATCTTAGATGGGCTTCCTGAAAAGCATCTACAAGTCGGGCTGAAGGGCCTCCTTTCATGACAAATTATTCCAACTGCGTTTATTTGAGGATGTATTGTGTGCTAAAGACAGGCCCTTTATGATATCTATTTTATTTTGTCATCTGCAGAAAATCCATACCCCTACCTCCAGAGAATAATGAGGACGTATTCCATAATACTCTTGATCTGGGCCAAGACGAGCAAGCCATGGGCTGTAAGTCACTTGACCACTGACCTGCTTTTGAAGTCACAATACATACATGACACATTCTCTCATTCTTTGAAGGTGAACTTGGGAGGTTTCTCCTCGCTGGGGAGTGCAGAAGGAGGGATCATCCTCTCAAAATAAGGGCAAGCTTTCTGAACAGGAGTGTTTTCATTCAAGCCTTTAGATTACTCTGCCAGAGGAGCTGTGGAGGCTAAGTGAGTTCAGTCAAGTCACAGGTCGATGGGTCTCTAGATGCTCGGGAAATCCAGGGGTACACGAACAGAGCAGGAAAATGGTGCCAAGATAGAAGATTAACCGTAACTCACTGAATGGCAAAGCAGCCTCCAGGGCAATGAATACTCTCCTTCTGATACTATTCTGTATATTTTTAAGCCTACCCAGCTAAACACATTTGAAATCAAGGAAGCAATGATATTAGAAGTGATAGCCCCTTCCATTAAGATGTAGACAGTTGCTAATAGCTTACCGAAGATGAGGCGTTGTGGATTTGTCTTCCTTTTTTGTAGCTTTTGAGCTCACAAAGCAAACCAACAGCAGCAGTGGGGAAAAAAAACAAACGTTGTGGAGGGCCCAGCAAGGGAAGCGCAAACCTTTGGAGGCCAACGAAGTGGCATCATCCTACTTCAAGCAGGTCGAGGTGAGAAAAAACGAGTTGCAGGAAACAAGGAGAGAGGCAGTGGGGCTAACAGGTTGGCTTTCCTGTGAACTGGCAAGGATCCCGCTGTCTGAAATGCATCTTTCTGTTTTGCCGTTGTAAACAATCGGAAGGAGGAACGCACACACATACAGAAATTCTGTGCTGGAGTAACAGTACAAAATTCACTCAGGAGTCTTAACGGTATAGAGCAGTCCAAGCGGATTCAGAGTTGACAATATAAAAATGCAGTGAGAAAGTGCAAGTAAGGTTCTAGTAGGAGCAAACATGTTGAACAAATAATTCACTTTACAATAATGTCATAGAAATAGAATGCAAAGAGCAGAAGAGGAGGAAAATGATAGAGCTCGGGGAGTGTAGTTCACATATGATAGGTTTACTGATGATGAAAACAAACTGAAGATACTGTGAATGATGGAAATTTGAAGTAAAAACAGAACTTGCTCAGCAGGGCAGGCAACACCTGTGGAAAGAAGGATGCGATTTCAGGTCTGTAACCTCTGATCACACTTTCAACCTGAAATACAGAGGTCTGTCAAAAATGTCTATTTTTCAAAAAGTCAATGCACAGCACACATTTTAAGTCTGTGATGTCAATGGACAGACAAGACAGCACTTGAAGAACAGGATAGACTGTATTAGGCGGTCTGTAGAGGTCACGAATGAGAATGGGAGAGACTCCAGGACAGTCCATGAACACTACTTCATTCCTGTTTTGCAACAACAACAAACTTACTTACAGAGTACTTACTTATGTAGACGATGTAGTTCAAAGTGCTTTACAATGAGAGAAAATAAGAACATTGAAATAAAAGACAAACTGATGTTAGTTAAAAGCAAGGTTAAATAAATGGATTTTGAGCTGCATATAAAAGTGACAACTGAGTCAGCAGCATTTATAGTTTTAGATTTTAGGAATGTAATCAAAAATAAAAGCTGACCTGCCAATTTTCCTTTGAGGGAGATTGTTTAAATTTAGGAGAGCAGTGGAAGACCTGAGAGGTCAAGCAGGATTATAAAATGAAAATGATTCTCTGATGTGCTCCCTCCCCAGACCACTGAGAACTTTAAAAGCATGTAAGAGAACTTTAAAATCAATTCTAAAAGATACAGGAAGCCAGTGTAGAGTAGCTTGGACCGGAGTGCTATGTTCCCTTATCCTGGTTTCGGTTACAAGTCTTTAAGTGGTGTTCTGAATGAGTTGAAGTTTCTCAATAGATTGCCTTGGAAGACCAGTAAAAAGTGCATTGCAGTAATCTAACCTATTCGATATAAAGTGAATTAGTTTTTAGCATTGTTACATGACAGAAATGGACAGACCTTTGCAATATTTCTTAAGTTAGAAATGCTGCTCTGGTCATTTGAAGTGAAATTTAAAATTCAAATCCGGACCAAGGATAACACCCAGACTAGTTACTTCTGCTTTTACAAGGAGAGTTAAGTTCCCAGGTTCATCAGGAGTTTATCTCTTTTGGTTTTGTAACCAACCAAAAGTATTTCAGTTTTATCTTCATTTAGTTTTAGGAAATAACTGATTTTTGCAGCCATGCAAGAAGTCAGAGAAGATAGGATGTTATCGTCGTCAGGCTCAACCAAGATATACAATTGTGTGTCCTCTGCATAGCAAGTTTATGCTCGTTAATGATGTCTCCTACAAGAAGCGTGTATAAGAAGGGTAGGGGACCAAGACAGCTTTCCTGAGCAATACCAAAAGGTACATCGTATCTCTTAGAAAAAATGGTTTCCAAGACAAATAATTTTTGCTGCGAGATATATGAGCAAAGTTAATTAAGGGCACTACCAGACAGGCCAGGCCAGTTGTCAAGGCGATCTAGGAGAACGGCGTGGTCAATCATGCCAAAGGCAAAACTTGGATCTAGAAGAATTAGAACAGAAACCCTGCTGGCATCAGTGCTGAGCCTGAGAACTGACAATTTTGAAAAGGGTTGTCTCCACGCTCTGGTTTGCTCTAAAACCTGACTGAAACTTTTCTAGATTATTGTTCTCACTAAGAATTTAAAAAAAATTATAGTAATGTTTATGTATTTGCACTGTATTGGACTTCTCCAACATGGGGAGACCCTGCCATGTGCAGCTAACTGATCTATGATTTGAATAAAGTTACTTCAATTAATTTACAGACTAGCTGTACATTCTCTTGCTGAAGTGACTTTCAGGGCTCTGAATGGAGATGGGCCGTCAAGGTGCCGCTATTCCGAAGCTGTATAGGAAGAGGAGGAATGTGATATCACAGACAGAATGGTCCTTGTCAGAACGCAGGAATCCTTCACACATCCCAAAAAATATTAGCACAGATTAACTTGAAATATTGCACTGCACTACAGATTTATAAATAGCATTAAATGTTGGGCTTAGAAGTTACTACATCAGGAGCCTCAGTAAAGCAATATGAAAACAAAATAAAGAATGATAATTCTGAAAAAGTGAAAATAACCAACATAAATTCACAGCAGGTTAATCACTTTCTTGAGCGAAAACTTCCGATAAAGAAATACAACCTTAACTTCTTTTTCAGCTTTTAAATACCCACTTTGAAGAAGGCACTGTCAATAAGCATGCCGTGTAAACAGTTCATTGACCCAAAGTGCAATCACATTCATCCTAATGCAATCACATTCCATCCTAATGCCAGCGCGTGTGAAAGAATGAACAAAAGGAAGAGCATTTAATTTCCACCATTTACATCCACGGATTATCTGAAATTCCTTGATATCAGTTAAGTATACTACTACTGAAACGTACAGGACACAGTGAATCCATTCCGGATAAAGCCAAAAGACATCTACATGGATAACTAAATCTGATATTTTAGTCAAGGAGTAAATATTTACTAGGTTAACATCCACCTTCTGCTTTGTTTAGTAGAAAGGACAGGGCTGCAACTTCCCACCCGAAAGACTCATCTTTTGCAGTGTAGCGCTGCTTTAATGCCTCACATGAATTTTGGCCGAAGTTATATGCCTTTGTCTCGGGGTGGGACTTGATCCACGATGACTGGCAGACAGCTGAGAGCCCCATCCAGGTTAATAACCGAGCAGAGAGGACTCGAAACTTCCAATCAGACAAACACCATTTGTTGGGTTCTGTGGTCAATATGTGGCACAGTTTGCACACAAATTGATTCAATGTTTAAAAACATACACATAACACAAATAACATGGTATCTATAAACCATAAGTGAAAATTTGTGTGTTTTATGCAAAGTAATATACTGTCGTGCCCATACCAATTTAGCTCAGAGATGAGTAACAGATTAGATCATTCACTGCACCCTGGAGTTGATAAATTCATCACATAATACACCTCCTGATTAGTAACAGGTACTTTCTATACGTTTGCAAAACATTTAGCTTTACGACTTAATATAAATTTTAATTATATAAACAATGATCTATATTTAAGAATGCTGTTGAAAGAGCAGTTTGCAAACTGTCTAATTATCTAAAACAATGCAAATAAGACAATGAAAATCCTATTGACTATTGCATCAGCAAGTTACAGTATACCAACAAGGCTAATTTCTTCCAAGTTTCCTGGGAAAGTCACATTGGGGCTGGTGCAAGTTCCGATGTGTCACATTCGAAACGTACAGAAAGGAGACTCAGCTCGAGAAAATGACTGGAGTCTGCCTGCCTGCAGATTTCTGTCAGAGCAGCACTGGCCAGTCTTCCTCACGTTACACTATCTGCAGATGGCGTCAGCGGGAAACAGGTTGCACAGAGCTCCCTCCGAAGAAGCAAGCAGCAGTGCTTCCACTAACTCACATCTTGTCTGCATGGGATCACCGTCATCCTTTGCTTACCAGCCCAGTTCTGGGGTGGCACAAACACGTGAATGAGATAAAGACAATTTGCCACAAAGATGAATCAGGGTCCAGATTACAAGCATGATGTTAATTTGCTTCGACTGAAAAACGTATTTTTATTAATGTATATTTTTCACTAATTGTGTCCCTTCATTTATGAATATTAAGGTAATTGAAGGAAGGGAACACTCTACTGGTGTGAACGTTTGTCCTCTGGTGATAAATATTTTCACAGTGGTATTTGGGCATTGTGGACTGCTCAGCAGTCAGGTCTTAAGGCCAACAGTGGTCCGAAGTGCTCACTTTCTAGCACTGCAGGAGGATGCTGAGATTCGCTGTCAGTGACTGAACTCTTCCTGCACAATCCGCTTTTGGATGGCCCTTGCCACATCCAGCGAAGAACCCTCCTGGTCATCCCCTTCCAGCGCCGGGGCCTGAAGCTCCCTTTCCTCCGGGAGCAGTGGTTCCTCATCGTCTATGTTGAAAAGGTGGCCTTCCTGTAGAGCAAAATTGTGCAGCACGCAGCAGGCTATCACAATCCTTGCTACCCTCTGAGGCATATACTGCAGAGCCCCGCTGGATCTGTCCAGGCAGCGAAACCTACTTTTCAACAGTTTTATAGCCCTCTTGACCACAGCTCGCGTCGCCGCCTGGGCCTGGTTGTACGCCTCCTCGGCCTTGGTTCTCGGGCGGCTGAGCGGAGGCATGAGCCAGGTCTGTAGTGTGTATGCCTGGTCTCCGAGGAGCCAGCCTTGCACGTGGTTGTCCTCATGGAAGAGGTCAGGGAGTGTCGAGTGCTGTACAATCACAGCATCGTGACAGCTGCCCGCATGCTTGGCATTTACATACAGGATTTTCTGATGGGCATCGCAGACAAGCTGAACATTCAACGAGTGAAACCCTTTCCGGTTCACGAATATCAGTGGCTGCTCTGCGGGCGCCTTCAGTGCCACGTGTGTCCCTCCTATAACACCCTGCACCTTGGGGAACCCAGCAATGCAATGGAAGTCCTTGGCTCTTTCCTTCTGCTGCCTGGCTGCAATGCCAAAGTTGATAAATCCCGCAGCTTTGTTGAAGAGCACATCTGTCACCTGCTGAATAGCCGCCCTCACCGCTCCCTGGCTAATGTTGCACATGTTCCCCGTCGCCCCCTGAAACGACCCAGTGCCGAAGAAATTCAGGGCGGTGGTCACCTTCATTTCGACTGACAATGCCGTCCTGGCAGTGGAGTGTGGCTGAAGGTCTTCACGGAGGAGGTCACACAGATTTGCGATGGCACGCTTGGATAATCGCACTCGTCGAATACAGAGCTCTTCTGACAGATCCTCAAAGGACCGGCGTTGCCGATAGATGCGCTGTGGTGGGTAGTACCTGGTAGGATGGTGTCTTTTGCCATGCTGTCTTATCCTCTTTTCTTCCATTCGCTGCTGTTCCTCCTCCTCCTCCTCCTCCTCCTCCTCCTCTTCATCTTCCACAATTATGGTGTAGAGTGGGATGCTCATGGGGAAAGCCATAGTGGCTCCAGAGCTGCTCTGACTTGGATATCTGCTGAATGAATGAATGGATGGATGGGTGGGTGTGGTGATAAACTGGGGCTGGGAGAATGAGGTTGCAGGGGCAGGTCTCAGTGAACGGAACTGAGGGGAGGCATCAACCCCACCCCCCTCTCCCTCTGTGGGATCAGACAGCAGCAAACTTTAAGGAGTCTCCAAAGCTTCCCCAGCCCCTCCACTTCCGCCCGGGTTCACGTGACCGCCGGTCGTGGGGCGCGGGCCGGGCCCAGCCGTGGCGCCCCCTGGCGGCCTGTCCCTGCCCTCTCCACCCCGCCCAACCCAACCTGGGAGTGGCACGGCTGCCGGGTGGAGATTGACGCTGAGAGCGGCCGGCGCTCTCCGCCCTTGAGGCAAATTTTTTGGCGTAGAGGGAGGGGGGGGGGGCCGGAAACAGTCGCTGCGCATGCGCACTCGCTGGACGCTGATGTCCTGTTGACAGCTCAGATTCCTCGCCAGCAATATCAGGAAAGAGGGAAAGTGGCCTCTCGGTGTCCGCGCTGTTGACTATTCCGCTTTTGTATTGATGCTGACTTTTAGTTTAGCGCGGTAAATGTTGCCGGGGGACGAGATATACGGATGCTCCATGAGACTGTCGGGAGCGTCCGTCTATAAATCGTCCCTCGGAAAGCGAGTTCATGCGACTCGGTACCGGCGAGGCGATGTTGTGCCTGAAACACAGACCCGGCTCCCTTGCTGATCCTTCGTCCCCTCCCCAGACACAAGGGAATAGGGATAGGGTTTAAATAGGGAATTCCACTTTTGGCTGATGAAGTGAAGATGCTTGACAAAGCAGTCCCCCAATTTAGGATTGGTATCACCAATATAGAGGAGGCCGTTTCGGGAGCACCCGACACAATAGACAGCCCCAAAAGTTTCGCAGGTGAGGTGTTGCCTCACGTGGAAGGACTGTTGAGGGAGGAGGTGAATGGGGCAGGTCTGTCGCTTGCAGGGATAAGCGCTGGGAGTGAGATTAGTGGGGAGGGGTGAATCGCAGGAGGGGGAAGGTAAGGGTATGTTTAGTGTTAGGATCTCTTTGGGAATGGTAGAAGTTGCGGTGGATAATGTGCTGTTTGCGGAGGCTGGCGGTGGGAAAATGGGGTGAGGGTGGATGTTTGGGAAATGGAGGAGATGCAGGTGAGGGCAGCAACGATGGTGGGGGAGAGGAAAACTCCGTTCGTTGAAGAAGGTGGATATCCTGGTAAAGAAAGCCTCATCCGAGCTGTGGAAACCCGTAGTTTTATAAAAAATGTCGTTAGGCAGTTGGTCTGCAGAGATGGAAACAGATTGAGAGAAGGGAAGAGGGTGTCAGAAATGGACGAAATTTATTAAAGGGCAGTTGAGGCAAAGTTGATGAAATATGGGTGCATGAAGCAGCACCAAAGCAATCAACATTGTTACCCAGGTAGATTTGGGGAGCATTACCAGGGAAGCATTGGAACAAAGAGGCGGGCAGTGCTGTGAACCATGTGCTGAGTTTGGAAAAAAAATGGGAGGAGCCAAAGGAGAAATTGTTGAGGGTGAGGACCAGTCCTGACAGATGGAGGAGAGTGGAAGTGAAGGGAAACTGGTCTGGTCTTTTATTGAGAAGGAAGCAGAGAGCTTTAAGGCTTTCAAAATGGGATGGTCAGGGCCAGTGAGGAGATGGAGAGTATATGAAAGTGTCGTGGATGTAGAAGGGACTGTACTGAGGTGGATAGAGTGGAATGGTGATATTAAACCTGATTATGATTAAGTTGTGGGGCATCTTTGACAGCAGAAATACCGTTGCTTTCCTGTTGCTGGTGCAGTGGCCCCATGATGTGGCATGGCTGACGCACTGGACTTCATTGTGGGCAGCACACAGAATGCAGGGGCAACTCAACAGGTCAGCAGCATCTATGAAGAAGCAAGTGAACAATCCTGATGAAGGGTTGTCGCCCCAAAATGTTGCCTATTCATTTCTTTCTGTTAATGCTGACTGGCCTGCTGAGTTCCTCCAGTATTCAGTGTGTGTTGATTAAGATTTTCAGCATTTGCAGATCCCTTGTGCCAGGGATTCTGTCGTGGGTCAGGCACCATCCATGGGGGTGGGGGGGGGGAAGCAACTGCTAACTTCTCAGGGCAGTGGCCTTCAGTCAGAAATGTTAACTGCTGCTCTTTCCACAGATGCTGCTTGAGCTGCTGAGTTATTCCAGCATTTTCTTTTTTTTTTGTTATCATTTCAGATCTCTGATATCTGTATTCTTTTATTGTTTTTCATTTGTCGAAGTTCATTGTGACACCTTCTGTGAAAAGCATGAAATGAAAGACATCGTATTTATTACCTATGATAGTATACTCTTTTTAATTTATAGATGCTGCCTGACCTTCTCAATGTCGCTAGCATTTTCTGCTTTTAGACTTACCGCATCAGTTTTTGAATTGAGCTGGATGCTGACCTTCCATTTACTTCAACATGTAGCAAAGTGTCAGTTAATCTTCTTCACGCTTAACTCAGCAAGGATTGTGTGAGCACATGAAAGGGGTGTTTGTGTTTTAGTAGATCTGTGATCGAATTGAGCTTTTGATACATAATGGTGGTAGGAAGTAGAAGGGTCGTTCATTGTCTGAAAAGAGTTTTGAATGTGATTCTAATGTGCTAAGAGTGTTGGGTAGTAGTTCCTTTAGAGAGGACTGCCTAACCAGAAACCACGATGAAGAGAATGGTCGGTGGTCGTCTTCTTGGAAAGTTGGGAACGACGATGATGTCAGTGATGCCTCTGATGAGAGTGAAGCCCAAACTAGGATCGCAGATGCAGCTGTAGGTCAGGCATGTTATGGCCGTTGAAGGGTCGGATGGTCTCACCTTGCAGTCCTGTCGCTTTTGATCGAGGTCCCTCAGCCGCCGCTCTGCAAGTGTTCTGGTGCCTTTGTGAACTGTCAGGCGACAGGCGTTGTGGACTTTGGCCAAGGCCTCATAACCACTCAGGGATATTGCTTGCCCTCAAGGATGCATACTGCAAAGCATGGTATGAATTTCTGATGAAGGGACTCGGCCCGAAACGTTGATTTCATAGATGCTGCCTGAGTTCCTCCAGCATTTTGTGTGTTGCTCTGGATTTCCAGCCTCTGCAGAATCTCTAGTGGTGATAGTGTGAATTTCATTGCATTTTGAAGTGAATTTCTTTGAATGCTCTGCAGAGGGCAGCAGAGGACAGGGTAATGTCGAAGGTTATTGCCTGGAGGGTTGACTTGTCCACAGGACCAGGACACTTTGTCCAGTCAGTCAGTTAGATTGTTCACGTGGTGCTCTATTTCATTCTCCCTCATGCTTTTTCAGCTCATCTTAAATGTAACCTCACTGCAGCCTCTTCCCAGTATAACGAAGCTGCTGAGATTTCTTTTATATCTATTGGTGACTGTCTTATTTATACTGTCCCCCACAAATGGAAATGTTTCCACTGAACCTGGCCTGTAACATCTTTCATAATATTAAAGATCTCAACTAGGTCACCCATCAGCTGCCAATTCTCAGATGAAAGTGACCCTGTCTGTGTGACCTTCCTTGATATGTGCACCCAGTTTTTCCGTAAGAAAATGCCTGCTCAATATGGTCATTGGCTGATCTTTCCCAGGTCCTCCTCTATGTCAGCTTTCCGTAGCCCTCAATTTTCAAGACTTCAGAAAGTTAACTTTTACTTTATTCCAATGGTCTAACCTCCACAAACTTCCAGGACAGAGAATTCCTGAGATTTGCTGCTCTCTGTATGTATGTTTTCTTTTAATACTTGTATATTTTCTTTACACCCTTTCCAGTTCCTTCTGTAGTAAGTACATAAGATATAGGAGTAGAATGAGGCCATTTGACCCATAATCTGCTCTGCTGATTTGCTATCCCTCTCTATACCATTTTCCTGTCTTCTCTCTGTAACCTTTGATGCACTTGTTTATTGAGAACTTATCAACCTCCGTTTTAAATGACAGGGCACACAACTGAATGCATCTGTGATGCAAACAAAGTCAAAACAGTTTACCTGCCTTTCTGTCCTGTGCATGTAGAAGAAAAACATTATGATTGGCTTGCTTTTGCTATGGGTTATTTTTGTGATCGTGTTGTTCCTCCAGCCCACCTTGCTTAATACCCTAGTGGTAAATGAGCTCTCAATCCTTCCAACCAAAATGTACAAATTTGCAGATGGACAAGAAACAATTTCACAGCAGATTGGCCCAATGGAATTTTCTGTGCTAATCGTTCACTGTCTCGTATTTCAACTCCTCTGGTGAAATGGATTGCTTGCCTGACACTTCTTCCAGTCTAGAAAACTCCTTCATTGAGGAAACCCTGTTTGGATTGAAGTGTCCACAGATAGCAGGTAGAAACACCAGAATACTGTAACAACAGTACACACTTGCAAATGACCAAGTGGAGGATTCAATAGGGAATTACTGTAGTTTGAAAACCATTGGAATGCAACACACAGCCCGATGTCAGTGCAGTTTTTCAGCAGAGGTTGAGCCTTTGAATTTGCACACGATGTAGCCAGCTTTCTGGTAATGAGGATACTTAAATAAACCTGCTAACAGATAGCAGTTGCCATGTGGGATTAAACACTAAACCGTATGGCTTTGTCTACTGCATCAATTTACAGGCATTTCTGTGAGTGCAGGAGCTACTAAACCAAGAAGGCAGTGATGTATGTATATGTGTAAACTATGTATCTATATGTGTACTGTATATGTATATGTGTACACTGTGTATGTACATCTCAGGAGATTTCTTTGAGTAATGGCTACATGGCTGAAAGAGGAAGACAAGTGGGAGCAGTATTTCAGGTTACAAGAAGGCAGAGTAGGAGAGTTGTTAGTTAAATATGTTGCTGTAATGCTGAAGAATGGTATAATGGAGGGGATGAAGGCCATGTATGTTTGGTTAGGGCTGAGGACAAATGGAGGAGTTGGTGCAATTTCAGCAATTAGTGTTCCAAATCCAAAGCACGGCAGGGAGTGCACACGTCAGAGTTACACGGGCGGTGGGACTTTGCTCTTGCAAACATCTTACAATCAACACCTTCCTCAGTCCCTGTGGGACATTTGTTATAGTTAGTAAATGGAACACAAGCCCTAGAGACTGAACCGGTGACATCAAGAGCTACATTCTGTCATCTCCCGAGGATTTGTAATGAGGATTGATCTCGTCCTCCAGCACTGTTATGTAACTGCCTATCCTATCAGCGCTGGTTAGGGAGGACTGATAGATCAGCATCATTGCACTGAAGCTTTGGTGGGTTAATGGGAGGGGGTGAATGGCATTTAAAAAGGTTTGGTGCCCCTGTTGGATGTTTGGTCTGCTGTAGATTTTGGTTCTCCACAACACCAGTGCAATAGCTCCAGATAGTATAGTGTTGATGTTTGAGCTGAAGATATTAAAAGCAGCCACTTCGTGCTTTACAGAACTCTCCAATTATCCTTTTGAGCAATAGTCATAGACTTCTGCCTCTTTTTGTCTGGAGAAATAGGAAACCACGAGACATTGGTGATCTGAAGTTAAAAATATTTAGATGAGAAATGAAAGAGAAAAGTAAATTGTCATTATTGGATTGGGATTTTTTAAAATACTTGACTTGGTTATTTTTAGGCATTCCAGGCTTCCATTTTCACCTTGTGCTAACAGACGACAGACAAAGTAATGAAATAAAGCAGTCTTTCAATGTTTGTGTTTTGTAATGAAAATGTGCAGCAAAATTCTAGCTCATGGAGTCAGGAAAGAAGACACAACAAAGCTTTTCACGACTAACATAATTTAAAGACTAAAACCCTGTGTTGTGAAAAATTTTATCACGTGCATGAAATAAAATTAAGCTAAAACAACAGGTTCCTTATAGTATCTAAATAATCTCCCTCTTTTCATGCTGTCACTGGCATATGGTTCCACACATGCCAGAACTCTGGACTTTCCCTGACTATAGAACATCCCTTTTGATGTGTAGTCAGTGTTATAATGTGGAAAATGTTGCAGCTAATTTTCAACAGCAGACTGCCAGCAGGTCAGATACTCTCCCTTTTGTTCGTGTCAGTTGTTCAAACCATTGAGAAGACCTCTTCTGATCTTCATAACTATTAGGAACAGGTGCAGGGGTTTGCCATTTGTCCCCTGTGACCTGCTGTGCAACTCAACAAGATTGCGACTGGAACTCGGAGCCATTTGCCTGCACTGTTCCCATGCCACTGGACTCCCCCAGTACACACAGTTTTGAATGAACTCACTGACTGAGCTTCCACAACCCGCTGGGGTAGTGAATTTGAAATATTCATTACTGGATCACTCGTAAAGAAATAGCTGCTCCTCTAAGTCCTAAGTGACCTACCCTTAGTAGAGTCATAGAGTACAGCATGAAAAACAGGACCTTTGTCCAATTAAACTGCCTACTCCCATCGACCCATCGACTGTAGCCCTCCAATTATGTACTTCTCTGAAACATTGAAATCAAGCTCACATGGACCACTTGCACTGTTGTTCCACACTCTCACAACCCTCTGAATGAAGAAATTTCCCTTCATGTTTCTCCTATCACTC
Organism: Hypanus sabinus; assembly: GCF_030144855.1. Taxonomy (NCBI): domain Eukaryota; kingdom Metazoa; phylum Chordata; class Chondrichthyes; order Myliobatiformes; family Dasyatidae; genus Hypanus; species Hypanus sabinus. The sequence continues at coordinate 22,005,015 of NC_082722.1, forward strand.
TTAACCCATGGCCTCCAGTTGTATTCCAACCCGTTCTATGACTCCAGCTTCTATACTCCTAAGCCAGGGCTTTTTACCCTGAAATCATCACTATTACTGGCAAGCTTTGAATGATTCTTTCAGCCGCTTTCCATCGCTGCTCACAGTAGTGACTGGGTTCAGTGATGGTGGACTGTGTTTGGAAGATGTGATGGGATGTCAGAAGAGGTGACACTGTTTTTGATCCAATACTACTTTGATTGTTTTAATTAGGTAGATCACAGACATGATGTCCATGGTCATTCTCTTGCTCTGGCTGAACATCCAATCTCCTCAGATCACAAAGTATGTCTTCGTATTGTTTTCACCCAGCTATATTTGAAAACTATTTTAATGCATGCCTAAATGCTCCATTCTATGTGGAGCAGACTGGGGTCAGGATTGCCAACCTTTCTCACATGGTTGTGAAAAAGGCACTGAGCTAAAGAGGTTCATGACATAAGTTAGTCAGTAGCTCCTTAAGCTTTGCCACAGTTCACTCCAAGACCATGGTTCTTCAGCCTTGGCCTCAGTATCACTTTTTCGCTCTTTTTCCATGCTCTTTGCAGTCCATTTGTCCATCAGTCTCCACCTTCAGTATATTCAATAACTCCACCTCCACAATCTCTGTTAGAAAGTTCCAAAGATTCATGGCCCTCTCTAAAGTAACTCCTCATCCCCATCTGAAAAGGACAGCCCCTCATTCCATGGAGATCGGGGAGCTGAGGGAAAATTGCAGTTGCTGGAAACCCTTACCCAGTCGGACAGCATCTGTGGAAAGAAAGTGTTTCAGGTTACTCTGAAAATATTATTCTATTTTCTTTGTATGCTTGTTGGTTTTACTTTTTTATTATTTGCTGGTTAACTTTCGTACTTTTCCTCTTTATAATTAATGGGATAAAAGTTGTTTTTATTTTGCTGCATATTGACATCAAAGTCTAAGTGAATAAAGTTGGTCTGTGATGTTTACTGAACTGAATAGTGCACCTATATTGTGTTAGGCAATCTGCTAAGGCAGTCACTGGGCCAGCTATCTCAATTTCTGTCCAAATCGAATTGGGTGGCAATATAAAGTTCTTAACATCTCACGAGGCGATGGAATTTTCCATTGAAGTCAGTTTCAGCTTCGTGTGATTATTGATGGAGGATATATTCACAGCAGTGCCTAACTGATCATTGCAGGTCACTTTTAATTCAGACTCAAATCCTGTAAGTGTTGCAAAATGGAATGTGCTTGGTTTCATAATTGACATGGAAATTAGGCAGAAGTGAGTTGACAATAGTAGTGCACATCCATGAGTTAGTGAGGCTTCCAGTTATTTGGCTATTGCCCCCCCCCCCCCCTTTTCCATACTTTTAAATGACTTGTGCACCAGTAAAATCCATGATCAAGATTTTTAAGTTATGGATCCTTTTATTAAGAGCTTTTATGTAGCTCTTACAAGTATATAAAATATACTATTTCAAAAATGTGTTTACTGTCAAAGTATACAACTCTGAAATTCTTCTCCAGACAGCCCCAAAACCAAGAAAGAGAAGAGCACACGATCATTAACCTCCAAACCCCCCCCCCCCCTCACTTCCCTGCACCAAGAAACGAGAGACTGGGTGCACAATACAGAATATAAAAAAGCTATAAGACTGGGGAAAAGAAAGAGTCCACAGTCCAAAACCATATCCATCTCTAAAACGCAGAAATCCTCAATAGCATCTTCCAGGCTCAGCGGCAGGCCACACAGTCTCCCTCCTCTGGCAGGAGAGCGATCCCAGCAGGCACTCTTCCACATTTACCTCTGTTCCAATCTCTCTCGTCACTTTGATGGACAAACAGTGGAAGCTTTAATCGGTGAAATGGAGTTGAACATTGGCTCACACTCCCTGCGGCCTTCTCGCACTCTTCTCTGCCACCCAGAATCCTCGTGGAGACTGCAAAACGCTGGATCACCCAAACGATCTCAAAACCACAAATCGCAGGCTCCAACAGTTGCAGAAACACATTCAAGGTGAAAAGCAGGTGTAAAAGACATTTGTCAGGTTGCTCAAGAATTATCCCAATAAGAAATTGAATTGGGAATGACTCATTCACCCTCCATCACTATTCAATATTTATAGTTGATCTTTTAGCTGGGCACCACCAACCTCATGTTCCCTGATTCCCTTAATGAAAAAGCACCATTGACTCATTGTTCTGTTTGTGTTACCTTTGAGCCCTGTTGGCATCCTTCCAAAATCACCCTCTGCCTCTGTGTGCTGATCCCAGATGATCTTGAGTCACGATTCTGTTGAAACCTCGTTTCACATGCTCATTGCCTGCAGGCTGAGATCATAGTTTCCACCTGGAAGAAACCCGAGCAATTTCAGAATGGAGTTTAGATTCTGATAGCTTGGCATGCTTCCATGATATGTTCATTACTCTTTTTATCATAATGCATAGAAAGATAAGTATCAATTAAACAATCATATTTTTACTGCCTCGCACTGTGCCTGCATTGCAGTTTTTCTGTGGCAACTGTACTAATATTCTTCATTCTGTTTGCTTTTACTAGCCCAACATACTTGTGTATGGCGTGATCTGCGTGGATGGCATAAAAACACAAGCTTTTTACTGTTTCACAGTTCAAGTGGCAATAATATTAGACCAAACCAATAAGCTAATCACCTGTCCCCCACAGGCAAATATGCTTGGAGGCTTTAAAATTCTTGCTTGCAGCAAATTAAGGTTTGTTACAGAATCACAAGCAAATTCTGATTTGTCCACCTTGATCTTCCCTACCCACCTTCAGTGATTTGCTTCCAGATTCGTTTATTTATCACATGTACATTGAAACAATCAGTCAAATGCTTTGTTCGATTTTTTGCAACCAGGATGTGTTGGGAGCAGCCTGCAAGCGTGGGCACAAAGGCATTGCACTGCATTCATCTGTGGCTTTGTTCCACATTGAGCTCGCTCTTCATGTAGAGAATTTTATGTTCTTAAAAGTACCTGCACAGTGGTGGAATTAGTAGAGCCACTGTTTCACAGTTCCAGAGAACCGGGTTCAATCCTGACCTTGTGTTGTTTCTCCCTCTGGCCACATGGATCTCCTCTGGATGCTCCTGTTTCCTGTACCACAGCTATAAAGTTTGATATGTTAATTTGTATTTATAAAATGCTCCTAATATGGTGGTGAATGATAGAATATGAGGGGAGTTGATAGAATATGGGGAGAATTTTTAAAATGGGTTTAATGGTGGATTAGTGTAAATGGGTGCTTAACAATACAAATAAATATGTTGGGATGCTGTTTATTAACTACAGTTCAGTGCTTAACACAATTATTCCTACAGTTCTCATTAAAACACACCAAAAACTGGGCCTCTGCACCTCCCTCTGCAACTGGATCCTCAATTTCCTAATCAGAAGACCGCAATCTGTGTGGATTGGAAATAATATCTCCTCCTCATTGACAACCAAGACTGGCACACTTCAGGGCTGTCTGCTTAGCCCACAGCTCTATTCTCTCTACACCCATGACTGTGGGGCTAGGCACAGCTCAAATGCCATCTATAAATTTTCTGATGGCACAACTATTGGTGGCAGAATTTCAGATGGTGATGAGAGTGCGTGTAAGAGTAAGATAATAGCAGGGGTGTCACAGCAACAACCTTGCACTCAACATCAGTAAGACCAAGGAGCTGATTGTGAACTTTAGAAAGAGTGAGGTGAGGGAACACACATCAGTTCTTATAGAGGGAACAGAAGTGGAGAGAGTGAGCAATTTCAAGTTCCTGGGTGCCAATATCTGAGGATCTATCCAGAGCCCAGCATATTGATGCAACTACAAAGAAGCCAAGACAGTGGCTCTATTTCATAAGGATTTTGAGGAGATTTGGTATGTCACCAAAGACGCTTGCAAATTTCTATAGATGTACCGTGGAGAGCATTCTAACTGGCTGCATCACTGTCTGGTATGGGAGGGTGTGTGGGGGCTACTGCACAGTATTGAAATAAGCCGCAGAAACTTTTAAACAATCAGTTCCATCATGAGGACTGGCCTCTGTAGTATCAGGACATCTTCAAGGAGCAATGCCTCAAAAAAGGTGGCATCCATCATTAAGGATCCCCCTCACCCAGGACATTCATTCCCTGTTCTCGTTACTTCCAGTAGGAGGGAGGTACAGGAGCCTGAAAGCATGCTCTCAATGATACAGGAACAGCTTCTTCCCCTCGGCCATTCAATTTCTGAATGAACATTGAACCCATGAACACTATCTCACTATTTTTATTTTTGTACTATTAATTTAAAGATTTAATGTATATATCCTCGTGCTAGGGCTATACGGCGTTGAGGCGCGTCCCCCGGGTGGTGGATGGGGGATCCCTCATGTGAGGGGTGCACTGGATAATATGGAAGAAGGTGCCACGAACCAATATAGCCTAGGAGAAGGAACTCCAATTCCAATCCGGGTAGATAGGACTCATTAGCCTTGGATGGCAGCCTATCTAGGAGAGGGTAAACTCTGATTTCAAACCCGGGCAGGTGGAGCTCGTTAACGTGGAAATGCTATCGCCTGGGGGAAGGTGACCACGACAGAAAACCCCTGGTCCTCCAGGTTGGGGGTTGTGCAATGGGCTAACAACCCGTTCACGTAAAACAAGCAATTGTTACAGAAACCGTCAACAGATTGTCAACCACTAACCCAGATCTCGGGAAAAGCAGGGCCCCAATCAGGAGGCTGATGACACGCTGCAACCAAACCCATCAGGAAGCTGCAGGGCTGACAACCCTCCTTCACCCGAGGAAAACCATAACAGAGGTTCCAAAGCTGCTCTCACAGAAGAAATCTATCCTAATCGGAACATGGAATGTGAGATTGCTTTGGGAGACAGATAGGTGCGCACAGGCAGTGAAGGAAATGAACCGATACCACCTCACACTCCTGGGCACATGCGAAGCAAGGTGGAATACTTCTGGTGAGACCAAACTGCAGACGAGAGAAACTCTGCTCTATTCCAGCAAAGAAAAAGAAGATGACCCACACGAGGCTGGTGCGGCCCTGATGTTGTCCAAAGAAGCAGCCAGAAGTTTGATAGAATGAGAACCAGTGTCCAACTGTATCATCACAGCCAGGTTTGAGTCCAGATTCCAGAAGGTATCCATTACCCTGTGCTATGCCCCAACTAACAACACAGAGGAAGAAGAAAAAGATCTCTTCTACACCCAGCTTCAAGCAGTAGTTGGAAAGGTACCTAAGCAAGATATGTCGATCGTCATGGGAGATCTGAATGCCAAAGTAGGCAGCGATAGCACTGACAGGGAGAGAGAGATGGGCCAGAATGGTTTGGGGAATATGAATGAAAATGGAGAACTCCTTACCGACTTCTGTGCCTTCAACGAACTGACCATTGGAGGTACCCTCTTTCCCCACCGACGCTGCCACAAGATAACCTGGGTCTCGCCTGACCATCAAACAGAGAACCAGATTGATCATGTCATAGTCTGCCAGCACTGGAGAAGTTCACTGCAAGATGTGAGAGCCAAAAGAGGAGCAGATATTGGATCTGACCACCATTTGGTTGTTGCAAAGCTGAAGATGAAGCTGTCAGCCAAGAAGAAGCAACAGAACACGTGAATAAAGTTTGATGTTAGAAAAGTACAGACGGAAGAGAACAAGAAAGATTTTCATATCGCCATGCAAAACCGCTTTGGGGCTCTTCAAATAGAGGAGCAAGATGAGAGAACAGCAGAATATGCCTGGATTACCTTCAAGCAGGCCACTGCAGGAGCCTGCGAAGAAGTACTGGGAAGACCACCAGTCAACAGTAAACCTTGGATCAGGGACGAGACATGGCAGAAGGTGGAGGAGAGGAGAAAGCTCAAACAGGAGTTGAATCAGGCCAGAACCTGGCAACAGAAACAAATCACCACCAACAGGTACAGTGTGATGGCCAAGGAGGTGAAGAAACAGCTCAGTAAGGACAAGAGGTCATACTTCAATGAAATAGCAGAGCAAGCAGAAACAGCGGCCAGTAAAGGGGACCTCAAGGCACTCTACACAACAACTAAACTTTTGAGGGGGAAGAAAAGCAATTTCAACAGACCTGTTAGAGACAAGACAGGCCATCTGCTCACTTTGGTTGAAGATCAGCTGGTGAGATGGAAGGAACACTTCCAGGAAGTATTGAATAGACCACCACCACAGAACCCATCTGACCTGGAGCCTGGAGACCCACTCAACATCAATATAGGTGAAATCACTAAGCAAGAAATTTGAAAAGCCCTGAAAAACCTGAAGAACAGCAAGGTTGCTGGAGAAGACAACATTCCTGCAGAAGCATTGAAAGAGGGTGGAGAGGTTATGGTGGACCATTTGCATATACTGCTGAATTTGATATGGAGAACAGGAGAGATCCCATCAGATTGGAATAAGGGCCTCCTTATGAAGATGCCAAAATCTGGAGATCACACTTTCACTGTGTGGCAAGTGGAGGGGGATGACCTTGTTGTCCATTCCTAGCAAAGTTCTCACCAGGGTCATCTTGGAGCAGATGAAAGATGCCATTGACCAGAGACTTAGAGATGAGCAGGCAGGGTTCATGAAAGAGAGATCATGCATTGACCAAATAGCTACACTTAGAGTCATTGTGGAGCAGACAATAGAATGGCAAACTCCACTATATGTGTGTTTTATTGATTTTGAGAAGGCATTTGGCAGCCTGGACAGAAAGTCAATGTGGAGCATCTTACGACACTATGGTGTACCGGAAGAGATGGTGAATATCATCAAGCAGCTTTATGATGGTTTCTCATGCAGGGTCATCCACGATGGGAGACTGTCCGAAGAGTTCCTGGTCACTACTGGAGTCGGACTGAGCTACAAGAACAGCCTATGCTGGCTCAGAGAGAGGCAACCAGTGGACATTAACAGGGAAATTGGGAGACCTGGCATTTGCAGATGATCTCATTCTTCTCTCACACTGGCTTCAAGATATGCAGAAGAAAGTTGATTCCTTGGGAGAGACCTCACAGCCAGTAGGCCTTAAGATCAGTCACGAGAAGACCAAAGTTCTACGCATTAATAACAAACAAGAGGAGCCATTACGGATTGAAGGACAAATAGTTGAAGATATAGACAAATTCACCTACCTCGGAAGCAAAATCAGTAAATCAGGAGATACAGATGAGGACATCAGAACAAGGATTGGAAAAGCCCAACATGCCTTCGCAACTCTGCGACCTGTTTGGAGATCTACGGCCATCTCTGTCAAAACTAAGCTCCGTATATTCAGCTCCAATGTGAAAGCCATCCTGCTATATGGATCCGAAACATGGAGAATCACTAACACCAGCTGCAACAAGATCCAGCCCTTTCTCAACAAATGCCTCCGGCAGATCCTCCGCCTCAAGTGGTACGACAGAGTGTCAAACCTAGACCTATGGAAGAGAGCAAACCAAGAGCCCATTGTATTCCAGATAAGGAGGAGGAGGTGGAGATGGGTCGGCCACACCTTGAGGAAGAGCCAGTCGAATGTCACTCGACAATCACTCGAATGGAATCCACAAGGGAAGAGAAGAAGGGGTCGCCCAAAGCAAACCTGGAGGCGTAGGCTTTGGGATGAACTGAAAGCCGCCGGCCAAACTTGGGAGACTGCAAAAACATCTGCTAGAGATCGCAGGAAGTGGAGGACTTTTGTTGAGGCCCTATGCCCCATAAGGAGAGAAAAGAATTAAAGAATGTAGATATACTTTAATTCAGTTTTTTCTTTATTATTACATATTGCATTGTACTGCTGCCACAAAGACGATTTTTGTGACATATGCTGGTGGTATTCCACCTGATTCTGATTGTTTGTGTGGACTATAACTGCCAAGACTTCTAATACCTTAAGCCTGTCCTTCTCTACTCCAGCAATTATATGTAAATTCCCTTTCAATGCCAATAGCAATATTAGCTATTGCTCTCTGATCTCTCAGACACTATTCTGAGGTCTTTGAAGCCATAGATTTGCTTTGAGCCAGCTTGCACCTCAAGGAGCTTTACGACACGAATCATTGTGCAAGGTGATCCAAGTAAAGCGATGCATGCACAAGATGGTTTCCAGAGCAATTTGAGATTGCATACATACGAAAGAGATACAGATTTCTGACTTCCAGTGTACATAGTAAATGCGACAGTATACAGAATAATGGAGTGTAACCTTCAAGGTTCAAGAAATTAGTCAACCGTTTTGATTTGGAGTGTTGAAGTCGATTTTTGTGTCAAACCAAACTTACTGGGTCAAAATTATTGAAAGTAACACACACACACACACACACACACACACACACACACACACACACACACACACACACACACACACATACACACACACACACACACACACACACACACACACACACACACACACACACACACACACACACACACACACACACACACACACACACACAATGCTCAGCAAGCCAGGCAGCATCTATGGAAAAGAGTAAATAGTTAATGTTTTGGGCGAAGACCCTTCTTCAAAGCTCTCTAACACTAAAATTTGAGATGAAGTTATGAAGATAGATGAAGAAATACTTAATAGATTTTGAGGTTATGGGTAAAGTTGTATCTAAAATTCCTCTTTGTCTGCAGGTTGCAAATCCATTCTGTGATTAGAAGTTTTTGTTGAGAGATCATCTCTCAATAGGAACCTTGTGCTTGGGTGCTTATTCTGTACCTGTAACCACACTTGTGCAGTGTGTGTTGATGCTGATCTAACCCAGGATATTGAGGTTAATGGTGGAAGACATCAAGAAGCCTGTGTGTATCCAAGTCTGTGCACTTCTTCAACCAAATTGCAAAGCTATAAAAGTGGGGTAATGTATATCTATTTTTGGTGGTATTTCTTGAAAACCAATCCAATATAATTCTAACTATATGTTAGAGCTGGTAAACCATACTGAATCTAAATGCCATGCCATATGGTTAGTCAATTAAGTGAAGATATTGAGACTATAATTCTTGTTTCAGTCTGCCTCATAAAGTTCAGCAACTCATAGATTTAGTAGACGGGGCTTTCCAGCTTCTAGAGCAACGTATTTTTTTCAGTTTTGCAGTTGCAACATCAGTTTTTGCTTCCAGCCCTGTAACATCAGTGCAGAAGTCACACTGCTTCTGAGTTTAGTGTATAAAAGTGAAAGCAAGTGAAGAATCTTACTATTTCTATTTTTTATTACTCTGACTAACTCCAGTTTTAACAGCCAAAAATATCTTTGAATAAAAGAGCCTCCTTTAGGATAGAGTACTCAAAAGGTTCACCATCCTCTCTATTTGAAGTAAAATAACATAAGAAATAGGAGCAGGAGTAGGCCATCTGGCCCATCGAGCCTGCTCCATCACTCAATAAGATTGTGACTAAGCTAGCCATGGACTCTTCTCCACCTACCTGCCTTTTCCCAATAACCCTTAATTCCCCTACGATGCAAAAATAGGGGAATGAAAGGGTTAATGTATGAGAAGTGTTTGATGGCTCTGGGCCTGTACTCTCTGGAGTTTAGAAGAATGGGGTGGGGATGGCATTGAAACCTATTGAATATTGAAAGGCACAGATAGAAAGGATGTGGAGAGGATGTTTCCTACACTGGGGGAATCTAGGACCAGAGGACACAGCCTCAGAATTGGACATTTCTTTCGCCATAGAGTAATGAATCTGTCAAATTCATTGCTGTGGAGGCCAACTAACTGGGTATATTTAAAGCGAAGGTTGGTGGGTTCTTGATCTGTAAGGGAGTCAAAGGCTATAGGGAGAAGGAAAGATTATGGGGTTGAGGAGAAAAATAAATAAGCCGTGATGGAGTAGCGGAGCAGACTGATATGCTAAATGATCTAATTCTGCTCCTGTGTCTTATAGTGATGCTAGAAATCTTGTGAACCATATAGAATTTTATCTTTCTGCATAAATATAACCTAAAATGTGATCAGATCTTCATGCAAGCACCCTAACTAGATAAGGAGAATCCAATTAAATGTAATGCCCTGGTTCACATCTTCACTGTTGTGCTATAGGTATTTCATTCAAGAGCTGCCTGTTTGTGTTATTGTTGAAGATGTGGAATGTGTGCCATCCAATTAGGGGGAAGTTTTATTGGTGAGGAACACTGAAGGTTGGTGTTGGGGGTGTTTTGTGGTTCGACAGGAGGTGAAGAGAGAAGACGGCAGGGATACGACCCGGTGGGAGACCGGTTTGTTCGAGATGGATCGCGATTGACGTTCGGAAGGTGGTGTGTGCGTTCACACTGACCGAGGGCCCAGCGCGTGAGTGACAGAGAAGTTCAAGATGAGCTCCAACTTGTGCACATTTCATTGTTTAATTAAAATAGGCCCTTTTTGATTTTCTTTACTAACTCTTTAGTTAAGATTCATAAATATAACTCCTGTCTGTGATTTCTTGGCACTGAGTTGTAACAGGGTGGCAAATGACACAGCATCCACACAAACCGGGGATTGGGGATCAAACACGCCTCAATCTCACGGGTTTGGCAGGACCGGAGAGTGTCTTCCCTGGTATGCAGGGGGTTTCTAAAATAAATAACACAAAAACATTATTTTTTTATTTATTGAGAAAATTATCCAATGTTATATGTATTTGTTGGACAAAGTATGTGAACCTTTGGTTTGGTATACAAACTGGTATACAGCAATAACTTTAAACAAATGTTTCTAGTAACTTGATCAGTCCTGCACATCAGCTTGGTGGAATTTTAGGACATTCTGGGATGCTTCAATTCTGGGATGTTGTTGGGCTTCCTTGCATGAACTGCTTGCTCCAGGTCCTTCCACATTTCTATAGGATTAGGGTCAGGACTTTGACTCGCCCATTCCAAAAAGTTTCTTTTGCTTTAACCATTCTTTGGTAGACTGACTTGTGTGTTTTGAGTCGTTGTCTTGCTACCTGACCCATATTCTCTTGAGCTTCAGTTCACGGACAGATACCCTGACATTTTCCTGTAGAATTTGCTAGCACAATTCAGAATTCATAATTGCATCAAAGATGGCAAGCTGTCCTGGTCCCAAGGCAGTGAAGCAGGCCCAAACCATGACTCTGCCACCACCACGTTTCACAGATGGGATGAGGTCCTTGTGCTGGAATGCAGCTTTGCTTTTTGCCAAACATAACTCTTCTCATTTAAGCCAACAAGTTCTATTTTGGACTCATCTGTCCACAGAACGTACTTCCAATACCCTCCTAGCTTATCCATGTGGTCTTGATGGGCAGCAATATTCTTCTTGGAGAGTAGTGGCTTTATCCTGTCATGCTCACTGTTGTTCAGTGTCTGCCTGAAGGTAGACTCCTGAACACTGACATCAGCCAATGCAGGAGAGGCCTGGAGGTCCTTCAAGGTTACCGTTGGATTCTTTGTGACCTGGAAAATTACAAGTCTTGCTCTTGGAGTGATTTTTGTTGGTTGACCACTCCTGGGGAAAGTAACAATGGAGTTGAATTTCCTCTATTTGTACACCATCTGCTTGACTGTGCATTAGTGGAGCCCAAACTCTTTAGGAATGATTTTGTATCCCTTTCCAGCCTGGTCAGCATCAACAACTTTTTTTCTGAGGTTCTCAGAAATCTCCTTTTCTGAGGCACGACACACTTCCAAAACCCTGTGGTGAGGATTGGACGTTGATTTCCCACACCTGATTGTCATCCCATTGATTGAAACACCTGACTCAAATTCCCCCTTTAAATGAACTGATAATCCTTGAGGCTCTCATGTAATATTGGATTATTTTTCTCAATAAATAAATGAACAAGTATAATGTTTTTATGTGTTATTTATTTAATTGGATTCTCTTTTGAACAGGTCACAATCAGGTGCATTGAGGATGTTGTCCCCCAAATATCGGTCAGGGTCAATCCGAATCAGAAACCCTGAGTCAACAGTTCCGTGCGAGCAGCATTAACCACATGAGACAGAGCTTACATTGCCGGTAATGAACAGGAGCTGAAGAAATACAGCTATGATCTATGCAAAGTCATCGAGGCAGTGGAATGACAATACAGGCCCAAGACCCAGGCGCAACCCTCCATCAACACACACAGCTTATGGCGAGGTCTGCACACCATCACAGACTTCAAAGCTAAGTACAGTGGTGCTGCCAACATCACTGCCTCTCATCCAAATGAGCTAAGTCTTTTTTACGCTTGGTTCAACGTTGCCAACACTGAGCCCACGAGCCGCCAAAGCAATCTGCACCTTGGTCATCTCTGAGGCTGAAGTATGGAGGTGTTTCCAACGAGTGGACAGTCGCAAGGCCACGGGACCGGGTGGCCTCAGGATGTGCCTGGTGCAAAGGGCAAGAGTGTTTACATTTTTAATCTCTCCCTCTCCCAGTGCAGAGTGCCCTCCTGCTTCAAAGCATCCACCATTGTCCCTGTACCAAAAAGAACCAAGGTAACATGTCTGAACAACTGGCGTCCTGTAACACTCACCTCAATAATAAGCAAAGGCTTTGAGAGGCTGGTCAAGGATTTCATCTGCAGTACGCTACCACCCATACTGGACCCCCTACCATTCACCTACTGACACAACTGATCGACGGATGACACAATAGCCACAGCTCTACACACCATCATTAAACATCTGGAGAAGAAGGTTGCTTATGTGAGAATGCTGTTCTTGGACTACACTTCATCATTCAATACCATCATTCCCTCCAGGCTTGACAAGAAGCTCAGAGACCTCGGCCTTCACCCTGCCCTGTGTAGCTGGATTCTGGACTTCTGTCAGGTTGCTGGCAGGTGGTAAGAGTGGGTTCCCTCACCTCTAACCCTCAACACAGATGCCCCCAGGGCTGTCCTAAGCCCCCTAATTTACTCTCCATATACCCATAACTGTGTTGCCACCCACAACTCCAATCTGCTAATTATATTTGCTGATGACACTACATTGATTGGCCTGATCTCAAATAATAATGAGGCAGCCTACAGAGAAGAAGTCATCACCCTGACACAGTGGTGTCAAGAAAACAACCTCTCCCTCAATGTCACAAAAACAAAGGAGTTGGCTGTGAACTACAGGAGGAATGGAGACAGGCTAACCCCTACTTACATCAATGGACTGAGGTTGAGAGGATGTACAGCTTAAATTTCCTTGGCATAAACATAACCAAGGATCTCACATGATCTGTACATACTGGGTGTGTGGTGAAAAAGGCACAGCAGCACCTCTTTCACCTCAGACAGTTGAAGAAGTTTGGTATGGGCACCCCAAATTCTAAGAACTTTCTACAGGGGCACAACTGAGAGCATCCTGACTGGCTGTATCACTGCCTGTTATGGGAACTGTACCTCCCTCAATCACAGGACTCTGCAGAGAGTGGTGCGGACAGCCCAGTGCATCTGTAGTTGTGGACTTCCCATTATTTAGGACATTTACAAAGACAGATGTGTAAAAAGGGCCCGAAGGATTATTGGGGACCCGTGTCACCCCAACCACAAACTGTTCCAGTTGTTATCATCTGGGAAACAGTACTGTAGCATAAAAGTCAGGACCAAAAGCTTCCATCAGGCCATCAGATTAATTAATACACACTGATACAATTATATTTCTATGCTATATTGACTGTCCTGTTTGTACATACTATTTATTACAAGTTACTAAAAATTGCACATTTAGACAGAGACATAACATAAAGATTTTTACTCGCATGTATGTAAAGGATGTAAGAAATAAAGTCAATTCAATTCAATTTATCAAGTTTTAGGACTTGTGTGAAGAGCTGATCACATCCTATATGCTGCACTTGTGTACAGCTATGTAGGACCCTGGTCAGACCCCACTTGGAGTACTGTGCTCCTCAGTTCTTGTCGCCTCATTACAGCAAGGATGTGGAAGCCATAGAAAGGGTGCAGAGGAGATTTACAAGGATGTTGCCTGGATTGGGGAGCATGCCTTATGAGAATAGACTGAGTGAACTTGGCCTTTTCTCCTTGGAGCGACGGAGGATGAGAGGTGACCTGATAGAGGTGTACAAGATGATGAGAGGCATTGATCATGTGGATAGTCAGAGGCTCTTCTCCAAGGCTGAAATGGTTGCCACAAGAGGACACAGGTTTAAGGTGCTGGGGAGTAGTTACAGAGGAGATGTCAGGGGTAAGTGTTTTACTCAGAGAGTGGTGAGTGTGTGGAATGGGCTGCCAACAACGGTGGTGGAGGCGAATACGATAGAGTCTTTTAAGAGACTTTTAGATAGGTACACGGAGCTTAGTAAAATAGAGGGCTATAGGTAAGCCTAGTAATTTCTAAGGTAGGGATATGTTTGGCACAACTTTGTGGGCTGAAGAGCCTGTATGGTGCTGTAGGTCTTCTATGTTTCTACATTTTAAGTCCTATTTATGCAGAAAAAGTTAAAATTCTAAAAGGTTCACAAACGTCCTAGCAGCACTGTAAGTAGATAGTTTGATCTGACTTTCGAATCACACCTTTGCTACTGAGTTTGAAACTTTGCACCAGATCTATTGCCATCTGGAGCAACAGTAATGGAAGTAGAAACTGAATTAAAATTCAGCAAAGAGTTCCAAACACAATGTTATTGTCGTTGTGCTGAGTACAGATACAAAACCAAATGAAATGCAGTTAGCATCTGACCAGAAATGCAAAGAATAGTGATATTTACAAAATAACTGTGAATAAAAAGTAAGTGCAACAGCGCACAAATATAAAAGTACTGTATAAAATATAACAGTACAATATGGGTGCAATACTGCTTAACACTATGATGTGAGGTTCAGCAGGGTCACAGCCTCAGGGAAGAAGCTCTTCCTGAGCCTGCTGGTGAAGGAGCGGAGGCTCCGGTAGCGCCTACCTGAGAGTGAAGGAGGAGAGGTTGCCTAACTTAACAGATTGGGGTCTGTTAGTCAGAAAGTCCAAGGTCCAGTTGCAGAGGGATGAGCTGATACCAAGCTGATGAAGTTTGGCGATCAGCTTGGAAGGATCACAGTATTGAATGCTGAACTAAAGTCAATGAACAGCATTCTGCCGTAAGAGCTGGGGCTGTCCAGGTGGGTCAGGGCAGAGTGAAGTGCCGTGGAGATGGCATCCTCTATTGACCTGTTGGTGTGATAGGCAAATTGATGGGGGTCCAGGGTAGCGGGCAGACAGGATTTCAGATGTGATAGAAACAGTCTCTCAAAGCACCTTGCAATGGTGGGGGTGAGTGCAACTGGGCAGAAGTCATTCAGGCCCGTGGCAGTGGAACGCTTCGGCACTGGCACGATGGTGGCGATCTTGAAGTTTGTGGGGACAACTGCCTGGGCCAGGGACAGATTGAAAATGTCCGTGAAGACCCCAGCCAACTGCCCTGCACAGACTCTGAGCACACGGCCAGGTATTCCATGATGAGTTCAGGATCAGTGTGTTCCAGTAAGTGGTGAGGCAAGGGGTCCTTGGATGACCTGAGGGATCCTAAATTTAGTCAGGAAGGAAAAGGGAGCATTCATAAGGTTTGGGAAGTTGAAATCAGACAGGACCCTTGTGGAATATGTATAAAGGTAACAGAAAAGTGCTCAAACAGGCGATTAAGAAGGCCCAAAGAGGCCATGAAGTGTTCTTGGCGAGGAGAATCCCATGGTACTTTATAACTTAGTAAGTAACAAATGATAATAAGAATACAAACACAATGCTGGAAGAACTCAGCAGGTCAGGCAGCATCCGTGAGAAAAGAGTAGGCGACGTTTCGGGCCGAGACCCTTCATCAGGAATGGGGGGGGGGGGGAAGAGAGGGCCGAAGCCCAGTAATAGAGATAGGGGAGGGGGTAGGGCCTAGAGGCTCCAGGTGGAAGATAAAGGGGGGAGGGGGAGGGATAAGCATGAAAGAACTGTAGAGATAAAGAAGCAGAAAGTTGAAAGGGGAGAGAGGCAGAGACGGACCTGGGATAGGGGAAAGGGGGAGGGGGAGGGAATTACCAGAAATTGGAGAATTCAATGTTCATACCACCAGGCTGGAGACTACCCAGACGGTAGATGAGGTGTTGCTCCTCCAACCTGAGTTTGGCCTCATCATGGCAGTAGAGGAGGCCATGTATGGACATATCTAGATGGGAATGAGAGGCAGAGTTGAAGTGGGTGGCAACCGGGAGATCCTGTCTGTTGTGGCGGACGAAGTGGTCCCCCAATCTGCGTCGGGTCTCGCCGATGTAGAGGAGGCTGCACCGGGAGCACCGGATACGATAGACAACTCCAGCAGACTCGCAGGTGAAGTGTCGCCTCACCTGCGAGTCTGAAATGATAATAAGGAGGGTGTGGGTCCACTCAAGAATCAAGGTGGGAATTTGTGCTTGGAGTCAGAGTAAGTGCTTGAGGTATTGAATGAGTACTTTTTTCTGTGTTAACCAAGGAGAAGGATTTGGAGGATAGTGGAACATGCTGGGAGATTTTGAGAATGAGAAGATAGTACTGCGTCTTCTGAAAAGCATTAAGGTGGATACGTTCCGAAGGCTGATGGCATTTATCCAAGAATATTGACAGAAGCAATTGAGGATATTGCTTGGGTTTGGACAAAGATCTTTGTGTCCTCATTAGCAACAGTCAAGCTCCTAGATTACTTGCTAATAGCAAATGTGCCTTTGTTCAAGAAAATAAATAGGGATAATTTAGGTAATCATTAGGCATGTGAGCCTCACATCAGTGTTGGGAAGGCGATTTAAGAAGATACTGAGTAGTAGGATTTATGTGTGTACACAACACTGGAAGAACTCAGCAGGTCAGGCAGCATCCATGAGAAAAGAGTAGCCAACGTTTCGGGCCGAGACCCTTCATCAGGAATGGGGGGGGGAAGAGAGGGCCGAAGCCCAGTAATAGAGATAGGGGAGGGGGTAGGGCCTAGAGGCACCAGGTGGAAAATCAATCAGAGGAAAGATAAAGGGGGGAGGAGAGGGGATAAGCATGAAAGAACTGTAGAGATA
This sequence comes from Hypanus sabinus, assembly GCF_030144855.1. Classification (NCBI taxonomy): domain Eukaryota; kingdom Metazoa; phylum Chordata; class Chondrichthyes; order Myliobatiformes; family Dasyatidae; genus Hypanus; species Hypanus sabinus. The sequence continues at coordinate 22,021,960 of NC_082722.1, forward strand.
AAGAAGCAGAAAATTAAAAAGGGAGAGAGGCAGAGAGGGACCTGGGATAGGGGAAGGGGGAGGGGGAGGGAATTACTGGAAATTGGAGAATTCAATGTTCATATCGCCAGGCTGGAGGCTACCCAGATGGTAGATGAGGCTTATGCGCATTTGGAAAGGCAAAGCCTCATTGGAGACAGCATGGCTTTGTGTAGGGCAGGTCACGCCCTACAAACTTGATTGAGTTTTTTTTTGAGAAAGCTTAATGAGGACATTATCGACATGGTCTTCAGTGATGTGTTTGATAAGGTACCTTGTTCTAGAAGGTGTAGATACAAAGTTTTCGGGATGAGTTGCTGGGTTTGGATTTAGGACAGTCTGTCTGGAATTCCATGGCCAGTGGCATTCTGCAAGAGTTGGTGCTGAGGCTTCTGTGATATATATCAATGACCTGGTTAAAAATTACACATATTTTGCCGAAGACTTTTGCACAGTACTGTAGTAATGTATACAAGATGCTGGAGGAACTCAGCAGGTCAAGCAGCATCTATGGAAATGAATAAATATTTGACATTTTGGGTCGAGACCCTTCTTTGGCACTGGATAGGAAGGGAAAAGATGTCAGAATAAAAATGTGGGACGGGGGGAGAAGGACAGATGGGTGAAAAGTGAAGCCAGGTGGATGGGAAGGGTAAAGGGCTGGAGATGAAGGAATCTGACAGGCAAAGAGGTTGGACTGGAGGAGAAAGGGAAGGAGGAAGGGGCACCGGGGAGGTGATAAGCAGATATCCCAAAGTCTTGCACAGTACTGTAGATGTGTGGTTTAACATGTTTGCAAATTACACCAAGATTGGTGAAGAGCAAAGGACCATCAAATAATACCGTAGAATATAGATAATTTATAGATACAGTACGTGCAGAGTAGTGGCAGATGGAGTTTACTACAGACAAGTATGAGATGTTTCACTTTGGGAGGAGAAAGTTTACAGTTGAAGGTAGACCCTTTAACAATATTAATGTACAGAGTGAGTGCAGGTTGATAGTTTACTGAAAGTGGCTAAGCAAGTAAATTAGGTGGCAAAGAAGACATATGACATGCTTGCCTTTATTTATAGAGGTGTTGAGTACAAGAGTAAAGAGTTCATGCTGCAGCTATATAAAGCGTTAGACTGCGTTTGGAGTGTTGTGTGGAACTCTGGTTGCTTCACTACAGGAAGGATAAGGAGAAAAGTGGAGAGGGTGTAGAAGAGATTTTCCAGGATGCTGCCTGTATTAGAGGGTATGAACTGTAAGGAAAAGGTAAACAAACTCGGGCTGTTCTCCCTAGAGTTCAAGGCTGATGGGAGATCTGATAGAGGTTTTTTAAATTACTGCAGGGTAGATAGTCAGTCTTTTGCCCAGGGTAGAAATATTGAACACCAAAGTACATACTTCTAAGGGTTGAGGGGGTTAGGGTGGGGGGTGGAAGTTAGAAGGTGACATAAGGGGCAAGTATTTTACCTACCTTGGGAGATTTCCACAAACATTTTAGTAGCGGTATATATCGTACCTCAAGCCAGTGTCAATCAGGCTTTAGATGATCTGAGCAATGGGATCAACATGCACGAAACAGTGCACCTGAATACCTTCACCATTGTTTTGGGGATTTTAACCAAGCCAGCCTGAAAATATCACTAAGCAATTACCATCAACAGATCACTTGCAATACCAAAGGAAACAACACACTGGACCATTGCTACACCACCATCAAGAATGCCTACCGTGCTATTCCACGCCCTCACTTCGGGAAGCCTGATCACCTGACTGTAACTACTACTCCCTGAGTACAGGCAGAGACTGAAGACCACAGCACCAGCAGTGAGGACCAAGAAGATATGGACAAGGGAAGCCCAGGAGTGCCTACAGGACTGCTTTGAATCGGTGGACTGGACTGTATTCAGGGATTTATCTTTGAACCTGGATGCGTATGCTGCAGTTGTTACTGACTTCATTACAACCTGTGCGGATGAGTGTGTGCCCACAAAGACTTGCTGTGCATCCCCAAATCAAAAGCCATGGATGAACCAGGAGGTATATTGTCTGCTAAAGGCTAGACCTGTGGCATTCAAGTCTGGCGACCCAAAATCTCAGATGGGTGAACAGGAGTGAGATATGTCAACTAGTGGAGTGGGGTCACAGCAACAACCTGGCACTCAACATCAGTAAGACAAAAGAGCTGATTGTGAACTTCAGGAAGGGTGAGACGAAGGAATACATACCAATCCTCATAGAGGGATCAGAAGTGGAGAGAGTGAGCAGTTTCAAGTTACTGGCTGTCAAGATCTCTGAGGACCTAACCTGGTCCCAACATATTAATGCAGCTACAAAGAAGATGAGACAGTGACTATAACTCATTAGGAATTTGAAGAGATTTGGCATGTCAACAAAAACACTCAAAAACTTCTATAGTTGTACCATGGAGAGCATTCTGACTGGCTACATCACTGTCTGGTATGGTGGGGCTACTGCACAGGACTGAAAGAAGCTGCAGAGGGTTGTAAATCTAGTCAGCTCTATCTTGGGTACTAGCCTATACAAAGTACCCAGAACATCTTCAAGGAGCGGTGTCTCAGAAAGGCAGTGTCCATTATTAAGGACCTCCAGCACCCAGGGCATGCCCTTTAGTCACTGTTACCATCAGGTAGGAGGTACAGAAGCCTGAAGGCTCACACTCAGCGATTCAGGAACAGCTTCTTCCTCTCTGCCATCTGATTCCTAAATGGGCATTGAACCCATAAACACCATTTCAGTTTTTAAATATATATTATTTCTCATTTTTTGCACAATTTTTAATCTATTCATTATACATATTCTGTAATTGATTTTTTTTCTATATTATGTATTACATTGAACTGCTGCTGTCACGACACATGCTGGTGATAATAAAGCTGATTCTGATTCTATTTTTTACTGCAGAGAGTGGCTGGTGCCAGAACTAGTAGAGGAAGTGGGCAGTTAGTGAATTTTGAAGTTTTTAGATAAGTGCATGAATATAGAGGGATATGGATGCTACATAAGAGGAGGATATTTTGTAGAAATTGGCATCGAGATCACCACAACGTTACAGGCAGATTTCCTGTCCAGTGCTCTACTGTTTGGTGCTCTAACCTGATCATTGTATGTTAGAGGAATCTTGGGTGTCTTTCAAAGGTGCACCCACAGTGGATTTTGGGGTGTCAGTTAAAGTTTGTATCATTTGATATTATGGTTCAGTTATTTGAATGTTGGTAGCAACTTCTGCAGACGTTGGTCACTCAATTCTGCACGGCAAGATGTGGTTTCACTGTGCTGTTAGCAAAGAGAAAAGCATTAGCCATAAGTAGGCAATTGGACTGTGGCACTTTGAAATCTTGGAGGTCATTCCAGAAAAAAGTTGTGTCAGCCCCAAGAGATTTGCACAAACTCATTAGATTCAATGAGGCAAATAGATGCTTAAAGATTTGTCATTGAGATTAGTAATAATCGCTCCTCCAGCATGGTGACAGATCCCTCACAATAACACTGATTTAACGGTTTTAAGCATAGATGGAGAAAAATGCAAATGACAATTCAAAGTATGTTGACAAGTAAAACCACCGTAGGAGGTGACAAACAAACACGGTTACATCACCAATATTGACACATCCAGCAGCCCTTAACAGAATATCCTCATAACGTCATATACACGAGCTTGGCAGTCGTTCAATCCGTATTATTATTTCTGCCCCAGCCCACCCTACCACCTACTCTGAAAGTCTGTCTTTTCCATCTTTGTTATTTTTCCTTTCTCCTTCATCTAGTGTACTGTCTGACTCTAATCAGTAACCAGTTGACAGTGTTTAACGGTTTGGCAAATGATTCCCCAGACTCAGCTAAAGTGTGATTCCACAACAGGTGCTTGTATATCATCCAAGCAAAAGAAGGGCTTGGGTTAATGATGACATGAGCAGAGTATAGACGAAACAGAGAAGAGAGTTAGATTATTGATTCCTTTAATAGCTTCAAAGTTCAAGGACAATTTATTATCAAAGTACACATGTCACCATATACTACCTTGAGATTAATTTTTTTATAGGTATTCAAGGTAGAACAAAGAAAGACAATAGAATCAATGTAAAACTACGCACAGACTGATGAAAAATCAATGTGCAAAAGACAAACTGCAAACACAAAATAACAAATAATTTAAAAACAGTTAATAATACTGAGAACATGAGTTGTCAAGCCCTTGAGATTGAGTCCTCAGGTTGTGAAATCACTTCAGAGTTGAGGTGTGTGAAGTTATCCGCGCTGGTTCGGGGGCCTGATGGTTGAGGGTAATAATTGTTTGTGAACCTGGTGGTGAAGGAACTAAGGCTCCTGTCCCTGCTTTCAGAGGACAACAATGAGAAGAGAGCATGGCCTGGATACTGGGGTCCTTGATAATGGATGCTTCTTTCTTGTGGCAGGGCTCTTTGTAGATGTACTCAACAGTGATTTAGCACATCTGTCGAGGTGCTGAGGCACCCAATGCTCCCTCAGTACCAACGCCTCCCTTCCTCCCTCCTCCCCCCTCCAGTCTACATCCCCTCCTTGTCCTGCACCTCCCATCCACGTTTCCACATACATACAGCTATCGTCCTGGTCTTCACCACCTCCCCCCCCACCCCCCAGCCCCCACCTTCCACAGCCCCCCAGTCATCATGGATCCATCTTCACTACTGAGCAGGTGAGAAGGGCTCTGGGGAACTCAGACATTGCAAAGCATTGGGACTAGGTGTCACCAGTACAATCTTCTATGCGGTGGTGTGCTGGAGTGATGACGTCACACTGGTGATGTCAACAGACTCAGTAATCTGATTAGAAAGGCTGTTTTATACAGGACTCAAACTGGACACACTGGAGGCTGTGGTAGAACAAAGGACCCTACGGAAAATCCAGGCAATTCTGGGCAATATGTCTCACCCTCTGCAGGCCAGCTTAGCTGAACAGAGGAGCACTTTCAGTAACAGACTAAGGCTGACTGCTCTGCTCCAAGGAGCACAATGTGAAGTCATTCTTACCCTCGGCCATTAGGCTCCATACTGAGTCAACCTATAGACAAGGAAGTGATGACCCCTCCTGTTAGACTGTTTGAGGTAACTTATTTTTTATTCTTTCTTACTTCTCTTCTAATATTTGTATATCCATGCACTTCTAAAGCTATAGTGACCCTGTAATTTCCTTTGGGATCAATAACATATCTACCTAGCTTGATTTTAAAGCAGCAAATCCCTAAAGCTGCTGGTGAATTGGTAGGAAGAATGTCCACCTTTGATTCTACCAAGCAGCAATGTTTAACTTTCCAAGTTTGGTTATTGTTGTCAGAGAGCCATGCAATAGTGTTTAGCTGAAGTATTGGATTTAATTATAATTGGGCTCCTGAATTTTGGTCAGTTCTCAATTGTAACAACATACAAATGTAATTCAAATATTTTGCTTCAGACCTGAAAAATCTTAACTCCTTTTGTATGTATCCACAAGTTGGGCAAATGATGTTGGACCTCATCATTATTTAATCACTTCCTCTCTACCTCCCTCTGTATTTGGAACTATGACCCAATCTCAATAAGGTGAGAGAGATTGCCTCCTCTGGTGTGCCTCACCAACTTAGTGACAGGCTCAGGACTCGAGGACAGAGTGAAACAATATTCATTATAACTTTCTTCTGTGATTACAGCTGAATGAATGCTCCCTTTGGTAACAATAGTGATGAGTTTAAGCACTCCATTGTGTTCAACCAGCTTGTTGGTCAATGGCTGAATTTTCACATCCTTGCATTGAGGCAGTTTTACCAATTTTTGCTTTCCAGTTAAACCTTGCAAGTTATAAGAAGTAAAATTGGGAATCACATTGGCTATTTATAGCTCCATATGGAACTATTGGTGTTTAGCAGTTTAAACGTCAATAAGTCTGACCTAAACTCTTATCAAATGTACAGTACTGAGGTTCAGAAATCCACATGTAGTCCAATGAGAGAGGGCAGTCTCCAGTTGAGATTCCCCAGGGGAATTGTCTCCCCAGGGAGAGTGGAATATTGGGGAAAATGTCTCTTGGATTCTGTGCCAGGTTTCTCTTGATCAAAGATCCCATTGATTTCAGCATATTTGAGAACAAAGGAAAACAGTAACTCTCTTCTTTCAAATTATTTTACATTATGTGAATATTTTAAACTATGTGATTTTTAATTAAGGATCAAGGATTGACTTTATTCACCATATACATTATATGACATACAACAAAAAACAATTAACATTTAACAATTACAGAGAATGATGTCAAAATAAATTGTAGTTTAAAATACAGATGTGGAATAAGATGCGCACAAATACAGAAATCCCAGCATGTATTTACAATGCGAACAGCATTATAAAAAGTTATTTAATGTGTGTGCAGTGGCAGAAGTAATAGATGTGGGGGGGGGGTGTAATTAGAATAGTTGATCAGATTAACTTCTTGGAGGCAGAAACTTTTAAGATGGCTTGAAGTTTTTTTATTTCCATAGCCTGTCGCACTTTCCAGAAAGGAGTTTTTAGATGAGGCAGTTTATCCTTTTCAAATAGTTTTATTGTTTTAATTGTTGCCTCTATTTTAGAAGTGTCAGAGATTTTAATAGGTTTTAAATATCCCTCACAGAATTTATGGTTTCTGTGAAAGGACTGCAGACAGTAATTTTGGGTGGGGATGAGAGTGGAATCCTAGGGCTGTTTTGAAGAACATGCAGGAAAATTAAAGACGTACACCTGCTGATGCACCATCAATAACTCTCGGAGACGTGGGTTAAGGTAGGCTTTTATTAGCTGGAAGAAAGCACAAGCAGCAAGAGACCACCACACAGCATCCTGGAGACTGAGGGAGGGGCTGTGCCTCCAATCGCCTTTATACCAGGGTCTGTGGGAGGAGCCTCAGGAACATTCAGCGGGGGGGGGGGGGGGGTGTCCAGACAGGTGTATGTGGTTCACCACACCTGCAGTACCCAGTTTTGAGATCAAGTACACGTGCCACAGAGGGGACAATGAGTGAGGCAGGGTGGATTGCCTTTCATGTGAGCTGCGGTGCCAAGAAGGAAATCGGGTAACCCTTGAGTCATTGAGTATCAAATGCAAGACTTAGCCCCTCTGAACACGCTGCCCTCAACTCTCTCTGCTCCAATCGCGACCCGCAGACAAACGGGGGTGCTGTTGTAGTGTGGCACACTGACCTCTACCTTGCTGAGTCTAGGTGGCAACTCTCAGATACCTCCTCATACCCACCCCGTGGAGGCGACCCCATTCTGGGCCATCAGATACCACTACTGACTTCATCGACTCTGGAGAACTCCCATCCACTGCCACCAAACTCAGTACGCCACATTACAAGCTTCTGCCTCCTACCCAAGATCCATGTACCTGAATGTCTGGGTAGGCCTTTTGTCTCTGCCTGCTCACACCCCACTGAACTCATGACCATATACCTCAATTCCATTCCATCCCGCTTGGTTAAATCCCTTCCCTTCTACATTCGCAACACTTCCCATCCTCTCAATCTCCTCAGTAACTTTCAGTTCCATGGCCCTGACCCCCTCACTTTCACTATGGATGTTCAGTCCCTACACACTTCTATCCCCCAAAAGAAGGCTTCAGATCCCTGTACTTCTTTCTTAACGAAAGAACCAACCAACTTCACTCCCACCACCCTTCTCCATCTGGGAGAACTGGTCATCAATCTCGACAATTCTTTTCCCTCAGCTCCTCCCAGTTTCTCCAGTCTCAAGGCCTTCCTGCCTTCTGAGCCTCTCCTGCAATATTCCCCCAGCACTTCCTCCACTACATTGGTGCTGCTTAATGCATTCATGTTGACCTCATCACTTTGATCAACTTTGCCACTAATCTCCACCCTGCCCTTCAATTCACTCAATCCATAGAAACAATCCTGTCTTCCAGCTAGCATCTAGCCTGTCCAATCCCTTTAGAATTCCATACGTTTCAATAAGATCCTCCCTCAATCTTCTAAATTCCAGTGAGTATAAGCCCAGTCGATCCAGTCTTTCTTCATATGGAAGTCCTGTCGTCCCAGGAATCAATCACACAATCTATCTGACACCTCCCTCCCCTTTCTCAATCTCTTGAGACAAGCTATCAACCGACATCTTTTATAAACTGATCAATTCCCAATCTAGTCTCATGGGAAGAAAAAGCTGCTCCTTTTATCAGTTCCTTCGCTTCTGCCATGTCTGTTCCCAGGATGTGGCCTTACTTTCCAGAACATCAAAGATGTCTTACTACTTCAAAGAACGGTGTTTCCCTTCCTCCATTATTGGTGCTGTCCTCACCTGCATCTCCTCCATCTGCAGAACATCTGCACTCAGCCCATCTTCCTGCCGCCTTAACAGTGATAGCGTTTCTCTTATTCTTAGCTACCTCATAAGCCTCCACATCCAACCGGTCATTCTCCACAACCTCCACCATCTCCAAAGGGATCCTACCACCAAATATATCTTTACCTTTTTATCCTGGTGTCTTACCCCTTCCATTTCAGTTCTGAAGAAGGGTCTCGGCCCAAAACATTAACCTTTATTCATTTTCATAGATACTACCTGACCCGCTGAGTTCCTCCAGCATTTTGTATGTGCATTGAAATGTAAGACCAGAGTGGACTTCAGCTTTGCACAAAGGAAAATGATTGTGTGAAATTAATCATCCCAGGAAATCCTCAGGGCAGTGTCCTGGATCCGGTATTCTTCAGATGCCTCACGAGTGACCTTTCTTCTGTTGTAAGATTGTAAATTCCAATGATTCCTTGCTTTCTGACTTTAGGGAGTGTGATTGCTGTTGATGGCAAAATTTTCATCTAATGCAGCCTTCCTGAATTCGTGTTCATTCTCTATATATTTCAGTCTTGTCTGCCTTGAGTCAGATTCAGTGTAGGAAACAAAGTTTTTGAAATATGTCATATGCAACTGTTGTGTATTTAATATTTCAGTACACATTGAGAAATATTATAAATATATTGTTTGATTAAGTGTGCTCACCTGAATGTATATATATATATATATACATACAAAACTATAGAACAATATGCTACCTATTTGAGCTGAGATGTATTCTATATTGAGTTGGAGTTTATAGCTTAGCAAGGAGGAGTGTAATGTGTTTAATATTTCACTAATATTGTAATTGTATTTGATTAAGCACTCTTTGTTTATAGAATTCATTACAATTATTTGTAAGAAGTACATAAATGGCATACATCATTATGACCACATCATGTGTGAACACGTCCCTAAAGAAAGGTAACTAAGTACACCCAGCTCCCTTGTTTTTCTTTCAATTACTTTTAGCATCAGAAAACATAACAACAAGCTCAAGTGCAGATTCTGGAATTAGTAATAATTGTTTGTATTTAAATCTGTAAATAATAATTTGTCTATAAGGCGTGTATGAAAGCAAGAGCAAGTGTAAAACACTTAAAGCCTTTATTCTTGTCAGCTATATCCATGGGCCTATTGCCACTCAGATCAAGTATTAACCTTTGTATGTTATCCAAAGAAAAACTGGAAGGTTATGTCTGCTGATCCTTCCTGTCTGTGCATGAGGGACAACTCATCTCACATTTCTTCTTGACATGTTTATAAATTAGCATTTATTTTTCATTTACTTTCATGCTTACTTTTGTGTTTTGAAAAATTATTTTAGCACCTAGGTAAAATAAAATTCTCTGACAAGACAAAATGTCACGATGCCATCTAACCGAATTAATGTCTTTAACTTGTCAGCTGTTTGTGTCCCTATCCTACGAAGGCAGAATTCCAGTGATGAACAAATGCTGTAAATCTAAATTTAAAAAATCAAAGCTACTGGAAACAGAAAATACCTTTGGTGTAGGGAAAATGCAAAAGATGCTATTTGTCTATTTGACCATTTATTCTTTACGCATATGCACTTATGGCACTTTTGTCTTCATTGTTCCCTTTAAATATGTTTTAAGAAGCAAAATACACTTGAGTAACCCATTTCTCTCAATTCACAAAATAAGTTATTCACTGCAGCCAAGTCTACTTCATTTAAAATCAAGACAAGGATCTAGTTTATCAGCAAGCTACAGTTAAGTCTTTAGACTGGATGTGGTGACTTTACTGTGCAACTTTTCATTTCTCTTATCTTGCAGCCGGGGTTAAAAAGACTTGGAGCTCAGGCACCGGCTGCATCCTATCCTGCTGTGGGTGCACAGGATCACAAGAGGCTGCAGAGAATTTATATTCGGCCAGCTCCATCACAACCACAACCCTCAACACCATCGAGGATATCTTCAAGAGGAAGTGCCTCACAAGGCAGCATCCATCATTATGGACTCTCACCATCGTGGACGTGCTTTTCTCGTGAGTGCCATCAAGGAGGAGCTAGAAACCCAGTGGCAGCTTCTTCCCCTCTGTCGTCACATTTCTGAACGGTCCATGAACACCGCCTCATTATTCCTTTCTTTTAACCACTATTTATTTGTAATTTACTATAATCTGTACATTTGCACTCTACCGCTACCACATAACAAATCTCACATTATACAAGGCAGTGAGAATAAACTTGGTTCTGATTCTGACATTTGACGTGCTTTATCTTGTTCTGCCTGGGGGATTCAGCAAATTGATGGTCTATCTCTGGTTAAATCCTGTCTTAAATATTTAAAACCAGGTCAAAAATTCTGCCAACACGAGGAAATCTGCAGATGCTGGAAATTCAAGCAACACACACAAAATGCTGGTGGAACGCAGCAGGCCAGGCAGCATCTATAGGGAGAAGCACTGTCGACGTTTCGGGCCGAGACCCTTCGTCAGGACTAACCGAAAGAAAAGATAGTAAGAGATTTGAAAGTAGTGGGGGGAGGGGGAAATCCGAAAGGTGATTGGCAAAAGTGATACAGAGCTGGAGAAGGAAGAGGATCATGGGACGGGAAGCCTAGGGAGAAAGAAAGGGGGAGGGGAGCACCAGAGGGAGATGGAGAACAGTCAGAGTGATGGGCAGACAGAGAGAAAGAAAAAAATGGGGGGGGGAATAAATAAATCAAGGATGGGGTAAGAAGGGGAGGAGGGGCATTGACTGAAGTTAGAGAAGTCGATGTTCATGCCATCAGGTTTGAAGGCTACCCAGATGGTATATAAAGTGTTATTCCTCCAACCTGAGTGTGGCTTCATCTTGACAGTAGAGGAGGCCATGGATAGACATATCAGAATGGGAATGGGACGTGGAATTAAAATATGTGGCCACTGGGAAATCCTGCTTTCTCTGGCGGACTGAGCGTAGGTGTTCAACGAAAGGGTCTCCCAGTCTGTGTCGAGTCTCACCAATATATAAAAGTTCACACCGGGAGCACTGGACGCAGTATATCACACCAGCCGACTTACAGGTGAAGTGTCGCCTCACCTGGAAGGACTGTCTGGGGCCCTGAATGGTGGTGAGGGAGGAAGTGTAAGGGCAGGTGTAGCACTTGTTCCACTTGCAAGGATAAGTGCCAGGAGGGAGATCGGTGGGAAGGGATGGGGGGGACGAATGGACAAGGGAGTCGTGTGGGGAGCGATCCCTGCAGAAAGCAGAAATTGGGGAGGGAAAGATGTGCTTGGTAGTGGGATCCCGTTGGAGGTGGTGGAAGTTACGGAGAATTATATGTTGGACCTGGAGACTGATGGGGTGGTAGGTGAGGACAAGGGGAACCCTATCCCGAGTCGGGTGGCAGGCAGATGGAGTGAGGGCAGATTTGCGGGAAATGTGAGAGATGCGTCTGAGAGCAGAGTTGATAGTGAAAGAAGGGAAGCCCCTTAAAAAGGAAGACATCTCCTTTGTCCTGGAATGAAAAGTCAAAAACTCTGCCATTTGGAACGTCTGCTGCAGTTTCACCTTCCTTTAAAGAACATTGCATCTCAAACAACTCAGCAAACTTTATGTCGTACTTCTGTGTAGGAGCCATACATATCCAGGATTGTGTTTCAGTATTAAACCTCACAGGATTCACAATTGAATGTATAGACAGAATTAAGTTTGACTTAAATATATATTGGCAGGTAACACAGATAAAATGTAACTTATTAGGGTTTTTATTAAATTGACCTGCATCACTTGGTACATTCATGCACCTTGCTTTCTCTGAACCATGTCTTTAGGTTTCTGCTTGCTTATTTTGTTAAAGGATTGTGCTGTGCAAATCTGCATTGAATTCTTTTTTACTGGGTGGGCATGATCTTTGAAATATATCTTTTCATTTAATTGAAATTTCCCTTCAATAAGCAAAACAATGACACAATTTGTCTGCAAGATTTCTAGAGCATGGTGCATCTGATTTGCCAGATAATGGGTTTAGAGCAATGGGTAAAACATAGAGATAAGCAGAAGAAATATTGATGATTTGCATTTTTGCAGCTTTTTCACTGGCTCAGGAGCATTCACTGAGATAATGCAGCCAATAAAAGTACCTTTGAACTTTGGTTGTCATCACTGTTAATAAAGTAACTGGACCCAGAACACGCACACTTACGACTTAAACATACAGTATTTTTATTTTGCTTGTGCACAAGAACAGCATGGCTCCTGTCACCCACACAGCTCTGAAGTCTGAACAGAAAACTACTATTTTTATAAGAAATTGGCTTATCAGTTACGGATATTCACCACTCAGTAAATTGTATATGTTTGATCCCTACTTGCAAGATCACAATAGAGATGTTAGAAGTCGGTCAAAACTTCAAGCTGACAACCGATGTTATTTTGAAGTTATTCAAGCAATTGTCCGTTAGTTGTTAGGTGTATTTCAGATCCTTTCCTTATTCCTATCTCCAGATCCCACACCTTTCCCTCCCCCTCCACTTTCTATTTTCCACAGGAATCAGCTCCACGAGAAATAGCAGGATCTCCCAGTGGCCACCCATTTTAATTCCATTTCCTATTCCCATTCCAATATGTCTATCCATGGCTTCCTCCACTGTTGTGATGCGGCCACACTCAGGTTGGAGGAACAACACCTTGTATTCCATCTGGGTAGCCTCCAACCTGATGGCATGAACATTGATTTCTCGAACTTCCAGTAACGCCCCCCCCCCCCCACACACCATTCACCTTTCCCCATCTGCTTTTCCCCCTCTCATCTTATCTCCTTGCTTGCCCATTGCTTCCCTCTGATGCTTCTTTCTTCAATGGCCTTCTGTTCTCTCCTATCAGATTCCCTCATCTCCAGCCCTGTATCTCTTTCACCAATCAACTTCCCAGCTCTTTACTTCATCCCCCCACCCCAGTTCCACCTATCATGTTTCTCCCCCTCTTCCCCCGACCTTTAAATTCTACCCCTCATCTTTTTCTCTCCAATCCTGCTGAAGGGTTTCGGCCTGAAACGTCGACTCTACTCTTTTCCATAAATGCTACCTGGCCTGCTGAGTTCCTCCCGCATTTTGTGAGTGACTAGCTCAATGATGTAGTTAACTCACATATTAATACATATAACCCATAATGAATTAATGAGCAAAAATGCTTTATCAACCAATATATGGTATGCACAAGATTCCTCAAATATTATTGAAATGTTAACTACAACAATCCTGAGTTCAAAGGTGAGGAAAAGCCTGCCCAGGCAAGGAAGTCAATGCCAACAAAGCTAACGCTTTGCACTTAGCAGAATGGTCCGGGGATATCAATTAAACATTTATCAAGCTTGGTCTTTATTGCCTTTTGCATTCAAGACTCAAATTGGTCAAAGATAAATAAATTTGTATGTTTAATTTTTTGGAGGGAGACCTGGTGTAGTTCTGTGTTTCCAATTGTAATCTTTGCATTGCTTTATGTATTCTATCCTGTGTGGTTATTTACTGATCATTGTAACGTGCTTTTCTGTGGGGCTGCAAAGCTTAGTATTAATGTCATCACTAATGGGTCCTTTGAGTATTCCATTGCTAGTTTGCCACTTCGCTATGTAACTTCAAGTGTGTGCAGATAGCATGATCATCCCAGAATGAAATATGTGATTCTTAAATGGGAATAAAGTAAACAGAAAAAATAAATAATTACTACATTGATGAAAAAGACAATTTTCAGAGCTCTGTCTAAAAGCCACAGTTTTCACACTTTATTCCATTCTGCATACGGTACTGGATGTTTGACCATAAGAAAGAGCAGAATTAGGCCATTTAGCCCATCGAGTCTGCTCTGCCATTTCATCATAGCTGATCCAATTTTCCTCTCAGCCCCAATCTCCTGCCTTCTCCCTGTATCCCTTCATGCTCTGACCAAATAAGAATATATCAACCTCTGCCTTGGATACACATAAAGACTTGGCTTCCACAGCTGCCTGTAGCAAAGAATTCCACAGCTTCACCACTCTCTGACTAAAGAAATTCCTCCTTGTTTCCATTCTAAAGCAAAACCCCTCTATTCTGAGGCTGTGTCCTCTGGTCTTGGACTCTTCCATCATAGGAAATATCCTCTCCGTATCCACTCTATCAAGGCCTTTCACCATTCAATAGGTTTCATTGAGGTCACCGCTCATTACTCTGGATTCTAGTATATACAGGCCCAAATCCATCAGATGCTTTTCATATGAGAAGCCATTCAATTCTGTAATGATTTTCGTGAACCTTCTTTGAACGCTGTCCAGATTCAGCCCAACCTTTCTGAGATAAGGGGCCCAAAACTGCTCACAATACTCCAAGTGAGGCTTCACCAGAGCTTTATAAAGTCTGAACATTACATCTTTATTTTTATATTCTAGTCCTCTTGAAATTAATACTAATGTTGCATTTGCCTTCCTCAACCTGCAAGTTAACCTTTAGGGAATCCTGCACAAGCACTCCCAAGTCCCTTTGCATATCAGATGTCTGTATTTTCTCTCCATTTTGAAAAAAGTCAACCCCTTCATTTCTTGAACTGAAGTGCATGACCAAACACTTCCTGACACTGTATTCCATCCGCCATTTCTTTGCCCATTTTCCTAATCTGTCTGTCCTTTTGTAGCCTCTCTACTTCCCTGCCCCTACACCTATCTTCATATTGTCTGCAAACGTTGCAACAAAGCCATCAATTCCATTATCTAAATCATTGTCATATAATGTAAAAAGAATCGGTCCCAACACCAACCTCTGTGGAACACCACTGGTCACCGGCAGCCGGTCAGAAAAGTTTCCCTTTATTCCCATTCTCTGCCCCTGCCAATTAGCCACTGCTTTGTCCATGCTAGAATCTTTCCTGTAATCCCATGGGCTTGTAACTTGTGGAGCAGCCTCATGTGTGGCACCTTGTCAAAGGCCTTCTGAAAATCCAAGTATACGACATCAACTCATTCTCCTTTGTCTATCCTGCTTGTTATTTCATCAAAGAATTCCAACAGATTTGAAAGATACATACTTCCCGTATGAGCAGGCCTATCAGCCCTTTGAGTCTGGTTCTTCATTCTGCATCCCTGACCAATCACCTTCCTCAGCTCTTCTTGATCCCCAGAAATCCTTCCTGATTTTGCTCCTTAGCAGCTGAATTAGAATCATTGAAAGCTCCTTCAGCTCATTGGGTCTCTATCTGTCCTTGGCCACCCACTAACACTGATCCTCCCTTAATTCCTTTGTTTTATTCTTCCCTCTCCGCTCCCATCCCAGGTTCACCTGTTCACTTACGCAATGTGGTCAACATACAACAGCCAATAAAACTACCAACTCGCACGTGTCTGAGATGGTGGAAGGAAACTGGAGGAAATAGGGAGAGCATGCAAACTCCACACAGGCAGCACCTGAGATCAGCTGTGAGGTGGTGCCACTATGAGCTGTGTTGCCATGCTCCTCTGCCTCGTACAGGAGTGAGATAGACCAGCAGCAACAACCTGGCACTCAACATCAGTAAGAGCAAAGAGCTGATTGTGGACTTCAGGAAGGGGAGGACAAGGGAACACGAACCAATCCTCACAGAGGGATCAGAAGTGGAGAGAGTGAGTAACTTCAAGTTCCTGGGTGTCAAGATCTCTGAGGATCTACCCTGGTCCCAACATATCGATGCAGCTATAAAGAAGGCAAAGCTGCAGCTATATTTCATTAGGAGTTTGAGGAGATTTGGTTTGTCACCTAAAACACTCGAAAATTTCTAAGTTGTACTGTGGAGAGCATTCTGACAGGCAGCATCACTGTCTGGTATGGGCACGGAGGGGATGGGTACTGCACAGGATCAAAAGCAGCTACACAAATTGTAAAATTAGTCAGTTCCATCTTGGGTACTAGTCCCCATAGTACCCAAGACACCTTCAAGGAGCGGTGCTTCAGAAAGCTAGCGCCCATTATTAAGGATCCTCATCACCCAGGACACGCCCTCTTCTCATTGTTACCGTCAGGAAGGAGGTACAGAAGCCTGAAGACACACACTCAGCGATTCAGGAACAGCTTCTTCCCCTCTGCCATCTGATTCCTAAGTGGATATTGAACCCTCGAACACTACCTCACTTTTTTTTATTATTTCTGTTTTTGCACTATTTTTTAATTTAACTATTTAATATACATATTCTATACTTACTGCAATTAATTTACTCCTATACCACGGTGAGGCGCCAAGGTAGGATTTTGGAGGAACATCAGTGAAGTACGGGGGAGGTTCGTCCTCTGGCGGGTCTAACCTAGCCGTGAAGGTGATGTTCCATCAGTACACTACTAGACCAGATCCAGTAGTAGGATCGTGGCTGGCTAAGTCAAGGAGGTAAGCATGCCTTTGCTACTTTGCAGGTTACTTTACCTCTTCAGGCAAAGGCTGCACCCAACAAGGACACCGGCAGCAGGGCGTCTGATGGTGTCTGTGGCAGATGAATCCAAAAGGGTCAATGGTACAGCCACCGTGGTGGCATGCGGAGGAATGCTGGTCAACGGGTGGCATCACTAGACTGGTTAGTTGTCACTGCGGGGCAGCTTCCTGATCCGCTAAGTCTGTTACACTCCTGTGTACCACTTAGCATCAGATCTGGAAGCCCAGAGAGACTGTATGGTGGGGGCACGACACCGTCTGTCCTGTTACTGTGCTGGAGTAGAGTTGCTGGATGGTGTAGAACTACACTCTCAGCACAGTCAACATCGAAATCGATGGACAGCTGAAGAAGAATTGATTTACTCATGTTTTATATATTATCTTGTATAACGTTATCATGCTGAAGGATGGTTGTAGTCGGGAACTGAATGTCCAAGGTTATACATTGTATTGGTGGGATAGGAAGGTAGGCAGAGGGGGGGTGGTGTGGCCCTGCGAGTAAAGAATGGTATCACATCAGTAGAAAGATGTGACATAGGATTGGAAGATGTTGAATCCTTGTGGGTTGAGTTAAGAAACTGCAAGAGTAAAAGGATCCTGATGACAGTTAATTCTAGGCCTTTAAACAGTCATTGGGATGTGTTTGACAGATTACAAAGGGAAATAGAAAAAGAAGTCAGAAAGGCAATGTTATGGGAAATATTAACATGCAGGTAGATTGGGAAAATCAGCTTGGTAATGGACTCAAGAGAATGAACTTGTCGAATGCCTACAAGATGGTTTTTTGAGCAGTGTGTCGTTGAGCCTACTAGGGATCAGTTGTACTGGGTTGGGTGTTAGGTCATGAAATGGAGGTGATTAGGGAGCTTAAGGTAAAAGAACCCTTCAGAGGCAGTGATCACAATGTGATTATTTCAGTGGAGTAAAGGAAATTGCAGTGGTGCAAGAGAGGAGTTGGCCAAAGTAAATTGGAAGGAGATGCTGGCAGGGATGTCAGCACAGCAGCGACGTCGAGTTTCTGGGGAAAATGAGGAAGGTGCAGGGCAGATGTATTCCAAAAACAAAGAAATACTCAAATGAGTAATATAGTACAACTGTGGCTGACAAGGAAAGACAAAGCTAATGTAAAAGCAAAAAAGAGGACATACAACAAAGCAAAAATTAGCAGGAATATAGAGGACAGGAAAGCTTTTAAAAACCTATAGAAAGCAACTAAAAGAATCATTACGAGGGAAAAGATCAAATATGAAAGCAAGCCAGGAAACAATATCAAGGTGGATAGAGAAAGATTTTCAAGTATTTAAAAAATATAAGAGAGATCAGAGTAGATATAGGAAATAAGGCCAGAGAGATAATAATGGGGGCCAAGGAGATGGCAGATGAAGTAAGTGAGTATCTTGCATCAGTTTTCACTGTCAAAGACACCAGCAGTGTGCCAGACACTTAAGGGTCTGAGGGAAGAGAAGTAAGTGCAGTTACTATTACAAGGGAGATTGTGCTCAAAAAACTGAAAGACCTAAAGGTATATATGTCAATCAGATCAGACAAACTGCACCCTAGGGTTCTGAAAGAGGTAGCAATAGAGATTGGGGAGGCATTATTAATGATCTTTCAAGAATCATTGGACACTGGCATGGTTGCCGAGGGCTGGAAAATTGCAAATGTCACTCCAGTCTTTCAGAAAGAAGGGAGGCTGTAGAAAGGAAATTATAGACCAGTTAGCCTGACCTCAGTGGCTGGGAAGCTGTTGAAGTCAATTGTTAGCGATAAAGTACTTGGTGACATAGGACAAGGTAGGACAAAGTCAACATTGTTTCCTTGAGGGAAAATCTTGCCTGATGAAGCTGTCGGAATTCTTTGAGGAGATAACAAATAGGATAGAGAAAGAGGTTGCAATGGATGTTGTATATTTGGATTTTCAGAAGGCCTTTGACAAGGTGCCACACATGAGGCTGCTTACCAAGTTAAGAGCCCATGGTATTAAAGTTACTAATGTGGTTAGAGCATTGGCTGATTAATAGGAGGCAGCAAGTAGGAAAAGAAATGATCCTTTTCTGGTTGGCTGTCAGTGACTGGTGGTGTCCTGCAGGGGTTGGTGCTGGGACCACTTCTTTTTATCCGTATATAACTGATTTAGATGATGGAATAGGTGGCTTTGTTGCCAAGTTTTCAGATGACACAAAGATTGTGTAGGGCAGTTAGTGTTGAGGAAATAGGTGGGGTGCAGAAGGACTTAGACAGATTAAGAGAATAGACAAGGAAGTGGCAAATGAAATACAATGTTGGAAAATGCATGGTCATGCACTCCGGTAGAAGAAATAAATGTGCAGACTGTTTTCTAAATGGGGAGAAAATCCAAATATCTGAGATGCAGACAGACCTGGAGGGTAACCATAAATGTTAACTTGGAGGTTGAGTCAGTAGTGAGGAAGGCAAATGCAATATTAGCATTCATTTCAAGAGGTCTAAAATACAACAGCAAGGATGTGATGCTATGGCTTTATAAGGCACTGGTGAGGCCTCATCTTAAGTACTGTGAACAGTTTTGGGCTCCTTTCTCCAGAGGAGATTCACAAGGGTGATCCCGGAAATAAAAGAATTATCATACGAGGAATGTTTGATGACTTGTTGGAGTTTAGAAGGATGGAGGGAGATCTCATTGAAACCTTTCCAATGTTGAAAAGTCTTGGCAGAGCAGATGAGGAAAGGATGTTTCCAGTGGTGGGACAGTCTAGGACAAGAGGGCACAGTCTCAGGATAGAGGGGCATCCATTTAAAACAGTGTTGCACAGAAATTTCTTTAGCCAGAGGGTGGTGAATTTGTAGAATTTGTTACCACAGGCAGGTGGCTGCAAGTATTTAAGGCAGAGATTGATAGTTTCATAATTGAACACTTCATCAAATGTTTTGGGGAGAAGGGCGGGGAGTAGAGCTGAGGAAGGGAAAAAAAGGATTAGCCATGATTGAATAGCAGAGCAGAAGCAATGGGCCAAATGGCCTAATTCTGCTCCTACGTCTTATGGTCTTGCATTCTACTGTTGTCAGAAAGTTAACAGATTTCACAACCTAATCCAGTGATATTAAACCTGATTCTGATTCTAGATTGTCCAGACATGGTAAACTCCCAGCCAGCAGTCAGACTGCTGAGGTCTTTCAGAATCCCAAGTGTTTCAATGAGTTTGCATCTCATTCTTCTAAACTAGTGATTCTAGCACTAAACTTAGTAAATTTTAATGAGTTGTCATTACCCATCATTATGTTCTTGGTGACATAATGCAACCTGATATATGTTCACAAGAAGATGCATACAGGACAATGTGAGGTTGAGTAACAACTTAACAAAGGCAGGTGGTGACAGACTCCACAATACTGAAACTCTAGCAAGCTAGACAACATTCGGATGTCCCAAGGTATTGGCTGTTCAGGGGTATAGCTTCATGCATTAGTGCTGACTGCAAGGTACCTTTCCAAAGAGAAATCTGAGTGGAGAATACAGGATGTGGGAACGAGGAGGTAGCAGACTTGGACAGTCACATGCTGCAGGGGTGAAGACACACTGACAGATGGTGGTATGGAAGAGAGAGACCGGGCAGCAGAATGGCGGGGAGGGCAGATAAAGGCACAGACTGTCGGGATTCAGACAGCTTCTGGGAGAGAAAGAGGAGATTCTAGTGCTGGGGGTGAAATGGGGTTTGGAGATGTTGGCAGGATGAAGAGAGGGGCTATGGGGGGTCGAAAGTGGAGAGGGTAATGTTTGGGGAGGGTGGGGTGTGGAGAGACAGACTGTTGGGGTGTGTTTAGGGGAGCAGTAGGCTGTATGGCAGGGGTGAATAGAATTAGAATCAGTGGGGAAGAGGGAGCCTCAACTTTGGCTTTAATGGAAGTTTCACTGTGCTGGCCTTCCCTCCCCATCCTCTCATTCTCCAGCACCTCCCCTACCCTATCCAATTTTACCCACCCCACCTCCACTCCCTCTGTCTCCTATCTCTTCCACATTAACCCCAAATCCCTTCACCCAATCTCTCCATCTCCTATCCACTCTACATCCACCCCACCTCCCTTCACCCCCTCTCTCCCTCTCCTATCCCCTCCACACCTACCCCACCTCCCTTCACCCCCTCTCTCCCTCTCCTATCCCCTCCACATCCACCCCACCTCCCTTCACCCCCTCTCTCCCTCTCCTATCCCCTCCACACCTACCCCACCTCCCTTCACCCCCTCTCTCCCTCCTATCCCCTCCACATCCACCCCACCTCCCTTCACCCCCTCTCTCCCTCTCCTATCCCCTCCACACCTACCCCACCTCCCTTCACCCCCTCTCTCCCTCTCCTATCCCCTCCACATCCACCCCACCTCCCTTCACCCCCTCTCTCCCTCTCCTATCCCCTCCACACCTACCCCACCTCCCTTCACCCCCTCTCTCCCTCTCCTATCCCCTCCACACCTACCCCACCTCCCTTCACCCCCTCGCTCCCTCTCCTATCCCCTCCACATCCACCCCACCTCCCTTCACCCCCCTCTCCCTCTCCTATCCCCTCCACACCTACCCCACCTCCCTTCACCCCCTCGCTCCCTCTCCTATCCCCTCCACATCCACCCCACCTCCCTTCACCCCCCTCTCCCTCTCCTATCCCCTCCACACCTACCCCACCTCCCTTCACCCCCTCTCTCCCTCTCCTATCCCCTCCACATCCACCCCACCACCCCCTCTCTCCCTCTCCTATCCCCTCCACACCTACCCCACCTCCCTTCACCTCCTCTCTCCCTCTCCTATCCCCTCCACATCCACCCGACCTTCCTTCATCCCCCTCCCTCTGGTGAAAAAGTCAAATGGTATGTTGGCATTCATAGCAAAAGGATTTGAATACAGGAGCAGGGAGGTTCTACTGCAGTTGTACAAGGCCTTGGTGAGACCGCACCTAGAATATTGTGTGCAGTTTTGGTCCCCTAATCTGAGGAAAGACATAGAGGGAGTACAGAGAAGGTTCACCAGATTGATTCCTGCGATGGCAGGACTTTCATATGAAGAAAGACTGGATCGACTAGGCTTATACTCACTGGAATTTTGAAGATTGAGGGGGGATCTTATTGAAATGTATAAAATTCCAAAGGGATTGGACAGACTAGATGCAGGAGGATTGTTTCCGATGTTGGGGAAGTCCAGAACGAGGGGTCACAGTTTAAAGATAAAGAGGAAGCCTTTTAGGACTGAGATGAGGAAAAACTTCTTCACACAGAGAGTGGTGAATCTGTGGAATTCTCTGCCATAGGAAACAGTTGAGGCCGGTTCATTGGCTATATTTAAGAGGAAGTTAGATTTGGCCCTTGTGGTTAAAGGGATCAGGGGGTATGGAGAGAAAGCAGGTACAGGGTTCTGAGTTGGATGATCAGCCAAGATCATACTGAGTGGTGGTGCAGGCTCAAAGGGCCAAATGGCCTACTCCTGCACCTATTTTCTATGTTTCTATGTCTCCTATCTCCACATCCACCCCACCTCCCTTCACCCCCTCTCTCCCTCTCCTATCCCCTACACATCCACCCCACCTCCCTTCACCCCCTCTCTCCCTCTCCTATCTCCACATCCACTCCACTGGTTTCAGAGTCTGAGGGACGTTTCGTTTACCCATTCCTAATCCAAAATGAAGAAATTCAAATTGTGTATGAAGGCTGGAATTCTGAAATAATAGGAGCTGTGACCAAGAGTCAGCTAATCAGGCAGTAGCTATTGAGCATTAGGCTGAGAACATTCTCCCAACACCAAGCCTTCTAAACTTCCTCAAAACTTCTAGAATTTTGTTCACACGTTTCAATGTGTAGACCACAAATAATTCATTGTTAGTTGGTGTTACATGCCAGTCTAATGGTGGGAGCAAAGGAGACCAAGAGATTAATGAAGATAAAGCCTTGAGAGTAGATTGTGAAAGCTTGCATGGCTGTGCAGAAAGGAGCAGGTAAGCCAGGGCAATTGAGTTCCGATGCCCGAAGCCTGAGGTTGGAGGACTGTCTGTGTGATTGGGAGGGAGGGAGAATGGGGCTTGTTTTGCTGCAATGTTGCTTTGTTGCTTGTTACGTTCTGCTAAGCATCGCGAGTGCGCTACGTTGGCGCTGGAATGTGTGATGATACTAGCAGACCGTCCCTAGTACAATCTTGGGCATGTGTTGGATGTTAACACAAGTGGCTGTATGTTTTGAATCACATGTGATGAAGAAATCTGAAACTGGATCTGCCTAACAGAAAATGTTTATTGATGAAAAGGAATGGTGAAGAAATTATGCGACCACTTTGTCTGTGTCTTCACGCAGAAGTGCCAGAAATATCAGACCCCTTCCAACTTTACAACTTTATGGGAATAGGTAGTAGTTGTGCAGTTGGTGAGCTTCAAAGTCAATAAATCCCCAAAACACAATGATCTACATCTTTGATGATCGGAAGCAGCTGTGGATATTCTGTTATCCACCCATAACTGTGTAGATGCGGAGATTGTTCCTGAGGGTTGGAGGGAGAGGCAAAATGCATCTGTCAACCTGTCTGCCCAATGTCAACATAACAGCACAGTGTAGGCCCTTTGCCCTCAACATTGCACCATCTTAGTGCTTTCCCCGGAAAAGAGCTCCAAACCCACCAGACAAACAAGACCAAAAACTAAAGCTACATATGCCTAAGTATGCCCTCTCATATTAGTTATTCCCACTCTGGGAACAAGGTGCTGTCTGTCCACTCTACCAATGTCTCTTATTATCATATACACCTCTATCATGTCACCTCTCATTCTCCTGCATAGTAAGGAGGTAGAATAGCCAATGGTAAAGATCATGCTGGTGCCCAGAATGGAGAACACCTTGAAAAGAGTACTGGGATTCTACAGTCAACATGGGTTTAGGAGAGGAAATCTTGTTTGATAAATCTTCTGGAGAGCTTGGAGGATATGATTTGGGAAATAAACAAGGGGAACCAGTGGATGTGATGTATTTGGGGTTTTGGAAGATTCTCCACAGAGCAGGTTGGTCAACAAGTTGGAGCATGAAACTAGAATGATATGCTGATGTACACTGAGAAATGGTTATAAAGTAATGGTGGTAATTAGTGGCTCTTCTCAGTTTGGGTCAACTGTGATGAGTGGGGTATTAGAGCTTGAACCCCAATTATTCATAAGCTATACCAACAATTTGGAGAAGGTTGACTAAATATCATCTTTTCAAGTTTCCTGTCGATACAAATCAGCTGGGATTATGAGTAGGAAAAGGATATAAAAAGACTCGAAGGAATACAGACAAGCTGAAAGGGGTCAGAGGGAACATACTGAATGAAATTTCTACTTTCAAATCTCTCTCCATCTTTCCTTTCAGTTAGTCCTGACGAATGATCTCGGCCGGAAACGTTGACTGTACTTCTCCCTATAGATGCTGCCTGGCCTGCTGCGTTCCACCAGCATTTTGCATGTGTTGCTATCCATCTATCACTTGTCTATGCTAATTCCATTTCTGTAGCCCCATATACCCTGCCAATTAACGTGCTCACATGAATACTACTTAATATCTTTATCAAAAACAAACTTCATTCATAATAAAAAATATTTAAAGAATAACTCATTCTTACGTTCATTCTCAATGCTTTCAGCACTGTTCTATTATATTTCTTAAAAGCAATGGGACTGTTGCCACTCCTGTGGTGGGTGCAGTGGCACAATAATCCTCCCCCAGCCCAGCCCCTCCATCTTCAGTAACTGTGGTCCTTCCCCACTGAGCTTCAGGCTGTCTCTCAGCACGTACTCATGCTGCTGGAATGTGCCAGTGGGCAGCATTCCTCCGCACGCATCTCTATGTGCTGGTAAATCAGCAAGTTTCAGTCAGACTAAAGGGTGCCCTTCACCAAGTTGATGATCTGCCAGCATCACTTGGTGCCCTGTCTCCGTGTGCGTCCCTGGGATCAGCCCGTAGATCAGAGAGACCTCTGTCACGCAGCTGTTTCAGAAAAATCGTTGCACCTTTCTCCACTTTCTCTTCGCAAACCCACAGTCCCCAATGCCACCTTAGTGAGTTCCTAATTCCAACCGCACGCAAGGTGAAAACAGTTCTTCCTCAAGCGCCTTCATTCACCTTAAACCTGTGCCATGTGGTCAAAGACACCCTGCTAGGGAGAATAATTTCTCACTGTATGCTCTATCTGTGCCGGAGATGTGGTGAGCCTCAATCTGCAGAAAGCTGGTGCTTCTTTAAGGACCAATAGCTAATGGTAAAGTTGTTCCAAACCACAAACATTACTGAATATATTCTCACAGTATGGCAGCCAGTTATATCTGATATCAATATCCACTTGCATGATTAGGTTATTTCCAGAAGTGTATTCACAAGTATTGATTAACTGAATACATGCTTTCATCCTATTTTTATACATATTTTTATACATATCCAAGTGCTGACAGTTTTACATACAATGTTTGAATGCTGCAAATATAATGAATGATTAAAAACAATTGCACACCAGCCCAGGTGCATATGGTTAAACTCGAGAGGAGTAAACATCATCAGTAAACAGTTCCTGCTCAAAAAATTTAAACATGAACTTATTTTTGGAAATTGAAAGACAAGGATAGGATTTGAGTGGACAAATGGAACTGATGTTGACGTTTCTTGCTATGATTGCTAGGAGTACTACAATGCAAGTTGATAACCTGGCATTTTGCATATGAACCTGGTGACTCCATACTGCCTCTAGACCATTGAAACATTACCTGTTCTTCTCAGCTTACTGCGTAACTCCTCCATATGCTCATTTGCGATGTACCGAACAATACATTAACATTCTTCCTCATTTAATTTTTCATGCGGTTTTCTGACGGAAGGTTTCTGCTATTCAATAGCCAATGTTTATTGATTGCTTCCTTTCCAGTGATCGTCTCCTTGATTCATCCCGTAGGCTTTTCCTGGGTCACTGTGAGGTGCTTTCGTGAAACGACAGGCGGTTTGAGGAGGTGTCATCCCCTCGAGTGCAGAGGCATCCAATTCCAGAATGAGGTTATCAGCATTGAATTCCTTTTAGCAAGAATTTAGCTGTTCTATTTCTGGAGTTGATCCTCTTTCAGAATTGCCACTGTTCCGTTTTACCCTGGTGTAAAGCTAATCTTTAAAGCGGAGGTAGACGATTCCCAAACTCTGCTTGAAAAGACATATCCTACTAGGTGCAATGGTCTCACTGTAAAAGTTCATTTATTCATTTTTTAAACAATTCTGTTTCTCTACAAGTGCTTCATTCCATTTGCCACACCCTTCCTCATACATATTCCTGTTTTTCTTCCATTTACTCATCCTGCTCTAACAGCTGTGCCTACTGGGACTCTGCGCTGTGCTGACAGACCATCCCTCCTGCCTGAGGCATTGGCAGGTAATATGTCAAAAGCAGCAGTACAGCCCAATGGAGTAATCAATCAATTATATGCAGTTGCAACATAAATTTGTTGTGTTTGCATCATAAGAACACTTTTTATTTACATAGTGTTACAGAACTCTGTCAGGCACTTGAGAACAGATTTATCAAATAACGTGTGATTATACTGTACAGTGACTCGGTAGGTTAATTCTGCCTGCAGAATCTGATTTGAATCTGCAGGTGGTAATATAGAACATAGCACACGACTCTACATTACAGGCCATTCAGCCCATCACCTTGTGCTGACTTTATAACCTTCTCTGTTCAATCTAACTCCTCCTTCCTATGCAGACCTCCATTTTTTAATCATCCCTGTGCAATCTACGAGTTTTTAAAATGCCCCTAATGTATCTGTCTCTACCACCTACCCTGGCAGGGTATTCCACGCACTCACCAGTCTCTGTGTTAAAAACCTTACCTCTGACATCCTCCCTGTGCTTTCCTCTAATCAGCTTACAATTACTGTCTGTCCCCATGCACTAATCATTTCCGCCCTGGGAAAATGTCTCTTCCTATCCACTTGATCTATGTGCTATCTATCATCTTGTACACCTCTATCAAGTCACCTCTGATCCTCGTTTGCCCTAGATAGAAAAAGCCCAATCTTGGTAGATCTCCTCTAACGCTTCCACATCCTCTGGTACTGAGGTGGTGCTGGTGTGAAGCTGGCCCATGGACGTCTCGCTGTTTCTGTTCGATGCAGTGTTGGCACAGAGCTGCATACCCGGCATCTTCACAGGACCACGTGGATTATCCCTAAACAAGGCCGAGGGATTTTAGAATATTGTTCAAGGAAGTGGGTGTTCTCTGATAGTATATTCAATTTATTGGTTAACAGGGTTAATTTGTGAAGCCGATGCAGGTTTACACTTCGATCACTAGTCCATTTTAACCACACTCCAGCAGTGCAGCTACAGTTATCTGGAAATTGGATAGTCGAATGTTTTTTTCTGGCACTGAAAATCATTTTCTTCCATTTTGTTAGTGTAAGGTCTGATAACAATATCTTGGGTCATTTTGTATTGCATCGGAAAGTGGACTGGACAATTCTGGGTGCGAGTCCTGCCTATCCCTGGTTTGATTTCTGTACAAATGCTGGTGGTGATCTCCTCTCCGTTGTAACAATGCTTTGAAAGTATAACAGGACGTGTTAGACCATGTTATTGGGGAAGAACTATACTTGGGCACTCCTGAAGCAGCCTAGCCTGAATGGGATGATATTCAGGGAAATTGACTGATTGTTATCCCTCGAACCACACCACCACCCCTCCATCCCAGACCTCCCTCATGCCCCAATTTGCTGCCTTCATGACTAACCATTGGTTCAGATGCCGAGGTTCCTCACTGTTCTCTCCAAACTGTTACAACGTGGGTCTCTTTCTCCATTTACAACCACCAGCTCACCCCATCCAGCTCTGCCCCCCTCAACTCTCAACCTACTCATCACCACCAACTTTTCCCATGCACAAGATCCTGCACCCCCCCATCCATTTATCATATCAAACTACCAGTGCCATCCATTGTCACAAACCCTGCCGCCCCCTTCTCTTTGACCACTGCAGCCAATTTATCTCACTTCCTTGTCAGTCACATCTTTCCCCAAGAAGTCACCCGAACTCCTTTCGATGTTGCTAGTGATCTCCCAAGGAAGTGTTAAAAAGTTATATGTACAAAGTTTTACATAAAGGATCAAGCATACCTAATGTATTAACGTAGAAGCTGAGGTATCAAATCAACTACGCATAAATAGATCTTTTTGTTTTTAAATCCCTTTAATTTCAATATTTGTGTAGAGAAATTACAATACAGTGCCTTCAGATTAGTTTATTTGTGGGCAAATAGTATGCAGGCTGCCCCAGCACACCCTCGAGGGTGTTGTGTTAACGTATGTTTTGATGCACACGTGATGATGAAGTTGAACATCAAGCTACATTGATCGTTCAGCGCACCACTAAAAACCCACTTTGATGCCATGTAAGTAAAGGCACGATGCAGGATAACTTGTAGTGGGGTCTCTTCATGGGGGCTTATGTCTGTTCCCGTGAGTAGCCTTGTTAGCTGTTGAGAGGTTGTGAACGGGAGGATCTGCATAGTTGCATCAATAGCGAGTTTGGATGTTCTGCTTTAAACAGCACAGGTTCGAACACCCAGTAACACCCAGCAGGGACAATAAAGTCCTGATCATTGTATCATTGTCAGTGCAGTTTTTGAAATGATACGGAGAAAAGAGATGAGAAATAAAATTAATGCTAATTTTCAGAGAGCCAGTAGAAATCGGGCTGCCTCTCCCCTCATATTTTATAGCCCTACATCTGATGAAGGCCAATCCATCCCATCACTGGGCCCATACTTTCTTAGGTTCTGTCGATGACAAAAATAGATTCATCCTAAACACAAATACAGGTCCACGGTAGCTGTAAAGGTGTGAAAAAGCTGACTTTCAAACAATAAAATGAGCAGTCGGATTCATTTGGACTGTTTTGTGTGCATTCTTCTTTTGAAGAACAGAGACATGAAATAGAGTTCTTCACCTGAAAGGGTACCAGTGGGTCATACTGCTGTTGCACTGGCCCAGCAGGCTGGGTGTATTTCTACCCTGCAGTGCTCTCTGTAAGGTTTGCATGCTCCAATTTCCTCCCGAAACCGTACGGGCTGGGAGGAGGTTCATTGGCCACTGAAAGCTCCCCCCTGGTGTGGGGAGAGTTGATGGGAATGTGACGACAGGAGAGCTGAAGGGCATTCTTCTGTGTTGCATGAAGTGTAAAGGGAAAGTTAATCCATAACTCTGAACAGGTTTAATTACACATCCGTACATTCTAACATTAGCCAGCCGGTGGTGTAGTGGCACCCCCACTGGACTTCCGGGTTCGAAACCGGCCAGCCCCTTGCACGCTTTCCATCTGTACTGTGTTGACCATCGAGCGAGCAGCTCAGCCTCCTGAAAAACAGACAAGAATGCTAAAGAAACGGCAGGGTTGCCGTCCGATGTGCCAGAAGACGTGGAACGGAAAAACAACACATTTTAACATTAATTCAAGATTCAAGTTTACTTATCAAAACATACAGTGAAACATGTCCTTTGCATTAACAGCCAACACATCCATGGGTGTGCAGAAGGTAGCTCCCAAACGTGGCCACACAGTCCAACAGCAACAGAGCATTCCCACAATGCTTAGCAGTACATCACAGAGCTCAACAAACAGAACAAACACTGTTATCCACACACACCGTCCTCTAATCCCAGGACCAGGCCACCTTTGGCCTCCAGCAGACTCAGCTTGTCCTGCACTGGTTCATATTCCAACAGTCTCTCCAGCAACTATTTTAGATCAGGATTAGTTACTTGGGCATTGCATTTCCAGAACCTTCTGGTAAAATGGTGTGTGCCCATTTGCAGCATCCTCTCTGGGTCCAAGCAAAATTCTAATTCTTCATCCTTTACGCCTTTTATTTTTTGTAATTTATTTTTTTATTGAAGTTCATCATCAAACAAACATTTCCATAAGATGTATTTCAGACATTGTACATATATATCATATAATCATATATATCACAAATCTCCACAAAGTACTTATCTGAGGTATACACTTATAGAAAAGAGTGAAAAGAAAAAAACAAGCAAAAAGAAAGAACTATGTACAAGTAGGGAGTGATCTTTTTTTTACAACAGATTCATTGATTTGTGAGAATAAAGTCAGGTCCATGAGGGATTATGTAGTTAAACCATTTTCCCAGTATGAATCAAATTGTTCCAGCTTATGATTAACAGATGCTGTTATCTTCTCCATTATGTAAATGTCCATTGTAATTTCCATCCATGGATTTAAAGTTGGGCTCTCCTGTGATAACCATTTCCTAGTAAGAGTCTTTTTACCAGCCACCAACAGTATATTCATTAAATATTTATCTCTTTTCAACCATTCTTGAGGTGTATATCCAAAATATATGGTCTTACTCTCTAAGGGTATTTCACATTTAAATACGTCTTGTAGGGCATTGTGTATCCCCCTCCAATAGTTTTTGATAACAGGGCAGTCCCAAAACAGATGATGTTAAGAACATCAGGTACTGCAGGTCTGTCCCACTCGATGGCAGTGGAGCTGGACTTGTCTGCCCTGTTGCTGCCTGGTTCAGCAGCCCAAGGAGGAAGATGCCAGAGTCAATAGTGCACGATCTAACAATTGGTGCAAATAATTGTCTCGGACATTGTTCTTGTGATCGCAAGACCCTGTTAGACATTGTTAATGCAAATTACTGCAAGTGTGGTGTCAGGAAATGTAGATGAGACTTGACCCAAACTCAGAGCAGCGGAGACGATTTAGCAGTGATAACTTCAAGAATAAACTGCAAAATTACAAATCCTGAGGAACCATAAAACAAGAGAGATATGTAGTAGACAAGATGTTCCTTAGGACCCTGTGGGAGACTTGTGCAGAAATTGCAGGGGCCCTAGCAGAGATATTTAAAATATTTTTAGCCATGGGTGAGGCGCTGGAGGATTGGAGGACAGCTAATGTTGTTCCGTTGTTTAAGAAAGGCTCTAAGATCAAGCCAGGAACTTATAGGCTTGCGAGTCTGACATCAGTAGTGAGAAAGTTATTGGAAAGTATTGTAAGGGACTGTATATGTATAGATATGTATATATATATATTTTAGATATTCAAATAGATAGGGACTGATTAGGAATAGTCATCATAGCTTTGTGCATGGTACGTCATGTCTAAACAATCTTAGGGAGTTTTTCAAGGAAGTTACCAGCAATGCTGATGAAGGAAAGGCAATGGATATTGTTTACGTGGACTTCAGCAAAGCCTTTGACAAGGTCCCACAAGGGAGCTTGGACAAAAAGGTTCAGTCATTTGGCATTCAAGAGTAAATAGGATTAGGCATTGGATTTGCGGGAAAAGCCAGATCGTGGTAGTAGGTGGTTGCCTCTCTGGCTGGAGGCCTCATCTATATCAATGACAATGTGGATAACTGGATCTGCAAGTCTGTAGATGACACCAAGGTTAGAGGTGTAGACTTGCAGCAGGATCAGGACCAGCTGGAAAGATGGGCTGATAAATGGCAGATGGAGTTTAATGCAGACAAGTGTGAGGTGTTGCAGTACGGGAGGACCGAGCAGGCCTTACACGGTGAGTGGTGGTGCACTGAGGAAATCAGCAGAACAGAGGGATCTGGGAATACTGAATCAGCATTTCTTGAAAATGATGTCAAAGGTAGATAGGTTTGTAAAGGGCCTTCGTAAATGAAAGTATTGAGTACAGGAGATGGGATGTTATGTGTGTGGTGAACTATGTGCCTGTCAGGACACGCCCCTGCTGACTGCTCCTGTGGCTCCTCCCACAGGCCCCTGTATAAAGGAGGTCTGAGGCCTGACGCTCGGCCTCAGTCTCCAGGACATTGTATGATAGACATTCACTCCTGGTTCCTTCTTCCAGTCAATAAAAGCCGATATCTCGCCTTACGTCTCAGTGTGAGTTATTGATGGTGCATCAATGTTATGATATAAGACATTGGTGAGACCTAATCTGGGGTATTGTGTGCAGTTTTGTCACTTACCTACAGGAAAGATGGAAATATGATTGAAAGAGCACAGAGGAAACTTAAAGGGACATTGCCAGGTCTGGAGGACCTGAGGTATCGAAAATGGTTGTTTCCTGAAGCACAGAAGAATGGGGGTAATTCGATAGAGATGCACAACATTATGAGGGGTATAGAGAGAGTAAATGCAAGCAGACTTTTTCCACTGAGGTTGGGTGGGACTAAAACTAGAGGTCACGGGTCAAGGACGAAAGGTGAAACGTTTAAGGGGAGCATGAAGGGGAACTTCCTCACTCAGAGCATGGAATGAGCTGCAGTGGAAGCCATGGCTGAAAGTTCAATTTCAACATGTAAGAGAAACATGGATGGGAGGGGTGTGGAGGGTGATGGTCAATGTAACTAAGTAAGTTAATATTTTGTCATGGACTAGATGGGATGAAGGCCCTTTTTCAGTTCTAAGGCATGGCTCTGTTACATTGACGTGACAATTCAGAAGCAAGCATCTTTGATGGCATGTCATTTCTTTCCCTTATTGTGTTACCATCTCTTTAATTAGCCTATCTGCCATTCCAACAACGCTGCCATCCAAAAACTTCAGTCCAAAAGGAGTCACACATTAGGACTCATGTCATTCAGAATTAATTACTGCCATGTATTTTGGGAATTTACCGCAAATGTATATAACGTTCTTTGCAAAAATTTATAGAATAATGTTGAAACAAGTGTTAAGAGTGATAACTGATCTCTGAATAGAAAAGATGATGCATCCCACTCAAGCTTCAGTCTATAGTCAGTGACATCATACCTATAGCCAGTTTGTTGTGCGTTATTTATAGAGGGTTATGTGAACATACACTTGTTCACCTCTATACGTGTGATTTATGATATACGGCACAAATGCCCATTTAGTCGGTGGATAGCAATGCAATCCTATCACTGTGCATTCACACAGTTCCTTGAGCTTCTTTCACCGTACACATAGAGTGCTTGCTTTCTTATTAAATACTTTGCCTGCTGTTTAAAGAGACAAATGAAGATTTGTGCCTTTCAAGAGCTCAGGGTGTCGCAAGGTCAATGAACATTTTTGAAGTTCTGTTCACTGTTGTACTGTCAGGGGGTAGGCAGCCAATCTGTGCACTGTTGAGTTCAGCAGGTGCCATTCTAACACTGACCCGATTTATCTTTGACACAGCAACCCTGTTCCCCGTAGATGCTGAGAGCTTCTCTGTGAGAAACATCTTCCTATAGTGTGGAACTCTGCCGTGATCTCCTGCACCTTGTGTTCTCTCTTTTATTGAGGAAACCAAACACCAGATGCCACTTCAGAACATAGGTTGCTTTATTTTTTTTAACCTCTAAGCAATAGAAAACTCAGGGGCTGTGTAGAAAGGAAGGGCTAGATTGATCTTTGAGCAGGTTACAAGGTTGGTGCAGCTTCATGGTCTGAAGGGCCTATGCTGTACTCTGGTGCCCTGTGTTCTCATTGATTAACGCCGTAATGCTTTCATTGAAACTTTCAATCGCCCTGATGCATCTCTTTTCATCCAGTTATGGATTAGTGTAAATAGACCAAAGGCCCATTTCTGTACGATACAATTCCATGATGCAGGACTGGTAGTTTCAGTCCATTCCTATCTCTCTTCATTGACCAATAAAAGATGAATGCTTTTTTCTGTCCTAGCACATGAAAATCCTAAAAAAAAGGGTAATTGTTCTGTATCTGCGCCACTTATTTAAATTTCTACATAAAATCTTTTGTGAAGCCTGTGATACCTGTCTGTGTGCCTGTTGGTGTTGAAATGCTGAGAGGAAATATAAAATGAACAGAATGGTTTCTGCTGGTTCTTCCGGAACTGAGAAGCAAGGATCTGAAACAACCCTTGCCTCCAATCTCATTGGTATTGGAATTGGTTTATTGTTGTCACATGTACCAAGGTCCAGTGGAAAGCTTGTCTTGCATACTGTTCATACAGATCAAATCAGGACACAGTGCACTGAGGTAGAACAATAACAAGGCAGAGTAAAGTGTAAAGGCTACAGAGGAAGTCCGGGGTGGGTAAACACTAAAGTGCAAGATCTTAACGAGGCAGGTTGTGAGGTCCAGGAGTCCATCTTATTTTATCAAGTATAATAGTGGGATAGAAAATGTCCTTCATAATACAGTATCACTCCAGCCAATCATCAAGCCTGCATTATTACCATGGCTTCAGGTTAAGTACGAGTGGTACAACAATTAAACCTGAGATATGATCAGTAACTTTGCTTTGGTCAGGATCAATCAATAGCTGAAGATATTTCTCTCTCTGCCTCAAGACATACGGAATGTTATTTGTAAAAGGTAAATGATGGGCCGGATGAACTGACACTACAGCTGTGGGAGGAACTCAGCAGGCCAGGCAACATCTATGGAAAAAAGTACCATCGACGTTTTGGGCCAAAACTCTTCAGCAGGACTGGAGAGAAAAAGATGAAGAGTAGAGTTAAAAGGTGGGGGAGGGGAGAGAGAAACACTGAGTGATAGGTGAAACCAGGAGGGGGAGGGATGAAGTAAAGAGCTGGGAAGCTGATTCTGAAAGAGATACAGGGCTGGAGACGGGGGAGTCTGGTAGGAGAGGATAGAAGGCCATGGAAGAAAGAAAAGTGGGGCGGAGATCCAGAGGGAGGCGATGGTCGGCCAAGAAGATAAGGTGAGACAGGGAAAAGGAGAGGGGAAATGGTGAAGGGGGGAGGTGGGCAACACTGGAAGTTTAGGAAATCGATGTTCATGCCATTAGGTTGGAGGCTATCCCAATGGAGTATAAGGTGTTGTTTCTCCAACCTGAGTACGATCTCGTTATGGCAATAGAGGAGGCCATGGATTGACATATCGGAATGGGTGTCAGTCAGCTAGTCTTAGAGATGTACAAGTGACACAGCAAGGTACACTTTATTAGGTACATCTGCTCGTTAATGAAAATATCAAATCAGCCAATCATGTGGCAGCAACTCAATGCATAAAAGCATGCAGACACGGTCAAGAGATTCAGTTGTTCAGACCAAACATCAGAATGAGGAAGAAAGGTGATCTAAGTGACTTTGACCATGGAATGATTGTTGGTACCAGATGGGGTGGTTTGAGTATCTCAGAAATTGCTTATCTCCTGGGATCTTCACACACAACAGTTTTTTTTTGGAGTTAAAGAAAATGGTGTGAAAAACAAAAAAAAATCCAGCGAGCAGCAGTTCTCCGATAGAGAATGCTGCGTTAATGAGAGAGGTCAGAGGAGGATGGCCAGATTGGTTCAAGGTGACAGTAACTCGAATCACCACACATTACTACAGTGGTGTGCAGAGGGCATCTCTGAACACACAACAAAGATTCAGAGATTGAAAGTACATTTATTATCAAAGTATACAACCCTGAGAAATAAATAGATAGGTAGATAGATAGTGCAATAAACAATTATCGAGGTAGTGTTCATGTTTTTGTGGACTGTTCAGAAATCTGATGGCAAAGAGGAAGAAGCTGATCCTAAAACATTGAGTGTTTGTCTTCAGGCTCCTGTGCCTCCTCCCTGATGGTATAAATGTAAAGCAGGCGATGGGGAGACTTACTTTCTTGAGGGATGTCCCCGATGCTGGAGAGGCTGGTTTCCATGATGGAACTAGTTGTGTCTACAGTGTCTTCTGTTGATGTATGTCAGAGTCTCCGTACCATACCGTGGTGCAGCCGATCAGAACGTTCTCCAATGTACATCTATCGAAACTGGAAGTCTTTCATGACATTTTCTCAGACTCCTCATGCAGTGGAGTTGCTGCTGTGCCTTCTCCACGGTCCTCACTTCTCTTTGTCACCTGGTTTTACAGAACAGAAACAGATCTCTCAGGCCACCTTGACCACGCCAGCCATCAGGTGCCAATCTCTGCTAATCCCATTAATCAGCACTTGGTCCATAACCTTCCCCAGTGATTGAAATGCCCATCTGGATGCTTCTTAAATAGCATGAAAATCTCTTCTTCAGCATCACTTTGGCAAAGCATTCCACATACCAATCACCCACTAGGTGAAAAAAAAATTCTTCCTCACACCCTCCCTAAACTTATTTCCCCTACTCTAAACATATGCCCTCTAAATAAATCTGAGAAAGCTTCTTCTATTTACCCTATCTATGCCCCTCATAATTTTGTAGACATCATCAGGCTCCCTCCCACCAACCCCTTCAGCCTCCCCCACTCCAAGTAAAACCAACTCACCCTGTCCAGTCTCTCCTCGTAACTGAGACTCCATCTCAGGCAGTGTCCAGGTGAATCTCCTCTTGACCCTCTTCAGTCCAATCGAGTCCGATAGTGGGGCACACTACTCCAGCTGATATTTCTTCAGTTTTACCATAACCCCCCTCTCTTATATCTGGCTGTTGAAGGCCTCTTTCGGCCCTTTTCCACCAGTGTTGCCACTTTCAGGGATTGTTGGACCCTTGGGTCTTCAATACTTCTACCATTCATTGTGGGTGTTCTATTTATAGTAACATTGCCTCACACTTACCAGGATTATATTCCATCTTCCATTAACTTCTAAACCCTACTCATTCATGGATTACAGGTAAGATTAAGACTCGCGCTCAAAAGTAACAACTAAATCAACCTCAGTTTAAAGGGAGCCTTTGCTGGAGTCATAGAGCATTACAGCACAGAAACAGGCCATTTGGCCCATCTAGTCTGTGTCAGACTGTTATTCTGCCTGGTCCCATTGAACCACGTCTGGACCATTGGCCTCCATCCATGTGCTTATCCAAGCATCAAGCCCACATCCACCTCTTCCAATGGCAGTGAGAACCACACCCTCTTTAGTGAAGAGGTTCCCCTTAAATATTTCACCTTTGACCTTTAACCTATAACCCCCAGTTCTAGTCTTACCCAACCTCAGTGGAAAAAGCCTGCTTGCATTTATCCTGTCTATACCCCTCATAATTTTGTATGCCTCCCCTCAATCTCCTAACCTCTAGGTAATAAAGTTTAACCTACTCAACCTTTCCCTATAACTCAGATCCTCAAGTCACAGACATACAGTTGTGAATTTTCTCCGTACTATTTCAAACTTATTGACATCTTTCCTGTCGGCGACCAGAACTGCCAGCGGATGAATGCATACGCCATAACACTGACGCAGCTGAAAATCGCACAACGTCGCGCTGGGATGTTAACGTTGCTCATTAGGCAGGGAAGGTGGTTAACACGGTTAGTCTGCACTGTGCTTCTGGTGCATTTCATTGAATTGTTTAGGGATGGTGCCAACGTAGAGAAGTCTGACGGATGATAGAGGAGAGATACTGCAGTCAGTGAAGCTGGGATGGAGGCCTTCAAAATCATGAATCTGGTGAGAGGGAGAGTAAACGAGAAACTAGCACAAGATCAGTATCCGGGGAACAGTGCTTTAACACGATTTTGCAAGGGGACTGGGGAGATTGGAAGTATGCCTTTGTGGCTGGACTGTGAAATGCAAACACAGGGCTTCTTTGGGCAGTGGAAGCAGATTCATCAGCCTCTTCAATGAGGCAAAATATTTGCATGGCCACAGGGCAAAAGCAAATGGCTGGACCCAGATAGGTAGCCCTTCTGAAAACTGGCACATCTCGGTGTGATTGCAGAATGTGTGTCCTAGTTTTCTAGAAACCCTAAATTTGATGGCGATTAATGAATCTGCTTTGCAAAGGTCACAGCTTCTGTGGCTAAGCGAGGATCATGATTCTCACCTCTAGGTTTCATACCCACAACGTAGTTGCAAGACTTTCTTCTCACAAGCATTTTACTGAGTTGCTGGTAATGATCTCCAATAATGAAGTGTATTCAACAATGTTCACGTTTGCACATTATGGAAGTGTTCTTAGCTGAAGTAGTGACTGGTTCTTTTTTAGAAGAATACTGCTTCAATCTTATTTTTAGAGCTGTATAGACTCCCTCAGCCCACACATAAAATAAGACTTTCAGCAGTCTATGTCAGTTTACCTGACCACAGACCACACTTGGTCTCACTTACCAGTGGAAACAATTTTCTTGCCTCCATCTTACCTGTCCCTTTCATTATTTTATTTTTTCTATAGGATCCCTTCTCCCTTTTTGCTGAATTCCAGTGAATCGAGTCTCATTCCCTCCTCATAGTCTAGCCCCCTCATCTCCAGAATCAACCTCAAGTACCTCCTCTGCACCACCTCCAAAGCTAGTGTGTCTTTCCTTGACTAAGGAGAGCTGAACTGAACTGTACACAGTGCTCCATGTATGGGCTCACCAGTACCCTGTACAGTTGTAGCATACCCTCCATGCTCTTAAATTCACTCACTCCAGCAATTAGGGCCTACTTGATAACCTTCTTGCTTTCTTGATAACCCATTGCACCTGCAAGCCAACCTTTTCTGACTCATGCACAAGCATTCCCAAGTCTCTCTGCTCAACAGGGTGTGCTGCGTACCGCACAGTCCATTTTCACATCTCTTACTTGTCTACACTCAAATTCTATTGTCATTTTTTTTTTCAATTTTCGGTCCCATTTGCTGAGTTCTAAAATGCTTTCACTACTTGGGTTTGCTGTTGCTTCTGACAGTCTTATTAGTCTCTTCCATAGATTTAATAACATCCTTATCGCTCATGTAAG
The DNA here is from genome assembly GCF_030144855.1 of Hypanus sabinus. NCBI lineage: Eukaryota > Metazoa > Chordata > Chondrichthyes > Myliobatiformes > Dasyatidae > Hypanus > Hypanus sabinus. Next base: position 22,060,292 of record NC_082722.1, read on the forward strand.
AAGGTAGTGTGCTGTTCCGCCATTGCTGATGCCATGCACCTTTTATGAAAGTTGTGGGATGAATGGAAGTTGTTTTGGTGTTGGACTCAGGTTTGAGAAGCATTGGTGTCAGTCAAAGGGACCTGAGCATTCAGCCCAGGCCGGGATCCCAGTGAAGGTACAGATCAGACTCCAGGACGACAATGTTGTCCCCACAGCTCTGCTCGAAGGACTCCAATAGCCATCTGCTTGGCTTCAAATTGCATGAGTTCAGTGACTAGTTCAAAACGAACATCATTGTCTAAAAAGCACTTAGGGATGTTCTGATATTGTAAAACTAGATCCCACTTTCCTCATAAAAGGAATAATAAGGAAGCTCCTCTGGATCAGAATCAGTCTATTATCACTCTTAGACATCATGAAATATGTTGTTTTGCAGCAGCAGTACAGTGCAAATATATAAAATTACTATAAAGGATGAAAATAAATAGGCAATACAAAAATAAAATACCCTGAAAAAATTGTAGTTATTCTACGTATATCCTGCAAGCTCACTAACACGATCAGGGTGTAATTACTCTTGGACTGGAGGCATGTGGACTATTTCAGCTGAACCATAATCATTGGGTAAGGATAGTAGATTTCCTTCCCTAGAAGGCATCCGAGTGCGATGGCATTATACAGACATCCAGTAACTTCTTGATTACTAATACTGATTCAGAGCTTTCTCCTCCAGATATACACGCCGTGTCTCTCTATCAGGCACACCCACACATCTGTACGATAATGCACGTATCTGATAAGCCAGTCAATGCATTGAAGCATGCAGAGATAGTCAAGTAGTTCAGTTGTTGTTCATGTACTGTATTTAATATTTCAGTAATATCTGAGTAATGTTGTAAATATATTATTTGATTAATCAATCTTTGCTTACATAATTTACTCTGGGTTATAGCCACAAAGTATGTGAATGGCATACATCATTAAGTCACCACACCATACGAATAAAACTAAGTAGACAAATATCCTGGCTCCCATGTTTTTCTTTTGATTACTTTCTGGAGTTACAAAACATAATACTTCAGACCAAACATCAGAATGGGGAAGAAATGTGATCTAAGTGACTTTGACTGTGGAATTGGTGCCAGACAGGGAGGTTTGAGTATCTCAGAAACTGCTGATCTCTTGGACATTTCATGCACAACAGTCTCTAGAATTGAGAGTGAATGGAGTGAGAAACAAAAAAAAAATTTCCAGTGAGTGGCAGCTCTGTGGGTGAAAACGCCTTGTTAATGAGAGAGGTCGGAGGAGAATGGTCAGACTGGTTCCAGCTGACAGGAAGGCGACACTGACTCAAATAACCACGCGTTACAATCGCGTGCAGTGCATCTCTGAATGCACATCATGTCAAAAACCTTAAAGTGGTTAGGCTACAGCAGTAGAACTGCACAAACATACACTCAGTGGCCACTTTGTTAGGTTCAGGAGGTTAATAACGTGGCTACTGAGTGAATTTAATTGACTATAACTTCTTCAAGTGCGCTGTAAGACTTGAACCAGTGTCTTCAGTTTTTTGGTGGAAAATAGCCAGTATGTGATCCATATAAATAGATGAACTATAGCAGGAGGTAATTTGACAGCACACCAGTGAACATTATATCAACAGCCAGTTTATTAGCGATAATAATCCTTAATGGCTAGAATGTGAGGAATGGCCAGTGTACTCTCACACTCGATTCATGTCACTGAAAACAGTCTACTATTAAACAAACTGGAACTGTCACCATGTAAGATACAAAAATGTATAAAATTTCAGCCAAGTTCAGCCTTTTATTATATTTTAACAGCTTGAAAACATGCTCTATTACAACACTAGAGTGGGCACTGTTATTGCTTTAAAATGTGGAAAGATCACTTAAGATGCCCTTAAACGATCTAGAATCTTTGTCCAGAAGTCTGTCAATATGGAAAATGAGATGTACCAAGGGGAAAGAAACGCTGGTTAAAAATGGTACAAAATCCCATGTAAAACTGGAGAGCTATTTACAGTTAGAGCACTTGAGAGGGGATGCTGTACCACTTATTGTCTGAAATTTACTTTTATACTGATGTTAAGTAACCCCCAAGTAGTGGCAGTATGGCATAAGAAACTAACAAGCCTAGCAGAGTTCTGAGAGCTAAAACCCGTCTGAATTTGCAAAGGGTACACCTCCAGCCGACAGCTTGACTTGGTTATTTGAAGTTTCTATTGCCTGGTGGTTAGCACACAAGTTGCTCGATGGAAATTCAGTATGAGTTGGAAAAACAGTCCAGGAATGGAGGGATATTAACCCGCTACCTACAACGACAGCTCACGGCATATCAATACAGAAACACATCTGAAAGCTCGTCACACCAAGGCCAACTCTAAACTTCAACTGCTGCCTCCTCCTACAAAGCTAACTACTTGTCTCCATGCAGCTACTAGCCGAAGACAGCAAGCGTGAAGAGCACAGCTCATCGTACTCGGGAGTCTCCCCTCCTCAGCATTCAACCAACTTGCTTGATGCTGCGCTGTTTCCTGAAGCACGTGACACACTGCTTGCCCTTATTCTGGATGGACGAGCTGGAGGTTGCTGGCAAAACCTGAGAAGCCGATCTGGAAGAGAGATTAGAGAAAGTTTATCAGCTCAAGGATGCTTTCAATGAATAAGATCTGAATCTGAATCAATATCAGGTTCATGATCACGTAGATGATATGAAATGTGTTGCTTAGCAGCAACAGCACAATGCAAAGGTATAAAATTACCAAAAATTACAAAATAAACAGTGCAAGAAAATTGAATAAACAAGTGGTATTCATGGACTATTCATAAATCTGATGACGGAGGGGAAGAAGTTGTTTCTGAATTCTTTGGTTACAAACTACACCCAACCCCTTCTTCAGGATGCCCCTCAGTCAACTGCCACACTCCCCAATTATGACAATCAAAGTGAAAATTCATTGCTGGCTGCAGCTGCCAATCATCTTGAACATCAGCACACCATGGATTGGATCACATTACACTGCAAAGCCTCCCTTTGTTCCCATTACAACGTATTCCCAGTGCCATTCCAACTCCAGAGACCAGGCGGACCTGTTAGGCAGAAAGGCGTGTTTCCATGCTGCATGACTCTGTAGATTTTACAGCATGCTTTTCAGACCACTCCTTTTTCTAAAACACATTGTGTCAATCCTGTGAAGGAACGCTGTACCAATAAGAGAAGCAAAAGTTTGCATGAAGAGTTTGGGTAAGGCCACAGCACGGTACGGAGTACCGGTTACCTCAGCAACCACACTCCCACACTGTTGTCTAGTTACCAAGAATCCAGACAACCACCTCTGGAAGGGCTTCCACTCACACAAGCTGCAATCCTCACCTCGGTTTTATCCTAACCTTTACCTCTTTGTTCACTAAACTGCAGTAACAAATCCTCTGAATCGCATGAGCCAGGCAGTAATTCGCCAACATGTTCAGGTAGAATTTGCATGGGCATTCCACCACCTTGCCTTTGTCTCAGGGAGCCAGTTTCTCCTATTTAAGATGGTGGTATCCCTGTCTAAGAGCATGCTTAGGTGTAGGTTCTGCTTCATTCAACGTTAATGGAACTTACAGTGTGACTCTTTAAAACTTCCCAGTAGATTAACTTAATGGTTCTTTCCCCAGGATCACAGTAATTAATATCTGGTACATTTCACAATTCTCCCTCTTTAGCCCAGCTCTTTTAAGGGTCTGAATTCATTCTGACCCTGAATCGGGTGGATCATCATTAATTTGGGAACTTTTCCACTGAGCTTAGCCAAGTTGTCTGAAGGCACCGGAGGGTGAACGTTTCTAAATTGAGCGTCAGGCATCTGCACCTGTTCATGTAAGCCAGGAACGGAAATCCTGTTCGATATTTTGGTTTGAATATTCAGAGATGAGCTCTGTTGGAATATCCAGCCACGAGCAGAACATTGCCACAAGCCAGAGGTTTAGCAATCAAACCCGGGACTTCAGTGCATCCAGTATAATCAATGAGCTCCCAAAGAGCTGACACTACCATCCCACATATGCACTTCTTTCACAGAAGGAGTAAAATCTTCATAGCAAACATACATTTTATTACTAGCTGCATTGACTGCATACATCTGGCAGGGGTGCTGACTGGTTTATGAATACTGTCAGTAAGGGTTATTATCAACATTAGGACATAGGAAAGTCAAGTATAGCATGTGGCCTTTGGCCCATGATGTTGTGGTGATCCGTATAAACCTCCTCTACGATCAATCTATAACCCCTCCTACACAGCCCAGAACACTCCAGCTTTCCATCCACACGCCTACCTGAGAGTCTCCTAACTGTCCCCATCTAAAACAGCACTGACATAAAACTCATGCATATTTACCCCAGACAAGGTCCAGAGTAAACAGGAGAGTTCTTCTCCCTGCCTCTTGGCTCCAGTGAGAGATGAGCAGGGCAGGGACTACAATGGTGCTCCAATCAATGGCCCTTCAGTCTGTATAGTTTCCACAAGCAACGCCTGTTTCTCTTCCTCTCCTCTTCCCTTCCTGTTATGTAAGCCCTAGCCAACTTTAATTTTAAAGCACTCAACCAAAAAAAGAAAGTGAATCTTTAGAGGAACTCAGCCGGTGAGGCAGAGAGATAGTTTACATTTGAGGGCTCAGAATGTTAACCAGGCTGGCAGGTGATAGGCTGATACAGCTGACGAGAGTTCGATGGGCAAGCGGAGCCAGGAGGGGGACTGTATAGACAGAGGCCGGTGGAGAGAGACAAGGAAAGAAAACTTATTTCAGATAGAAGTAAATTACTCCTCTCCACCTGCCCTGCCTCGGATGGTTCCACCATCACCTACCAGTCCCTGTCTCATCCCTCAGTCTCATTTCCTTGTACCTAGCTCTGTTCCATTGACACTCCCAGTACTGATGCAGTCATGTCTTGACCTGAAACATGCACCACCCCTCTGCCTGGCCCTCCATTTCCTCCAGCATTTCTGTACTGCCCTGATTCCAGCCTCAGCAGTCTCCTGTGTCACGTAAAACTGCACCCTGACTTTAAACCTCGCCCAGCCCATCCCAGCCCCTGTGGCCATCCCTAGCTCCGTAACCCTGTGTTGTCCTACTTCTGACTTGCAGAACACCTTTATGAATGTGGAGCTCCTCAGCTGCCTGTCCACCAGCTCCCCTTAAGATGCTTTGGAAATCTGTCTTATGAACTGAGCTTTCAATCACAGTGATACACAGCACAGACACCACTCTTCAGCTCAGCTCAGCTAGTTCCATTTGCCCGTGTTTGACCAGAGGCCTCTAAACTTTTCCTACACATGCACCTATCCTAAAAATCATTGTCAGTCAGTGCAGGGTTCTGAGGCCATTCCCCTCAGCGACGTCTACCCCTTGGGATACTGCTGATGGGAGTGGGCAGGGTGACCGTCAGGGCTCATCAACAGCGGCCTGGCCAGTGGCACTGTGGCTGCGAAGGGTAAAGTCAAGCAGAGCGGTAGTGAGAGGAGGCTCGAGAGCCAGGGGGGTGCACGGCAGATTCTGTGGCCGCAGAAGAGAAGCCAGGATGGTGGGTGGCCTCCCAGGGTGCTAGGGTCCACGTTTCTCAATGGGGAGAGTGGGTGAGCAGTCAGCGGTCAGGGTGCACATTGACACCAGTGATAGAGATAGAAAGGGGGAAGAGGTCCTGCACAGTGAGTATAGGGAGTTAGGGAAGAGGGTGAAGAGCAGGACCTCCAAGGTAATAATCTCCAGATTACTCCCAGTGCCACGTGCTGGTCAGGGTGGGAGCAGGATGCTAATTCAGATCTCTGGATCATTGGGATCTCTTCTGGGGAAGGTGTGACCTGGACAAAAAAGGACGGGTTACACTTGAACCCAAGCGGGACAAAAATCCTTGCAGGCAGGTTTTCTAAAGCTGTTGGGGTAAGGTTTAAACAAATCTAGCAGGGGCTGGGAATGGAGTGATCGGGCTGATGATGGGGTAGTCAGTATACAGTAATCTCTGTGTGTGCTGAGACTGTGAGGAAGGACAGATGGCAGGCAGATGATAGAACAAAATTGCAGTCAGTGGGATGAGTTGAAGATTAACATGAGAACAAGATTGAAAAGGATGGTAAATACAAGGCTGAAGGGTTGTAATTGACTGCACACAGTATATGGAATAAGGTAGATGAGCTTGTAGTGCTTTAGAGATTGGTAAATATGATTTCAATGGGAGATAGAAAGGCAGTGTTACAATAGTTTAATAATAAAGGCAGTGTTACAGTAGTCATTGGGGTTTTAAATATGTAGGTAGATTGGGAAAATCAGCTTGATGCTGGATCCCAAGAGAGGGAATTTGTAGAATGGCTACAAGATGGCTTTTCAGAGCAGCTTATGGTTGAGCCCTCTAGGGGAAAGGCAATTCTGAACTGGGTGTTGTGCAATGAACCAGATTTGATTAGGGAGCTTAAGGGGTAACAGATGATTACCAACAGTGCAGATCAAAGTGTGACAGTTACGGGGAAAGGGCAGTGCAGGCAATAAGGTGTGTGGCCACTGTAAGCAACAAGGACCCCCATCAGCTAGGCCATGCTCTCTTCTCACTGCTGCCATTGAGAAGGAGAAGTAGGAGCCTTATAGGTCCCACCAGGTTCAGGAACAGATATTACCCTACCACCATCAGTCTTCTGAACCAGCAAGGATAACTTCACTCTCCACAAGCTATGAGCTCACTTTTAAGGACTCTAAAACTTAAATTCTCGATGTTATTACTTATTTATTTATCTGTCTACCTGTGTATTTATTTATTTATGTTACTTATACAGAGTTTGCAGAGTTTGTCTTTTTTTCATATTGATTGTTTATCTTTGTGTGTAGCTTTCCATCGACTCCAGTGCATTTATTTTTATTTACTGTGATAACAAATTGACTGTGAATTTTGAACTTTGTAGGCTGGCCAGCACTTACGTGGGGGCTCTGGAGGTCTGCCCTTCTCGCCCGTCGCGGGCCCGCAGCTGTCGGAGGCAGCGGATGACCTGACTAATATGCCGCATTGTTATGTCTGGTCTTTTGTAACCCAGCTGTTGGCGAGGTCCTGGGATGTACGGAGGATAGGAAAAGATGGAGAGGTAGCTGTTCCTCCCTATTCCCAGCAACTGCAGTGCTCGGTTGTCACTGTAGCATGAGGCATACTGCGGAGAAAACACATCGACAGACTTTTACTTAAAAGGCTCCTAAATGGGCACATGAATATGCAAAGAACGGAGAGATCTGGGCCCTGTAGAGACAGAAGTTTAATTAAGTGTCATTGGTTTTATCAATTGGATTTGATACTGAAGGCTGAAAGCCTTGTTCCGGTGTCGGATAATTCTATGTGCTATGTTAGACTCTGGGAAGAGTTGATGGAAATGCAACAATAATGAAAAGAAGAATGAGTGAAAATGGATGGCCGATGATCAATGTGGAGTTTCTGGGCCAAAGAGCCTGCGTCCATTCTATATTTCTCTATGATTACAGTCAAAGATCAGCTTCATTTGTCACGGGCTCGTCAAAACGTCCAGTGAAACATGTTGTTCGCACCAAGCCAAATCAGCAAAGGTTGTGCTGGGCAACCCACAGGTTTTGCTACGCTTCCAGCACCGAGATAACATGCTCATCTCTCGGGGGACGCTGATGGTTTTCGCTGCTGCTTGTGTGAAGTGGGGGGGGGGGGAGGACTCCGGGACTTCGATGTTTCTATCGTTTTATGGGGTTCCTTTGTTTCGTGGACGTTTGTGAAGAAGACAATTTTCAGGTTGTGTGCTGGATACATACTCTCTGATAGTAAATGTACTTTGAACCTAACCAAACCTGTGTGCCTTTGGAAGGTGGGAAGAAACTGGAACCCCCACACGGGCACAGGGAGTATGTACACAACCTTCACAAACAGTGGCAGGAATCAAACTCCACCGTACAGGCAGCATAGTTCTCACTATCAGCTCAATACATTTGTCAACCAATTGATTATGAACTAAAATGTGGACACATTTTATGAGATAAAACATGAGAATTCTTCAAACCAACAAGGATCTTGGATATTGCATTCCCAGCACGTGCTGGTTTCAATACCTGCCACATGCCACATCTACTTCAGCATTTGGGTTTGTAGAATTGGAGCAGTAACCTGCTGATTCTGATCTCCTGTAGTGTTACTGATCAGGCTGGGCAAAAGCAAAATATTCCCATTGGGAATGGAGCTAGAACTGGGAGACAAATCCTCAACCTTCTTCTGTCATCATCAGAGTTGTAAGATGCGGGTGATCGTGGTCTTACAACCATGACAGTTCTTGGCGATCTTTTTCTACGGAGGCAGTTTGCCATTTTTCTTCTGGGCAGAGTCTTTACAAGACGGGTGACCCCAGCTATTATTAATACTCTGCAGAGATTGTCTGCCTGGCATCGGTAGTCACGTAACCAGGACTTGTGATATACACCAACTGCTCATTCGACCATCCACCACCTGCTCCCTTGGCTTCACGTGACCCTGATCGGTGCGGGAGGGGTGCTACACCTTGCCAAAGGGTGACCTGCAGGCCAGCAGAGGGCAGGAGTGCCTTTGGGTCTGCATCTCCACCCCACCACTCTGCTGTCAACTCTTCCTATTTCTGGCACAGGCTTTGGCTGGGAATAATTAAACCAATGATGCCTGGTGGAGCAGAAAATGATTACTGTAACCAAAATAATGGTCATATGCAAAACTCTTTTATGAGTGCCAGGTAAATATAACCTTTCTCCTCATCCATAAATCAGGTTAACTCTGGTTACTTTGTGCAGTGACATATAGTGCCACTGGGAATGGGAGACAGCAGTGGAATCATAAAGTCTCATAGACCCATTATTTTAAGCCTGTTCATTGAAACACTTACTCTTACTCATTTGCTCTTCTGTGTAATGGTTTATGCTTTTTTGTGTTTGCTGTTTTTGAGGCTACTTCCTCCACAAAGGACTCCAGAATACAAAAAATTATTCTAATGGGATTTAACTCCACTGACTTTTTTCTGAGCGGTATGGTGAATGACAGGCGACCAACTCATCTTTTTAATGGAATTTTAACGGACTGTTGACAATTGGACCAAGGTCTTGTAAATTACTAACTATAATGAAGGAAAACTGGGAGGATCAATGAACTGAGACAATGACTCAGTCAGTCAGGGAGTAAAATCAACATCCCGTTATCAGTGCTGACAACGATAAGTGCACCAGGGTAGCTTGCCCTCCCCAGTTGTTTCCTCTCTGTAGATTCTGAGGTGGCTAAAGAAGCCTTAACTCACTCAGCCGCAAATAAGAAGATCCCCAAAATTTTCCCTCATTATTTTTAACTATTTACAAGAATTCGATCCTGATTTCAACTCTCTTGAGCTTCTCAACTGTTCATTAAAATTCCCATGATGAGATTTCTACAGGAAGTGTTTGGCAGGACAGGGTTTGTAAGGTGGTGTGATCCTGTTATTACTAATGCAGAGCTGTTGTGTATAGTTCCAGTACCATCCTGAATTCTCTTTCTCCCCTCCAAGCAATCGGTGCCAGGAGTCAGTGGGAATGTTGCATTTCTTCCCAAAACTTTTCCTCTGTCCACCTGTTGGTCTCCTCCCATGACAGAGCTCAGGATAATGTGTTCCACTTTGGCAGTCTAATGTTGCGAGTGAAGCGATACCCCCCCCCCCCCCACCTGATGGACAGTAGCCAGGACCTCAGGGCTGGGGATATTGACCTGGGCGAGGATGTGTTAGTCATCTTTCACATTGCAGAGACTGTATCGGCGATTCGTCCTAGTGCCTTGACATGCTTGTCAAGGTCACAGGTGTATCTTGATGAGGGGTAAGCGAGGTCTCTCTGAATGGATAACCCCTCAGAGGGAAACAGAAACTTCTTCAGAAGAGGAAGAAAGAAACCTCATATTGAAAGGATTAAAAATAACAGGCATTGCAAAGCATCATGATTTGACCGAACTTTTGAAACTGTCCCCAGATTTATCTTCACTTTCATTTCACTTGCAGTTTATTACAACTATAAATTGTATAGACAGCTGACTAAAGCTTGTAAAGGTCTTAAAAATATATTGTAAAAGCTTTTCTGTTTAATTAATATTCCACTTACTTGAATGAATGTGGCCATCGGTCCGTCAGCTGTAGGTCAGGGATCGGGCTGTGGTATCTGCTGCACTGGCCCTGAGCAAGGTGAGAAGCTGCCGAGGAATTGATTGAAGAACCTCGTTAACCCCCCTCCTTTTATCAGACTACAGCCGGTCACTTCAGAGGTGGTGGCCAATGGGGTGGCAGTGAGCTGATCCTGCCGGTCACAGTGGAACCGCTACGACAGTGACCTCATCCCTCTCATATTTCTCAGACTCAGAAATTCAAAAGCTGAACAACGATAACGTTTCTGAACTGAGGGAGGTGTGCTAAATAAACACATTAATTATTTAAACTGGAGTAAATTTAGCCGTTCATGCATTCAGTCTGTACATTCATGTAAGTGAATAAAATTTGGCTCTTGCTATTCGAACATTTTAAAATTAGAAACTCTCAGGAGTTGTGCCTTTGATCTAAAGTCTATTTCAGTAGAGCATGTTTACTGACTATTGTGTCCATTATGGGGAAGTTGATTATGGCTTCTGGAAAACAACCAGCACATGCTACTTACCGGCTGGGAAATGTCTGTACGTTAGTGAGAGTAAAGCAGTCTTCAGGAGTTTAGTGTGGTCATTTGCAAGTTGCAGTTTTGAAATCCTGTGGGAGTTTCCAACTTGTTTTCAAAGCCAAGTGAGTGATTTATATCGAAGGTAGAACAGTACAGGACAGAAGAGGCCCTTCGGTCCACAACGTCTGTGCTGAACAGGATGCCGAATTAACTTAATCTCTTCTCCCTGTGCCTGATTCTCATCCTTCCATTCCCTACACATTCATCAGCATCCCACCGTTTGGAAAGAGATGGCCACAGAAAGGTGAACTTCCCAACATTATAAAGGTTCGAGGATTTTTTCTGTCAAACAGAGGGCTACCAAATATATTTAACAAAAGGAGAAAAACAAAAAAAAATTTAAGTATTATTACTTGTTGGGCTAATTGTCAGAGTCAGGAAAATGCTGGAATCTGAAAAGCAGAATATAATTAAAGAGCACCTTGAAAGGAAAATGATTGAGCACAGACCTACGATAGATAAATGGTGTTTGGCTAATCTAAGGGGTTTTGATTATTGGATACATGGGGAAAACCAGTGGAAGGAAAATGATCCCACTCAGGAGTTTGGTTGTCACAGTGCACGGGGAGAAGGTGGCAATATACTGACATAGGTTATGGATTGGTTATTGGACAGAAGACAACGAGTGCGAACAAAGGTTTAAGGTGGTGGAACTGGAGGTCGGTCCTCGGGCCTCAGCTGTTCACAATCTATGTGACTGAGGGGACCAAGTGTCATGTTTTTATTTAAGGGGCTGTGAGTGGGGAGGAGGATGTGAAGAGAATTCAAGGGGATATAGACAAGCTGTATGGGCGGCTGTCATCATTGCAGATGGAATATAATATGGGAAAACATGAACTTGTCCATTTTGGTGCGCCGAACAGAAAAGTCAAGTATTCTTAAATGGTGAGAGATTGGGTAATGTCATCCTTCAAAGCAATCTTGGAATCAGAATCAGTATCGGGTTTATTATCACTATGGAGTGAAATTTGTTTCCGTGTGGCAACGTTACATTACGAAAACACAAAATCATTGCAAATTACTGAATAAGTAAATAGTGGTCCCCACTGTGCATCCACAGAAATTTGTAAGAGTCCTTGGTGACATACCAGATCTCAAGGAGGAAACCTGGATGTCCTTGTGCATCATCCACTGAAACAGCATGCATGTGTAGCAAGTGATTAGAAATTTAAATTACTTGTTGCCCCTAATTACAAGTTGAAAACATAGAGGTGCCTTCCCGAAATTATGTAAAACTGTAGTGAGATTATCATGTACATGTACAGTTTTAATCTATTTACCCAAGAATGAATATACGTCCCTTTGAGGGATTTCAGTCAAGATTCACTGGGCCATCTCCAGAAAAGACAATATTGCAAGAGGAAGAAGCAGACTAGAGCCGGCCAGTACTGCACTTTCTAGCAGTTGGATGAATCTCATTGAAACTTAACAGCAGTACAGGAACAAGAGTTAATTCACAGGGTTCAGGAGGATGATCCTCGGCTGAAGAGTAGGGGGAAGGACTGAGATAAGGAGGAACTCCTTCACTCAGATGGTGCTGGATGTTTGGAATTCTCTGAACTGCATTGCAGTGGAGGCTCAGTCATTAATTTCATTCAAAGCAGCGATCATTGGGGAATGATGAGGCTTGAGCCTGGTGCAGGAAGATGGGCTGAGCAGGAAGGTCAGACACACTGTTGTTGATAAAGGGTAGAAAAGGATTGCCCATCCAAAAGACCTACTGCCCACCCCTATTTTAGATAAATCTTACAGATTATCGGCCCATTAAGGAAACCAAAAATGCTTTATATTTCCCTGGCGATAAAATGTTGGGCAACTTCTATAATGGGCAGATGTGGACATGTTTTCGCGATGTTCAATTGTATTTGTAAGTAAGGCAATCCATTTTGACGTGCAATATGGCCTTGACAATTTTCAGGCGTGTTTGTGCCGGAAATGTGGCACGCAGTGGCCGTCTCCAGCAGGAGCTACCTACACTTGATATTCAATGGCATTTTCATTGCTAGGGTCCCCCATCACCTTAAGACTAATTTGCAGATTGAGTCAGTAGTGATGACGGCAAATACAATGTTAACATTAATTTCCAGAGTACTAGAACAGGGAAGCAAGTATGAATTGCTGAGTCTTTATACGACATTGTTCAGATTATATTTAGAATATTGTGGGCATTTAAAAAAAATTTTTTTTTTGAGATGCAGCACAGTTACAGCCCAGCAAGCCCACACCGCCCAATTACACCCCATGTGACCAATTAACCTACTAACCTGTACATCTTTGGAATGTGGGAGGAAGCGGGAGAACCTTTAGGAAACCCACTGGGAGAACATACAAATTCCTCACAGGCAGCAGCGGGAATTGAACCCACATCATTGGTGCCATGCAATCAGCGGCCCCCAAAGTTTTGGGCCCCGTCCTTAAGAGACGGGATTCACAAGAATAACGCCAGGAATGAAATGCTTAGTGTATGATCAGAGCTTGACGTCTCTGGGCCTGGGGACTTGATGGAGTTGAGAAGGGTGGGGAGTGATGTTCTCATTGAAACCTTCCAAACCCTGGATAGAATAGACACAGAGAAGATGTTTCCACTAGCATGAGAATTCAAGACAGCCTCAGAATATAGGGTTGTCCTATCGTAACTGTGTTGAGGGGGAGTTTCTAAGCCAGTTCCAAGCGCAGTTTAGCTTGCCAGAGCTGAGATTCTCATCCCATGTGTTTCTTATGTTCAAACTGGACAAATAGTGTCTGGTTCCCCTTGTTCCATTCCCATCGGTCAGGATGCGGCACTAAGTTCTATTCTGTACTTGATCGCCTGCTCTGAGCCACTTTCAAAGCCCTTCAGTGATAAAGTTCTCATCCACCTTCAGGTACCCTTACTCACTCACTGTTGCCTTTCCCAGAAATCTCCCGTGTCGCCGTAACCCTCTGAGATAGCTGCCAAGGTCCCAAGGTAAGGAATTTCCCTTCCTTTAACCCCTGCCCCTCTTCATCTCACTTTTCTGCGTTAAGACTGTGAAAGGGGGCTGTTCAGTCTGATGAGCCGGGCAGCATCCAGTCTGGTCCCCTCTCCCTGCTGCAACTTATTCCCTCTCACGTGCCCAGTGAGGCTTCCCTTTGATTTTCCTTAGCCCCTTTCATACTCGAGGGGTAATTTCCAGTCGCCGATGAACCTACCCAGGTGTCTGTTGGGATGTGGGAGGGAACTGGAGCAATCATGGAAAATACTGGTGAACTCCACACAGACAGCACCCAAGGCTGGATGTGACTTGGGTGACTTCAGCTGTAAGGTGGCAGTATCTACTGCAGCCACTTCGGTCTGGTACAGCCCACAGTTCTTTGAAGTATGTAGGGACTGATATGGCCTTTGCACAAACAAGATGTTCCTCTCACTTGTCCCCTACTCCAAACCCTACTTCCTCATTCTCATTTCATGAATGCTGTCAGGGATAACACAGAGATGTTCATAAGACACAGGAGGTGAACTAGGCCACTTGGACCATTAAGTCTGCTCTGCCATTCAATCGTGGCTGATTTATTACCCCCTCAACCCCATTCTCTACCTTCTCCCCGTAACCTCATGAATCAAGAACCTATCTGCCTCCAGTTTGTGTGTACCCAATGACTTGGCCTCTACTGTTGTCTGTGGCAATGCATTCACCACCCTCTAGCTAAAGAAGTTCCTCCTCACCTCTGTCCTGATCTATCTGAGGCTGTCCCTCTGACCCTGGACACCCACACTACAGGAAATATCCTCTCCCTGCCCACTCTATCTAAATCTTTTGATATTCAATAGGTTTCGATGAGACTCCCTCCCATTCTTCTAAACTCCAGCAAGTCCAGGCCCAGAGCCATCAAACACTCCTCGTATGTTAACACTTCAATTCCCAAGATCATTCTCGCAAACCTCCTCCTGACCCTCTCTAATGCCAGCACAGTCTTTCTTAGATAAGGGTGCATCCCAAATCTGCAGACAGTACTCTGGGTTTGGTCTGACCAGTGCCGGATAAAGCCTCAGGGTTACACCCTTGCCAGTTCGTTCTCTGCAGGAGAGGCAGAAGCACGGCCCTGATTGGTGTGCAGTCTGTGCAGGCGATAGAAGTTTTTCCTTTTATCTCCTCTGAATCTCTAATCAAATTTCCTACAGCCCCAGAAACAGTTTGGATATGTTTTCACAATTTTAAGTCATTGTAGTTTCTTCCCGTGATTCTCTGCTACATTCAGAATCAGACAGCACCCCTATTTTACCACGTAGCAACAGAGTCAGCTTTACTGTCACTGACGTATGTTATGAAATCTGCTGTTTTGTGACAGCAGTACAGGCAATTTTTTTTAAAATACCGCTACAATAAATAAACAAACAAATAAATAAATAGAATAATAAACAAAGAGACAGATAAATAACGTGCAAAGAAGATAGAGAGGTAAATAAATAGTGCAGAAGGGATATAGCCGTAATCTTTCATCGCTGTCCAAATATTCACACCATTCCGAAACCCATTCCCAGAATAGAGCACAATAGATCATTTGAGATAAAACATGTGCTTAAATAGTTTAGCCAAACCTCCTGGCTTTTACCACTGTATGTTTCTATTTATAAGTAACAGGATCAGATGTATTGACTGCCTTAGTGTTTCCAAGGAAGGTCCATATACCTTTGACCAGGTTTACAGGTTGACGTAGTCAATCAATCAGATCAGTTCGAGAACAGAACTAATGGCAATACGAATCCATTAGACTGGTTGTAAAGCAGGACTGGACCCTATACCCTAAGACCATAAGAAAGATAGAAGCAGAATTAGGCCATTCAGCCCATTGAGTCTGCTCTGCCATTTCCTCATGGCTGATCCAATTTCCCCTCTCAACCTCAATCAAGCTTGCACTGATACTTAAACATAAATTTGAGGTGAAAGAGCCTTAACAGAAATGTAATTTGAAGAATGTATTTTAAATTAATAGAAATATAATTTGAGCAATTACAGCAGATTGTAGTTATTCTCAGGTATAAGAATTGCAAAACCACACTGCTGCTTCCAAAAGCCCTATGTTTTCCTCAGACGTGCTTTCTGGAATAGACATGGCTGCTGTCCAAGAAGGTTTTTTTGCTCTTGGACAATAAAAGAGCAATGTTTTTTTGGTTTTATGTTTTATCTTTTTGAGAATGTTTTATTGGAGTATTCAATGAGATTTGAGAATAAAAGTGTAATATACCTATCACAAAAAAGAGGAAATCTGCAAATGCTGGAAATCCGAGGTACACACACAAAATGCTGGAGGAACTCAGCAGGCCTGGCAGCAACTTTAGAAAAGAGTACAGTCGACGTTTCGGGCCGAGACCCTTCAGCAGGACTGGAGAAAAAGATGAGGGGTCAGAGTTAGAAGGTGCGGGAAGGGGAAGAAGAAAGACAAGGTGATCGGTGAAAATGAGAGGGGAGGGTGCTGCCTGGCCTGCTGAGTTCCTCCAGCATTCTGTGTGTGTTGTGCGTAATGTACCTGTCCTCATAGCTCACAGAAAGACAGATGTAGTTTGGCACAGAAAATGAGTGGGAGAAGTTGTTTAATGTGAGGACAGGTTCAGCCACGTGAGTCAGTGCACGCATGGAGGGGAATTAGTAGGGAAGAAGTGTGGGTCCTTCAGCCAATCCTGATTTGGGATGGAGGTATAGAGTGTTAATACATCCTTCATGGAGATGGACCAGTTAGGACCACGGAACTGGAAATTGCTGATGGGATAGTGGGCATCTCAGGCATCATGGATGCATGTGGGAAGAAGCTGAATCAGGGGAGAAGGAATGGACTGAAAGTAGGAAATTTTAAGTTTGACGGGACAAGGGCAGGCTGAGACATTGGCCCGCAGGACAGTCCTGCTGGTGGATCCCGAGCAGGAGGAAGAGGGGAGCTGGGTGGCTCTACTTCCTCTGGCAGAACAGACGCCTGAAAGACTGTGAATCTGCAGCAACACACAGAAACGCTGGAGGAAATCAGCGGGTCAGGCAGTATCGATGGAGGGAAGTGAACAGTTGACATTTCAGGCCGAGACCCTTCATCAACACTGATGGCCAGGACTTAATCAGGCAGTCCTGATGAAGGAGCTATGCTTGAAACATCAACTGTTCATTTCTCTCCATAGATGCTGCCTGGCCTGCTGATTTCCTCTAGCATTTTGTGTGTTTGTCCTGCCAGCCTTCCCTCTATTCGTTCTTTCATTTGTGTATTGTGCCCCGCTGGATATTTCCCAGTCAGCCAGTCTATATACATAACAGGCCTCGATATATTAGGAACAGGCGTTTAACCTCTCACTTAACAGTTGTATCATTTCACTCTATAACACCCATTCCATCCATGGGAGAGGGAGAGGGAGAGGGAGAGGGAGAGGGAGAGGGGGAGAGAGAGAGAGAGAGAGAGAGAGAGAGAGAGAGAGAGAGAGAGAGAGAGAGAGAGAGAGAGAGAGAGAGAGGGATAACTATTCAAAGTTAAAAGATTGCTAATTTAAGACACAGATATTAATTTTTTTCAGAAAGATGTGAGAGTTTGGAACGAGTGGTCGAGGCAGATCTTTAAATATTTTTAAAGATAGAGGTGCATCCTTGGGCTGGAAGATTACTGTCGTCTGGAAGTCCTAGGCAGATGGATGTAGCCTCGAGGTCAGGAGGCTCGCCCTGTGTTGAAGGACTGGCCGTGTGCATGGGTGAATGGGAGAGAGGAAACGGGCTTGTTTCCTTCTTGTTTCGTTGCTTCTTGTTCTCTGCTTTGTTGTTGTTCTGCCAAGCGCTGTGGGCATGCTGTATTGGCATTGTATGTGTGGCAACTCTTGTGGGCTGCCCCTGCACGGCCTCCTTTCAAAAAACTCTGTATCTGAATTTGAACCACAGCATCTGGTTCTATCTTCTCTCTGTTTGCATGCGGTGGAAATCCCTTCACAGTAGAAGCACATGCCCCCCAGAATCAATTAGTCTTAGTGATGATTAGCACAAAAACTATCCAACCGTCTTAAAAACCCAAGCAACGCACACAAAATGCTGGTGAAATGCAGCAGGCCAGGCAGCATCTACAGGGAGAAGCTCTGTCGATGTTTCGGGCTGAGACCCTTCGTCAGGACTCGAATATCAGTGTGCACATGTTACTGTCTTGGACTGAAACGTCGACAGCGCTTCTCCCTATAGATGCAGTCTGGCCTGCTGTGTTCCACCAGCATATTGTGTGTGTTGTTTGAATTTCCAGCATCTGCAGATTTCCTCGTGTTTGCTTCTTAAAAAGCCGCCTGAGTCAGGAACACTGTTCCCTCCAAGGTGTGCATATGGGCACGTACACACGTCTTTTGCCGCAAGAGCACGAAGGAATTTAAACAGCACACAAAAGGTTGTCACCCTCCCCTTCACTGGCATGTTCAGTATATTTCACAACTGTACAGAATCACATTTTTGTTGGTTTCTGATGCAGATGGTGTTGACAACATGGAGTTTGCAATGTTTTGCCTGAAGATTTTTGAACTGGTTTAGGTTATACTGTTTCTATTGAAGGAATTATTGAGTTGAATTCCAAAGAAACAAAGGGAGTGAAGCACAAAAGAACTACTAGTTTAATTAAAGTGGACTGGCTAATGAAACAGTAGAAACTGCCACACTGAAAGCTCATGAGGTCAGGAATGTGCAGCCACAAGAAATATTTACGTACAGTACAGAAGCCAGCGTTACCTCCACGTATTATCTCATTGCAAAAGTTGCTGGAGAATTTGCGAGTGGGAAGAAGTGGTGTGACATGTGGCCACTTGACTTTTTAAACTGTCGTTTAGCTAGCAACTCAGATATGGACGGCGTGCAAAAGCTCCAGTGAGAAATACCTCCACTGCAGGACTGCTAGGATGTCTTGTGAGGGTGCAAGTGAACACTCCTCTGACCCAGAGGAGATGCCAGTTTTTATTGAGCAGTGTTTTGCTAGCTGTCAAAATGAATACGTCAAGATATAAAATAACATCAGAGCACACACGTTATTGCCACTGGGCAAAAAATTGCTCAGCACAAGATTTTTGTGCACACTGGTCATTCCAAATTAGAGGAAGCATTGTTCAGGAATGTTCTTCAGAGCAGAAGATCTGACTTGGATTCTGAGACTCCAGAGCCCTTCCCACTTAGTTAGTTCTCAGGGCCCTCTGAAATGGGCTAGCAAACCAGTTCCATTGCCTTCACCAAAGAGATTGCTGTGGTTCATGGCAATTAGCAATAGGCAATAAATGACAGTTTTACTACATGGGGGGGCAAGTCAGAGGGAATTTTTTACACAGAGAATGATGGGTGCAAGTTATGCCCTACCATGGTGGTGGTACAGGCAGATACTTTAGGGGCATTTACGAAACTCTTGGATAGGCATATGGATGATAGAGAAATGGAGGGTTATATAGTAGAGAAGGGTTAGGTTGATCGTAGAATAATTAAAAGGTTGGCACAAGATTGTTTGCTGAAGAGCCTGTACTGTGCTATAATGTTCTATGGGCTCTCTAGTGATACCCATGTCCCAAAAATGGAATAAAATAAAGCTGAACATACTGAGGAAACTGAAACATTCGTGATCAGCAAGAATTGGACAGGCAGCAAAATCCATCCCAGAAACAGAAAACAAAACTCCAGACTTTATTGATTGCAAATAGTGAAGATTATTTCCAATTTGTGAAAATAACCCTCATGAATACATTCAGGATGCAACATTGGAACAAAATTATTACTGACAAAAATTACAGGTTTATTCTTTCATAGGTAATCTCTTCATATGAGGGTTCCCATAAGAAATGAAGAGCCTATCACTGATTGGTTTCTAGCCATAATGTGGAGAGTGTAAAGGGCAGGTGGTGGGGTAACCTGGACGGTCTATAATAAAGAATCAGAGAACAAATCAATTGTGTGCTTTCCAAAGCCCTCAGTTAATTGAAATAAAACTCAAAGCTGGGAGAGATGTTAATCCCCCTCTAGCTGCTTAATACAGTAGCACAAGCTCAAACTTATTGCTATGCATTGCAAATTTTTTAAAGCAGAAAGGATTTAAGATGAGCGTGCAGTTTGCTAGTTGGGCAGAGACCAGTTAACATCTTTATATGACGCCAGTGTAATGTTGCATTGAAACGGCTGGCTGGTTTCAGTGTGATGTTCCCTATTGGCCTGTTGTTTGCCAAGAAGTATAAGTCCTGCAGCCAGCTCTCGTACCACACTGAGCAGCAACAGGGGAGAGTCAATGTTGAACGATGGAAGGGGATGGGGAGGTGTTTCTAAGGATTCGGGAGGGGGAATGGACAGGCTGATAAAGAAAAGTGACCATTGAAAGTATGTTATTTGTGTATGGGAGCTGATGGAATCCCTAGTTGCTCCTGGCAGGAGCCTGTCTGAGAAGGCCCCATCAAAAGAGGTACAACTTGTGAATGCCTGCACCTTGGGGAAGCCTGCCAAACAGCCAACGAGCCCTTTCCCAATTCCCCAGCTCCTGTGGATTGAGGGCTAGACAAATGAAGTGTCCACTCCTTGAATGTGGACCTTAGGTGGCCTCCTCAATGTGGAAGTGAGCAGATAACTTTGAGATAGGGCAGACCACAGCAGCAGAGGCTTGGAAGTTCCTGAGGCTAGCAAGTCAAGTGTGACTGTAACCTTGAATCCATGGCCAATGTCTAAAGACATGAGTATAATGTATTATTTGAGGTAACAGGAAGCCAGAGAACTCACTGAGGACAAAGAATAATGTTGAAGTGTTAGTCCTATAAATAGCACTGTTTCAGAGGAAATGAGACCAGTAAAGAGAAACGTTTCACTTCAGACAAACTTCATGTTCTACTGCTTCTGACATCATTTGAGGGAGCTTCATGAAGGAAGAAAAGTACAAGCAAAGACAAAATTCTACCAAGAAGTTATTCCCGTTACCATATGCTTCTTCGAAGTTCAAGTTCAAAGTAAACTTATTATTAAAGTACATACATGTCACCATACACAGCCCTGAGATTCACTATCTTGTGGGCATCCTCAATCAACCCATAACTGAATAATAACCATAATGGAATCAATGCACCAGATTAGGTGTTCAACCAGCGTGCAAAAGACAACAAACTGTGCAAAAACTAAAAGAAAGGCGTATTAATAAATGAATGAATAAATAGATTCATAAATAAGCAAGCAATAAATATCGAAAGCATGAGATGAAGAGTCCTTGAAAGTGAGACTATTGGTTGTGGGAACATTTCAATGATGGGGCAAGTGAAGTTGAGTGAGCTGATCCTCTCTGGTTGAGGGGTAATAAATGTTCTGAAACATGGTGATGAGTGTCCTGAGGCTCATGTACCACTTTCCTGATGGCAGCAGCAAGAAGAGAGCATGGCCTGGGTGGTGAGGGTCCCTCATGATGGATCCTGCTTTCCTGTGCCAATGCTTTGTCTAGATGAGCTCAAAGGTGGGGCGGGCTTTACCCATGATGGACTGGGCTGTAATCACCACTTTTTGTAGGATTTTTAGTTCAAGGTCATTGGTATTTCCACACCAGGCTGTGGTGCAGCCAGTCAATATACTTCCCACCACACATCTATAGAACTTTGTCAAAGTTTTAGATGTCATATTGAATCTTCACACAGTTCTAAGGAAGTAGAGGAACTGCTACTCTTTCTTCATAATTGCATTTACGTGCTGAGCCCAGGTCATGTCCTCCAGAATGATGACTCCGAGGGATTGAAAGTTGCAGACTCCCCCCACCTCTGATCCTAAAACCTTTGGATCCCTCCCCCTGAGATCGATGATCAGCTCCTTGGTCTTGCCGACGTTGAGTGAGAGGTTGTTGCTGTGGCACCACTCAGACAGATTTTCAGTCTCCGTCCTATGTGCCGATTCGTCCCCACCTTGGATTCGGACAACGACAGTGATGTTGTCAACGGACGTTGGAGCTGTGCTTAGCCGCACGGCCTTCAGTGCAAAGGGGGTAGAGCGGGGGCTTGAACCAACCTGCACAACCCTAATTAGATATCAGTACAGCAACACGATGACCTCTTGGCACAACAATAGAGCTTGTCTCTTTTGTTCAGATTGTATCATTTCCTTGTAAAAATTGTGTATAATTTATGGTTAACTTATATTTTTCTTCTGAATGTTGCAATGTGCCCAAGATGCTACTGCAAGTGAGTTTTTCATTACACCTGTACATGCATGTGTTTCTGGATCAGCTGATACACTTAACTTGGACTTTGACAAGCCCCTTGCTGCTATTGGAGAGGGTCCAGAGGAGTTTCACAAGAATGACTCTGAAAATGGAAGGGTTAACATGTGAGGGGTGTTTAATGGCTCTGGGTCTATACACACTGGAGTTTAAAAGAAGATCTCATTGAAATCGTTCGAATATTGAAAGGCCTAGACAGAGTGGACATGGAGAGGAGCTTCCAATCGTGGGAGAGTCCAGGACAAGAGAGTCCAGGCATAGAATACAAGGACGTCCCCTTAGAGGAGGAACTTCTTGAGACCGAAGGTGGTGAATCTGTGAAATTCATAGCCACTGATGGCTGTGGAAGCCAACACATTGAGAATATTTAAAGGCGGAGGTTGATAGGTTCTGGATTAGTCAGGGTGTCAAAGTTACAGGGAGAAGGCAGGAGAATGGGGTTGAGAGGGATAATAAATCAGCTGTGATGGAATGGCAGAGCAGACTTGATGAGTCAAATGGCCTAATTGTGCTCTTATGGTCTAAGCAGAAGGACAGAAAAATGTCAACCCCCATTATTTATGGCCCAGAACATTCTTCCCATTGCATGACTGAAGTTATTGCCCCATGGTTCTTTCATTTCTTGGGATGTCTTCCTTTATTAAAGTTGCAGCCCAAGAGTAAATAAATTATTGATTAATAAAGGGAGGCTTGGCCAGGACTGTCCAGCAGTCTTTGGGAGAGAAGAATTAGTCCCAAATGTAATTCTCCTACTGTGACTTGGACTGAGGTGGCACTGTCCATGAACATACGTGTAGAGTGCTCCCTGGATGAGATATCTAGGAATCAGAAATGCATTCTTTAATAACTTCAACAGATAATATTAGTAATACACAATTTTACAGATAATATCAGTGTTTAATTTTTATTATCTGAGTAGAATTGCATTAAATTAGTGGTGTGGAGACGGGAAACTAATCAAAGTGAACTAACCCTTAAAAGCTTTATAAGATCAACCATTAGAAGATAAAAAGGTAAAAAACATATAAACGCATTTCTACAATTTTGCTTACTTCAACGCTCATTTGGTAGTGATATTGCATTTGTAAAGGGAAGAAAGGAAAGATACAAATATAGCCAATTTGGACCGTGAGCTCCATGTGTTTGGTTGATGCGTTAATGAATTCCAGATTGTAACAATAGATGAAGTTCAGATATTAACAGCAAGGATATTTTTTCCCATTCTATAAGTGGGAAAACGCATTGATAGTTGTCAGGGTTAATGACAGAAAGAGAGTTTTATGCAAAGCCTGACTTTACGACAACCTTTAGCTGAAAACAACATATGCCAGTGATATTAAAGCTGATGCTGAGTGATAATACAGTACATCAATACTAACCATTTCTATTGTGTCATCAGCAATGATAATATTCATTACTGCAGGTTTTATATTAGTACTTAATGATAGTGGTTGGGATTGGATGTGATAGGCTATGATACTTACAATCGTTTGTTGTCTTGTGACTCAAACTAACCACATTTTGCCCATCAGTTCAAAGGATTCTGCACAATGGGTACAGTTTGTTTCTATCTAGGGTAAAAGGATGATTCAAAGTGGGCTTTCAGACAGCTAAGTCGCTAGTATAATTGCTATAGCTCCCTCTGGTGGTTGCTTGCTGAAAAGCCTACACAACATTCACTTCCTGCATGATGATTTCCTGGATTATTCACCATGTTACTGGGTAAAAGCAAAAGAGAGGGTGTATAATATAACAAAAATTAGTGGGAAGTTAGCGGACTGGGAAGCTTTTAAAAGCCAACTGAAGCGAACTTAAAAATTAATAAGGAGAGAAAAGATAAAATATGGAGACAAGCTAGCCAATAATATAAAAGAGGATACCAAAAGATTTTCAGCTTTATAATGAGTAAAAGAGGCGAGAGTGGATATTGGACTGCCTTAAAATGACACTGGAGAGGTAATAACGGGGGACAAAGAAATGACAGATAGTATTTTGAGCCAGTCTTCAATACGAAAGAGAGCAGCTGTATGCCAGAAATTGAGGGCCGTCAGAGGAGAGTGTGGCTGCTACTACTAAGGAGAAGGTGCTTGTGAAGCCGACGAGTCACGTGGACCAGATGGGCTACAGCCCAGGGTTCTGAACAAGGTGGCTGAAGAGATTGTGGAGGCATTTGAAATGATCTTCCAAGAATCTCTAGATTCTGGAATAAGATCCCAGAGGACCGGAAAATTGCAAATGCCAGTCCACTCTTTAAAAAGGGAAGGAGGAAAAAGAAAGGAAATTACAGGCCAGTTAGTCTGACTTCGATGGTAGAGAAGATGTTTGAGTCTTTTGTTAAGGATGAAGTTTAGAAGTACTTGGAGGTTCATGATAAAATGGGCCAAAGACAAATGGCCTATGAAAGGGAAAATCTTTCCTGACAAGTCTGTTGGAATTCTTTGAGGAAGTAACAAGCAGTGAATGGTGTATATTTATATTTTCAGAATGCCTTTGACAAGGTGCCACATAAATGACTGGTAAACAGGATAAGAGCACAGGGAAGTTACTAGCATGTATAGAAGATTGGCTGACTGGCAGGAGGCAAAGAGTGAAGATAAAGGGGGACTTTTATCCCACTGCTGCTGAGTAGAGGTGTTCCACAGGGGTTGGAGCTGGGACTGCTTCTGTTCACATTATATGTCACTGATCTGGATGAAGGAATTGATGGCTTTTGGCTAAGTGTATAGACGACATGAAGGGCAAGTATTGTTAAGGAAGCAGAGAGTCTGCAGACAGATTTAGACAAATTAGGAGAATGAGCAAAGAAGTGGCAGATGGAATACAGTGTTGGGAATTGTACGGTCATGTACTTCGGTAGAAGAAATAAAGGCATAAACTATTTTCTAAATCAGAGGTGTAAGGGGACTTGGGAGTCCTCGAGCAGGATTCCCTAGAGGTGAGCTTGCAATTTGATTCAGTGGTAGATGGAGCCAGTAGATAGACGTCCCTTTAGAATAGAGATGAGGAGGAATTTCTTTAGCCAAAGGATGGTGATTGTGTGAAATTACAGTAATTGCCACAGAGAGCTGAAGAGCTCAAGATGTCGGGCATATTTAAAGTGGAGGTTAATAGGTTGTTGATTAGTAAGGACTTTAAAGGTTATGAGGAAAAGGCAGGAGAATGGGGTTGAGAGGGAAAATAAATCATTCCTGATGGAATGGAGGAGCACTTGATGGGCTGAATGGCCTAATTCTGCTCCTCTGTCTTATGATCTTATGAAGGCTTAAAATGTGCAGGGAGGTAAAAGGGAAATTCTTGGAATGTGCTGAGTTAATTGCTCCCATAGGAAATGATGATAGAACTTCTGACTACCCTGGAACTGGGAGCTAATCTGCTCTGTTTCCATTGCCGTCTTCTGACTCTTAATGAAAGCCACGTGGACAACTTCCCTGCATTGATAAGTTCAGGGATAAACTGAACCTATTCTTGTATAAAATTCATACTGAGCTTTCCTCAAAGAAAATAAAATATTTTTGACCTGGAGTTATCTGAGTTAATGATCTACATTTACCTTCATTAATTTCTTTGGGCAACAGTCTTCCTAAAATTGCTCTAAAACGCTAAAGAAAAGCTGTCATATTTTTGTGCCTTTCGAAGTTCTTGTTTCCCCTTTCAGGAAGAATTAGAGGACAAATTTCCTACCTAAGAGGCATCTTCCCTCGCAGCTCTGAGAATAAGGGGCAGCTCTTAAAAGCCACATTAGAACATAGCTAGTACTCTTCCAGCTGCCGGAATGCGGGCAAAGGTTAGTAGGGAAAGAGTGCATACTGAAATGATGCGGTGGAACTTGGCAGAGTCACCCCTGGGAAAGGTGGAGCAGAAAAAACCTATACGGGCTTCTTTAGATCAGTAAATGCAGGAGGAAGTCTTGCACAATGCCAGGGAGGAGCTTGTATTTTTGAAAGGCCAACATTCGGCCGGATAAACATCAAAGTTACTCACTTGCTTGTGAACACCAAAGGTGGATTGATAAAAAATTAAAGAGAGATCCACTACTGAAACAGGCCCCTTTGCCCATCAAGTCATACCAAACATCAGTCAGCTACTTGTAGTAATCCTCCCAACCAGTTCCCCTCCACCTCCACTCTCCTCCATCTGGTAGAACTGGTTCTCACTCTAAATAATTTCTCCTTCGGCTTCTCCCACTTCCTTCAAACGAAAGGGGCAGCCATGGGCACTCACGTTAGTCCCGGCTATGCCTGCCTGCTTGTCGGCTACGTGGAACAGTCTAGGTTCCAAGCCTGCACTGATATCCCTCCCCAAATTTTCCCATGCTACATCGACAACAGCACTAGCATGACCTCCTACACCCACGCTGAGCTTGTTGACTTCATTCACTTTGCCTCCAACATCCACCTTGCTCTCAAAATTACCTGGTCCATTTCTGATACCTCCCTCCTCTTTCTCAATCTCACTGTCTCTATCTCTGGATATCTATTGAAACCTTTTATAGAGCCATTGATTCTCACAGCTACCTGGACTGTGTTACTTGTAAAACTACCATCTCCTTCTCTCAATTTCTCCATCTCTACCACATCTGCTGTCAGGATGAGGCTTTTCATTCCTGAACTAAGGAGATGTCTTCTTCAAAGAAAGGGGCTTCCCTTCCTCCACCATCAATGTTGCCCAAACCCCATCACTTCCACTTTGCACTCATCTGCCCTCACCCCATCCTCCCACCAGCCCATCAGTAATAGGGTTCCTATTGGCCTCACCTACCACCGCACCAGGCTCTGTCAGCAGCACTTAACCTCCGCAACTTTCACCATCTTCAACAAGATCCCACCACCAAGCACATCTTTCCTTCTCCACATCCCCCCCCCCCACAGGAATCTCTCCCTATGCAAATAAATCCCTTGCCCATTCATCCATCCTGGCATTTCTCCTTGCAAGTGGAACAAGTGCTACACCTGCCCCTACACTACCACCCTCACTACCATTCAGGACCTCAAACAGTCCTTCCAGGTGAAACAACAATTCACCTGTGTGTCTGGCGGGGTCAGCTACTATATCCAGTGCTCCCGGTGTGGCCTTCTGCATATCAGTGAGACCTGACATAGATTGGGAGACTGCTTCACCGAGCCCCTAAGCTCAGTCTGCCAGAAATAGCAGGATCTCCCAGAGGCTACCCATTTTAATTCCACTTCCCATTCTGACTTGTCAGTCCTCCCAGACCTCCCCAACTGCCATTATGGGGTCACACTCTAGTTGGAGGAGCAACACTTTATATTCCATCTGGGTAACTTCCAACTTGATGGCTTGAACATTGATTTCTTGAACTTCTGGTAATTGCCCCCCTTCATTTGCCATTCCCCATTTCCATTTCCTTCTCTCACCTTATCTCTTTACTGCCCATCACTTTCCCCTGGTGCTCCTCCCCTTGGCCTTTCTTCCATGGCTCTGTCCTCTCCTGTCAGATTACTCCTTTTCCAGCCCTTTAGCTCTTTCACCGATCGACCTCAGCTCTTTACTTCACACCCCCCCCCCACTCCCAGTTTCAACTATCACCTTTTACCTGGTGCTTCCTCCTCCCCTCTCCCCACCTTCTAACTCTGACTTCTCAACTTTTTACTCCAGTCCCGATGAAGGGTCTCAGTCGGAAACATTGACTGTTTACTCTTTTCCATAAATGCTGCCTGGCCTATTGAGTTCCTCCAGCATTTTGTGTGTGTTGCCCTACCAATATCATTATTTATTTTCCCCAGCTGCCAAACTTTAGTTTTGTTTTGACTCAAGCAATGCAGGGAAGTATTGGCAAGAGAGAAAGCTTGCAACCCTACATGGAACCAGAAGCAAGATTGGACCACTCTCCTCAGAGCACTGAAGAATGAGAGATGATCTTTTTAAAATTTCTAGGATTCTTGGAGAGACACAAGGGATTCTGCAGGTGCTGGAAGTCTTGAGCAAGACACACAAATTACTGGAGGAATTCAGTAGATCAGGCAGCATCTATGAAGTGGAATAAACAATCAACATTTCAAGCTAAGAAGGGACTGATGTTCTTCCACCACTTTTTTGACATTGGCAGGGTGTTTGCTTAGAGAGTATTTTCCCCAGTAGGGGCAATCCAGAACTAAGCTGATTGTTTCAGAATAAGGAGTTACCCATTTCACACAAAGGTGAGGAGAGATTTCTTCCCCAAGGTCATGAATCTTAGGAAATCTCAATCCTCAAGGCATGGAGGCAGAGTTATTGAATGTAGTCAAGGTGGTGAATGACAGACATTTAAACAACAAAAGGGATATGGTGACAGAGTAGGAAAGAAATGCAGAATACATTATCATCTTTTTGAATAGTGAAGCAGGTTTGGGACTGAGTCACATTCTCCTCAGTGATATATATAAAAATATATATTTTTATATATCTGACACTGACTTTGACTTCGGAGGCAATGCCTTGTCTTTGATTGCTGCAGCAGGTTTGTCCATGATCTTGGTCAATTACAAGCTTGTGCAAGGGCTCACTTTGACTTTAGAAGAACTTCACTTAGGGAGATATGTAGGTGTATGTGGAGAAAGTTAGTTAAGTTAAAGAGTGTCCCGAGCCTTATAGGCTCATCAGGCTGGTGCTTATGCCTGTTTCCGTGGCATGAAGTGACTGAGAGTACAAGACTCCCCCCCACCCCCAGATAGGATGCCAGACTATCGCGAGGTTAAGTCCCAGCATTTTGCCTTGTACCATTTTCAGCTGAGTGGACTGGAGCAATGTGTGGTTAAGTGTCTTGCTCAAGGACACAACATGCTGCCTCGAACTCACGACCTTCAGATCGCTAGTCCAACACCTTAACCACTTGGCCACGCACCACGTGTGGGGAGAGTGAGCAGCTTCAAGTTCCTGGGTGTCAAGATCTCTAAGGATCTAACCTGGTCCGAACATATTGATGTAGTCATAAAGAAGGCAAGACAGCAGCTATACTTTATTAGGAGTTTGAAGAGATTTGGCACGTCAACAAATACTCTCAAAAACTTCTATAGTTGTACCATGGAGAACATTCTGACAGGCTGCATCACTGTCTGGTATGGGGGGGGGGGGGGGGGGGTGGGGAATGCTACTGCACAGGACTGAAAGAAGCTGCAGAAGGTTGTAAATCTAGTCAACTTCATCTTGGGCACTAGCATACCAAGTACCCAGGGCATCTTTAGACAGCGGTGTCTCAGAAAGGTAGCATCCGTTATCAAGGACCTCCAGCACCCAGGACATGCCCTTTTCTCACTGTTACCATCAGGTAGGAGATACTGAAGCCTGAAGGCACACACTCAGTGATTCAGCAACAGCTTCTTCCCCTCTGCCACCCGATTCCTAAATAGACATTGAACCCGTGAGCACTACCTCACTTTTTTTTTTAATACTGTATTTCTGTTTTTGCACATTTTTAATCCATTCAATATATGTAATTGATTTACTTGTTTATTTATTATTTTTTTTAATTTTATTCATTATTTTCTCTCTTTGCTAGATTATGTACTGCATTGAACTGCTGCTGCTAAGTTAACAAATTTCATGTCACATGCTGGTGATAATAAACCTGATTCTGGAACATAAACCCTGCCCCCAGTCCAAACAGGCCTTGACTATTCTTTGATTAACACACGCACAATGCTGGAGGAAATCAGCATCTGTGGAGAGGAATGAACAGTCAACATTTCGGGCTGACACCCTTCATTTGGTCTGGAAGGAAAGGGGAAGAAGCCAGACTGAGAAGATGGCTGGAGGGTAAGATGTTGCTTGTGATAGGTGATGTGAGGTGAGGAGGAAGGTAGGAGGGAGGATGAAGTGTGAAGCTGGGAGAAGGTGGAAGGAGAAGGAGTCTGATAGGAGGGCAGACTGGACCATGGGAGAGGGAAGTGATAGGCAGGTGAGGAGAAGAGAAAGGGTGAGAATAGGAAATGCATAAACAGGAAAGAGAGAGGCAGGAGACCTTGGGCTTTGAGAAACCAGTCATGCAGAATGGTACGCTCACTGCAAAGATGCCATTGTTCTCCTGCCACGCTGGGCGCTACAGAAATTCAAGGATTCAATTCTGTGACAAATCTGGGACAAACTTCTCTAAACTCTAAAGTGTCACTGGTGATAGATGCTTGGAATTACGGAAACTTGGGATCGCTCTGGACTTCTCCCCTGAGCGCAGCACCCATGACAGGAGAGGCTGAGTGCACGTTATCGCTCTGCATGTTGCTGGTCGGATCTCCTGGCCTTGAGCAACAAGCCAAATAAGAGTCAAATAAGAGTAGCCCTCTCAAATATGCAAGTGTCAGGGTGACACTTCAAGCAGATTCATGCCCTGGAATTTGGCTCTGAACAAAGTTCAAGAAGAACATTGGAGTAAATAGATTCTTCTAATAATACCTGATCAATGATTGACTAAGTACATGATTAGGAGGCTCAAAACACCATCACTCTGTTTATAAGTGTAGGATTTGGCACTGCCCGATAGCTGAAAAAGCCCAGTATATTCAGTAAGTGAAAGTTATGCACATGACACATGGGCAATCTTAAAGCCATTGAACACGGCTCATGGAACATTACAGCACAGTACTGGTTGTTGTGCTGAAATCTTAACCTAATATAATCATTCCCTCCTCCATAGCCCTCATGTGCCTAAGGGTCTCTTAAAAGCCCCTAATGTAATGCTTCTGCCACCTCTGGCACCCACCACTGTCTGTGTAGAACAAAACTAACCTCTGACATCCCCCCTCCATTCACCTTCACATTGTGTCCACTCTTATTAGCCATTTCTGCTCTGGAAGAGAGTCTCTGGCTGGCCACTCGATCCAGGCCTGTTCAGCTCTCTCAAGTCTCCTCTCATCCTCCTTCACTTCAAAGAGAAAAGCCCTAGTTGGCTCAGTCTACCACCGTAAGACATGCTCTCTAAAAAAGACAGCATCCTCCAACACCAAACAGGCAATGAACGGACCATCCCAGACCATTTTATTAGGTCCTAAAAAAGTGCCACTGAGTGTACGCTTGTGTCTTCTGCTGCTGTAGCCCGTCCACTTCAATGTTTGATAAGTTCTGCAATCAGAGATACTTTTTGCACATCACTGTTGTAACATGTGGTTACTTGAGTTACTGCCACCTTCCTGTCAGCTTGAACCAGTCTGGCCGTTCTCCTTTGACTTCACACATTTACAAGGCATTTTCACCCACAGGCTTGCTGCTCACAAGCTGATTTTTGTTTTTTTATCATTCTCTGTTAGCTCTGGAGACTGGTGTGAGTGAAAATCCCAGAGCATCAGTTTCTCAGATACTCAATCCACCCTGTCTGGCACCAACAATCTTTCCACGGTCAAAGTCACTTAGATCACTTTTTTTCCCCATTCTGATATTTTGTCTGAACAACAACTGAACCTCTTGACCATGTCTGCGTGCTTTTATGCATTAAGTTGCTGCCACATGATTGGCTGATTAGATATTTGCAGTAACAAGCAGGTGTACAGGAATAATTAATAAAGTGACAACTGGGTGTGAAATGCAGAATCACAAAATTTGTAATGTTGCATTATATTCATGTGCACAATAAATATCAAGAGAACCTTGCATTTCTGAAGAACATTATTTGTGTGAGCGGCACTGCAATAAGTCTCTGTAGTGGTTAGCATAACGCTGTAACAACACCAGAGATCACCAATCAGGCTTTGTTTCTGACCGCTCTCTGTATGTTCTCCCCGTGACCACGCAGGTTTCCTCGCGGTGCTCTGGTTTCCTCCCGCATTCAAAAGGTGTACAGTTAGGGTTGGTAAGTTGTGAGCATGTTATGTTGGCACCAGGAGCACGGGCACACCTGTGGGCTGCCCAGCACAATCCTCGCTGCTTTGATTTGACACAAACAATGTATGTTTTGATGTACAGTACATGTGACACATGAAGCTAATCTTTAATCTGTACATGAAGGTGCAAATGCACCGTGACATCCTAACACGTGGAGTGATTTTAAAAACTCGTGCACTGACTATGAGAAATGAATTTTTGAATATTTGTTTAATGGATCACTAACAAACAGATGCTGCTGACAACCTAGCACAGGTTACTATCCTTGTATGAAGCGTGCTCCGATCAATCCAACAATAACGTTCCACCAAGTTGAATAAATGTATTTGATCCTTCATTAGCAGTTAACAAAACATACAGTCTTGAAGCGATGCAATTAAGAGTAATTAGGCAGTTAAAACAAATGCACAGAAACCAGACTGTCCAGAACAAAGCATGAATAAGTAACTCACTGCCTTCGTTTGTACCACACCCACTCACGTGACGAACTACCATAGTGAACATAATAAACGCAACACAGAATAGAATGCAGATAGAAATCAGAAACATGGCTCCTACAGACAGAGTGTGCATTGGCAATGCAGTGCTCAGTGTAAGATTGAGAAGGGAAAGGATACAGCCCTGGAGGGTTGGAGGTCCAGATTAGAGATATTTATAGAAACAGTCCTTGGATTCAGCCTGGGAAAAGTAAAGGATGAGGTTGAAAATTGGATTTGGATGTCGTAAAAAAGGTTATATATGCATAGATTAGAATGACAATGAGGCTGGAGCATTCATTCTATTAGGGTGAGGATTGAGTGTAGAGGAATTATAAAGGCCTACTGAAGAATGATCCCTGTTCCCAGGAAAAGGCTTGGGCCAAGGATGACAATTTATATATTTGGATGAATATGACTGTACATAGAATTGGAAAGAGAATTCGGGCCAAGGGCATTTATAGTCTATTTATGTTCAGACCCAGAGTGCTTACTGGATTAGAGGAATGATCGGGTGCGGACTACTTATGGAACTTGAGTGAGGATTGGTGAGTATTTAAAGGACTCTGTCTAGAAATTTTATAGCAAGTGAGGACAAATAAAGAGTGTAAGGATTGGAACCAGTATGTTAAACCATGAAGTTTGTGGTTTGCATGTTTGTGAGGAGATGCACAAATTGATACTGGAGTTTTTATAGAATCAGTGTGCAGATAGGACTGGGGTACAATATAAGGAATTAGCCATTAAATTGGGTTCTGGTTATTTGAATGCAAAAATGCCCTCTTCACTCAAGTGGTGTATTGTGTCCAGTGTGATCTACCCTCGGAAAGGTGCACAGGTTGGTTGACCCACCTGAAGGGGGCTTGATCGTATTCTGCATCAGCTGAAAAGATTGCTCCACAAAGAAGAGGCCGAATTTCAGTTTACTTCATCAACAATAGCACAAATCAGATATTTCTGCTTTTACCTCAATTACGTTATTGATTGCCGTGCACAATAAAGCCACATTTGCAACAATGTGATGTGATTTTACTTGCCAAGTTTACAACACATATTTGACTGGAAATTCAATAGCTTAACTTTCTCAGCCTTAATTGAAAGCAGATTTTTCTTGAATACAATGACTTGATAGCCATTTCCAGGCCAAGCGGGATTTTTAGAATTGTAAGGACGAGGAAGTAATTACTGACCCCTTTGGCCCCCCTCATCCATATTGACTGGGATTCCCACCCACACTAATCTCATTCCTGTAGTGGAGTGATAGACGACGAAAGTTACCCGAGGATATAATGAGGCATAGATCAGCTGGAAAACTGGGTGAAGTAGAGGAAGATGGAATTTGATCCAGGCAAGCATGACGTATTCCATTTTGGGAAGTCAGATTCCAGTAGGACATGTAAACGAGATGACATCTTATCCTTCTATGTCTCTCAGATCCATGTACCCATCCTAATGCCTTTTAAATGCTGTGATTGTGTATGCCTCCAGCACATCCTCCGGCTCCTTCCAGATATTCACCATTCCCTAGGTGAAAATCCTGCCCCTCAGATCTTCTTAAATGTCTACGCTCTCCTCCCAACTCTTTATCAGAACACCCATATCACCTATAATAAAGTAAATGAATTTATGTTACAGAAAGAAGTAATCTCAATGCAATAATGGATTTGGGGGTCGATGTGACCGTTCCATTTCTGTCTGTTTTACGTGTGGGGGAGAGGGATTTGGGGGTCGCTGCGACCGTTCCATTTCTGTCTGTTTTACGTGTGGGGGAGAGGGATTTGGGGGTCGATGTGACCGTTCCATTTCTGTCTGTTTTACGTGTGGGGGAGAGGGATTTGGGGTCGATGTGACCGTTCCATTTCTGTCTGTTTTACGTGTGGGGGAGAGGGATTTGGGGGTCGATGTGACAGTTCCATTTCTGTTTGTTGTACGTGTGGGGGAGGGGGATTTGGGGGTCGATGTGACCGTTCCATTTCTGTCTGTTTTACGTGTGGGGGAGGAGGATTTGGGGGTCGATGTGACCGTTCCATTTCTGTCTGTTGTACGTGTGGGGGAGGGGGATTTGGGGGTCGATGTGACCGTTCCATTTCTGTCTGTTTTACGTGTGGGGGAGAGGGATTTGGGGGTCGCTGCGACCGTTCCATTTCTGTCTGTTTTACGTGTGGGGGAGAGGGATTTGGGGGTCGATGTGACCGTTCCATTTCTGTCTGTTTTACGTGTGGGGGAGAGGGATTTGGGGTCGATGTGACCGTTCCATTTCTGTCTGTTTTACGTGTGGGGGAGAGGGATTTGGGGGTCGATGTGACAGTTCCATTTCTGTCTGTTGTACGTGTGGGGGAGGGGGATTTGGGGGTCGATGTGACCGTTCCATTTCTGTCTGTTTTACGTGTGGGGGAGGAGGATTTGGGGGTCGATGTGACCGTTCCATTTCTGTCTGTTGTACGTGTGGGGGAGGGGGATTTGGGGGTCGATGTGACCGTTCCATTTCTGTCTGTTTTACGTGTGGGGGAGGGGGATTTGGGGGTCGATGTGACCGTTCCATTTCTGTCTGTTGTACGTGTGGGGGAGGGGGATTTGGGGGTCGATGTGACCGTTCCATTTCTGTCTGTTGTACGTGTGGGGGAGGGGGATTTGGGGGTCGATGTGACCGTTCTATTTCTGTCTGTTGTACGTGTGGGGGAGGGTGATTTGGGGGTCGATGTGACCGTTCCATTTCTGTCTGTTGTACGTGTGGGGGAGGGGGATTTGGGGGTCGATGTGACCGTTCCATTTCTGTCTGTTGTACGTGTGGGGGAGGGGGATTTGGGGGTCGATGTGACCGTTCCATTTCTGTCTGTTTTACGTGTGGGGGAGGGGGATTTGGGGGTCGATGTGACCGTTCCATTTCTGTCTGTTGTACGTGTGGGGGAGGGGGATTTGGGGGTCGATGTGACCGTTCCATTTCTGTCTGTTGTACGTGTGGGGGAGGGGGATTTGGGGGTCGATGTGACCGTTCTATTTCTGTCTGTTGTACGTGTGGGGGAGGGTGATTTGGGGGTCGATGTGACCGTTCCATTTCTGTCTGTTTTCTTGTGGGGAGTGCTCGACGTGATACAAAACGTTAGTTAACGTTTCTTGGAGATTGATGAGCATGTTGCCCTTTTTGTTCTTAGTTTCATGGCTACCCAGAGAAGAAACTTTTCCCAGTTGTATACTTTGATGGTAAATGAACATTTGATATGTCACCTTTGAAATGGCAAATATTTGGATCAAATATTTTCTATCAGCAAAATATTTTCTATAATATTATATCTGCCAAGATAATGAAAGACATTGTCCGCACAGACATCACCTCTTCTTCCCACTTCTATCAGGCGAAAGGTGAGAGGCTGGAGGTAATTCCCAGCATACTCAAGGACAGCCTCTATTCTGCTGCTTTAAAGCAATTGAATCTTCCCTCGTACAATAAAATGGCCCTTTCACCTCACACACTACCTTCTTCTGGCTTTGCATGTTACTGTCCACCTGCTCTGCATTTCCTCTCAGCTGGAACACACTTTCTCCCGCAGTCTGTTATCGGTTTACCTCGTGCTACCTCAATGCTCTGCTGCAATGAATTGATCTGTATCGATGGACAGATGTCCTACAACTTGCAGGACAAGTTTTTCACTGACCCTGGTGACAATCATAAACCAATCCCCCAATTTACAGCTCGTACCTTCTCTCTGAAAGGCACTGATAGTGCTGGGGGAATAAATAGAGAGATGGGAATATTCCCTCCAGAGAAGAGGCCAACGGTAAAGTGATGAGCTGATGGGCTGGAATCTAGGTTCGCAAAAGAAGGGGGCACTTGGTTGTGATCTCCAAACTTCCCTGGATTATGCAAAGATGCCAGCAGATTTGAAAATCATGAATGAAACACCCAGTATTTCAGAATGGAAGGAGGCCAGTGTCCTGACACCTGTCACTGGGAAAATTCCAAAGCCCATTCTGACACAGGAAGTGACAGGACATTTAGAAAATTATACTACAATCAAGTCAAGTCAGTGTGATTTAATCAAAGAGAAATTGCAGTTAACAAATTTATTGGTGTCCTTTAAGAATGTAACAAGGAGGAATGTATACACTGGGGAACCTAAGGATCTGAAGTATTTGATATTCCAATGAAGAATTTCAATAAAGTTTCATACAGACAGACAGACAGACGGACATACTTTATTGATCCCGAGGGAAATTGGATTTTGTTACAGTCGCACCAGCCAAGAATAGTGTAGAAATATAGCAATATGAAACCATAAATAATTAAATAATAATAAGTAAATTATTCCAAGTGGAAATAAGTCCAGGACCAGCCTATTGGCTCAGGGTGTCTGACACTACGAGGGAGGAGTTGTAAAGTTTGATGACCACAGGTAGGAATGACTTCCTATGACGCTCAGTGTTACATCTCGGTGGAATGAGTCTCTGGCTGAACGTACTCCTGTGCCAAACCAGTACATTATGGAGTGGATGGGAGACAATGTCCAAGATGGCATGCAACTTGGACAGCATCCTCTTTTCAGACACCACCATCAGAGAGTCCAGTTCCACCCCCACAACATCACTGGCCTTACATATGAGTTTGTTGATTCTGTTGGTGTCTGCTGCCCCAGCACACAACAGCAAACATGATAGCACTGGCCACCACAGACTCATAGAACATCCTCAGCATCGTCCGGCAGATGTTCAAGGACCTCAGTCTCCTCAGGAAGTAGAGACGGCACTGACCCTTCTTGTAGACAGCCTCAGTGTTACATAATACAGAAGGTTATTACACTAGATTAGAACACAGGACATTGGAGATAATTGGTTAACAAGGATAGGGGATTTGCTAACTAGCAGAACATAGAGAATTAAGATAAATAGCTAATTTTCAGGATAGCAAACTGAAACCTCTAGCATGCCACAGATCATGCAGTCTCAACTATTTGCTGTCCGTGTTATTACAGATTCACTGACGAGACAAAAGTAGATGAGAAATAAAATCCGAAGGGACAAAGAGTCTGCAAAGAGAGAGATTAAGTGAATAGAGAAAACAATTACAGGTGGAGTAAAGATGTGGGGACAGTGAGATAATTTATATTGGTGAGGAAAACAGCAGGGCAGAATATCATTGCAGGAGATTACAGAATGCTGCTGTTCACCAAAGTCTGGGTGTACATGTACATGAAAGTCAGAAGCTCACCATTCAGGTATTGTAAGTTATTAGGAAGGAAAATGGGATGTTGTTCTTTACTGCAAAAAGGATAGAGTGCAAAAGTAGGAAAGCACAGCTGTAGAGGTGCTGGTGAGACCACCCCTGAAGTCATTCGAAAATACAGCACGTACGTGGGCCTTTTAGCCCATGTTCATGCAATCCCAGTGCACACACAGCCAGCCCCCCATGTTTATGCAATCCCAGTGCACACACAGCCAGCCCCCCATGTTTATGCAATCCCAGTGCACACACAGCCAGCCCCCCATGTTTATGCAATCCCAGTGCACACACAGCCAGCCCCCCATGTTTATGCAATCCCAGTGCACACACAGCCAGCCCCCCATGTTTATGCAATCCCAGTGCGCACCCGGCCAGCCCCCCATGTTTATGCAATCCCAGTGCACACCCGGCCAGCCCCCCATGTTTATGCAATCCCAGTGCACACCCAGCCAGCCCCCCATGTTTGTGCAATCCCAGTGCACACCCAGCCAGCCCCCCATGTTTATGCAATCCCAGTGCACACCCAGCCAGCCCCCCATGTTTGTGCAATCCCAGTGCACACCCGGCCAGCCCCCCATGTTTATGCAATCCCAGTGCACACCCGGCCAGCCCCCTATGTTTATGCAATCCCAGTGCGCACACAGCCAGCCCCCCCATGTTTATGCAATCCCAGTGCACACCCGGCCAGCCCCCCATGTTTATGCAATCCCAGTGCGCACCCGGCCAGCCCCCCATGTTTATGCAATCCCAGTGCGCACCCGGCCAGCCCCCCATGTTTATGCAATCCCAGTGCACACCCGGCCAGCCCCCCATGTTTATGCAATCCCAGTGCACACCCAGCCAGCCCCCCATGTTTGTGCAATCCCAGTGCACACCCGGCCAGCCCCCCATGTTTATGCAATCCCAGTGCACACCCGGCCAGCCCCCCCATGTTTATGCAATCCCAGTGCACACCCGGCCAGCCCCCCATGTTTATGCAATCCCAGTGCGCACCCGGCCAGCCCCCCATGTTTATGCAATCCCAGTGCACACCCGGCCAGCCCCCCATGTTTATGCAATCCCAGTGCACACCCAGCCAGCCCCCCATGTTTGTGCAATCCCAGTGCACACCCAGCCAGCCCCCCATGTTTATGCAATCCCAGTGCACACCCAGCCAGCCCCCCATGTTTGTGCAATCCCAGTGCACACCCGGCCAGCCCCCCATGTTTATGCAATCCCAGTGCACACACGGCCAGCCCCCCATGTTTATGCAATCCCAGTGCACACCCGGCCAGCCCCCCATGTTTATGCAATCCCAGTGCACACACGGCCAGCCCCCCATGTTTATGCAATCCCAGTGCACACACAGCCAGTCCCCCATGTTCATGCAATCCCAGTGCACACCCGGCCAGCCCCAGTTTTCTGCATCCGGCCCATAGCCGTCTAGACTCCTCCCTTCCAAGCGCTTCTTATTGTACCTACCTCAAACACATTGAACCGATCTGTGGGAAATTATATAATAGATTTTGTTAGCAGTGCTACACAATTTTTGGATCATGTAGTTTGGTGGTCTTCTTGGGCTCTTACCTCCCAGTGGAGCATAGACCTTCCATCTCCCTCGTCCAAAGTCAATAGTATTGTTTGAGTCCATCAATGTTTCTGTAATCCATTGTATCCACTGTATAGGGGAATGGTCTGTGCAGCTTTACCAATGCCATCTTGGACAGGCTTTACCCATTTCACCTCTCGTGATTGAGACGTAGGGTTGGACTTTGAGAGGCATGATTTGCTGGTGAATTAGATCTTAATGGAGATCCGTTGTGTCGTGTTTACTTTGTAGTCGGTAGACCAAGCAAGCATGAAGTTTCTTGTGATGGTGACGAATAAGGGATATATTTGTGTTGGAGGAAGTCCCTGCAAAGTTCACTCGCTCAGACGAATGGATTGTCTTACAAGGAAGAGCTGAGCAGGTGGGTCGTTTACTGACTGGCAGCAGAGGAAGTCTTGCTGAAGCAGATAAGATTTTGTCAGAGTAGAATGCTATGGGGGGGGGTCACTTGCAGAATTTTGCACTTGGAAATGTGATTTCAAAATGAGGGATAACTCATTTGAGGCAGAGATGAGGAGGAACATCTCCTCTCACAGATATCTCCTCAGAGTAATGGCTGCATTATTCAATATACCCAAGTCCTAGTTGATCTATCTTGGACCATGGTGAAACCAAGGATTAGGAGGAACAGGGAAGAAAACACTCTTCAGGAATCAGGTCAGCCGTGAACTTATTGCATGGTACTGCAAGCTTGAACGTCCATCTGATCTATTCCTGTCGCGGTGTCCTGCGTTTTTCTGCGCAGGGACTGCCCATCATCAACCCCCCTGGAAAGACGCAACCTGGGAAACCTGTCAGGTAAGGCAGCTACTTTCCTCCTTTCTTTTGCCACCTTGATTGCTCACACTCTACCAGCTCCCCACCTTGCATAATCTCCTGCCACTCCCTTGATCCCATGATTGCCCAGGTCTCGCACTGACACATGCATCTGTCACCTGCCATAGTCCACTACCTTTTAAACATTGCCCGCCTCCCTCTTTTCCTTTCCTCCACGATCCAGCCTTCGCTAAACCACAGCACCGCCTCGGGCTTATCCCCTGGTCCATGGTTGTCGACCATCCAGAACCCAGGCTCCAGGTGGACTCCTGTCCTGATGCAGGGCTGCTGGGTGATAGCTGGAATCAGGTGAGGAGGAAGATGATGGACAGAGTGGAGAAGACATTTATTCATACTGGCTTCCTCTCCCCTACACTCTCAATCCGGAAGCAGGATGTTGATCTGAAATGCTGACCCTTCCTCCGCCTCCACAGATGCTGCCTGAACCGGGTGCTCCCGGTGTGGCCTCCTGTATATCGGTGAGTCCCAACGTGGATCGGGGGACCGCTTCGCCGAGCACCTATGTTCTGTCTGCCCGGAAAAGCGGGATCTCCCAGTGGCCACCCATTCAAATTCCACTTCCCATTCCCATTCCGATATGTCTATCCATGGCCTCCTCCACAGTCGTTATGAGTCCTCACTTAGCTTGGAGGAACAATACCTTCTGATCTATTTGTGTAGCCTCCAACCCGAATGTCATGAACATCGATTTCTCAATAATGCCCCACTGCCCCTCTCCTTCACCATTCCCCACTCCCAATCCCCTCTCTCACCTGACCTCCTTGGCTCCCTCTGGTGCTTTCCCCCCTTTTCTTTGTTCCATGGCCCTCTGTCCTCTCCTATCAGACTTCCCCTCTCCAGCCCCGTGTCTCTTTCAACGATCAACCTCCCAGCTCTTTGCTTCTGCCCTCCTCAGCTTTCACCAATCACCTTGGGTTTCCCGCCCACCTGTTAAACCTCTTCTTCGCCAGCCCTGATGAAGGGCCTCAGCCCGAAATGTCGACTGTACTTTTTTCCATGGATACTATGGAGTTCCTCCAGCAGCTGACAGACTTTTTCCAGCAGTGCTTTTTACCCCTAAGGCAAGTTCACACGACGTTCTGTGGTTCTGAGACAAATGATGCAGAACTATTTCTCAAACGAATGATATCTGCAGCCAGATTATTTCGTCCTGACCTTCGCAGGCGCTTCACCCACCGACATGTGTCGCTGTGATCGAGAGGTGGGTCTGTTCTGAGCTGCGCCAGATTCAGATTTAGAACTAATCACCACATGTATATTGAAACATCCAGTGAAATGTGCTGTTTGCATTAACGAAACACCTAAGGACGAGTTGGGGGCAGCCCACAAGCGTGGCCACACATTCCGGCTCCAATACAGTATGCTCACAATGCTCGATAGACCAACACAGAAAACTACAAGTGACAAGACAATAAGAGGAAAACGAGCCCCTTTTCCCTCTCCCACCCACCGGGACTGTCCTCCCACTCCCAGGACAGGCCTCTGGGCATTCTGTCTCAACTGGTTCAAATCAAAGCAGTGAAAGACAAAATATGGCTTTTGTTTCCTTCCTGTTTACTTTTTGGGTACTTTTCCACTGGCTCCCGATCTTTGTCAAGGCTTCGTGTTAACAGTCTCCAGAGGGCGATTGTTTTCTTTTTGCAGTCTAGTCGCAGAGTCACTGGGTGACAGTATAAACAGGATTTATGTCCAGAAAGCTTCTTTGCACCCATTCATGTTTTTACGTTGTGCAGTACTGGATGGTGACCATCTGTACCTGACACTGTCTGCACTGAGAGTGGATTATTTACAATCAAGGAACCAAGAGGCACAAATCATTTTCCCTAGCAACAGCTAAAATAACATTTAACTCTTTTCCCTTTCTGTGTCTCCTTTATGACAGCCTGAGACAGCCGAGCCTATTCCCCCGGCAGGGAGGCCGAGAGCCGGGGATACGGGTTTGTTCGTTTTCTGAAAGACGGCAGGGTTGGAGAGGGAAAAGCTGCTACCCCAAGCATGCTGGGTTGTGGTCTCACTGAGGTTAAAAGGTGCCTGTGGAGCCGTAAGGGCATTGACATTCAGGGAGAAGTGGCAGTAACCAGAGCCAGGTCTGTATCTCTTCATTTCCTTGCACTCACTTTCATTCTTATTACTTCCTCTCGCCGATCCTCTCTTTCCCACCTCTGTCAGTCACATCTCCATTTCTCATCCACCACCCATTCCCCTCCCTACCCCTCCCGTTCCTCTCCTTGCTTGGCCTGGATCCCTCTGCTTGTCTGTTTACAGATCCTCCTTTGTTGAGCTTTAGTCAGTACTCACCTGGGACGAACGAATAAAACCCAAAAAAAAACACAGGGCATAAACAAAACAAGCTGAGCCTCGCAGAGGCCGCCCACTCGTCCACAGTGTGTGGTCAGGTTGTAAGCAGCAGAGGTGGCACCTCCCCCCCACCCCACACCACAGTAGACCCACAGTATGATCTCTTTCCATATTCATTGCCAAGGCAGCACTGCTCCTACTT
This sequence comes from Hypanus sabinus, assembly GCF_030144855.1. Taxonomy (NCBI): domain Eukaryota; kingdom Metazoa; phylum Chordata; class Chondrichthyes; order Myliobatiformes; family Dasyatidae; genus Hypanus; species Hypanus sabinus. The sequence goes on from NC_082722.1 coordinate 22,102,607, forward strand.
GAAAAGCTCTTTGAAGTGTGGTCAGGCAGTTTTGTGTCCAGCTTTCTCATGGAGCCCTGTCACTGTGCTCGGTCTAATAGAATAGCAAACCTCTTCAATGGGGTCCCCACTAGTGAAAATCAAACTGTGCATATCTGAAATTGCACGTGTTTCCAGCACCTTTGGCTTTCAGCGTGCTGAGTTTTCTGTCCCGTGTGACTTGCGGCTGCTTATTTCCTACCTATTCAGTTTGAGGGATCGCAAGGGCATCCCTGGCTCTGCTCAGTGAGCCTTTCAAAGGCAGAGCTGAAGGTGATGGTGATGCATCTCCGGGAATTCCTGCCGTCCTTTCGGTGGAAGTTCTGCCACGCTGTCACTGGGAAGGGGGCTCCAGCAGTCACAGAGTCCTGTTGCACAGCGAAAGGTCCGTGCTGACCAGGATTCCCATTTACACTGGCCGCAGGTGGCCCACATCCCCCTAAGCACATATTCCCTCGCCGTAAAGCGACTCCGTGGTCACCCCATCAGATACACCAGCTCGTTAATGCAAATATCTAATCAGCCAATCATGTAGCGGCATCTCAATGCGTAAAAGCATGCAGATGTGGTCGAGTGTTCAGCTGACGTTCAGACCAGACAGCAGACTGGGGAAGAAATGAGATCTAAGTGACTTTGACCCTGGAATGGTTGTTAGTGGAAGACGGAGTATCTGAGAAACCGCTGACCTCCTGAGATTTTCATGCACAACAGTCTCCTGAGTTCATGAGGAATGATGTGAAAAACACAACCATCCAGTGTGGCAGTTCTGTGGGCGAAAACGCCTCGTTAGTCAGAGAGGTCAGAGGAGAATGGCCAGGCTATGTCACACTGACAGGAAGGCAACAGTGTTGTGCAGGAAAGTATCTCCGAATGCACAACACGTCAACCTTTGAAGTGGATGGGCTTCAACAGCAGAAGACTACGATCGTAGATAAACCGGCCACTGTATCAGGTACAGGAGGCGCAAATAAAATGGACACTGAGTGCATTATCATGGTTGGAAATAGGGCTGCATTTTAACAGCCGTCTGGTGAGCTGAAAATGAGCCCATACATCCGAGTGCCAGGCCGATGGCTGGACATGTACTGAAGGTATGGACATAATGTACTCACTGTGTCTATACTGAGATCCTGGTGAGTAAAAGGGTCACATGACATGCCCACCGTGTAATAATGTAACACGGATTGGAACAATCTGCAGCACAGCTTGAAGATTCAATGTGCATGGAGCTGGAAACTTCTTTTGCAAATGAAGACGAATCTCAGAGTTGTATACTGCATAATAAACTGTGAGTGCAGCTTAGGAGGACAAAGGTGCCTAACAGATTCTCTTGTGCTTCTGTCTTTGGAAACTGCTCCATTTCTACCTTTGATATCTCTTTTTCCCTTTCAAGGTCCTTTTGAAGATCCTGACCTGGAGTTACACACTGTCTCCGGTTCTTTGTGGGAGTGGGACCCGCTCTCGGGACCTCGCGACCGGCGGCTTTTCGAAATGCCAAGGACATGGCCTGGAAGAGCAGGGTGCCGGATTTTCATGGCACTGGAGACTGGCTGATTCAAGACCGGTGCTGCCGTCTGATACGTCGTGGGAGAACATGGAAGACCGAAAGCAGGGAGCTGGCTGCTGGCCGTGTGCCCAGGGACCGAGTTCTTTGGGCACAGAGCTCGGAAAAAGCAATGCAACAGACTTTTAACACCATAAATTGACAAGTTGTTTGTTATGTCTCCCCTCTCGCTGTGAAACGGGAACTTCTCTTTTTCCATTATTAGGGAGAGAGAGAGTCTGTGGTATGTGGAATTACCGGCTGAACGAGTAGTCTTTGGGCTACTGCAAGCCTGTGTCTTTACTGAAGCTTTGCTGCATGCTTGAGTTCTCAGTGAGGATGCAGATGCTTTTTACTGGTGGGGGGGGGGTTCATTGCTTTGTTGCTGCTTGTGTGTGGGAGGGGAGATGTGGGGGGCTTTGGGGTTCTAACGTTTAACTGTCATTCATTCTTTGGGACACTCCTCTGTTTTCATGGATGTTTGTGAAGAAAAAGAATTTCAGGATGTACATTGTATACATTTCTCTGACATTAAATGAACCTTGAACTTTATAATGTATTCATGCCTCAAGTTTGTCTGTAGCCTCCGCCTGCAAAACAGAGCTAGCTATGGTGGCCAGGGGCAATGGCACTGACTTCCTGCTCCTTGACCACAGGCGGTGTCACTGTCGAATGGCAGTGGGACAAAGTGGCCCATTGATGAGCGGCATTAGAACTCCAGCTCATATGAGTGGAGTCAATGGAGTCAAAACAGCAATACCCTTGCTGCAGACATGATACAGACTGGCGGGGTCACAGGCTGTTCCATAAAGAGTCAAGGCACTTGGAAAATTGATTTATTGTTGTCACAATGACAAACCTTGTATTGCTTGCCTCCCTTGAAGATCCCTTCATTACAACAGCGTATTAAAATGGTATAAGGGTCAAGGGTCAACTTTATTCGCCAAATACGTTTACCTGTACAAGGTAAGTTGGTCAAACATGCAACAAAAAGAACAACATTCAGCAATTACAAAGAATAAAGAATTACAATAGATCCCAGTTAATCGGGCCATCGCTTAATTGGGGCGGTCACTTATTTGGGACAACTCTTAAGGAACAAAAGCTAATTGAGAAAATAGCCGGGATTCCCTTTGTTTATTTAGGACACTATGCCGCTTAATTGGGACAGAAGACTGTTGCCGAACAGTTTCTAACAAGTGTCAGTCGCGTACTCTTGTGTGGCTGTTAGACTCTGTGCTTAGAGAGAACAGTTTTTAAATCGCATCAGTTCCTGTGCTGTGATTTTTCTCACTGATAGTTGGCGAGAAATAAGCAGTAAGACCACTCAGAGTTGTTTTGCTCATTGTGGTTGCAAGCGTACGGGCTTGGAGATGCCAGAACTGTCCGTTAGACATTGCAGAGCGAACAGTTTTTAAATGGCGTTAGTGGCACGTGCTTGTGTTATGTTATCTATTTGAGCAGATGAATGGTGATCTCCAAAGCAGCGATTTTTGATCATCATATTTTTTATTTTGACTTCTTGGCAGGAAGGCAATGAAGGCAGTCCATTGCCTGCATTGATTTTGTTCATTCACAGTCAATCAAACGAACACGGCAGCAATGAATTCTTCCATCCATTCTGCATTAGGAACTAACACTCAGTTTTATAAAACTGTAGTAGCATTGGAAGTGTTCCAGTTTGTTCCGTATTTCATTTAAAAGTGTGATTTCTTACCCAGGTAAACAGTAGTTCGTCTTTGTTATGCCTTTTAATTATTTCCATGAAAAGCAGCTAATAGCCGCTTAATTGGGCCAAAATGTACTGGTCCTGATGTGTCCCAGTTAACCAGAATCCACTGTACATAAAATAATGTTAGAAGTGTGGATAGGGAATAAAATGTACATACAGATACATAAATAGTGAAATACGTGTAAACAGCATTATAAAAAGTGATTTGAAGTACAGTGCAGTGACTGACTGGGGTAACAGATGATCACCAACAGTGCAGATCGAAGTGTTACAGTTACAGGGAAAGGGCAGTGCAGGCAATAAGGTGTGCGGCCGCAACAAGGTAGGTTAAGTGGTGAAGAACTCACCTTATTGTTCACTAGACGTTTAACAGCAGGATGCAGGGTGTCAGGGGTGCTTGAACTGGTGCTTCCAGGCTTTTGTATCGTAGGGTAATGTAATGGTGGAAACAAATGCATAATTCACAGCCACTAACATTGGGCTGAGGTTCAATCTACAAGGCTGGTCTGATGTGATGACATGGAGTTTTTTTAATACAATTTATGTTCAACAAAGGGAGTTGTTATGATTTCCCTAAAATTTAAAAATGCCTCTGCCATTTTATGTATGAAAATGTACCTACATTGGTGACCCCGATGCTCTAGTCTGACTCTAGAGTTACTCGACATATCAGCCAACACAGTCGCTTTGAAACTGCCGGAGTTTTGGGAGCAAAATGCCGTCACTTGAATTGTACAAGCTGAGGCCCAATTTGCGCTGTGAGAAATCTCCGTGGACAAAACCAGATATTACTTTGTAGCAGAGTTACTGGGTAGTTACATGGCAGTGAGAGTGGTGCGTGTGACTGAACACAATAAATATGGCATGTGGAAAACTCACCTTTTACAGTTTTTTGGGCTATCAGAGTCTCGGTGCACTAAACAGTTGCTCTCTTTGCCTGGCCTCGGCAAAGCTTGTTCTTCAGAGCTAAGGGACCACATGCTGTCTTCCCTGGGAAAACACCGGCTTTGTTTTATTTTAACAGAACTCCTTATGCATAAAAAGCCTGATCAAGTTTGCATAGCCCTCCCTAATGCACCCGTGAAGGACTATAGGGAGCTTGCAAAAATGGCTGGTAGTCTACACTCGGCCAGGTCGAGGTCCATAATTCCTTCTCCTTTCACCTGCCTCATTAAGCTCGGTCAGCAGAGCCTCCAACACACACACGCCCGTGGCTGTAGAACAGATGACCCCGGGTCTGCTTCATCACCGCGGGTGCTCTGGTACGAACGCTAGGAAGTGCCATCCATCTTGCAGCTTCCACACCGCCGGCCTGTCAGGACATCAGGGGTCTGTGAAAGCTGTGGGTTCCGGCTCCTAGTGTCGTCTACTGTTCACCACAGACTCTTCCTGTGTGACGGGTGCTCGGGTGAGTGTGCTGCCAGCATCGCCTATTGATCAGGAGGCAAAGAGTAACAAAACCTCGCTGGAGGCCACAGGATCCAGTCTGACGGGACCCGACGGGTGTCACTCCATTCAGTAGACGCTGTTACACACAAAACTTTGTACTGGCTGAAGTGGCTAGACCTCTGCTCGGTGCAGATTTCCTGTGTGCCCAAGGACTATTAGTTGATCTTAAGAACTGCCAGCTTGTCAGTATCCTGCTTCCCCAGTAAGTTTCCCACAAGGACTCTGTCAAGCACATGCACCACTGCGTGTGAGAGCACTGGGTAAACTCCCAAGCTGACACCCTCAACTCCAGTCACAAAACTGGCCCGCCAGTCCACCCCTGCAACAGGACTCAGACATGCTGGCTGAGTTTGCCAATGTGGAAAGGCTTGGCATTGTACACAGGTCAGATAGCGCCTGGGCTTCGCTCCTCCCCAAATGCAATGGTGATTGCCAATGCCTTAACGAGGCCACCACCCCCAATCGTTACCCAGTCCCCCACATCCAGGACTTCCTGGCACATTAATTTTTTTCTGAAGTTGGTTTTGTTAGGGACTACCATCACCTGTGAACTCAGACAACATTCCCAAGGTGCCTGTCATAACCCTGTCTGGCCTCTTTCAGTTTCTGTGCATGCCATTTGGTGTGAAAAATGCAGCACAGGCTTTCCAATGGCTGATGGACTCTGCATTAAAAGACTTATATTTTCTCTCTGTTTACCTGAATGAATTACTTGTTGCCAGTGCATCCAAATCCAAACACATATCTCATCTCTACTCACTTTCTGAGTGCTTAAGCCAACACGAGTTGATTATTAACCCTGCTAAATGCCAGTTCGTGTTTACAACCATTGACTTTCTCGGCAATCACATCTCCGCAGAGGATGCAAAACCCCTCTCAGAAAGTCTCCACTGTTATGAATTTCCCACCATCTTACACTACTAAAAAACCACAGAGTTTTTCTATCACCACTTCATTCCTTGAGCTGCTGAATTTATGCTCCCCTGTAGAGTGCCCGTAAAGACAGTGCCTCTGATCACGTGCTTGACTATTCAGATCATTTGATGACACCAAATGAGCTCTTTTCCCCGCAATCCTACTGGCGCACCTGTTCCCCAACACCCCCGCAACCGTTCCGGCCGACACTTCAGACTCTGCACGAACAGTCTGCCAGAGGCGTGTGGCAGCCGCTTGCCTTCTTCAGCCGGCAGCTCCGTTCCCCACCCCCCCCCCCCCCCGAAAGGAAGCTTCTCGGTCTCTCTCTGGCTGTCAGCCATTTTGGTTTCCTACTAGAGGGTTACCATTTCACAGCGTTTGTTGACCACAAACCCCTCGTGCACACAATGGCCAAAATATCAGACCCTTGTTCTGAATGGTAGCAATGCCACCTGGCCTGACGTCAAGGGGAAAAATAATGCCGTGTCTGATTAACCCTCGCAGCTGGATTCACACAAGGATTGACTATGCCGGCATGGCAGCCAGCCAAGCTACCGACCCAGAAGTCCAGGCTTACCAAACAGCAGTCACAGGCCTGTGGTTGGCTGACATTAAATTTGGGGAAGCTAGGGTTTCTGTCCCGTGCGATGCCTCAACCGAACACCCTCTCCCCACGGTGCCCACAAACCGGAGGAGTACTGTTTTAACTCCATTCACAGCTTTTCGCATCCGGGCCGTGAGGCCTCACAGAAACTGGTTGCACTAAAGTGTGCGAGGCACGTCCTTAGAACAGACGTGCGCGATTACAGTGCAGCCTCTGTTGAGTGCCAACGGGGGGAAATTAGCCATCTTGTTTGGGCACCATTGGCATCTTTTGAGATCCCTGAGTGACAGTTTGACCATGTCAATGTGGATCTTGTTGGTCCTCTTCCACCACCACCCCCACGGCTTCAGACACCCCCCTACCGTGGTGGTTTGTACCACCAGGTGACCAGAGGTCGTCCCTCTGGCATTGATGGTGGCCACAGACATGGCTCAGGCATTCATCATCTCCTGACTTGTTCAGATTGACACCCCATCTGATGTTTCCTTTGACCTCTGGGCTGCGATGGCCCAAACCCTTGGCATTAGGATGTATCACACCACGGCACATCACCCGCTGCTTAAAGGCTGCTCTCAGGGTTTTCCTTGTTTGTCTCCCGTGGGTCCTGCTGGATCTCAGAACAGCTCCAAAAGAGGAGCTCCAGTCGTCCGTGGCTAACTTGGTATACGGGCAGCCATTACAAGTGCCAGGTGATCTTATTACTGATACCTGATCGGCCTCTCAGCACCGTTCCGCTTTCCTCAGCAACCTCAATTCCTTTGCGCCTATTCCAGCCTCCCATCATGGCGTACAGCACTCTTGGGTTCCTGTCAATCTTGAGTTCCTACCAGCCTGGTTTATTTCTGTCCGCCATGATGCACACCAGCATCCCCTTCGGCCCATCTTATGTTGGCCTGTTCTGCGTTTGGAATGGGGAAAAAAGACTTTTATCACAGATGGGAGGGGTGATCCTGAATGTAATTTGGCAGATCACCTTGTTTACCAAGATTTGGACGATTCTGCGACCCTGCCCCTGCCATAACGACATAGCCACGAGCATGTCCACACACCTCTGGGTGAGCCAGAGGCACCTGCTGTTACTCCACCCACGGAACAGCGGATCGTCAGAGCACCAGACCAGCTCTTACTGCCAATTCGGTGAATTCTGGGGGCGGGAGCGGGTGGCCTGTGTCAGGTAATGAAATATATGCATAGATAAACATCACTGTTCCTGAAAGAGCACCAAAGCGAATAAAAAAGCAAGAAAAGTTAAGTAAGGGACTCTTCCCCTGTTGATCGTAATAAACAGCACAAATTGACCAGGCACATGATGCACCAGGTCACAATGGGATTGCAGTGATAGGCACTGGTGAATCACAGGCAAAGCAATTCCTTTGCTTTTCACTCTTCCTCAGACACAGGACATGGCCACAAGATCACTCAAAATGCAAAATAGCAACAAGGAAAGGAGAGACCAGGAGCCAGAAACATAGCATAGGGTGAATTACAGAGTTCAGTCCATAAACCATTACAGCTTGCCCAAAACCCAGGACCCCAGAGGGAGAGAGACCACTCAAACACAGGGAATTTCCTCTGGAGCATCAAGCGAGACCTTCACATGTAGACACCTTCCCCCACAGCAGCGCGCGAGAGGCTGGTAGATCGTGCTGAACGCCTTCCGTTCACTCCTTGACGATTTCAACTGTCCTCGACACTTTAATCGGCAAAACCGGAGAGAAATGGAGTCGATCATAGGTTCGTACCAGTCCATAAGAGCAGAATTAGACCATTCAGATCATTGGGTTTGTTCCACCGTTCCACCATGGCTGATCCTGGATCACAATCTGCTTTCTTGCCATATCCTTTGACGCCATGGCCAATCAGGAAACAATCAACTTCTGCCTTAAATACACCCATGGACTTGGCCTCCACCGTAATGTGTGGCCGAGCATTCCACTGATTCACAACTCACTGGCTAAAAAAATTCCCCTTACCTCTGTTCTAAAGGGTCACCCCTCAGCTTTGAGGCTGTGCCCTCTAGTTCTGGATATACCCACCATAGGAAACATCCTCTCCGCTTCCACCCTGTTTAGTCCTTCCTACTTTTGGTAGGGTTCTTGTTCTCAGGGCCTCACACGCCACCAAAATATAGATCACAGGCTCCGACAGTAGCAGAGCAATATTTGAAAGGGGAAAGAAAGACATAAATGAAGTGAAAGAAGTGGTTTTGTGAACCGTCTGGAGGACAGTCACATTGTTTACTGGCATCACCATTGCAAATACAGCAGGGAATCACAGCTGCCTGGGTTCAATCCTAACCTCAGGTGCTGTCTGTGTGGAGTTTGCACGTTCTCCCTGTGACCGTGTGGGTTTCCTTAGGGCACTCGGGCTTCTTCCCGCCAAAGGTGTGTGGGATGGTGGGTTAGTTATAAATTGCCCCGAGTGTGGAGCCCAGGAGGGAGCTGATGAGAACGTGGGAGGTTGAAAGGTGAGGTCCGTGTCGGGTGGCTGGCTGAGGTCAGGTCCAACGGGCCTGTCTCCACACTGTGTCTCTCTTTGGCCCTGTGACTGTGAAAGTGAAAGTACTTGTGTGCCGAATGCACTCCAGCAAATGCTGCAAAAAGCTACAAAACAAGACCCAGTGTTGAGAAAGATCTCTGAACAGGCTTTGAAAGAATAAACAGAGCTTGACTAGATGAGGAACTGAAACAGTCCCACTGACTTCATGATGAGCTGTCATATGGGAAAGTGGTGAAGCAAGCGGAGTTACAAGCTACTGATTTTGAGAGAAAACATTTCTGACAAAATGGTCAACATGAGCACAGTCACTGGAAGCTGGATTTAACAGCCCTTGTGTGTACCTCATTGGCAAGTAAAATCATAACAGAAGGAATGATCTTCTGGAAGGTGCTTTGTTATCATAATCAGGACCTGCTAAACCTTCTCATTCAGTACATGGACACTTCTAAGAAAAAGGAAATTAGTTTCCTACTGTTGATTGATAGCGACACATTGAAGTGAAGCACGTGGGCTGATGCCACACCACAACACAAAATGTACAATAGGGGAGCTGAGCTCCGTGTTTGCATGCAGTGGTCACCCAAAGAAATTATTCCTGGCGATGACTCCCCAATTTCAATCTGATATTTTTACAAGCTTTAAGAAGCAGTATAGTACCAAATACAGTAAAATCATTTTCCTTCATGTTATCCTCTTCCAAATGGAACAGGCCTTTGGTCTGTCTGAATGTCAAGGAAACTGTCAGGATGATACATGCTTGGCCAAGCAGAAACTTTTACATTACTGAAGAGTTTACATCTATAAGGCTCTTGGAAAAGAGAGGATGAAAAACACGCTTAATCTTTGGATTCTAGGCTCAAACAGAAACAGTGAAAAGAAAAGGAGGACAAAAAATCAAGAGGTATGTTGTTAAAATCTTAAGTGTGCACGTAAGCACGGTGGATGGTGAATCAGAGAAGCAATGCAGACTGGAGAAAGTGACGCACAAAATCCAAGCAAGTCTGATGAGGAGACAGAACCTTTCTTTGAGTTAAAGTCAGAACCAGTTGATTCAGCACCAACCCCGTAATGAGTAGATACCTTAAACCATTTTTTGTGGTATATTTATAAATGTTCATGAAAAATCCAGCTAAAATTCTGAGAGGTGTACGTACTTTGTACCTCACTATTAAAAGCATATAGAAATCGGGAGAGCAAGGTAGCGTAGCTATATGCATAGAAATAATGGAGATGTATTCTCTGTGTAGATACACTGAGATTCAAGATTCAAGATCAAGAATGTTTATTGTTATTCTTCATTACATGAGTATAAAGAAGAACAAAATGATGTTGCTCTGGATCTGATACATTATAAAAAACACCATAGGCTTAAAGAATGCAATAAATGTTAATATAAACGCAATCCTATAAAACACAAGTAACTGAGTGTGGCTCTATATGCATAGGATTACCTTATGTACAGTGACTTATTGTATATATAAAGTAACACTAGGGGAAGATGTGTCTGAACATAAGGTGACTCTGACAGGAAATGATAAAGTGACTCGTGGCAAGAGGAACTCTTCGAGGTGGCAACAGGGCAGATGAAAACTCAGTAGGATAGTGACTGTGGGTATGGGGTGTGGAGTGTGAATGTAAAGTGGCAGTGCATGGTGAAGGGTCCTGAGGAGCTCTCAGATAAGTGATCCTCTAGGACGGGGGTCGGCAACCCGCGGCTCCGGAGCCGCATGTGGCTCTTTTACGTCTGTGCTGCGGCTCCCTGTTGCTTTGGGAAATAATTGGTTGTGGCGACCCTTTTCCTGGCACATCCGAACCGACTCACAATTAGATAGCCTACGGGGGTTTGCGAGCACAGAGCTTTGGAGCCTCTGCGCCATGGGGGGCAGGTTGAGGGAGGCTTAAAAGTGAGGCTGAAGATTTCGAATAAAGTTTTTTCCTTCGACTGCAGTTACCGACTCCGTGTCGTAATTTTAGCGCTGCGTGTAGCACACCGCTACATGGTCAGTATTTAATTAAAATGTATTTTATGTTAGTTTGTTAGTTTTTGAAATGTAAATCTAAATTTGAAGATTATGGTGATCTTGTACAATCTAAATAAGACTTTGTGGCGACCCATTTCCTGACACATCCGAACCGGCTCACAATTAGCCAGCGTTCAGGCTAAGGGAGATAGCCTACGGGGGTTTGTGAGTACGTGTCTTTTGCAGCATCCGCGCCCATGGGGGGCAGGTTGAGGGAGGCTTAAAAGCAAGGCTGTTTAGTTTGAATAAAGCTATCTTTGACTGCAGTTTACTGACTGCGTGTAGCAACCGCTACAACGTGTTTTTATCGCTGGCTGTCCAGAGGGGAGGTGCTGAAACGCTTTGTCGCGTGTCTGGAAGAAGTGAAAACTTTCCTGGGCAGCAAAGGGCTCACCTTTCCTGAGCTGGAACAGCCAGAGTGGCTGGAAAAGCTACACTTCATGGTAGACATAACAGCGCACCTGAACACGCTGAACACAGCTCTTCAACGGGGTAAGGACGTACAGCCCTGCACATGTTGGAGGATGTTTTGGCATTCGAGCGCAAGTTGACGTTGCTTGCCAGAGATTTACAGAAAGGCACATTGTCTCACTTCCCCAATTTGAGAGAGTTCAAAAAAGGTCACGACATGATAAATTCGGAGTATTTACATTGGGCAATCATCGCAATGCAAACATCGTTTGGGAAACGCTTCTGTGAGTTCAGAGAGGAAAAAAACACATTATCCTTCCTGGTCACTCCCCTAAGCATCGATCCATCCCTACTGAATACGACTGCATTGTCAGGTGTGAGTCAACCTGAACAAGGATGATAAATATTTTAATTGCCTATTATTTTAAGTATATTCATATGCTTTCATTGTTCAGTGAAATAGTCCTTTTATTTTTCAGGTTGACAGCTGGCTGACGTTATTTTTGGTTTGCTGCTGGCGGCAAATTTAAGTTTGGCGTTTTTCATAAATACAAGAAGGACTCAAATAGACTTTGAGTATTTTACTTAAAAGTAACCTTCAACCCAACGTCTTTTTTTCGGAGGTCAACATGTTTTTGTTGCATGCAGAAATGTAATTTCGTTTTCTCTGCAGGAGTTCATCAATTTCATAAATGCAACACATTATAGTTTGTTTATACATAGCATAAAGGCAAAACAAAACGTTGTATGCAGTGTTATTTCATTTTAAATGTCAAACGGGTTTTGCGGCTCCCAGTGTTTTCTTTTCTGTGGGAAACGGGTCCAAGTGGCTCTTTCAGTGGTAAAGGTTGCTGACCCCTGCTCTAGGATAACCTTGTGTTGTAACGACTAATATTGACTGGAATACATAGCCAGTAGCAGGAGTGTGAAGCTTCAGTGTTCAATAGGGATAAAGTCTGGTTTTGCAAATAAACCACTACTTCTTCTTATATATATGCATTTCCAGAACATCAAGGACTTTGCAATGTGATACCAATAACTGGCAATTGATGCATAAGTTACTTGGGTCACCTTGGAACAAACTTATATGCATTCATTTGAGAGAGTTGCTTCAGACATAACAGTGTTGTGACATACATTTTCAATATGTATATTATTTATATTTCCCCCATGATGGCAACCCCTTCAACCAGGCCTCTAAAAATTCATTCCATTTGTGACACAAACTTTTCTTAATTTTACATTTGGGTGCAGGGACCTTCAATAGCCATAACTTCTATGGCCACACACAGCTCAGTCCTGCTACGCACCTTCTGTACTTCCTTCAGTCAGTAAGTTTTGAAGTATGCCCCCAAACCAATTTTGTAAGCAGGCCCTGTGAGGGCAGGATGTTCGTGCTCAGTGCCTGTCAGACTACACTTCCTCAAAGGCAGTCCAAGGGTATATCCAAAGATCCAAAGCAGGTCGAGTAGCCTGCTGCCATTCCGCGGAATTCATGAGTAATTTGATGCTGCTGCTTAAGATACAGAGAAACAATTCCCAGTTATATTCTGATAAGCCTCGGCATTTCCTGTACCCTCTATTTTACCAGAATGTCACCTGACTTCTTCAAACCTGTTTCCTTGAGCTATCTCCACATTATTGTTATTTATTCCCAATAATCTCTTTTTACTGTCAGTACGCTGTTACATAAGGTAGAGATCTTCCTCTCGTTCTCCAACCAGCTAATTAAGTAATCAGAAGTGGGGAAACAGCGTGAATGTTGAACTCGAGCGGACAGAGGGTATCGGACGGAGATCGAAAATCAAGTTGAACGCTGCCACAACAACTTCTCTTTCAACATCAACAAAACCAAACAGCTGACTGTCAACTGCAGAAGGAAGAAGCTGGAGGTCCATGAGCCGGACCTCACTGAGGGATCGGAAGTGGAGAGGGTCGGTAAGTTTAAATCCTTGGTAGTTACCATATCGGAGGATCTGTCCTGGGACCAGCATGGAAGTGCCATCACAAGAGAAGTAAAACAGCACCTCTACTTTCTTAGAAGTTTGTGTAGATTCGGCATGTCATCTAAAACTTTGACCGATAGATGCACAGTGGACAGTACAACTTACTGGTTGCACCATAGCCTGGTTAGCCCTCCCCGCCATTGAGGAGCACTGCCACAAGAAAGCAGCATCCATCATCAAGGTCCCCCATCATTCAGGCCGTGATCTCTTCTCACTGCTATCACCAGGAGCCTTAGGTTCCACAGCACCAGATTCAGGAACAGGTTTTTCCCGACAGCCTCAGGCTCCTTCACGTAGCTCAACTCTGAACAGGTTCCATAGCCTACAGACTCACTTTCAAAGACTCAGCAACTCGTTCTCGGTATTACTTACTTCCTTTACTTGCACATTTTCTCTTCTTTTGTGCATTGGTTCCATGCATATGTTGATGTATAGCTTTCATGAATTACTTTCTTGCATGTGCCTGTGGGAAAATGACTCTCGAAGTATTACAATGATAATAAATTAAATTTATTTTAAATTGCCTTTCATTTATCTTGAAGCACTCTGAATAATGATTCTGCACAGACTAATGACAACAATACAACATACAACAGCAGCAAACTGACAGACAGTCAGGAAGTTTTGTGCAGGATACAGTTCAAATGTTCTAGAAGCTTCTGCGAGATGCTGAACCTCACCCTAAAGGCCATTCTTTATCTGTAAATTTAAACAGAAAACGTTCACCAATGAAGTAAAATACAAATAATTACAACTTCTTCTACCAACATGCATTGTCTAATGAAAATCACTGTCAGCAATAACAGTGGCAAAATTTGCCATCCCTAGGCCGGAAATAATAAAGGTGTTTGCAACGTTGGCAGTTACCTACTGAATGAGATTAACTACTTGGGAGATAATTAGTGCTGAATTCAGAACTTTCTCAATCTCCAGGAGAGTCTAGTGGTAAACTTGTCTGCTGAAAATTACTGGAATGGAATATGGAGGGGACTCTGACACGACGGGCCCATGAATTTATCCCCTGTGTATCTCAGACTAATCAATGAACCTAATCTTCTGTGTCAGCCATCAATTATTTGAGGAGGCTTCCAACTCGACAGCTTCTGAACAGGGGTCCTACACCAGAACTCGAGTAACTCCAGGCTGACAGACCAGTTCAATGCTGCCTGATTGATTCAGGTGATAGCAGATGCCTCAATATGGTTTTCTTCAAGTATTCTGACTAACAAAAAGCAGAATAGCAATTGATACTTGATCTCATTTCTGGTTGTGAGAACTTGCTGGCAAAGAATAGCTGTCACGTTTTCTGACAAGACAACAGTCACATGCCTTTATAAAGCAAACTGTTAAAGCAGCCTAAAACAGGGTATTACCATTCAATTAAAAACACATTCGAATTCATAACCTTATCCTTCTTTAATTTATTTAGGGATACAGTACGGTAACAGGCCCTTCCAGCCCAATGAGCCTGCACCACTCAATCACCCATGTGACCAACTAATCTACGAACTCATACATCTTCGGAATGCAGAAGGAAACCAGAGCACCCTGAGGAAACTCACAGGATCACAGGGAGAACGTACAAACTCCTTAGAGACTGCGGCAGGAATTGGACCCGGCTCGGTGACGCTGTAAAAGCATTATGCTAATCTCTGCGCTGCTAGGCCATGCCGTCGTCCAGGATGGGGAGGTTATTTGGCACTGTGCATGTGTGCAGCCCTTTGAGGGTTATCACATACATCTTGTCCCAAGATAGCCCCTGGTACAGAATTACACTGTGTATGTACTCAAGAAGGGTTATGGGACTTTAAAGTCTTTTTACCTGAAGGATCACAGAAGTATGCATTTTTCGGAGGCACTCTGACAACCTGCAGTTAGTTACCAATGTTACGTTTTGTGCTTTTACCAGTCACAGATAACTTCTCCTCCACTGCTTAACCTACCCTGAGCAATGAACAATAGACTTGGTTCATTTCCACTGCGTAACTATATATATATATAAAACAGTATATATATAGGAAATTATAGAAACATAGAAAATAGGTGCAGGGGTAGGCCATTTGGCCCTTCGAGCCTGCACCGCCATTCAGTATGATCATGGCTGTACCCTGTACCTGCCTTCTCTCCATACCCCCGATCCCTTTAGCCACAAGGGCCATATCTAACTCCCTCTTAAATATAGCCAATGAACTGGCCTCAATTGTTTCCTGTGGCAGAGAATTCCACAGATTCACCACTCTCTGTGTGAAGAAGATTCTCCTCATCTCAGTCCTAAAAGGCTTCCCCTTTATCCTTAAACTGTGACCTCTCATTCTGGACTTCCCCAACATCAGGAACAATCTTTCTGCATCTAGCCTGTCCAATCCCTTTAGAATTTTAGATGTTTCAATAAGATCCCCCCTCAGTCTTCTAAATTCTAGTGAGTATAAGCCTAGTCAATCCAGTCTTTCTTCATATGAAAGTCCAGGAATCAATCTGGTGAACCTTCTTTGTACTCCCTCTATGGCAAGAATGTCTTTCCTCAGATTAGGGGACCAAAACTGCATACAATATTCTAGGTGCGGTCTCACCAAGGCCTTGTACAACTGCAGTAGAACCTCCCTGCTCCTGTACTCAAATCCTTTTGCTATGAATGCCAACATACCTGTTTCCTTTTTCACCGCCTGCTGTACCTGCATGCCCACCTTCAATGACTGGTGTACAATGACACCCAGGTCTCGTTGCACCTCCCCTTTTTCTAATCAGCCACCATTCAGATAATAATCTGTTTTCCTGTTCTTGCCACCAAAGTGGATAACCTCACATTTATCCACATTAAAATGCATCTGCCATGAATTTGCCCACTCACCTAACCTATCCAAGTCACCCTGCATCCTCTTAGCATCCTCCTCACAGCTAACACCACCACCCATCTTCGTGTCATCCGCAAACTTGGAGATGCTGCATTTACTTCCCTCATCTAAATCATTAATATATATTGTAAACAACCGGGGTCCCAGCACTGAGCCTTGCGGTACCCCACTAGTCACTGCCTGCCATTCTGAAAAGGTCCCATTTACTCCCACTCTTTGCTTCCTGTCTGTCAACCAATTCTCTATCCACATCAATACCATACCCCCTATACCGTGTGCTTTAAGTTTGCACACTAATCTCCTGTGTGGGACCTTGTCCAAAGCCTTTTGAAAATCCAAATATACCACATCCACTGGTTCTCCCCTATCCACTCTACTAGTTACATCCTCATTATTCGTCAGACATGATTTTCCTTTCACAAATCCATGCTGACGTTGTCCAATGATTTCGCCGCTTTCCAAGTGTGTTGTTATCACATCTTTGATAACTGACTCTAGCATTTTCCCCACCACCGATGTCAGGCTAACCAGTCTATAATTCATGGGTTTCTTTCTCCCTCCTTTTTTAAAAAGTGGGGTTACATTAGTCACCCTCCAATCATCAGGAACTAATCCAGAATCTAAAGAGTTCTGAAAAATTATCACTAATGCATCCACTATTTCTTGGGCTACCTCCTTAAGCACTCTGGGATGCAGACCAGCTGGCCCTGGGGATTTATCTGCCTTTAATCCCTTCATTTTACCTAACACCACTTCCCTACTAACATGTATTTCCCTCAGTTCCTCCATCTCACTAGACCCTCGGTCCCCTATTATTTCCAGAAGATTATTTATGTCCTCCTTAGGGAAGACAGAACCAAAGTAGTTATTCAATTGGTCTGCCATGTCTTTGTTACCCATGATCAATTCACCTGTTTCTGACTGTAAGGGACCTACATTTGTCTTAACCAACCTTTTTTTTTCACGTATCTATAAAAGCTTTTACAGTCAGTTTTTATGTTCCCTGCCAGCTTTCTCTCATAATCTTTTTTCCATTTCCTAATTAAGCCCTTTGTCCTCCTCTGCTGGACTCTGAATTTCACCAGTCCTCAGGTGAGCCGCTTTTTCTGGCTAATTTGTATGTTTCTTCTTTGGACTTGATACTATCCCTAATTTCCCTTGTCAGCCATGGTTGCACTACCTTCCCCAGTTTATTATTTTGCCAAACTGGGATGAACAATTGTTGTAGTTCATCCATGCGATCTTTAAATGCTTGCCATTGCATATCCACCATCAACCCTTTAAGTAATATTTGCCAGTCTATCTTAGCTAATTCACGTCTCATACCTTCAAAGTTACCCTTCTTTAAGTTCAGAACCTTTGTTTTTGAATTAACTATGTCACTCTCCATCTTAATGAAGAATTCCACCATATTATGGTCACTCTTACCCAAGGGGCCTCACACAACAAGATTGCTAACTAACCCTTCCTCATTGCTCAATACCCAATCTAGAACGGCCTGCTCTCTAGTTGGTTCCTCGACATGTTGGTTCAGAAAACCATCCCGCATACATTCCAAGAAATCCTCTTCCTCAGCACCCTTACCAATTTGGTTCACCCAATTTTTAAGTAGATTGAAGTCACCCATTATAACTGTTGTTCCTTTATTGCACGAATTTCTAATTTCCTGTTTAATGCCATCCCCAACCTCACTACTACTGTTAGGTGGCCTGTACGCAACTCCCACCAGCGTTTTCTGCCCCTTAGTGTTATACAGCTCTACCCATATCGATTCCACATCCTTCAGGCTAATGTCCTTCCTTTCTATTGCATTAAATCTCCTCTCTAACCAGCAATGCTACCCCACCTCCTTTTCTTTCCTGTCTATCCCTCCTGAATATTGAATATCCCTGTATGTTGAGCTCCCATCCTTGGTCACCCTGGAGCCATGTCTCTGTGATCCCAACTATGTCATATTCATTAATAACTATCTGCACATTCAATTCATCCACCTTGTTACGAATGCTCCTCGCATTGACACACAAAGCCTTCAGGCTTTGTTTTTACAACACTCTTAGCCCTTATACAATTATGTTGAAAAGTAATATAGATCAGGCTGACTGTCAGGAGACAAAGAGTGGGATTAGTGGGGGCATTTTATATATATATATTTTTATAAATGTATTTATATATATGTGTGTGTGTGTGTGTGTGTGTATGTGTGTGTGTGTGTCTGTGTGTGTGTCTGTGTGTATGTGTGTGTGTGTGTGTGCGCATCTGTGTGTGTGTCTCTGTGTGTATGTGTGTGTGTCTGTGTGTGTGTCTGTGTGTATGTGTGTGTGTGTGTGCGCATCTGTGTGTGTGTCTCTGTGTGTATGTGTGTGTGTCTGTGTGTGTGTCTGTGTGTATGTGTGTGTGTGTGTGTGCGCATCTGTGTGTGTGTCTCTGTGTGTATGTGTGTGTGTCTGTGTGTATGTATGTGTGTGTATGTGTGTGTGTGTGCGCGTCTGTTTGTGTGTATGTGTGTGTTAGTGTGTGTGTGTGTGCGCGTCTGTGTGTGTGTGTGTGTGTGTGTGTGTGTGTGTGTGTGTGTGTGTGTGTGAGTGTGTGTGTGTGTGTGTGTGTGTGTGTGTGTGTGTGTGTGTGTGTGTGTGTGAGAGAGAGAGAGAGAGAGAGAGAGACCATAAACATAAGAGCAAAATTAGTCCATTTGGCCCATCGAGTCTGCTCTACCACTTCATTGTGGTTGACTTACTATCCCTCTCAACCCCACTCTTCTGCCTTCTCCCCATCACCTTGGCACCCTGACTAATCAGGAACCTATCAACCTCTGCTTTAAGAAGTGTACTCCATGACTTGGCCTCTGTGGCAATGAGTCACTACCCCCCGGCTGAAGAAATTCCTCCTCATCTTCATTCTAAATGGATGTCCCTCTATTCTGAAGCTGTGTTCTCTGGTCCTAGACTCACCCACTACAGGAAACATCCTCTCTATATCGACACTATCAAGGCCTTTCAATACTCCAAAGGTTTCAATGAGATCTCCCTCATTCTTCTGAATTCCAGTGAGTACAGGCCTACAGCCGTCAAATGCTCTTCATACATTAACCCTTTTATTCCCAGAATCATTCTTGTGGGCCTCCTCTTGACCCATTCCAATGTCAACACATCTTTTCTTAGATAAGTGGCCCAAAACTGCTTTCAATACTCCAAGTACGGTTTGACCATTGCCTTATAAAACCTTGGCATTTTATCCTTCCTCTTATATTCTTGCCCTCTCAAAATTGATGCAAATATTGCGTTTGACTTCTTTACCACAGATTCAACCTGCAAGTTAACCCTTGAGGAATGCCGCACAAGGACTCTCATTTAGAAGATAGCTTACACTTCTATTCCTTCTACCTTACATTTCCCTACAGTATATGCCATTTGTCACTTCTTCACCCCTTCTCCCGATCTGTTTAAGTCCTTCTACAGACTCCCTGCCCATCATCTGCAAACATGGCCACAAAACCATTGATTCCATCATCCAAATCATTGACAAAAAACATGAAAAGAAGTGGTTGTAACACCGAACCTTGCAGAAAGCCACTATTCACCAGCAGCCAATCAGAAAAAGGCCCCCACTAGTCCCATTCCTTGTCTCCTGACAGTCAGCCTGGTCTATAATTTCCTTTTTTCTGTCTTCATAGAAACATAGAAAACTTACAGCACAATACAGGCCCTTTGGCCCACAATGCTGTGCCGAACATGTCTTTACCTAGGGTTACCCATGGCCCTCTATTTTTCTAAGCTCCATGTACCTAACCTGGAGTCTCTTAAAACACCCTATCATATTCTCCTCCATCGCCATCACCGGCAGCCCGTTCCATGCATTCACATCCTTGTAAATCTTCTCTGCACCCTTTCTATTGTATCTACATCCTTCCTGTAGTGAGGCGATCAGAATTGAGCACAGTACTCCAAATGGGATCTGACCAGGGTCCTATATAGCTACAACATTACCTCTCGGCTCTTGAACTCAATCCCACGATCGTTGAAGGCCAATGCACTGTATGATTTCTTAACCACAGAGTCAACCTGTGCAACAGCCTTGAGTGTCCTATGGACTCGGACCCCAAGATCCCTCTGATCCTCCACACTGCCAAGAGTCTTAACATTAATACTATATTCTGCTATCATATTTGACCTACCAAAATGAACCACCTCACACTTAACTGGGTTGAACTCCATCTGCCACTTCTCAGCCCAGTTTTGCATCCTATCAATGTCCTGCTGTAACCTCTGACAGCCCTCCACACTATCCACCATGCCTCCAACCTTGTGCCATCAGAAAATTTGCTAACCCATCCCTCCACTTCTTCATCCATGTCACTTACAAAAATCACGAAAAGTAGGGATCCCAGAATAGATCCCTGAGGCACACCGCTGGTCACCGACCTCCATGCAGAATATGACCTGTCTACAACCACTCTTTGCCTTCTGTGGGCAAGCCAGTTTTGGATCCACAAAGCAATGTCCCCTTGGATCCCATGCCTCCTTACTTTCCCAATTAGCCTTTCAGGGAGTACCTTGTGAAATGCCTTGCTGAAATCCATATACACTACATCTACTGCTCTTCCTTCATCAATGTGTTCAGTCACTCCTCAAAAAATTCAATCAGTCTCGCAAGGCATGCTGACTACTCCTGATCATATTATCTCTGTCCAAATGTTCATAAATCCTGCCTCTCAGGATCTTCTCCATCACCATACCAACCACTGAGGTAAGACACACTGTTCTATTATTTCCTGGGCTATCTCAACTCCCTTTCTTGAATAATGGAACAACATCCATAACCCTCCAATCCTCTAGAACCTCTCCTGTCCGTGTTGATGATGCGAAGATCATCACCAGAGATTCAGCAATCTCTTCCCTCGCCTCCCACAGTAGCCTAGGGTACATCTCATCTGGTCCCGGTGATTTATCCAACTTGATGCTTTCCAAAAGTTCCTACGCATCATCCTTCTTAATATCCACATGCTCAAGCTTTTCAGTCCACTGTAAGACATCCTTACAATCGCCAAGATCCTTTTCCACAGTGAATACTGAAGCAAAGTATTCATTAAGTACCACTGCTATCTCCTCAGGTTCCATACGTACTTTTCCACTGTCACTCTTGATTGGTCCTATTCTCTCACGTCTTATCCTCTTGCTCTTCACATACTTGTAGAATGCCTTGGGGTTTTCTTTAATCCTGTCCACCAAGGCCTTCTCATAGCCCATTCTGGCTCTCCTAATTTCTTTCTTGACTCCTTCCTGTTAGCCTTATAATCTTCTAGCTCTCTATCATTACCTAGCTTTTTGAACCTTTCATAAGATTTACAACAGCCTTTGTACACCACAGTTCCATACCCTACAATCCTTTCCCCGTCTCATTGGAATGTACCTATACAGAACTCTCCTGAACATTTGCCACATTTCTTCCGTACATTTCCCTGAGAACATCTGTTTCCAATTTATGCTTCCAAATTTGTGCCCAATAGTCTCATATTTCCCCTTACTCCAATTAAACACTTTACTAACTTGTCTGTTCCTATCCCTCTCCAATGCTATGGTAAAGGAGATAGGGTTGTGATCACTATCTCCAAAATGCTCTCCCACTGAGAGATCTGACAGCTGACCCGGTTCATTTCCCAATATCAGATCAAGTACAGCCTCTCCTCTTGAAGACTTATCTTACATATTGTGTCAAGAAACCTTCCTGAACACACCTAACAAACTCCACTTCATCTAAACCCCTCACTCTAGGGAGATGCCAACCAATATTGGGGAAATTAAAATCTTCCATCACAACAATTCTGTTATTATTACACCTTTCCAGACTCTGTTTCCCTATCTTCTCCTTGATATCCCTGTTACTATTGGGCGGCCTATAAAATACACCCAGTAGGGTTATTGACCCCTTCCTGTTTCTAACTTCCACCCTCAGAGACTCCATAGACAATCCCTTCATGTCTTCCTCTTTTTCTGCAGCCATGACGTTATCTCTGGTCAACAGTGCCACACCCCCACCTCTTTTCTCTCCCTCCCTGTCCTTTCTGAAACATCTAAAGCCTGGCACTTGAAGTAACCATTCCTGCTCCTGAGCCATCCAGGTCTCTGTAATAGCCACAACTTCATAGCTCCAAGTACTGATCCACGCTCTAAGCTCATTCGCTTTGTTCATAATACTCCTAGCCTTAAAATAGACAAATCTCAAACCATCGGTCTGTTCATGTCCCTTCCCTATCACCTGCCTATCCTCCCTCACACTCTGTCTCCAAGCTTTCTCTATTTGTGAGCTAACCTCCTCCTCCCTAGTCTCTTCAGTTTGGTTCCCACCCCCCAACAATTCTAGTTTAAACTCTCCCCAGTAACCTTAGCAAACCTCCCCACCAGGATATTGGTCCCCCGGGATTCAAGTGCAACCCGTCCTTTCTGTACAGGTCACACCCGCCCCAAAAGAGGTCCCAATGATCCAGAAATCTGAATCCCTGCTCCCTGCTCCAATCCCTCAGCCATACATTTATCCTCCACCTCACTCTATTCCTATACTCACTGTCACGTGGCACAGGCAGTAATCCCGAGATTACTACCTTTAAGGTCCTGCTTCTCAACTTCTTTCCTAACTCACTGCAGTCTGCTTTCACGACCTCCTCCCTTTTCCTGCCTATGTCATTGGTACCAATATGTACCACGACCTCTGGCTGTTCTCCTTCCCACTTCAGGATATCTTGGACACTATCAGAAACATCTCAGACCCTGTCACCTGGGAGGCAAACTACCATCCGAGTTTCTTTCCTGCGTCCACAGAATCTCCTGTCTGACCCCCTGACTATAGAGTCCCTATTTCTGCTGCCTTCCTCTTCCCTTCCCTAGCCTTCTGAGCCACAGGGTCAGACTCTGTGCCAGAGGCACGGCCACTGTTGCTTCCCTCAGGTAGGCCGTACCCCCCCAACAGTACACAAACAGGAGTACTTGTTGTCAAGAGGGACAGCTACAGTGGTACTCTCTAGCCTGTGACTCCTGCCCTTCTCTCTCCTGACTGTTACCCACTTATGTCTCCCCAGGCCCCGGGGTGACTACCTGCCTATAGCTCCTCTCTATCACCTCCTCACTCTCCCTGACCAGACAAAGGTCATCGAGATGCGTCTCCAGTTCTCTAATCTGTGTCTAAGGAGCTGCAGCTCGATGCACCTGGTGCAGATGTGGCCGTCCAGGAGGCCAGGAGTCTCCCAGACCTTCCACGTCTGACACCGAGCACCGAAAACCAGCCTCACACACATACTTCCTGTCTGTATTCTCCTCCAGCAACCTACCCGTTAACACCTGAGCCCTGTTGAGCCATAGGCCTTCCTACTCTGTCTCCCTCCACGCTGTCTCCTTCTCGCTGTTCTCACTGACTGATGCCCATGCGCTTGCGCAGTTGTGCCCAGATCAAACTGCTGAAGTAACCTTCCTCCCTTCTCACAGAGTGGAGTGGTGTTTGTAATTTCCCGGCTCTCCAGAAGCACTCCAAGATTAATGAATCTTGAAAGATCATTATTAGTGCTTCCAGAATCTCTTCAGCCACCTCTTTCACAGTGTAGTCCATCTGGTCCAGTGACTTATCTACCTACAGGCCTTTCAGCTTCCTGGGCACCTGCTCCTTAGTAACAGCAACTACACTCACTTCTACCCCCAACACTCTCGAATTTCCAGCATACTGCTGGTGTCTTCCACAGTGAAGACTGATGCAAAATACTTATTCAGTTCACCCACCACTCCTTTGTCCCCCCATTACTACCCTTCATTTTTCAGTGATCCAATATCCACTCTCTCCTCTCTTTTATACTGCATATATTTATGCTGTACATCTGAAAAAAACTTCTTGTATCATCTTTTATTTTATTGTCTAGCTTTCCTTCACATTTCATCTTTTTTCTCTTTGTGGCTTTTTTAGTTGTCTTCTGTTGGTTTTTAAAAGCTTCCCAATCCTCCAACTTTCCACCAATTTTTGCTATATTATATGACCTCTTTTATCTGTTGTGCTGTCTTTGATTTCCTTGTCAGGCACATGCTCTCAGAATGCTCCATCTTTAGGACGTATTTATCCTCCACTTCCTGAATTGTCCCCAGAAACTCCAGCCATTCCTGTTCTGCCATCATCCCTGATAGTGTCCCCTCCCAATCAACTTTAGCCAGCTTTTCTCTCACGCCTCCTTAATTCCTTTTACTCTGCCATAATACTAATATTGTGCATCTGACTTTATCTTCTCCCTCTCAAATTGCAGTGTCTCCTAAGGGTTCCTTTACCTTAAACTTCCTAATCAAATCTGGCTCATGATGCAAACACAATCCAGAATTGCCTTTCCCCTAATGGCCTCAACCACAAGCAGCTCTAAATAGCCTTCTCATAGGCATTCTACAAATTCCTTCTTTTGGGATCCAGCACTAACTTGATTTTCCCATTCTACTTGCATATTGAAATCCCTATGGCTATTGTAACACTGACCTTTTTACATGGATTTTCTATCCCCTGCTGTAATTTATACCCCCCAACCTGGCTACTGTTTGGAGGTCTGTGTGTAACTCCCATGTAGAGTTCCCATGTAACTCCCATGTATAATGTAAAATTCTACATCTTCTGATCCTATGCCACCTCTTTCTAAGGATTTGATATCATTTTTTACCAACAGAGCCACTCCACCCCCTCTGCCTACTTGCCTGTCTTTATGGTAGAAGGTGTATTCTTGGATTAGGCTCCCAACAATGATCTTCATTCAACCACGACTCAGGGATGCTCATGTCTTACCTGCTGATCTCTAAGTGTACTACAGGATCATTTACCTTACTCCATGAACCGCATGTGTTCATATATAACACCTTCAGTCCTCTATTCATCACCCTTTTCAAATTTGCCCCATGATACACTCCAACTCATCCCACTGACAGCAATTTTGTTCCATTATCTGCTTGTCCTTCCTCACAGTCTCACTACGTACTGCATCTACTTGTATAGCAACTGCCCCATCACTGTGGCTCCCATCCCCTTGCCAAATTAGTTTATACCATCCCCAACAGCTCTAGCAACCTGCCCGTTAGGATATTGGTACCCAACTATAACCTGTTCCTTTTGTACAGGGCATACCTTCCCTGAAAGAGATCCCAATATATTTCTTATTGTAACTCGTGGTACAGTATGTTTTACATACTAGACTGTACTGTTGCCGCAAGACATTACATTTTACAAAGTATGTCAGTGAAAATAAACCTGAATCTGACCATAAGCTACACTGCACAGCACATTGCTCTACCAGACTGTAGCCAATTGACAACTTAGGCCCATGAAACACTTTTGACGCAACAGTTTTCTGTACTAACCATGAATCCCTTAATTCCCTGAAAAATCCAAAAGTGTATCAAACCCTTCCCCAAAGAGAATCTCTGTCACCTGGAATGATTGGAGTAAGTGTTTAAAGAACCAGCAATGAAGTATCAAAAATTTTGAGCAATGAAGACTGATGAGAGATGCGAAGGGGAATACTTTGAGGACATAGTGGAGGTCCTTTGATTGAAACCTCTTTACCAACATTCTGGAGGATTTGCTCATTTTATTGGGGGTAAAAGAAAATGTGTAGGTCATAGAGAAATAGATCAGGGGAACAGGCCCTTCAGACTATCAAGTCCACACCAGCTATCAACTACCCACAAAGTGCTGGAGGAACTCAGGTCTCTGCCCAAAACATTACTGCTCGGCATCAATGCTGCCTGACCTGCTGACTTACTGCGGCATTTTGTGTGTGCTGCTCTGGATTTTCAACATCTACAGAATCTCTTCTGTTCAGCTACCATCTAGGTATACTAACCCTACTTTAGACCCTTTTATTTCATTCTCCCTTTGTCCTCATCAACTCCTCCTAGATTCTAAGACTCAGTTTCACATAGGGGACAATTTTCTACCAATGCGCAGGTATGTGGGAAGAAACCGCATGTATTCACAGGGAGAATGTTAAAGCTGCCAACAGACAGCACCCGAAGACAGAATGACCTCAGATCGCCAGCTCTATCACAGATAGAACCCTTTAAAATCTAATTCTGTCAATAATGATGCTCATATGGTCCGTTCAAAGGTCGATATTGTTAGCAAGAGGTCTGACACCAGGAAACTATTTGATGTACTGGTATAGATTTCAGTCGGAAATCTTGGTCCATTTTCCTGATGAGGGCAGGATTTCAATCTCAAAAGATATTTAATGTGATTTTATTTGCATAAAATAAGTCTATACATTAAAAAAACATGCACTCTAATTATGAATTTCTAGGTATTAATATTAAGAAAATGAGGAGTGCCCTAGGTTTAAAAATAAAATGTTATAAATACGGAAATGCATTGAAAGAAAATGTGGAGGAAAGCAAACAGAATTGGGGGTTGTATAAACCGGGTGTAAAGTACAAGAATCAAAACAGAACAATAAATTTGTACAAAACTGTGCCAGCTTTGAATTAACACAATTAGACAACCCAATGTTTAGAAGGGATGTACAGTGTGTTCACTGTAAACAGTATTTACCAAGGGAGTGCTGGAGATAGGAAACTTTAGTTATGAGGCAAAAGTTAGAATCCTAAGATTATTTCCAATGAAACAAACGAGAACTCAGCTGAAATTTAATGGTGGTTTCTTTTTAACTATGAAGTTTTTTTAACGGAGTGAATTGGAGATTACATTCTTGTGTTATTGAAGCTGGAATCTGTTAACTGTTGAAGTAAATCATCTGTTGAGGTTGGTTACAGGAAACACCTTAGTGCTGTAATGTGTTTTGCGCGTGCGAAGACCCCTCCAGTTTGCACAAGGCATACCAGGCGCACCATCCCTTAAGTTCGAATGACAGCTCGGTGCAACATTCAAAATGTCACACAATAAGGCAGAGCCAGGTTCAAATCACATCGCAGTAGTTCCTCCTTATCTAGTTGTCAATGGAAATGTGTCATTAAACAGCTAGAAGGAAGGGGAAATTCCAATTCAAATCCAATGCTGAAATCAAATTCAAATCCAATGCTGAAGCATCTGAAACCATAGTCAGCTAGCCAAATACCAAAAAATATCATTCTTTTTGGCTTCCTCCTGAAAACACCATCATCACAAAATCTAGCCTCCTGCTAATTTTGATACACTCTATCTTAAATAATCGGAGGAAGTAAAAACAGGAGTTAACCGTTTCAGTTCCTATTACCTGCTCCATCTCTTGATATGATTGTGGCCACTCTTTTATCTTAGTGGCATTGCACTGACACTATTCATATCTAAAAGGTTTAGAACTCTATCTTGAATATACTCGACAGCTGAGTAAAGACTTCCAAAAGATTCGCTATACACTGAGTAAGGAACCTTTCACTTTGAGACTGTGACCTTTGGTTCTAAACACCCCTGTCAATTCGGTCAAACACTGTAAGGATTTTGTACTTTTCAATTAGATCAACTCTCGTTCTCTAAGCAAGAGCGTACAAGCTCATTACGAGGCAATCTCTCATCATCTTGCAAGCCTTCACTGCACTTCATCTGTCACAAGTATATCCATCCTTAATTAAAGTTTAAATGTATAAAATGTAATAATATAAAGGAATTCTGATAGAATTTCACCAGTGCCTTATAATGGAAACAAGATACTTCACTCAATTCCTCTTGAATTAATAGACAATGCGACGTTTGTCCTCCTAATTGCTCACTCACAGCACCTGCCTGTTAACCTTCATCACTTCATGGACAAGGGCACTAGGCCCCCCCGAATACCAACTACAGACTCTCAACATTCAAAGATATCATTTTGTTTTTTTACCTCAGTGAATGACTTCAATTTTCTCTATATTATATTCTATCTGCTATATTATATTCCATGCTTCTCATCCAAGTCGTTGATGGCCGTTGTGAGAAACTGGGGCCTCAACACCAGTCCCATGACAACTGGTTGGTCAAAGCTGCCCAACATGAATATAATACACTCTTATTTACACTCAGTGACACCAGAAAACACAGCTCATTAATGCAAATATCTAATCAGCTGATCATATAGACATGGTCAAGAGGTTCAGTAATTGTTCAGACCAAACGTCAGAAAGGGAAGGAAATGAAATCTGATACTGACCATGGAGTGATTGTTGGTGCCAGTTGGTTTGAGCATCTTAGAAACTACCCATCTCCCGGGGTTTTCACGTAAAACGATCTCTCGAGCATGGTGTGAAAAACAAAAAAAAACATCCAGTGAGTGGCAGGTCTGTGGGCAAAAGTGATTTGTTAATGAGAGGGGTCGGAGGAGAACGGCCGGACTGGTTCAAGCTGGCAGGAAGGTGACAGTAACTCAAATGACCGTGTGTTATAACAATGGCGTGCCGAAGAGCATCTCTGAATGCACAACACATTGAGCCTTGAAGTGGGTGGGCTGCAGCAGCAGACGATCATAAATATACATTCAGTGGGCATTTAATTGGGTACATGAAGAATGTAATAAAGTGTCAGTTTTCTGTCAATTAACCAATTCTTATTTTATATGATTAAGTTTAATCCCAGTACTACAAACTCTAATTTTGTTTAGTAATCTGTTTGCCACCTTATTGGATGACTTCTGAAAACTATCTCGTTCACCCTTAATTAATCTCTCAGATACAGACTCATAAAACATAAAATAGAAGATGATCCACATTGAATCTGCCCAGTTCTGTTCCATATTCGATGCTCACTTTAAAACAGATTGCAGCGTTTTCCTGATAACTGATCCCAGGTAAATGGTTCACAGTTTTTATGACTACCTTCCAATTTGTTCATCTCTAGTCTTTGTGAGGAATCCGTGGAATTTTTAAAGATAATACCCAGTGCATCCCCTGTTTCCATTGTCATAAACTTCAAAACCCTGGGATGCAGACCACCAGGTCCTGTTATTATGTTTCTGTCCCATTATTTTCCTCAATACTCATCCTTCTTTGAACTCCTCATTCACATTTGGCCTCCATTATTTCCAAAAAGTTTTCTATGGTCTTATCCATAAATTCTTAATTTTTTTTCACAATTTCCTTATTCTCCAATGTAATGTCTTCTCTCTCTGTCTGCAAGCAGCCTGCATTTTTATTCCTGTTATGTCTATGTATCTCCAGAAGCATTTGCAGTCTATAGGTTGCACTCATATTCTATTTCCCTCCGCTCACCGATGCCTTGCTTCTCTTTTGCTTAATTTACTATTGTCATTCTCAGGGCCACATTACAGGCCTTTTCCTGTAACCTAATACCTCAGATTTAGAGAGAATCACTACACAGGACCAGGCCTTCTGCTCCATTGAACAGGTATTGAACATCAAGCGGCCCTTTTCAAAGTTCAAGAAACAAAAGTTCAAACTAATATTTATTATCAGAGTACATACATATCACCACATACAACCCTGAGATTCTTTTCCCTGCCGGCACACTCAGCAAAATCAGTGGAACAGTAACGGTAAACTGTGAAAATGAAAATATATAGCAATAAATAACGAGAGTCAAATCAAATCAAGTTTATTGCCATTTACCTACATATGTGTATATAACCATATAATGTATATAGAAATGAGACGTTTCTCCGAACCAGGGTGTAAAGCACAACATAACACATGGTAACTTATAAGGACAAGGATAAAACCTACAGATGAATCAGACATATATAACTAACTAACATATGTTAATATTACATATTGTAAGGTACGGAGCAGATTAACCAGTGACACTTGGAAAACAATGTGACAGGGAGTTCAGAAGCCTGGGGGAAGAAACTGTTTCTCATCCTGACCATTCTCGTTTTTATGCATCGTGGTCTCCCGCCTGACGGTAGAAAGTCAAAGAGGATGCTGAATGGATGGATGGATGAATCCTAAGGGCCCTGCATGTGCAGCTCTCCTGATAAATGTCTACGATGGATGGTAAGGAGACCCCTATGATCCCCTCACCTGTTCTCACAGCGCTTTGTAGGGCCCTCTGGTCCAATGCTTGACTGCTCCCGTATCAGATGCTCTCAGGATGCTCTCAACAGTGCCCCTGTAAAACACAGTTAAGATGGGAGGGGGAGCCTCATTTGCCTCAATCTTCTTAGGAAGTGAAGGCACTGATGTGCCTTCTTGTTCAGGGAGGTGATATTAAGGGATCAGGCAAGGTCATCTGTGAAGTGAATCCCAGGAATTTGGAATACTTAACCTTATTTGTGGAGAAGTCATATATTCACAGTAGTTCATCTGGACCTTCCTGAAGTCCACAATGATTTCTTTTGCCTTCTCCACATTCAGGCTTGGGTTGTTCTTCTCACACCAATCCACTTCCTCTCTGTACTCCATCTCATCATTGCTAAGGCCAACCACTGCTGTGCCATCTGCAAACGTGATGACATAGCTTGAGCTGAATCCTGTGACACAGTCACGCATCAGCAATGTGAACAGCCAGCAGGCTGAGCACGCAACCTCAGGGAGTGCCAAGATAACGAGATAAAAAGTCCTTAAACTGACATCATTGGTTGTGTGAATGCCAGAAATTGAATGAGTGTAGTTGTTCCCTCGGTTCAAAAGCCTGATAGTTGAGGGGCAATAACTGTTCCTGAACCTGCCCTGAGGCTCTCGTACCTTCTAGCTGATGGCAGCAGCAAGAAAAGGGCATGGCCTTTGTGGTGAGGATCTTTGATGATGGATGCTGCTTTTCTATGACAATGTTTTATGTAGATGTGCTCAGTAGTTGGGAGGGCTTTACCTGTGATATACTGGGCCGAATCCACTACCTTTTCCTTAATCCTATAGCATCCAATTCTAATTTCAATTCTTCCTAGATCCTACCACTCACCCTCACTGTCAGGGCAATTTACAAAGGCCAAATAACTTCTCTAGTCATGGCCGCACCACTTTTCCTGGTTTTTTTTTTGTCTTTCAGGGATCTTAAATGGTAACATTGCATATTTAGTGTCACAATTATTTTAAAGTGCTTTTCCAGACTACCACCACCAACTCCTGCTTCATGCCTTCAGTTAATTGAAGTCACCTTTAAGATGCTGCAGTGTTTGTTTTAGCTGACAATCAGTGGTCAATTTATTAGGTACACATGTACACCTGCTTATTACTGCAGATAACTAATAAGTCAATTATGTGGCAGCAACTTGGTGCATAAAAGCATGCAGACATGGTCAAGAGGTTCAGTTGTTGTTCATACCAAACATCAGAATGGGGAAGAAATGTGATCTAAGTGACTTTGACTGTGGAATGGTTGTTGGCGCCAGATGGGGTGGTCTGAGTATCACAGAAACTGCTGATCTCCTGGGATACTGACACACAAGAGCACACAGAGAATGGTGTGAAAAGCGTAAATCATTCAGTGAGCAGCAGTTCTGTTGGGGGAAATGCATTGTTAATGAGAGAGATCAGACAGACCACTGGCCATGACTCTCAGGTCATTACGCTATATTGTATTTTTGTGACTGGATTTTTTACTGCTAACATAATTATACGTGTTGTATGTGTGTTGTGCTGTGTGTGACTGTCGGTACTCTGTTTTACACCTTGCCCTGGAGGAACGCTGTTTCATTTGGCTCTATTCATGTATACGATTGAATGACAATTAAACCGGACCTGATTTGCCTTGTGCTGAGAACGGCCAGACTGGTTCAAGCTGACAGGAAGGCAACAGTAACTCAAATGATGACACGTTACAACAGTGGTGTGCAGAAGAGCATCTCTGAAAGCACAACACATTGAACCTTGAAGTGGATGGGCTACAGCAGTGAAAGACCATGAACATACACTCAGTGACCACTTCATTAGGTACAGGAGGCATTTAATAAAGTGGTCACTGTGTAGATCCACCAATCTGATTCGACTCGTTGATTTCTGTGCTAAGATCGATCTTCTTGATTGCCTTTATACCACTTTTTAATATCTTCATAATAACTGTTCCCTTTACCATTTTTACTATTTCTTCTGGAAGTTAAGTAATAAAGAATACTTAATTCCTAATCTTGCAACATGTTTTTGCAATGGCCATTAGAGTATGTTCTTTATTTCTATTTGTGCTAGTAATCCACCTTTCTTGTAATGAATCTTGTGTACATTCAGAAAAAATGAACTTCATTTTTGTCCCTTTATCAATTAGAGCCATGCTTTGTCTCCAATTG
The DNA here is from genome assembly GCF_030144855.1 of Hypanus sabinus. Taxonomy (NCBI): domain Eukaryota; kingdom Metazoa; phylum Chordata; class Chondrichthyes; order Myliobatiformes; family Dasyatidae; genus Hypanus; species Hypanus sabinus. Next base: position 22,134,801 of record NC_082722.1, read on the forward strand.
GAGAATATTTGATTTTTATAGGCACTGACCTTAACGGAGTTTGGTTTTCATTGATCATTTTGATACCATAGTCTGTAAATTTCTGAATTTCACCTCATCAAAACCTAATATTTCACATTTTAAAACTTTTTATACAAATAGTTATAGAGTCAGGCAGCATGTAGAACTTTGACCAATGATGAGCAGGGTTCCCATTTTAACAAGTCCTGCTTGTTTGTGTTTGATCCGTAACATTCTAAACCTCCCCTATCTATCTACCTGCCCAAGTACCTGCGAAGTGACATTAATATACCCACCTCAGCCACTTCCTTTGGCAACTCTTTTCCATATTCTGATCATCAGCTGGCCATCCTCCAAACCACAAATCAACGACTTGGTATTTCTATAGCTATTTCCTCACTATATCTAAATCCCGGAAGCTGTTACCCAGAAGCATTGTGTGCACCTTCCTAGAAGGACTGCAGTGGTTCAGGGGACTGGCTTAGCATCACCTCCCTAAGGATGGACAATTTTAGGGATCCGCCTTTCTAGCAATGTCCACTTTCCACAAAACCTAATAAGTTTAACACTGCTGCTGCACTTAAAAAGATTGCAGTTTTAAATTCAAAGTAATCCTGGTCAGTAGTGAGATTTAATTCTGCTAGCCATGTGTAGGCCATCCCTGGCTTATGAATGTCCAACTTTTGTACACCACCTACATATGAACGAGCTACCATAACTTTAAGTCCAATGTACGTACAGAGATCCATTCCTATAAATGACAGATCTAGCACCTTTATCTCTCCCTGTTCCTCCCCCCGCCCCCAACTTTTAGTAAGTGTTCTTTCTTATCCTTGATGCCATTCATTATAATACCATGCAGGTATCATTACCATCTTGAGACTTTTTACATACTTGGACAAAACTGACTTATGAGTGTCTGTAAAAGTGAAACCAGTACATTATCCTGGGATGATCTGTATTGTAAAGATCACAAGATAAGAGCTGAAAGGTTTAAATGCTGTTTATTTCAATATTTTATCTGATAGTTTTACAGCCCTGTTTCTTCCTGGCCGTGACAGTTTTTCCATCACATTTGGCTGCACATGAGTCCTAACTTGTCAGTGCAAGCTGATACGTGTTTACTGAAGAGCTTCTGGAATTATTCGTCCCAAGTTGCCCTTCATTACCCCATGGGACCTATCCTCATTTACATACTTACATAAAATTGCTGTTTTAATTGTACGTTTACAGAAATGCATCCACATAATTTGCAAGGCCCAGAAATGTAAGCAAGTATGTTGTGTAAAGAATGCTTTTTTAACTCTTTATAGAAACCAATGGCCTTGAGATGAAGGATCTCAGCCCAAAATATTGACTTCTTATTCCTCTCCATAGGTGCTGCCTAAACTGCTGAGTTCCTCCAGTATTTTGTGTATGTTACTCTGGATTTCCAGCAACTATGAAATCTCTTGTGTTTATGATGTTCATGTAGTTCTACACCATTCCTGTCAAAAGCTAAAATCAAAAGATTGCAGATGCTGGTAAAAACAGAAAACACAGGAGATGCTCAACAGAAGAAGCAGCATTGCTGGAGATGTAAGCAAAGACTATTCCAGGTCATTGACCTTTCATCAGCCTGCCAATATCTTGAGATAGAATCTGTTATAAGATGCAGAGAGGAGGAGGAGGAAGATAGGACAAAATAGAAGAAGCTAAGATCAACTAAATGGCAAAAGGAATGAGATTGCAATGTGAAAGAGCATTGGAAAGGGATTAATGAATGCCAAGTGGTCATTTTGGAGGAAGCATTGAATTGCCCTTACAATGCCTAGCAATAGAAAATAGATTTAAATAAGGTGCTTAAAAATAAATTAATAGCTGACAATTCATGCACAAAATTGATATATAACTTCAAACACATGGCCCAAAAGACCAATAATCTAATGTAAACAGAGCAGCTAATTTGCACAAATGGTCCCAGAAATGCTATGAAGGTAATGACCAAATGACATCGTAGTGATGCTGATATAGAATAAATATTCATCATAAGAAGCAGAAGCAAGTTGTCTGGTCTCCTTCACCATTCAAGATCATGGCTTATCTTCACACCTCAGGACTACTTCTCCTCTACCAATCTTGGATTCTCTTAAATATCTAAACATTTTTCCTTGTCTGTCTTGAATGCATTGACTGTATACCATGCTTCCACAGTCCTGGTGGGGAGTTTTATTGTTTCAATTTCTCCTGAGTATCCACTTGACTCATGTTTTTCAATCCCCTAGTTTGGGGAGAAACCAACCCTGCAACAGGCTTGTATATTTCAGGGATCCTACCACCAGACATATCTTTACCTCCCTCTCTGTTTTCCACTGGAATTTCTCTCTCCATGGTTCCCTTGCCCATTCCCCACTGATCTACCTCCAGGCACTTATCCCTGCAAGCGGCCAAGGTGCTACACCTGCCCAGTCACCTCCTCCTTCACCTCTACTCAGGGCCCCACGCAGTCCTCTCAGGTGAGGCAACACTTCACCTGTGAATCTGCTGGGGTTGTCTGTTGAGCCCAGTGCTCCCAAAGCAGCCTCCTCTACATTGTTGAGACCCGCTGTAATTGGAGTCCGCTTTGTCAAGCACCACTGCTCCATCCGCCAGAAGCAGAACTTCCCAGTGGCCAAACATTCTAATTCCCATTCCCATTCTGACGTGTTGGTCCATGGCCTCCTCTTGTGACATGATGAGGCTACCCTCAGGGTGGACGAGCAACACCTTATATTCTGTCTGGGCAGCCTCCAACCTGATGGCATGAATTATAAAACCACTATAAAACCATAAGACATAGGAGCAGAATTAGAACACCTTCCTTCTTGTTATGTCCTTTGGTGCCCCGACCTATCAGGAAATTATCAACTTCTGCTTTAAATATAACCACGGACTTGGCGTCCACTGCAGTCTGGGGCAGAGCATGCGACAGATTCACCACTCTTTGGCTAAAATGATTCCTCCTTATTTCTGTTCTAAAAGGTCACCCCTCAATTTTGAGGCCATGCCCTTTAGTTCTGGATCCCCCCATCATAGGAAGCTTCCACTCCACATCCACCTTATCTAGTCCTTTCAACACTTGGTAGGTTTCAATGAGATCCTCCCCCCCCCCCCCATATTCTTCTAAATTCCAGTGAGTACAGGCCCAAAGCTGCTAAACACTCCTCATATGTTAACCCCTTCGTTCCCAGAATCATCCTCGTGAACCTCCTCAGGACTCATTCCAATGACAACACACCTTTTCCGAGATAATAAACCCAAAACTGATGACGATACTCCAAGTGTGGTCTGAATAGTGACTTATTCTCCTTGCTTTTATATTCTATACCCCTGGAAATAAATGCCAATATTGCATTTGTCTTCTTTACCACAGATTCAACCTGTAACTTAACCTTCTGGGAGTCTTGCACGAGGACTCCTAAGTCCATCTGATGTTTGAATTTTCTCCCCATTAGTTAATAGTCTGCACTATGTTCCTTTTACCAAAATACATTATCACACCTTTCCAACACTGTATTCCATCTGACACTTTTTTTGCCCATTCTTCCAATTTGTCTAAGTCCCGCTGCAATCACATTGCTTCCTCAGCACTACCTACCCCTCCACCTATCTTCGTATCATCTGCAAACTTTGCCACAAAGCCATCAATTCTATTATTCAAGTCATTGACAAATAATGTAAAGTGTAGCAGTCCCAATACCGATCCCTGAGGAACACCACTAGTCACTGGTAGCTAACCAGAAAAGGCTCCCTTTAGCCTCCCTCAATACTTACTGCTTGTCAGCCATTCCTCTATCCATGCCAGTTTCTTCCTATAATACCATAGGATTTTATCTTGTTAAGCAGCCTCTTGTGTGATACCTTATCAAATGCCTTCTGAGAATTCGAGTAAATGACATCCACTGCCTCTCCTTTTCCACCCTGCTTCTTACTTCCTTGAAGAACTCTCAGGCAAGAATGTCCTTTACAGAAACTATACTGACTTATTTTATCATTAGTCTCCAAGTACCCCAAAATCAATTCCTTAATAATGGACTCCGACACTTTCCCAACCACTGAGTTAGACTAACTGGCCTATAATTTCCACTCTTTTGCCTTCTCCATTCTCAAAGAGTGGAGTGACATTTGCAACTTTCCAGTCCTCCGGGACCATGCCAGAATCAAGAGATTCTTGACAGATCATGACCAATGCATTCGTTATCTCCTCTGCAACCTCTCTCAGGACACTGGGATGTATCTCATCTGATCCAGGTGACTTATCCACCTTAAGACCTTTGAGTTTGCCTAGCACTTTTTCCTTTGTAATAGCAATGGCACTCACTCCTGCTCCCTGACACTCATGGACCTTTGGCAGTGGTTAGTGTCTTCCACAGTGAAGACAGATGCAAAGTACTCATTAAGTTCATCTACCATCTCTCTGTCCCCCATTACTACCTCACCAGCATCATTTTCCAATGTCAACTCTCACCTCCCTTTTACTCTTTATATAACTGTAAAAACTTATAGTATCCTGTTTTATATTATTGGCTAGTTTCCCCTCATATTTCATCTTTTCCCTTCTAAAAGCTTTTTTAGTTGTCTTTTGTTGGATTTTAAAAACTTCCCAATCATCCAACTTCCCACTCATTTTTGCTTGAGTTTTATGCAGCCCTTAATTCCCCTTGTCAGCCACAGTTGCCTACCCCTTCTATTGGGAATACTTCTGTGGGAAATAACTATCCTCTGCCGAGTGAACAATTCCCTGAACCTCTGCTCAGTATCATCCCCACCAGTATCCTGCTCCAATCCGCCTGTGCAAGGTCCTCTCTGATACCTCTGTAACTCGCTTTATTCCATCGAGATACAGGTGCAGGGTGATTTACGCTTCTCTCTCTCAAACTGCAGTATGAGTTCAATCATATTATGATCACTGCCTCCTAAGGGTTCCTTTATGTTAAGCTCCCTAATAAGATCTGGGTTATAACAATTTCTTAACAGCAAAAATATTTTTCACTCACCTTCCCCTCTACTTCTGTTCCCCACTCTGGCCTCTTATCTCTTCTCTCCTGTTTATCCCCAGCCCCTGGATCCCCACCTCATTTCCCTTCTCCTATGGTCCACTCTCCTGTCCAATCAGATTCTTTCCTCTCCAGCCCTTTACCTTTCCCACTTACCTGGCTTCACCTATCACCTTCTAGCTATCCACCTTCAACCCCCCCCCCCCACCTCACCACCACCCCTCTTTTTAATTCTGGCCTCTTCCCTCTTCCTTTCCAGCCCTGATGAAGGGTCTTGGCCTAAAACATCAATTGTTTATTCACTTCCATAGATGCCGTTGGACCTGCTGAGTTCCTACAGCATTTTGTGTGCATTGCTCTGGATTTCCAGCATCTGCAGATTATCTTGATTATATGTTACACTCAATTCACTTATCCAAATCATTGGTATAGATTTTCAGCAGCTTAAACCCCAGCACTGATCCCCTTTATTTGGTAGTGCTGGATTAGGGTGCAGAATTAGTATTTTTCTTGTCAACTTTCCTTTGATGCTTCTATATTTTATATAATTACCTATAAACATGTAACTGTTCTGTGAATTTTCTAATAATTACAAAAAAGTTGCTAGAATCAGCATTTTTCTAGAATCTTCTTAGTTTTCTGTCACAGATGTCACACTACTTGAATCTGGCTATTTTATTGGTGAATTGTTATCAATGGAATTTCTGTCCTCTCCAGACTGAGTATGAAATGAGCACGACTACATGGCCTTTTATTTATTCTCTTAATGCTTCTTCATCTTCTTTGCTCTTGTATCACTTTATAAACAGCCGTAAGCAATAAGTTTTATGCCTCTTTCTCGACTTCCAAAGAACCTTTGGATTGCAAAAGCAGCAGGATGCACAGCAGTTTAATTGTTAGTTTAACACTAAATGCCGAATCAAACCAATAGCAACAGCACTATACTGAAAGCAAAAAAAAAAATCATTGTTCTGAAAAAACAATTGTCAGTTGTCCAGGAAGTGTCCTTACATTGATCATCTGCAACTCACATCTTGAGCTAAAAGAGCTTTTGTTTTCCTGATATCTATGTCTTGCAGCAGCCTGGAGGATGAAGCCTGCCCAGGCTTGGTGCTCAGCATCGCTGACAACAAGATCGTGATTGCTGCATCACTTGGTCACAGCCTTCTGCTGTCCCATTTATTCCTGTTCCCCACTTTCTGTCCATTAACCAATTATCAATCAATGTCAGTATATTCAAGGTAAGTCTGTTATCAATGTACATACACGTCACCATATGCAACCCTGAGATTCATTTTCTTGTCAGCATTCACAGTAGAAGAGAGTAAGACGATAGAATCGGTGGAAAAACTCCACTCAAGACTGACAAACAGCCAATGTGCAAAAGAATGCAAACTGCAGCAATAATTAAATAGGAAGTACTGAGAATGTGAGTTGTACAGTCCTTGGGAGAGAGTGCCTAGGTTGTGGAATAAGTCCAGAGATGAGATGAGTGAAGTTATCCACACCGGTTCAGGAGCCTGATGGCTGAAGAGTAATAACTGTTCTTCAGCCTGGTAGTGTAGTGTGGGCCTCCTTCCCGATGGCAGCAGCAAGAAGAGAGCACGGCCTGGATGGTGGGGGCCCCTGATGACGTTTGCTGCTTTCTTCTGGCAGTGCTCCATGTGCTCAATGGAATTTCCAGGAACGATAGATCTGCATTCCCAAATCCTTCTGCTCTGCTACACTCCTCAGTGCCCTACCGCTCTCTGTGTAAATCCTACCCTGGTGTGTTCTCCCAAAGTGCAACACATCACACTTGTCTGAGGTACTTTTTCTTGCAGGTATTCACAAGCAAACACAATAGGATCATTGAAAAACTACAAAACCAAGAAAAGTTGATGAACAACCAGTGTGGAAGACAAACTAGGCAAATAAAATACATAAGTTAGTGAATAAATAATACTGCGAATATGAACTGTAGAATCCTTGAAAGTAACTCCACAGATTACGGATCCAGTTTAGAGTTGAGCGAAGTTATCAACACTGGTTCAAGAGCCTGACGGTTGAAAGGTAATGACTGTTCCTTAGCCTAGCGGTGTGGGGCCAAAGGCTCCTGTACCGTCTTCCTGACTTATTTATTTAGTTAGTGATACAAAACCCTTTGAGCCACATTGCCTCAACAACACCAAACAATCCCAATTTAATCAACCCTAACCTAATCAAAAGACAACTTACAATGACCAACTAACCTACCTGGTACATCTTTGGACTCTGGGTGGAAACTGGAGCGGCTGGGGAAAGCTCATGCATTCTGAATCAGGATCAGGTTTATTATCACTGGCACTTGATGTGAAATTTGTTAACTTAGCAGCAGCAGTTCAATGCAATACATAATCTAGCAGAGAGAAATGATAATAATACTAATAAATAAACAAGTAAAACAATCATGTGTATTGAATAGATTTTAAAAACATGCAAAAAACAGAAATACTGTCTATTAAAAAAAGTGTAGTAGTGTCCAAAGATTCAAAGTCCATTTAGGAATTGGATGGCAGAGGGGAAGAAGCTGTTCCTGAATCGCTGAGTATCTACCTTCAGGCTTCTGTACCTCCTACCTGATGGTAACAGTGAGAAAAGGGCATGCCCTGGGTGCTGGAGGTCTTTAATAACGGACGCTGCCTTTCTGAGACACCGCCTCCTAAAGACGTCCTGGGTACTTTGTAGGCTAGTACCCAAGATGCAGCCGACTAGATTTACAACCTTCTGTAGCTGCTTTCGGTCCTATGCAGTAGACACCCCCCCCCCCCTCCACACCCACACCAGACAGTGATGCAGGCTGTCAGAATGATCTCCATGGTACAACTATAGAAGTTTTTGAATGTATTTGTTGACATGCCAAATCTCTTCAAACTCCTAATAAAGTATAGCCATTGTCTTGCTTCTTTATGACTACATCAATATGTTGGGACCAGGGTAGATCCTCAGAGATCTTGACACCCAGGAACTTGAAGCTGCTCACTCTCTCCACTTCTGGTCTCTCTGTGAGGATTGGTACATGTTCCTTCGTCTTACCCTTCCTGAAGTCCACAATCAGCTCTTTCATCTTACTGATATTGAGGGCCAGGTTGTTGCTGTGGCACCACTCCACTAGTTGTCATATCTAACTCCTGTACACTCTCTTGATTCTACCAACAATGGTTGTATCGTCAGCAAATTTGTAGATGGTATTTGAGCTATGCCTAGCCACACAGTCATGTGTATAGAGAGAGCAAGGCAGTGGACTATGCACACACCCCTGAGGTGCACCAGTGTTGCGCGTCAGCGAAGAGTATTTGTTATCACCAATCCACACAGACTGCAGTCTTCCGGTTAGGAAGTCGAGGATCCAATTGCAGAGGGAGGTACAGAGGCCCAGGTTCTGCAAGTTCTCAATTAGGATTGTGGGAATGATGGCATTCCACAGGGAGGACGTACAGGAGCTCCTTACAGAGGATGTCAGAATTGAACTCCAAATTCTGATGCCCCGAGCTGCAATAGTATTGCGCTAACTGCTACACTACCATGTCACCCGATGGCAGTAGTGAGAAGAAAGCATGGTCTGCAATGTGGGGTTCTTGATGATGAAGGCTGCTTTCTTTGCAGATTGTGCTCAGTGGTGGGGGTGGGGGCAGGGGTCTTTACCTGTCATGGACTGGACTGTATCCACCACTTTTTGAAGACTACGCAAATGCTGTCTGCTCTAATTTTGCTGAAATTATCTCTGATGTGGCACCTTATTGAAGTTCAAGCGCATCAGCAGGTTCACATTATCTTTTCTGGTAGTTGCAACTCATAAATCATCAATATTCTCACCAAATATAACTTCCCTCTCATAAATCTATATTGACTCTGCCTAGAACTTATCTTCCTTAAGACCATGAGATATAAGAGCTGAATTAGGCTATTTGGCCCATCAAGTCTGCTCCACCATTCAATTATGGCTGAATCCTTTTTTCCCCTCAACGCCATTCCCTGACCTTCTTCCTGTAACCTTTGGTGCTGTGGCAACCTAGAACATATCAAGCTCTGTCTGTCTGCCTTAAGTACACCTAGCAATGTGGCCTCCACAGCTACCCATGGAAACAAATTTCACAAATTCACCAGCCTCTGGCTAAAGAAATTTCCCCACACCTCTGTTTTAAACGGATTCCCCTCTATCTTGAGGCTGTACCCTCTTGTCCTAGACTCCCCCACCATGGGAAACAACCTTTCCACATCTACTCTGTCTAGGCCTTTCAACATTCGATAGGTTTCAATGAGATCCCCCTTATCCTTCTGAATTCCAGTGAGTACAGACCCAGAGCCATCAAACGCTCCTCATATGATAACCCTTTCATTCCTGGAATTATCCTTGTGAACCACCTCTGGGCCCTCTCCAATGCCTTTCTCAGTTGATGAGCCCAAAGTGGTTCACAATACTCAAGATGAGACTTCACCAGTGCCTTATAAAGTTTCAGCATCACTTCCCTGCTCTTGCATTCTAGACTTCTTGAAATGAATGCTAACATTGCATTTGCCTTCCTCACCATTGACTCAACCTGCAAGTTAACCTTTATGATGTTCTGCACAAGGACTCCCAAGTCCCTTTGCATCCCAGATTTTTGGATTTTCTCCCCATTTAGAAAATAATCTGCACATTTATTTCTACTACCAAAGTGTAGGACTTTGCATTTTCCAACATTGTATTTCACTTGCCATTTTCTTGCTCATTCTCTTAGTACCTGTTTCTTCAGTGCTACCTGCCCCTCCATTAGACTTCGTATCATCTGCAAACTTGGCAACAAAGCCATCTATTCCATCATCTAAATCATTGATATACAGCATAAAAAGAAGCGGTCCCAGCACCAACCCCTGCAGAACACCACCAGTCACTGGTAATCAAACAGACAAAGGTCCTTTTATTCCCACTCGCTGCCTCCTACCAATCAGCCAATGCCCTAACCATGGTAGTAACTTTCCTCTTGGTCTAATGAGCAGCCTCATGTGTGGCATCTTGTCAGAGGCCTTCAGAATGTCCAAATATACAACATCCATTGTATCCCCTTTATCTCTCCTACTTGTAATCTCCTCGAAGAATTCCAGCAGGTTCATCAGGTAAGATTTTCCCTTAAGAAAACCATGCTGACTTTGTCCTACCTTGTCCTGTGCCACCAGTCACTCCATAACATCATCCTTAACAATTGACTCCAACATCTTCCCATCCACTGAGGTCAGGCTAACTGGTCTATAATTTCCTCTCTGTTGTCTTCCTCCTTTCTTAAAGAGTGGAGTAACAATTGCAATCTTCCAGTCCTCTGGCACTACCAATGCCTCCACAATCCAAGTGCCTACAGTATATACCACTTCCTTTATAACAGATTTCAGAACTTTCCTTACTACTGATATCAGATAAATGTCTTTTTTTAATTTTTCTGTCATTTCTTAAGAACTAATGTTACATTTGCTCCCTCCCAATGCAGATTTATTGCATCTCAGTCCCAATGAGTTCTCCAGTATTAATTTTACCACGGATGTACTTTTTAAGCTCCTTGCTCAGTCCCAAACTGCAATCCACTGTTTCCTAGTGGTTTTTGGTATTATTTGACAAAGGCAAAATATCTGGTTAATTTCTCTGCCATTTTTTTTTCACCAGTGTAATTTCTCCCATCTCAGGCTAAAAAGGACCAACACTTACTCTTATTAATTCTTTTTTTAATCAAGATAAGCTTTTATGATCTGTTTAAGTTTCTCACTAGAACTGGAATTGTACTTCCCCTTTTCTTGCCAGGGCCTCCCTTTCCCAGTTCCTCGCACTTACTCAAATTCTGCCATTATCATTTTTACCTTTGACTGTCCATAACTTTTCTTGATAGCTGGACTACTTAAATTTATACTTCATTCTTTAAGTATCACTTTTATTTTCATCTGTTGAATAATGATGTTTTCATGATCCAAAGTTTCTTCAGAGGTCAAGAATGAGGTATAAAACTTGCATATGGCTGTTTCATTAAGTATTACAAGAATGAAGATGAATAAAGATAGAACAGAGAGAACGAAGTAAAGACAAACGTAAAAGAGTTGTGGTCATCTCATACTCAGACTAGAGATAACAAAATTCCAATGATAACAATTACCCTATAAAATAGCCAGATTCAAGTGGTTTGACACCTGTACAGAAAACTAAGAAGCTTCTAGAATACAGAAACAACTGTATCATAATTATTGGATGATTCACTGAACAATTACACACAATCTACACACCAATCTAATGCATCTTTTAATGTAGTTTATTTTGACAATATTCAAGATTCTGGTTTTAGACATAGGAAGGAAGAACAACCAGCTTTACTTCCATAGTGCTGGGGAACTGTTTTCAACTACCTGAGAGGCAGAGGAGGCTTGAATTTAATACTGAATTTAAATCCAGAAGACAATGGCAGATATGGATCACCCATTGCTCCAGGTCAATTCTATTGATTCAATATAACTGAAATTTTGGAAAAAGGCTACAATGCACTTATGCTAATTTATTGCATATGTAATATATGCTGCTAACGATGAATTTTCACTCTCCCTTCACCAGCATAACAGTGTTGCTTAATTCTCTATAGCGTTTGAACAAGGTAGGTGCATCAGACTGCTGAAACAAAAGGTTAAAGATCTCAGTGAACACTCCAGCCAGTTGATCAGCACAGGTCTTTAGTTCTCAGCCAGGTACCCCGTCTGCTTTCTGTAGGTTCACCCTCCCAAAGGGTGCTTTTGTGGCAGCTTCAGTGACCAAAATTACAGGACCATCGGGGGCTGTGGGAGTTCATGATGGTTCCTCCATGTTTTGATGGCCAAAGTGAGCATAGAAGCCATTGAGCTCCTCTGAAAGTGAAGACGTGTTGTCACCTATGTCGCTCTGTAAGAGCTGTGGTAGGATTCAAGCCCTGCCACAGCTGTCGAGCGTCCTGCAGTGATTCCAGTCTAGCCTGGAACTGGCACATCACCCTTTCCAGTCAAGTCGCCTTGATTGTCATTTCAACCATTTACAGTCCATGGTAAAAACGAAACAACGTTCCTCCAGGACCATGGTGCTACATGAAACAGCACAAATCTACATTAGACCAGACCTACACGGGACTATATAAAGTGCACAAAACAGTGAAGACAGTACAATAATTAATAAACAAGACAATGGGCACAGTAAAGGGCAAAGTACAATATAATAATAAATGATGTAAATGTAGATATATATGTAAACTATGTTTTAGCAGGAATTGAGAAAGAAATGAGCAAAAACGGCAAAGGGAGGTGTGTGTGCGTGTGTGTGTGTGTGTGTGTGTGTGTGTGTCTGTGTGTGTCTGTGTGTGTGAGTGTGTGTGTGAGTGTGTGTGTGTGTGTGTGTGTCTGTGTGTGTGCGTGTGTCTGTGTGTGTGTGTGTGTGTGTGTCTGTGTGTGTGTGTGTGTGTCTGTGTGTCTGTGTGTGTGTGTGTGTGTGTCTGTGTGTGTGTGTGTGTGTCTGTGTGAGTGTGTGTGTGCGCGTGTGTGAGTGTGTGTGTGCGTGTGTGTCTGTGTGTGTGTGTGTGTCTGTGTGTGTGTGTGTGCGTGCGTGTGCGTGTGTGTGCGTGCGTGTGCGTGCGTGTGTGTGAGTGTGTGTGTGTGTGTGCGTGTGTGTGTGTGTTAGTGCGTGCGTGTGTGTGTGTGTGTGTGTGTGTGTGTGTGTGTGTGTGTGTGTGTGTGTGTGTGTGTGTGTGTCTGTCAGACTAGACTCTGGGAATTGAGGTGTCTAATGGCTTGAGGGAAGAAATTGTTACACACTCCGGAGATCATACCTACACCTCCTGAAACTGTCTTGGTGACCAGACCCGAATGCCTCCGACCTGGCCCTCAGCAGATTGCAGATCTCATCCAGCCCTTCTGGTTGGGGAACTCTGAATAATTCTGTGGGGACACACTCGTCCATGACTATTTTTATAAAGTCTGTGACAACCATGGTGTACTCGTTCAGATCCACAGATGAGTCTGGAATATGGGCCAGTCCACCAACTTGAAGCAATCCTGTAAGCCACTCCTCTGCCTCGCTTACTAACTTCTGCCTGTATGCAGGTAGGAACAGGACGGCCAAGTGATCAAACTTTCCAAAATGCGGTCTGAGCATAGAACAGTAAGCATTCCTCATCTTAGTATGCAGTGGTCTAGTGTATAGGACCTCTGGTGCTACAGGTTATGTGCTGATGATAATTGGGCATATAACCCCTGCACTCCAAGAATCTCAACCTGCTTACCTCTTCATGCGTCAGTTGAATGAATCCTTGTAAACCTCCTTTGGTGAACTACATATACCTGTCTGGACATGCCCCTCCTGCTGACTGCTCCTGTGGCTCCTCCCACTGACCCCGGTATAAAGGCGATTGGGGCCTGAGCCCGGCCCTCAGTCTCCAGGATGTAGCATGGTGGTCAATTGTTGCTTGTTCTTTCTTCCAGTCAATAAAAGCCAATATCTCGCCTCACGTTTCGGAGAGTTACTGATGGTGCATCACCTCCTCTGCACTCTTTCTATGTTAATGGCACCTTTCCAATAATTGCAGATCTATAAAACTCTGGTTAGACTACACTAACACTAACGTGCTCAGGTCTGATTACCTTATTGTAGATAGGAAGTGGAAGCTTGGCTGAAGCATGCAGAGGAGATTTACCAGGATGCTGCCTGGATTAGAGAGTGTGCAGAGGAGATTTACCGGGATGCTGCCTGGATTAGAGAGTGTGCAGAGGAGATTTACCAGGATGCTGCCTGGATTAGAGAGTGTGCAGAGGAGATTTACCGGGATGCTGCCTGGATTAGAGAGTGTGCAGAGGAGATTTACCGGGATGCTGCCTGGATTAGAGAGTGTGCAGAGGAGATTTACCGGGATGCTGCCTGGATTAGAGAGCATGTCTTTTGAGGAATGGTTGAGTGAACCAGGGCATTTCTTTATGGAGCAAAGGAGGAGGAGAGGCAACTTGATAGATTACAAGAGGCATAGATAGAAAGGGCAGCCAGTGCCTTAATCCTGGAGCGGCAATTGCTGAAGACGAAGGTGAATGGAAGAAGGTTTAGGGCAGATGCCAGAGGTAGGGTTTTTACACATTCAGATAGATGCCCAGAATGCACTGCCTGGGTTGCCGGTAGGTGCTGATCCAAGAAGGACACTTAAGATGTAAGGAATTAGAAGGCCTTGGGTTGTCTCGGAGGAAAAAGTTAGATTGATTATGGATACATAATTAATCACAGCCTGAAGGAAGAAGCTGTTACCCAGTCCGACAGTCCCAGTCCTGATGCTTCTGTACCTCCTTCCTGAAGGTAGTGGGTCAAAGAGAGTGGGGGATGGGCGGTAGGGATCCCCAGCAGTGCTTTGGGCACTTTGTCTGCATCGGTCCTGGTAAATGAAAGAGATGCCAATAATCTTCTTGGTGGTTTTTACTGTCCTCTATAGGGCTTGCAACCTTTGTATCACACAATGATGCATCCAGACAGGACAATCTCAATGGTGCTCCTGGAGAAAGTTGGTAGAGTGGGGATACCTGAATCTCCTGAGTGTAGACATTGCAGTGAGGTGGTGTTATGGGTCCAGGTTAGATTTCCGTTATGTGCACACGAAGGAACTTTGTGCTCTTTACTCTCTCCATGACAGAGCCATTGAGGTGCAATGGAGAGTGGTTGACCTGTGCCTTCCTGAAGACCACAATCATCTCTTTGGCTTGTCCACGTTGAGACTCAGGTTGTTCTCACACCATTTGACAAACCTCTCTGCCGCCCGTATACCATCTCATCGTCATTGCTGATGAGGCCAGCCGCTGTAGTATCGTCAGTGAACTTGATGATGTGGTTTGAGCTGGATCTGGCAGTGCAGGAGTGAGTCAGCAGTGTGAACAGCAGCGGGCTGAGCTGGGGTGAAATTGTACTCAGCGTGATGGAGCTTGAGATGTTGCTGCCAACTTGACTGACTGGGGTCAGACCACGATCCAGTCACAGAGAGTCCCATCGAGGACAGTTCACCTACCAGCCTCGGAGGGATGATTGTTTTAAACATTGAGCTGGGCGAATAATATTCGTAACCTAATGTACTGGAAACTAGATTTGGATTCACCTGTGTGCCCACAGTGGGTAAATTTGGAATGTAGTGAGGTTAAGGGATATTCTATATTTTCCGTTCTTGGTTCTTTTCTTCCTATTGATTTAGCCAAATTCAATAAACAGATATCTAACCCTGTTGTTAAACATACACTACGAATTTGGTTTCAATTTCGCAAATTCTTTAATCTGAAAAACTTTGCTCTGGACAGCCCTATTTTATGTAATTTTTTTTTCAAACCTTCATTGACAGATCAAGCTTTTAGTATATGGAAAAGGAAAGGTATAAAATGTTTTCGTGATCTTTTTTTTGAAGGTACTTTGATGTCTTTTGATCAACTATCCAACAAATTTGAATTACCTAAATCTAATTTTTTTAGATACTTACAAATTAGAAATTTCTTACATAAAATTCTTCCATCTTTTCCTAATTCAACTCCATCGGATTTTTCAGATTTGATTTTTACTTTTAATCCTTGTCAGAAGGGATTAGTAGCTTTTATTTATAACATGATTATGAAGATACAGCCAGAAATATCGGATAGAATTAGACAAGAATGGGAAAAAGAACTTCGATGTAATATATCAACAGATAAATGGGAAAAAATTTTACAAATGGTTAATTCCTCTTCTATTTGTGCTAAACATGCTTTAATACAATTTAAAATTGTACATAGAGCTTATATGTCTAAAGATAAGCTTGCCCGATTTTACTCGCATATTAATCCTCAATGTGACAGATGTCACTTAGAAGTGGCTTCATTGACTCACATGTTTTGGGCATGTCCCACTTTACATAACTATTGGAAGGACATCTTTGATGTCATTTCCTCAGTATGGAATATCGATTTACAACCCCATTTTATTACTGCAATTTTCGGTATACCAAATGAAGATGGCAATCAGCTTTCCCCTTCAATCAGACGAATGATTGCCTTTGTAACATTAATTGCCAGAAGATCTATATTACAAAACTGGAAAGAAGTAAATCCTCCTACTACATTTCAGTGGTTCTCCCAAACCATTTCTTATTTGAGTTTGGAAAAAATCAGAAGTACTATCTTTGATTCTTCAATTAAATTTGAAGAAACCTGGGGACCATTTATTCGACACTTTCATATGAATTAATTTGGCCTATTTCAGATCCTTTTCTCTACTTATCCTTGTTCAGGTATGGAGTTCCGGAGTTCTTTTCTTGACACCTTCATATATTTATAAAGTGCTATTATTGCCCATGTTAGTTTAGTTTAGTATTTTTTTTTCAATATATATTTTTTCTCATATATAATTTCAATTTTTTTTTCTTTTTTCGATGATTATTTTTGTTTTTTTTTCATATATATTTATATAGACTTGATTGATTTATGTACCTTTTGTCGATTGATGTTTAATAGGATATTATTATCCTATTACTAATGTAATCTCAAGTTTATTGAATTTGTAATCTGTTCATTATTATGTGTTGTTTTTTTTTATATATGAAATTTAATAAAAAGATTGAAAAAGAAAGAAAGAAACATTGAGCTGGAGTCGATAAACAACATCCGGCATATGAGGCATTGTTTTCTGGGTGGGAGAGGACGGAGTGGGGGTGCCAAGGCTAAGGCCTCATCAGTGGACCTGTCTGAGTGGTAGGCAAATAGGAAAGGGTCCAATATAGCAGTAAGGTGGGATTTTTATGATCCACAATCCACAATGCTCAAAGCGTTTCATGATTTTTGAATCAGTGCTACTGTATGGTGATCATTTAGGCCGGTTACTGTTGCTCTCTTGGGCACCGGAATGATGCTGGTTGCCTTGAAGCCTGCAGGGACTGTTTCAGAGAGATCTAAAGATGCCCGTTAAGACCTCTGTTAGCTGGGCCGCACAGTCCCTCAGCACGACCTGTTATGTCGTCTGGCCCTGCAGCTCTGCACGGGCTTACCCTGGCTAGGGTAAACACACACTATTTTGTGCATGGCTGTATTCTTTTCAACCCCAGTCTCCTGCCTTTTTCCTTTAAGTCTCAATCCCCTTACTGATCAAGAACCTATCAATCTCACCATTGACCTTTGGTGTCACAACAGATTCAGCACCTTCTGGCCGAAGTTCATGGTAATTCTAAAAGGACGCCCCTTTATTCTGAAGCTGTGCCCTCATATCTAAATCACTGAGCAACAGAAACATCCCCTTCTATCCAGGCCTTTCAGTATCCAGTAGGTAACACTTCTGTGAAGGGTTAGAAAGAACCAAGCTTCAGCTGTTTTAACCACAACCTGGTTCATGGACATCTTTTGGGACAGAAAATCACTGAGTAGGTGTCTTCAGGCTTCTGTACCTCCTTCCTGATGGTAACAACAAGAATAAACACTTAGACATGAGAATAAATACTTCGCCATAACAATAACAGACCAAAGGCAAACTACTGGAGGAACTCTGTGAGAAATGGACAGCCACAGACGCTGGAGCCCGAGTTCCTCCAGCTTTTTGCATGTCCTTCCTCAGATGCTGCCTTATCCAGTGAGTTCCTCCAGCAGTTTGTTTTTGCTTTATATTTCAGCCTCTTGTCTCTCCAATGACTGCCCTGAAAGTAAACCATAGAATTGGAATTGATTGTTGTTGGAAAAAAAACTTGTCCTGCATACCATTTTTACAGATCAAATTGTTACACTGCGCTGGGAGGGAGCAGAATATAAAGTGTTACCCTTACAGTGCAGTACCTTACACCTCAAATCGAGGTGGGTTGTGAGGTCAAGAGTTCAGTTTATCAACCTAGGTAACAGTTCAATCGCGAGGTATAATCTGCCCCTGAACCTGTTTCCAGGCTTTTGCATTTTTGCCCGATAGGAGAGGGCAGCAGAGAAAATATCCAGGTTGTGAGGGGCCCCAGGTTTTACTGGCTGATCTACCGAAGCGACGAGAGGGGCAGGCAGAGAAGAGACAAGTTTTGGTGATGTGCTGAGCACACAAGATGCTGGAGAGAGAAGAGACAGACCCCGCGTCGGGGGGATCAGGTCCGGGTCCGGGTACCGGAGTCTGAGAGAGAGGAGACAGACCCCGTGTCGGGGGGATCAGGTCCGGGTCCGGGTACCGGAGTCTGAGAGAGACCAGACAGACCCCGTGTCGGGCGGTCCGGGTCCGGGTACCGGAGTCTGAGAGAGAGGAGACAGACCCCGCGTCGGGGGGATCAGGTCCGGGTCCGGGTACCGGAGTCTGAGAGAGAGGAGACAGACCCCGTGTCGGGGGGATCAGGTCCGGGTCCGGGTACCGGAGTCTGAGAGAGACCAGACAGACCCCGTGTCGGGCGGTCCGGGTCCGGGTACCGGAGTCTGAGAGAGAGGAGACAGACCCCGCGTCGGGGGGATCAGGTCCGGGTCCGGGTACCGGAGTCTGAGAGAGACCAGACAGACCCCGTGTCGGGGGGATCAGGTCCGGGTCCGGGTACCGGAGTCTGAGAGAGACCAGACAGACCCCGTGTCGGGCGGTCCGGGTCCGGGTGCCGGAGTCTGAGAGAGAGGAGACAGACCCCGTGTCGGGGGGACCGGGTCCGGGTACCGGAGTCTGAGAGAGAGGAGACAGACCTCGCGTCGGGCGGACCGGGTCCGGGTCCGGGTACCGGAGTCTGAGAGAGAGGAGACAGACCCCGTGTCGGGGGGACCGGGTCCGGGTGCCGGAGTCTGAGAGAGAGGAGACAGACCCCGTGTCGGGGGGACCGGGTCCGGGTGCCGGAGTCTGAGAGAGACCAGACAGACCCCGTGTCGGGCGGACCGGGTCCGGGTGCCGGAGAGAGAGGAGACAGACCCCGCGTCGGGCGGACCGGGTCCGGGTGCCGGAGTCTGAGAGAGACCAGACAGACCCCGTGTCGGGGGGACCGGGTCCGGGTGCCGGAGTCTGAGAGAGACCAGACAGACCCCGTGTCGGGCGGACCGGGTCCGGGTGCCGGAGAGAGAGGAGACAGACCCCGCGTCGGGCGGACCGGGTCCGGGTGCCGGAGTCTGAGAGAGACCAGACAGACCCCGTGTCGGGCGGACCGGGTCCGGGTGCCGGAGAGAGAGGAGACAGACCCCGCGTCGGGCGGACCGGGTCCGGGTGCCGGAGTCTGAGAGAGAGGAGACAGACCCCGCGTCGGGCGGACCGGGTCCGGGTCCGGGTGCCGGAGTCTGAGAGAGACCAGACAGACCCCGCGTCGGGCGGACCGGGTCCGGGTGCAGGCAGCCGAGTGAACGGGAGACGGGGCGGGGCGGGGCGGGCCGGGGGGCGGTCCCGTGTCAGGTGCAAGCTGGCGTCACTGGCTCATTGCGCTGAGGCGGTGTCGGCTGGCGGACGGGGAGTTGCGGCTGGCGGAGCAGTGGAATGCGAGCGGGCGAGGCGAACTCGGGCCAGAGCAGAGATTAGTTTGCAGCGGACACGCCACGCGAGTCGCGGAGATGGAGAAGCGCTACTTCAGCATAGCCGAGGTGCAGCAGCACGCCTCGGCCGAGTCCTGCTGGATCATCCACGAACGGCGGGTGTACGACGTGACCACCTTCATCCCGCGGCACCCGGGCGGCCAGCAGCTGCTGGCTCAGCGGGCCGGCCAGGACGTGAGCCGGGACTTGGAGGGGCCGCCGCACCGCCACAGCACCAACGCTCGCCGCTGGCTGCAGCAGTACTACATCGGGGATCTGAGGCGGGATGGCGAGGAGGAGGGAGAACTGGAGGAGTTCAGCCAGCAACGACAGGTGTGAAGTTGTTTTAAAGTTGTTAAATATGCATCTTCCAAGTGTGAAAGTTGTCACTAATGCCCCCGTACTCCTTCCCTAATCTTCGCGTTCACCGTTATTGTAGCGCCACCTGTTAAGTAGGATTTTTGTGCAATGTCATTTCTCCGAGGGAGTGAAGGCCACCGGTTGCCGACTGCTATTGTTTAATTTCTTCATAGCCCCCTTACACAGAGAGAGCAACGAAAGTAAACAGACTTGCCCGTGTGGAGCAGCGCGATATGGGGGGTGGGGATGGTGTGTTACTTGTGAGATTTGGAGGAGAGACGCATTGAAGTGGTGTATTTCAGTAAACAACACACCTGGAATGGCCGGCTGTTCTCCGTAACCTTTCCAGAATGCTAGTACAGTATGTTGTTTCTTTTCTGTTTGAGGAACGCTCCTGCTATACAGTATCTGCAATAGATCGGATCCGGGCTGCGTGCGGGGAAATTACAACAGCGTGGCGTCCCCTGTCCGTGTCAGCCTTTAAAACATTGTGGAGTTGGTGACCGAGTTTTTAAACTTGAATTCAGACCGAAAGTATCCCGGGGAGGGAAAAAAATGCTTAGGCATGTGAGACAGTGAAAAGCGGAAATTGGTTGAAAGAGATACAAAATCAGGCAGTTTTAAACAGTATGTTGGACGATTGGATTTGTGCGGTGGTTCCTGCCTTGGAGAGACAGGTGCAGCGAAAAGCTTGTTTAAAGGGCGTTGACCGCTGCAACAAACCGGTTGAGCAAGTACGAGGGGCCCACGGTTTACATTTATTTCTCGCTTCTTCCCGTTCCCCCACCGCGTCTGTTTTATTGGTCTGCTGCGTGGGGGGGCGGGGAAACCGAAATAAATTTGAAGCTCTTTTAAAATGCCGCTTCAGAGTAAATCGAAGGCATCCAGATTCCAAAGCGAAAGACTGCGATCTGATTATAAAATGCTACAAGAAATTTTTTTCTGCAAAATTAATTTAACCCTGGGGAGCTGCATTGTTTTAAAGTCTATTATATATAAATTGACCACTTAGTGCGCACTTCCAGATTATTTGATAAAAAGAATAATTGAATATGCGGGTTCCTTGCAACACACTGGCATTTTCCATGAGTTTGTCCAATTTCGTTCGAAAACTGCCATTGAATCTTGTTCTTTCAGGCAAGGCGTTCCCGTCACACTCGTGATGTATGTGCTAATTTGATTTTTTTTAAAGTATAGATTTGCTAGTTCTAGTTTCTATATTTGTTAACACTCAGAAGCTGCTGTAAGCAGTTTTTCATCTATTCCAGTGGGTTTTGATCGCCTCTCCGCTGCCCTAGTTTACATGACTTGTCCCCGCGAACGTTCTTGTAAGTCAAATTTGTATCCTTGCCGCGCCATCTCAGCTGAACTGAACGTGTGCCACCAGCTGAGGCCAGGCTCATTTTAAATCAAAGCAGTGGTCAGTGGGTGAAATGTTCCCTGCATCATTCTCCATGCCTTTGTCACTTCTAAGGAAGGTGTGTATGTTTTTGGCAACCAGAAGGTCCTGCACATTTCAAGTATTTGTGTATGCCCAGGATTTTCCTAGATTCTTTAAATATGTTTGTATTGCATTTCCTCATTCTTTCCGTTGAGAAAATATCTCTGTAGCTGCCTCAAACTACTTTGGCATGTTTACCTATTTTAGCCGTCACGTAAGGATTACCTTTTGATGTGGAATTGTCCAGCTTAAATATAACCTTGGTAGGCAGTAGGCCAAACCATAATATTTCCATTTGGGGTAGGAGAAGGAAAAGATTAGTGCTTGATTGTAAAAAACTTATGTAGGAAAATTCAGCTCAGCTGTTAATGAAAAGTAGATATTTTAGATTGATAAGTTTAAATCATTGATCTGTAACAGGAACTTTTTCAAATCTCCAGGTGCTGCCTGAACTGAATTTTTTTTTGTATTTCCAGCATATGCAATTTTAAAGTTTTGTAGCTTTCTGCTTATCTACTATAAATTGTAAGAGTGCCAGCAAGATGCAGTGGGCAAACACGTGGGACCAAATGGTGAAGGGGGGGGGTGGCTGGAGGGATGCTGATGGAAATTTGGTGATTTTATTGCTTTGGGTAATGGAAGTAATGTCTAGAGGTAAGATGGCATTTGTGAACATTGTTCTATATTAGATTTTTCTTTGTGGGAGTGGTGATTTTTTTTTGGTAAGTGTTGCAGCTTCCAATTGGCCTTTGTCTCAGTTTGAGGTTGGAGTAAGTGCACATTCCTGCTAATGGCCCTGGATACACAGCTTCTCACTATACGCTTGGCACTGAACCATTGCCATAGCTTTAACATCTTTCTGGGGTATCAAACTCCATGCTTGGTCTGAAAATGTCAAAGTATTACTCCTTTTTTTAAAAAAAAATACTTTATTGACCTTTTCATTTGCTGGTGTACAAGCAACCTGCCCTCATTCAGCATTCAGAGTAGATTTTATTTCTATCGCACAATGTATCATGAATGTTTACTATTTATCTTCTCCCTTACTGTTTGGGCTCTTCTATGCTTAATGTTCTTTGTATTTTTGCTTTTTATAGATTTTTATGACTGTCATTTTTTTTTGTAGAGCCAAGGAGGTGGTTGTCAAATCTTTTCAGCAAGTGTATCAACATTACAAATCAATATTCCGTTGTCATTGTCCAATATCAGTTGAATAATAAAAGGGGAGAGTTTGCTAATGAGGCAGTAGCTGAAACTGAGTCATGAGTCTGTGGGTTGAGATCTGTAGGAGACTAGATGCAACGTCTTGTCTAATACTAAAGAGTAATGTTGAGAAATGCTTTTCTGTTGAGAAACTTGATTTCTCCAGGTTGTCATGAACAATTTTTCTTGATGCTTTTGATGCTTTTCAAGAAGTGGAAATGGGTGTTGGAGAGAAAAGAATGTTCTGTTGCAGGCAGGTGGAAGCGGCTCAAACTGAAGGCCAAGTCCTAATTTATTTCAGTTTGACTACGGACGTCTGCTATCAGCCATGATTGGGAAATCCAGGCGTGGCTAATTGGGATTCTGATCTGAAAATACACTGTTATGGAGCCAACATATCAGAGGTGCTAGAAACTGGAAATAAATAAAAACGCAAAATAGTTGGGTCGGGCACTATCAATGGCAATGGCTTTTTGGGTTCAAGACTTGTCACCTAAAATGTGGTGGTACAATCTGGTTATAGCATTTCCATGTTTATTCAATTGTAGTTAATGTAATTCATGCATAAAAAAATCCTTCGGGTGTTCGGATTCTTTGGTAAACATTAACTACACATATTTATTTGTTCAAAGACGAGAAAGTCTGCAGATGTTGGCAATCCGAGCAATGCACACAAAATGCTTGAGGAGTTCAGCATCTATGGATAGAGATACATTTGCTCTTGGCACCTTGGATGCTGGTCTTTGATAGTGCTAAGCCGATGTAGTTATCAGCAAGTGGTGTGCCCCGATTGCCACACCCTCCCCCCAATATCCTTGGTGTTTTTCTTGGGCCTTTGCCTTTATATCTATTGATTTCCTGAATGTGGAATTTCCATCCATGATAACTTAGTTTTATTTGCTTTTGAATCTCCTGATTATTCTCATCAAACTCGATCTGGTGTGTTCTGGTAGCGAAGAGATTGTTGGCTAATCGTGACGCTGTTGGTCATTGCCTCGTGTTGGTAGGAGGTGGGCAGATTTTCTGCGAGGAGAGTGACTTTTGCAGGATCTTCGAGGCCTTCAAGTGAGTTTTTTGGCCAGTTTTAACACCGCCTCTGTTAGAATTAAGAGACAGTCAGTGGCACATTGGCACTGGTGACGTGGGCATCCTTGTAGTTGGATGACATGATTGGACAGATGCTGGTGGCTATGCTGGGGCTGTTGCTGCGTAGTCAGTCCCCAACAGAAGGAGCTCACTGAGCCCCAATGGTTCTGTTCTCTTGTTGGTGACACAGCAGTAAAATTCCTGGGATAAATTTAAATCCCAGCATGGTAGCAGTGGAATCTGAATGTTATTCAGAGGTCAGCACGCCCTTTAATCCACACTGACCTGTAAACCTTGCTTTAACCCTGACCTAATCATGGGACAATTTACAGTGAGCATTTAACCTATGCGGTACATCTTCGGACTGTGGGAGGAAACTGGAGCACCTGGGGAAAATCTACGAATTCCACAGGGAGAATGTACAGAGACTCCTTACAGAGGACAGCAGAACTTCTATGTAGACTGTACTGACAGATGGAGTGGGTCAAAGCATCCTTTGCCACCCTCTCTGGCTCCGACACGCCTTGCACTCTGTTCTACAACATTCCCCAGGGCCCCACCATTCACTGTGAAAGTCGTATATCTTCTCAAAGTGCAACATCTCACATTTATCGGTTTCCATTCCTCAGTCCACTTGTCCAGCTGATCACAATTCCTCTGTGAATCTCCTCAGCCAACCGCACATCCTCTGTAAATCTCCTTGGCCCACTCGTCCAGCCGATCACAATCCTTCTGCAAATCTTCGCAGCCTGCTAATATTCTCATCTAAATCATCAATACAGATTACAAATAGCAATGGGCCTAGCACCGATCCCCAGCGAGCACCTCTCGTCATGGGCCACCAGCCTGAAGAACAGCTTGTCTTCCCTACCATCAAACCAATGCTGTATCCAATCAACCAGCTCTCACTGGATCCCATATGATCTAACTTTCCAAAGCAGCCTACCTTGCGACAGCTTGAAGTCCACATAGACTGTGTCTACTACCTTGCCGTTATTAACCTCCTTGGTAATTTCTTCAAAAAAACACTTCATTCATAAGACATCTTCTCTCTCATCCGGCAGCGCAACTATCTCCAAGAAGGGCAAGGGCTTCAGGCACATAAGGAAATCACCACCTGCAGCTTCCTCTCCAATGTTTATGTCATACTGATGTAGAAATATATCACTATTGTCACATGGCCTAAATTCTGCAACTTCCTCTTTGAAATCACTGAAGGGAGACCTTCACCAGTGGTATAAAGCGACAGTCTCACCGGCAATTGGGGATGAATAATAAATTCCAGCCTTTGTCACTGGTATCCTCATTCCAAAAAACAAATAAATGGGAAAGACTGAGGAAATGCACTTGCATGTCTCACTTATTAGCCTCCATTTAGTGTACCCTCTTTTTACATTTGGACTTCCCAAATATATAAACTAACAGCTCTCCACATTGAATCTGCGAATTTTTTTGTATCATCTACATTTTCCCTAATTCCTACATGCATCCAGATATTGACTCATTATATAGTAGGTGTATATTGTGAAAAACAAGGAACCTACAGATTCTCACTGAACGCTCAGTAGCCACTTTATTAGGTGCTCGTTAATGTAGTTATCCAGTCAGCCAATCATGTGGCAGCAACTTGAGGCTTACAATCATGTAGACATGCAGGAAATTTGTTTTTGATCAGCAGCGGGTTGGAATTGGAACTGGCTGGGTGGTGTAGACTGGTTGAGCAAAAGGGCCTGTATCTGCTATATTGCTCAGTGACTAAAACCAATAGATTGTTGAGGATTCACTTGTTTCACGCACCTTCTGTGAGAGAGAGAATATGCCTTCTTTTGCCTGGATGGTGTTATATCTGTGAAATGGTCAGTTTTAGGGGAAATAATTTCTGGCTTTCTCAGAATTAATACATGCCACAAATCTGTCTAGTGTAACCTCACTGGCACCCAGTCAAACAGGAAGTCAAAGCTGTAATGCCATCTGCTGGGGGGAGTCAGGGTAAAGAAATGTACCCAGGAACAGATGCTTAAAATATGGAGGTGAACAATTCTAACATTGCAAACCTACGTCTCCGAAGAAGAAGAATGTGAGGTTTATCTTTGAGGAAGGACTCCAATCTGATTTGCATTTGTAGAGGTCTGTTATTGGGAAGGTATTAGTTGTCTGCTCCCTGTAGCTGAATTTTCGTATGAATTCCATCTTCGGTTACAGCAGACGTAATTTCCACAATACTTCAACCAAGGGAAATGCTAGGTGCAGCATTCCCTACTGCCTGTGATCTTTGCTATATTAATTGGGAGGGTCTAAGGACAAAAGAACGCGTAGGAGCAGGAGTAGGCAATCAAACTCCTGGCGTTGCTCTGTCAAGGTGACTCCTGGTCTGTAATGTAGCGATGATTCCTGCCTGCCTGTGTACCTTTAAGTTGCAGCCGGCACCCCAAAACATTGGAGAGGTACCACCATTGTCCCTGCAAAACCCTACATGTCCACTGGCCCGATGTTCATGTCTACCTCCAAGCCAGTTTCTTTGGCATCGAGGCCCTGATTATATTTGATTGTATCTACGTGACTGACACCAGACTGAAAACAAGCAATTCAAGGCTGTGCCTGGTATAGGAATGCCAATGCCCAGGAGCAGAGAAGTCTGCGGTAAAGTCAAAGGGAGTGTATTGTCACAGTATGTACGTGTCGCCATATACAACCTTGAGATTCATTTTCTTGCACCCATTTAGAGGAAAATAAAGAAATGCAAAATAATTTATGAAAAACTATAAACAAACACGGACAAGCATCCAATGCGCAAAAAAAGACATTGAAAGGAAACGTGGGAATGTGAGATGTAGGTTTCTTGGAAGCAAGTCTGTAGGATCAGTTCAGGTGAATGAAGTCATCCACACTAGTTCAGGTTGTCAGGTAATAACTGTTCTGGAGCCTGGTGGTGGGGGGCCTTGTGATCATTGGAAAGGGGTGGATACAGCCCAGTCCATCACAGTAAAAGCCCTCCCCACCATTGAACATATTTACAAGGAGCGTTGTCACTAAAGGCACCATTCATCATCACGGGCCCTCACTATCCAGAGCGTGAGCTCTTTTCACTACTGCCATCAGGGAAGGTTACAGGAGACTTGCCCATCTATGTGAGTCTCACATTTGCCTGTTTTTGTTGCAAATCCTTCTAAACTTCTCTTAGCTGTCTACCTTCCTGTTTAAATGTCTTCAGGGAATTTGAGAACATGCAAAGTGTTTGCTTTCTCAGAATGGGATGTGATGTTTAATTCTGATATCAGAGGTCTTTTAGTAACCTGAATTGGCTGTTTGGGTCCTGTGCAACTAAGAGGCTGTCTGCAGCTTCATTATGAGACTTGGTCTCACCAACTGTCCAGTAGTTAACGCCAGCTCTGTTTCTGGTTAAGTAGCCACAAACATTTAGTACCTGAATCAGTGTAGCAAAACCCTGTCTGTCTGCTTACCTGAATGGCGTAAAAGAACGTTTTGATCAGGGGTTGATTAGCACCCATCAGTCACACTGCATGTACTGGCCAAAGACTCTCCAGGAAGGAGGAGGTACAGGAGACTGCAGGTGGTGGAATCTGGAGCAGCAAATAAGATGCCAGGGGACCATGGGTCAGGCAGCACCCAAGGAGGGAAATGGGTAGTCATCATTTCAGAAACGAACCCTTCATCTGGACCGTTGCTGGCAGCTGTGTTGAAGTACTAACCCACCCCTGCCCTTGCCACAGGTACCTGACTAATGGACACACACACTAGCGCTGCACATGTGGCTTGTGTATCTTTTCTGGATGTTGGGTGAGAAAGTCATCTTCCCTGCAACCTTGGGGCAACCCTCACTGAAAGGACCACAACTGTAATGTGGGACATTGGTGAGGTCCCATTGTTCGCGGACAGTTGTGTAAGTGTGAGGGGCGGCAGTTCCACGGAAGGATGCAGAGATAAGCCTGGGGGCTCATTAAGCGAGCTGTTAACTTGTCTGGCTGCAGTATTCTGATAGCTTTTTATTGCTGTGAAGGGTCTGACTTACTCCAATGATACGGCTTCAGTCACAACGGGATAAAATCAGTAACTACGGCTTTGATTTTTTTTCCCCGTGTTGATTGAAGGGCAAGACCTGCCAACTGAATGCTGGGTGGGTAGATAGATACATGACTCTAAAGCATGTACATGAATGACCAAGATTCTGCATTGCTTGAATATGTCGTGGTATTATAAGGGGAGTTATAAAGGTGATGCCTTAAAAGTGTGGCATCCGTCACTGAGGACCAGCCACCTGGGTGGGCCCTGTTCTTGCCCCTACCATCAGTGAGAAGATACAGGAGCCAGAAAGGATGTAGTCAATGTTTCAGAAACGGTTTCTTCCCCTCTGCCATCAGATTTCTTAATGGACATTGAACCCTTTAACATCACTTACTGACTTTTTGCTCTTTTTGCACCAGTTATTTAGTTGATAATATTATTTCTTATTGTAATTTGTAGTATTTTATGTATTGTGCTGTCCTGGGGCTGCAAAGCAGCAAATGTTACGGAAGTAGGCCAGTGATAGTAAACCTGATTCTGATGTGGTTGATGTGATACTTTCTTGCTCTAGTATAGACATGAGTTGACTAACTGTTCGGTAGCTAAGGGTCAGGGTTGTGGACAGAAAGAGGAAATATTCAGCAGACATCACTTGTGGATGCACTCTGGTATCCCTTCTTTACCATTCATTGGTGTGCTGAAGCTAGGCTCCTCAATTAAAGCATCATCAGTTCTTCTGGGTGACCCTGAGACTTAAACTAGTTTCTCATTTCACTTCCAATCTGAACTCCATTGAAAGAAACTAAGGAACCCGCAGCAGCCCACATCGCTTTATCTTTGTTCTAAATATCTTTACTTTTCCTTTGCCTTTTTCTGGCAAGCACCACCACCGTGTGTCGCTCACCTCTGCCCTCCACCTCACTGCGGACCTTTAAGCTCCCTCCATCTTGACCCCTTTTCTTTGTAGTTTAAGATCTCCCGGCTCTTAAAAAGTAATCAACCCAAAACAATTTTACTTTGACAGTTGTAGCCAAATCTGCATATTTCCACCATTTTTTTTCATTCTTAGGTGAGCTTAGTGGGTGTTAAGTTGGAAAGCCTGTTGCTTGTGTGGTGTTGAACCATACCTTTAGACTTCCCTCATCAAAGCAATGTCTCTGTCAGATTATTTGTATTAGATCAGGTTTCTCTTGGTTGTGCTTGAAGATCTTTTTGTAATACCTGGTGTGGTGAACTACATATACCTGTCTGGACACGCTCCCTGCTGACTGCTCCTGTGGCTCCTCCCACTGACCCCGGTATAAAGGCGATTGAGGCCTGAGCCCGGCCTCTCAGTCTCCAGGATGTAGTATGGTGGTCAACCACTGCTTGTTCCTTCTTCCATTCATTAAAAGCCGATTTCTCGCCTTCACGTCTCAGAGAGAGTTATTGATGGTGCATCACCTAGATTGCGTGAACTTTGGAGGTTGCATTTTATCTACCCTTTTAATGCAAGTGAGTCTGTAGGTTGTGAGTGAAGTTCAGGAGCTTGATGGTTGTAGGG
Organism: Hypanus sabinus; assembly: GCF_030144855.1. Classification (NCBI taxonomy): domain Eukaryota; kingdom Metazoa; phylum Chordata; class Chondrichthyes; order Myliobatiformes; family Dasyatidae; genus Hypanus; species Hypanus sabinus. The sequence continues at coordinate 22,163,935 of NC_082722.1, forward strand.
TAATAGAGGTTCCTGAACCTGGTGGTGTGGGACCTAAGGTTCCTGTAGATGGTAATAACAAGAAGAAAGCTTGGGCTGGGCGGTGGGCATCTTTGGATGCCGTTTTCTTGCCGCACCGTCCCATGGATTGGGCTGTAATGCACCACTTTCTGTAGACTTTTTTGTTCCTGGGCATTGGTTCCATACCAAGCTGTGTAGGAAATGCAGCCACAGTACATCAGAGATTGAGTGTGGGGCATCAGATAAGTACCTTTATTATTGAGCTGCATCGGTTGTTGGAGCTACTCTGGTAGAAGTTTAGATTGTTCCATTACATTAACACACCAACTGAATAATCAAAGAACATTTTTTTTAGAACAAGTAAACGGGTCACCAGACAAAGAATGCCAGCTATAAGATCTATCCTTTCAAGGATCAGTTAAATTCTGTTAATACTGACTTCCTCTGGCCACTGGCAGTGGATTTGGAATTGGTTATTGTATAATGTCAGTAGAAGGTGAGTTCTTCCTGACACTCAGGCAATAAAAATGTTGTTTAATACCAGCTAAATTTTCTCCAAATTCTGCTGCATCACAACATCAGGAGCTTTAATTTTTGAAATCTTCAGAGAAAACTATTCTTCAATTGAAGCATCATTGAAGCAGTAGAATCTTGAACGTAGGATGCTAATCTAAGAAAAGATTTCTTAATTTGACATTTTAGTTTCCTACTAGTCCAGGTATGTCTCCAGCCAGTTGAATTCCCCACTCCCACCAGTTTCCATTGATTTTAATTTGGTCTGACCAAGTGTGGCTTTGAGTCCAAGAATCACTTTGCTCTCAAAAATGATCTGCTATAGCAATCTTGTCTTTAGATTAACATGTAAATTGTACTGGACCTAAGTGTTTGTGAACACCCCTACATAAGAATGAGTTTTCTTAATAAATTCAACAAGTCCAACATAAGCACATTGGTTCCTATGAATGGTAAAATTTTGTCTTTCTGTTTCTAATCATTGTTCCTATTAGTGTTGTTCACTCTTGATGCTGTTTACTATAATATGTTCGAAGTATGGTTACTTAGAGAGAATTTTGTGTATTTTCTTACTAATGAATACCCGCTTTGTTTTTTTTTTAAAGCAACTTTGGTGGAGCCAAAACTGAGCAAGATGAGTAGCTTATTGATAATTGTCACTTAAAGCTTTGCTGATACCTTTTTAGTAAATAAATCTGGGCAGGTTTTTTTTATTCTTCTGGAGGTAAGTTGCCAACAGCTGTTTTTAAGTTCTGGACTGATTGGACTGATTTAAAATCGTACTTGGTGGGAGATTTTCTGACTTTTTTTGATGTCCTATGAACTTGAATAACCCTGAATTTTTTTCACATTCCTTCAACAGGTAATCTGAAACCATTTATGAGGCCATCTAATTTGCATGTGATATATGGAAATAAACTACTTTAGATGGTTCTGTCTAAGTGAGTGTTGCAAAAATCAGAACTGTTTTGAAATTGGGTTCAATGTCTATTATTGTTTGGCAGGCTTGATACGGAATTAATTCAGGGATTATAATCTTAGTTGTGATTAAAAGTTGGATGTAAAGTGGTTGAGTTCTGAACACCAAATCATGGCCTGAAACACCATTTCATGTAACACCATTCTATTCTCCGTTGCGTTTTGCCCTGCCTATTGAATCACTTGACACGAAAGCCCTAATAAAGATACTCAGTCCCAAATTTTGACTGTTGATTTCTCTCCACCGATGCTGCCTGACCTGCTGAGTCCCTCCAGCATTTTTGTGTGTGATACTGTTGACGGGAAACTGCACACAATTCCCAAATCCTCAAAGGTGGTTGGGAATGATTCTGGAATATTTGCTCGCCTTCCTCCATCATGCTCCATTTGATTTGTACATAACTGACTCAATTTTGAACATTTGTTTCTAGTACAATATTGTTCGCACCTTGAGTGAACATTTAATTTTAAATAGCCAGTAGCTCAGCGTCTTCCTGGTTTAATTTGGAGAGCGGCTGCTGCAGGCAAGTGCTGGTGGAAGAATGGCAGGGCTGGGTGATTTGCTGAGGCAGGTTAGTTGGTCCTTATGTGCTTCTGTGTGCCTGTACCTTTTCCTGTCATTACCAACTCCCTGTTGGCTTGTTAAGTATTCTTGTAGCCTGTTTTGAAGTCTTTCCTTCAGTGACCTGTTCCTTTCTCTCCCTTCCGTACTGTTCTCTCAGTTTGAGCATTGTTGCTTTTTTATCATTTTCTTCCTGTGGGATTTGTTTGTGAGGAAGCAACATTAATGCAGTACCTGAATACAAAATTAGCTATCGGCCTTGTAAACACGAGAGATTCTGCAGATACTGGAATCTTATTCTGGCTTCTGCACTTTCCTTTTCCAGTCCTGATGAAGTGTCTCATCCAGAAATTTCAATTGTTTATTCCCCTTTCTAAATGCTGCGTGACTCGCTGAGTTCCTCCAGCCTTTTGTGAGTGTGTGTAGCTGTCGGCCTGGTCGTTGACTTGGATTTCTCTTACAAAAGAACCTTCAGAGTCGTGGTAAGCGAGTTCTCACATTTTCACACTATCGGAGCCAGTCTGCGGATCATTGACTCTCCAGAGGTGATGCAGGAAGATCCTGATGGGGCAAATAAATGGAGAATTTGAGATGTGCAGTTCCCCTTGTTTGAATTGGAACCTGTTCAAGCCCTAAAGCACAGTCTTCATGCTGATCCCAAAAGCTTCTTTCTCTTTGAAAATTCATGAATCAGAGATTCCCAGGAAATGGGGCTGTTGCTTTCTTTTTCCAAGGTGGCTTTGAGCATGCCCTTGAATCTCCTGGTAACCTGGAAAATGTTACCAGTGACAGAATAATGTTACAGGAGTCTGATGAACATGCGACTGATGTTTCTTGCTCAGTGTAGTAAACTGGGTGTGGTATACACAAATGCTGGTCACTCAGATTCCTGGTGACTGTGGTATCTTTCCAGTGCCTTGCTGTTTGGTGTAAGTAGTCCAAATCTCAATGGATATAGGTGCCCAGGTGTTTTTGCACCCCACTTCCTCCTGTAGCCCACAGTGTCAGATTTAAGGTTTTGATCTTCAGACACCCTTTCTTACATCTATCAAAAGCCGAGCTGATGAGTATGATTGGTCTCACTCTCCTCTCAGAGGTGCGTCTCTAACTAGTGTGTGCATGTGTTTATTGTATATAATATACTTGCTGTGGCTCAAGTGTATTATTCTCCCCCCTCAGCACACTGATTTCAACCTACTCCAACAAGTACTTCACTTATGCTGATGTGGTATTGGGTTGCCTTGGAAGTGCATTTGTTCCATCTGTTGAATGAAGGCCCATGAGCAGAATGACTGCTTGAAGATCGTGTCCTTTCCAGAGTCCTGGTTAACAGCGATTCATCAACCAACTGGAAATACAGGGGATAGGAGGCAACTGTGAAAAAGATTCATAGGCAACATAGACGCTCTCCCAGAAGCTCACAAACCTTCCATGTACCCTGCCTGCAGTTTGTGTGTCTGCCCGTGGCCATTCAGCCCATCATATGTTCTGTTTGTCCATGCACACTATCTGAAAGGCTTGCTGCAAGGTTGATTGACTGTGGTAAAATATTCCTGGTGTCGATGTGGGAGAATCAGGATTGTTATCTGTTGGAAGCTGACACAAACCCAGTGGAGCCACATGATTAACACTGGTGAATAAATAAGTCTAACTTTGGGAGCACTTTCATCAGAGCAACCTAGAATTAATTTGTTTCACAATTTAAATGTGGTTCAGAGAATGCTGTTAGTAAATATTATTGAATTCCAGCGATAGCACTGTTGTAGCTGCCTACTCTTTGGATCATGCTGTATATTGTCACTTTGATGGTTTTGGTGCTTTGCATTTGCTATCTCTTCCCGACGTTGGCATTCTATCTCCTGTTACTGCAGACAAGAGTAATCTTTATCCATTTCCCCCACCCCCTGTTGTGTACAACTTCAGAATTAGAACGAATGTGGAGGTTGTTTATGGATCCCTTATAAATTGCAGATCAGGCACCCATGTATTAAACTGTTCTTTATCTCAAAGGCAGCATCCTAAAAGAACCTATTGTGCCTCGCTTAAACTAATACTTCGTTTTGTTACTAAATTCTCCGATTTTATTCCCCTGCCTTGCCAAAGAATCAGCCTTGTTTTTGTACTGTCGTCTCACAATGCTCCGGTTGTTTCCTACATCTTTCACATTGTGCACTGTTTACAACTATGTAGACATTAGAAATGCCAGATATTGTTCAAGCACCATCACCCACAGTATTTGCACTGTTCTAAATGATGTCTGCATTAAATTAGTTCTGGTCCTTTCATTATTGCATGTTTAACCCTCAGGGTCAGAATATTACAGCACAGAAAAAGCCCTTCAGCCCATCTAGTCCTCGGTGAACTATACTGCCCAGACTAGTGACCTGCACCTGGACAGCCCTCCACGTCCTTCCCGTTTGTACTCAAACTAGCATCTCTTGTGTAATGAAATCACCACTAATGCTGGCAGCCCGTTTCACAATCTTAACACCCTCAGTGAAGTAGTTCTCCCCCTCCCCCCCCATGTTCCGTTTTCACCCTTAACCCACAGCCTCCAGTTCTAGTCTCGCCCAACCTCCATGCAAAAACCTCTCAGAATTTTGTACGCCAATATCAAATCTCCCCTTGTTTTCCTGTGTTCCAGGAGAACACACCCCTAACCTATTCAATCTTTCCCTATAATTCAGGTCCTCCAGACTGGGTAGCATCCTTGTCAATTTTCTCTGTATCTTTCAGTCTTACTCAGCTGTGATCTGCCTCTTCAGCTGACCCTCAAAAAGATGCCTTTAGTGTTTTAATGTCACTGGATTATACAGAGTGGTGCAGTACTTCAAGATGAGTATTTCTTTCTACTCAATGTTAATTTATACTTGTTCCATTCACTAATCTAGACATGAACCATTAAATTGCAACCTCCCTACCTAGATGCAGCCCAGATTTTACAACTGAAACATCTATTTTAATACTGACTTGTTTACATAATTATAAAATCACGTCCTTTGGGCATATAATGTTATTGACTGGTTCTACTGAGTAGTTGTAAGAACTATTAGAAATTGACCAGTGCATCGTATCAGGGAAAATTAATGCAGTTCCAAATTTAGTAGCATAATTTGATATAAACCTCTTCCAAGTTTCCTATGCAGTGTCTTGCCGGACAAAAGAGACTCATGCAGTGAACAATATCAAGCATTTCAATAGTAGGACTTAATTGAGCTACTTTTGGTTTCTAAATGTTACTGACTTCCTGACATGATATCACAGGAATCGCACCCCATTCTTGAGATGAGGCCGTGTGAGATCATCCCATATATGGTGAGATGCAGAAGACTGCATTTCAACAGTTCCATAGTTTAATAAGCTAGAGATGTTTAACAATCGTGGCTTTGTTCTTCTGTAAATGTTAGTGCAAGCAACTGAAATGGGTAAATTTTAAAGTCCAAAGGGTCCTTTAAAAATAGGAAACAACAAATCTTTGGTTAGGGCAACAGTAACAAGAAGCAAAAACATAAATGATTTCATATGCTTGCCTCAGTGGAGTCTCTGCTTTCGCAATAACATTGTTCCCAGGCATGCTATGATTGACATAGTCATCTTTTTAGAAGGTTTAAATATAGTTGAGGTAGGATAATGAGGTAAATGATTATCACAACTGGAAAGCCTTGGCGTAATTCCAAAGCACCAAAACTAGTTGTCATAAATGTGAGTCACTAATAAATAATGATTCTGCACAAAGGTCTTATTCAGAAGTTGATGTGGCATTGCTTAAGCCTAGCTTTGTGTTTTTTAGAGAAGCTAGATGAATTTGTGTAGAAAGAAATAGAATCATTTATTTCTTGGATGTAAAGGGGCCTGCGGAGCAAACCAACCACAAAACAACGTTGATTGAATTGTGTGAGAGTCCAGAGCACAGATGACAAATCGTCTTGGTGGAATGGCAAGCTTTTAAGATGTGTATGAAGTTGAGAAAACTCCCCTTGTGACCAAAAGACCTTGGATTCTTCATCTGAGACCCTCCAGTATGCAGGTTACGATTCTTTGAGCTCACATTATCTTCAGGATCTTGTGTGCACTTGTCTACTTGCCTACATTTAAGGCTATTAATTTAAATACAAAGAAGAGTTCATCTGAAGAAATTGATTTTAGTTGACCATTTAAAACTCGGGTTGACTATACTTTCCTCATTATAAACGAGGCTGCCAGGCAATCTAACAGAACTTCTTACTACACTTGCAAAAAGGTGCTTTTGTGGAACCCTGTTCTTGCAAACTGCGCTCTATTTCAAATCTATTTCAGCCATGCAACCTCTCCCTAGAAATCTCCCATCCCAATGCAGTCCATATATCGTTTCTAATCTTCACATGTTAACTAGTCGCTGTTCCTCTTGCACTGGCATTTTCTCTTCAAATCGCACTGCCTTTGCACCTTTCAAATGCTAGCTTGTGGTTAACTATTTTATTATTACTGCATGTGACATGCATCTGGAATGTTGCAGATGCTTTAAAAAGGTTCAGAGGTTTGTTTATTATCAAAGCATGTATCCATGTACAGCTCTGAAATTTCTATTCTCTGGATAGCCACAAAAGAAAGAAAGAAAGTGAAAGTCATTCAGAGAGATTTTGTATCTGAAAAGGTTTGACGAGAAATAAAATGCATTGAAATATTCAAGCAGTCACTGTCATCAATGAAGACTTGTTTTACAGATGAAAAATAAACTGAGATTGGTGTAAATGAGTGCTTCATGGTCTGCATAGATGTGAGTACAGAGGACCTGTTTCTGTGCTGTCGAACTCTGACCTCTCACAGAAAGTGAGAACACCAGGCAGGAGCTGCAAATAGACTGACTGCCTTAGACTGACAAGATGTGAAACTCTTCTGCAGTATGTAATCCCTTGCACAGTTGCCAGTCTGGGTGGAGGTGCACCAGTAGAAACTTGCCAGAGTCTTTGGTGACATGAAACCTCAAACTCCTAATGAAATACAGCCATTGTTGTGCTTTTTTTTTGTAATTGCATTGATATGTTGGTCCCAAGATAGATCTTAAGAGATGTTGAAATTGCTCACCCTTTCCACTGCTGACCCCTCGATGAGGACGGGAGTGTGTTCCCTCGACTCCCCCTTCCTGAAATTCATAATCAATTCTTTGGTCTTGCTGACATTGAGTGCAAGGATGTTGTTGTGACATCACTCAACCAGCTGACCTATCTTTTGAATGCCTCTTTAATCTTGTCTCTTCTAATCTTGGTTCCTGTACCATATTTATACCCATTGAAAGTTGAGCCTTTTCAGCTTCCTGGATATTACTCTGTGATTTGGTGTGATTGCTGTTCTGTCTGCTGGATGCTGCCATTCTAACTAGATGCCATGCAAGAGGAAGTTCATGCAAGTTTATTGGCTCGTTATCCAGCTTCCTTTAGTGTTACTGGTGTGTATGTCTGCTGTGTCATTTACCTCAGATTTGTTCTAATCTTACAGTTATTAGTACAGTCCACCCCCCTAATCTGCTGGCTCTGCTTGTTTACTCTTTGCACCGAGCACTTGTACTCCAAAATTTACCAATAATTTACCATTATAACATTGGCTTCCCTTTGGTTACAGAGTGAGCAAACGTTGTTCAATTCAGAAAGTATGTTTTGTTTGACTTTACTAACAGTGGCCAATAACATGTTCAAGGTGCAGCTCAGAAAGGGGCCCCTTGGTTCAAAGCCCGGGCTAACAAAACACTAAGAAGTTACTGTTTTGGGTCAGCGACTTGACATGGCCTTTAATTTGAAGCATTAATTCTGTTTCTTTTATTAAGAGATGCTGTATGACCTGCTGCATGCTTCCAGCTTCTTCTGATCTTCAGGTTCCTTTTAATCACCAATCTCATTTTATTCTTCACACATTGCCATCAACTCTCCTCCTTGCCTGGATTCCACCTCTCGTCCATTTAGGACAACATCTTTGGGATGTGGGAGGGAATTGACGCAGCCGGGGTGGGGAGTCCCAGCAAACTATACACAGGCAAAATGAGGTTTGAGTGGTTGGAGCTGAAAAGCAATGGCTCTACTAGCCTTGCTACCAGGAACCCAAGCTGGATTTGTCTGGTTTCTGTTCTTGGAGTGCTTTTCAATGTGGGCATTTGGCGTTTGCAGCGACTGTGAGACTGGCCCGTTGTCTGCTGGCCATTCATCCTGTCTGTAACCAGGAGCAAACTAATAGCAGAACAGTGCTGTTGCTGTTGGCAGACAGTTTGTCTCCACTTACTGAAGTAAACCCGTGAAGTAAGGTCTTTGTTGTGCTTGGAAGAGGTGGTCTGGATCTTGGCTGCTTCCAGTATCAGTGCTAGGTAAATAACTTGGCACTAGGAAGAAATTGTTTTGCATTATCCAGTATTGACCTTCAGTGAATCGAAGTAGGTATACCATATACAACAGTGCGATTCATCTTCTTAAGGAGCCCACAAGACAAAGAAGCACAATAGAATCCACAAAAAACCACACACAACAAAGATTGACAAACATCTGATGAGCTACAGAGGAGAAATTGTGCAAATAGTTTAAAAAAAATAAACAAATAATACACAGAACACGAGCTGTAGAGACCCCGAAAGTGAGTCCACAGCTGTGGAGTTAGTTCAGCGTTAGGCAAGCAGAGCGGATGGCTGCAGGGAATCTGGTGGTGTGCCATCAAGACTGAAGCACTATCTGCTTGATGGTGGCAGTGAGGAGAGAGCTAGAGACCAGTGAAATGCAGGCAAACAGTGTGGAACACCAGTCCATTTTCTCCTCTCAGGCCTCGACACTTTAACCTGGCTCAGTGATTTAATCAGTGCTGAATGATGGAGCTGATCACGGGCTTGTTTTCCATTCTCGGGCCTTGAGGCAGCATCCGCCCCCAGCAATGGTTGCCAGATGAAGTTTGAATCCTTCATGAGATCATAAATTAGCAAGTTTGTTTAGACCAGGGGTTCCCAACTTTTTTTTATGCCATGGACCCCTACCGTTAACTGAGAGGTCTGTGGTCCCCAGTTAGGTAATCACTGATGGTTCAAAAGCACACCTCTTACAGGGAAATTATAGGCTGTGGATTGCTGTGATTGTGGTTCAGAGAAGTTTGTCTAGAAGAGTCTGTAGCAGCTTTGAGCTGGCTGCAAAATGTCACTGCTACTTTGTACTCTAGCACGGTATAACATTGGTGTTCTGAGGTAAAATATTGTTTTAGATCAACATTTCTGAAGAGCTTATAGTTTACAGGCAAAGTATTTGAAGCCTTCCTGTATGTTTGAGACCTTGCCCAACAGGCAATGCAGAGAAGTGCTTCTGCAAAATCTTCAAATCCATTGGTGAGGTAAACCGCCATCAGTGTCCTCTTCAGGCTGATTATCCCTAGCGGTGGACCTGTCGTCAGGTTGCTCTGATAGGAAGGCTGTGAAAAATAAGGTTCTTGAAACAGTTCTATCTTGGTAAGCGATTAATAGGACAACATAAATTCTTCCATAGGCAAGAGATTCTGCAAATGCTGGGAATCCAGAGTAATACATAGAAAATGCTGGAAAATCTATGGAAAGGAATGTACAGAGTGAATCTTCAATCCTAAATTGACTGTTTATTCCTCTCCAAAGATGCTGCCTGACCTGTTGAATTCCTCTTGCATTTTGTATGTGTTGCCATAAGTACTTCCATGAGATTCTCAATGTAACCTTCCCACCAACTTGTGGGAATCACTGATACATGTGAAGGAGCAGATGGAATTTTCTCTTGAGATTACATGGAAGCCCAACAAACAGCAGCTGAAGGAACACATCTGTATTAACCTGAGCACCATATGAGGCAGTCTACAAACACCATTCGTCTCATCAGCCATCTCAAACCAGGAACTGACATGAAAGCAAGTCATCCAAAGACACTAAACTCGGGGCCATTTATAAAATTGCATATGGGTTGGCAGGGGGCTATTACAACATCTTTGATTCCATGCATACTTTGCAAAATGCTTTTCTGTTAAACTCTAACCAAGTTCACAACACTGCATTGTGTTGTGCCAGGATACAGCCTTAAAATGGATTGAAGGACTCCCAAGAATTGTGCCAACAGTATCATTTGCAAGTCTGTTGGGTGTTTTATGGAATTTCTGAAGTATGCATACAAATCATACATTGGTGTAGGTTGTAATGGGTGTATTCTTGTTCTAGTTCATTTGTTTCCCAGTTAATTTACAAAACACATTTAGGTTTGATTGTGTGACTCCACTTGAAAGATTGAAAATATTTTGGATTTGTATAAACATCCAGTATTCGGAATCGAGACCTTGTGGCTGTTAACACTTTGAAACTCTGCCCTGTGGACCATCACAACACTGAATATAAGGATTGGACCAAATATTGCTATTCCAGAACTTGGTGTCCCAGCCCTTGTCCATTAGCTCCAGTACTTTGCCAGAATCTGGATCCTGATCCTCCTGACTTGCCAGGGAGTTCCGGCATTCATGGGCTCACGTAGCCAATTCTGCTGTTCTGGGGTTATAACTTCGTCGGTGAAGGTGGCCACTTACTTTCCTGCTGCCTGATACAGGGGGCAGCACACACAATGTCCTTTGCCATTTCTCCAGTAGTTATCTGTCTACCGCAATACCCGAAACTCAGTTCCACCTACACGTACATCCTGTTGTTTGTGAAACTTTGTGCTGAATCCTGCCAACCACCGCAATTTTTGAAGAAAATAATTTTCATTCCTTATTCTTTACTGATTCAACAGTAAGGGGCATCTGCAAACAACAGGCACTGTACACATTTTCAAGGTTATAAGTTGTTACTTCATTAAATTAATAAAATGGTTACTATAGTGAAGGAGACATAATACTTAACAACTGATCACTCAGCCACTCTACATAACGTACTGCTCTCCTTGCTCCTCACTCTCTCCCTCGATGTCCTCATCCTTCTTTCACTTTCTTAATGTTCTTGTGTCTGTCTCTCTCTTAGCACTAGTCTCAACACATCCATTAAGACCCTTTACTCTTAACTTCTCCAGGCAAGCATGTTTTCACTTTTAATCCATTTGTAAGGTTGTAGACTGGTACTCGCATTAAGTTCTCAATTCTCATGTTCCAGACTGACATTATTTTCTCTTACAAGCCTCTATTTTCTGTTATATACTTTAGGTATACCAAGGGTGATGAAATTGAGCTCTTATTTACAATGTGATACATGTGTATGTGTGATGGTTTTATTGCCTTATGCCATTAGATATATCTTGTAGGTAAACATGATGGTAAAAGGTTGAATCCGAGTAACAGTGAAGGTTTAAAACCTATCCCTCTACTGCACCATTTTAAATAATTATTGGCCTAGGTAGAAATACTGTTAGTTTATCTTGTGGATGTATATTGAAGGGCCTTGGCGAGGGACAAGGGGAAAGCCTGGTGCTTGTGTGATTGCATGGTCATTGAAGTATTTGACTTTTAACTCGTTGTCTAGGTCAGTCTCTCAGGGTGAATGATGCTTTGCTTTCTCTTTCTTTGGGATTAGAGGTGACCGATGAGTTCAGTGCAACATTTGCAAACTTCCAGTTGGGAGGATGGGAAAGTTGAGTGAGCTGCACAGAATGCAGTGGAACCTAAGAACTGGACTCGTGCGCCCCTCTTGTAGAGACGTCAAGTGTTTTCAGCCTTTCTAGATGGATCTGCCAGTCTGTGGAGCATTAAGCTCGAGATTCCCAAGTTAAAGAACTCAGCAGGTTGGGCAGCATCTATGGAGAGCAATAAACATTCAATGTTTCAGGCTGAGCAGGAGTCTTGGCCTACAATGTCGACTGCTTATTCCTCTCCATAGCTGCTACCTGACTTGCTAGGATCCTCCAACACTTTGTGTGTGTTTTTTTGTGTTGCTCTGGATTTCCTGCATCTGCAGAATCTCTTATGTAATGATTTGTAAATTGAGACATTGTTGTGTTCGTCCCCCAAGAAGATTTGGCAGACACCTAGGAAGAGGCAGAAAGTTCTTCGATGAACTTGCAGTGGTGCTGGTTGGTGTAGAATGTGTTTGGAATCTGTTGTTGGACTTGTGGGATGTGGCCTACACATCATAACTCGCTGAGGGAAATGAACCTCGTTGGAATGCTTCCTGAAGATGATTTATTTTGCATTAAATTTGAGGGATTTTGTGGAGATGCCATTGGTGATGCTTTCCGTTTGTTTTGATGTGCTTGCTGTAATTTGTCAGATCTACAAGAGGATAGAGGCTACTGTCACTTTGACAAAATTGAAGTTCAAAGGACATTTATTATCAAGATATACATAAATCATACAACCTCGAGATTTATCTGCTTACAGGCAGCCACAAAGCAAGAAACCAATTTTTTTTTAAAAGACCCAACATCCAGTGTGCAGAGAGAGGAAAAAAATGCAAACAATAGAAGCAAGCAACACCTTTCTGAACTAAACTGAGTCCACAGACCTGAATCCCCAGAGCAGCTAGAGTAGGCCCAAAGCCTCAGTCTCGGTTCATCATACAGTGGGGCAAATTGCCGCAAAGCTCATGGCAGCTGGTGCAGTTTCACAGCCTCAGTGCCACAGAGAGAGGACTGAACTTTGCTGGAGAGTGAGTGAAATCGGCCCTCGCCTCCAGTCCCGATACCCTGTCTTTCCAGTCCACCTGAGCTAGTGTTTAAATTGTCTAAACATCGGGTCGTGCCATGCACTAAGACCCGGGCCCCACTGCAGCGATGCACTCTGGGTCTAGATCTCAGCCCAGCCTGAAGCCGTTCTCGACCTCTCCAAAGCATCTCGACACTTGGATCGATCCAACCTTGCATCGAAGCTCCTCCACCTCGACTGTTCTCCAAATTGCTCGCTTCACCTCCATCTCCAACACAGTCTCAAACACATTATGCTCCAACATTTCAACGCACCAGTATGACTCATCCCTCGAGTCAACTTTGCCTTTGCTTGCTTCTTTGTTGTTTGCGGTGATAGTTTACCACAATTTACCTCAGAAAGTGTTATTAATGATGTTTTGAGTTGTATTTTTTGCCTTTTGAACTACAAGTAAGCTGTCACCCAACTTAAGTAGCGCCATCTTTAATTGGAAGTCTCTGACTTCAAAGCTATGTTACCTCAAAATGACCAAAAGCTGTGCTGATGCAATGAAGGTGGTGAGAGATGACTCCTATCATGCACAATCACAAGCAAATCAAGCCCTCGAGGTGGGGAGGGGGAAGAGGGGAGAAGTGGGATGGAAAACGTACTTTCATGGTTTTAGTTACCAGTTGAGAGAGGTGGAGTGATGTGGAAGGAAAAATTTTAAGTTCCTTTGGTCTTTTGGCTGCATGGGATGTTTTTTTTTCAGTGCAAAAGTATTCTTGCAGTGAAGCCTGCTAATTAGAGAGAATAAATAACCTATAAAAGTCAATTTAACAAATCCCCCTTGATCATAAACTGGGATGGAAGATAAAATTCTTTAATTCCTTCTGAGCTCATCTGCTTGGGCATGAGATGTCCAGGACTCCTCCTCCTTCTCATTTGTAAATTAGATTAAGAGGTCAAACCTTTGAGCATTTATTGTTACAGCTGCAGAACCTCATAACAAGCATATTGGTAAATAAGGAATTCCCTGTGTATCATCCAGGTCCTTGGGGCTTACTGCCTGTGGGACCAAGATTCTGCTGGAGGCAAATACGGATGTGGAGTTGGGAAGTGCTTTCGCCCAGGTGATAGCATGCTCCTCACTGTGGTGGGCCAGTTGAGACCATTCTTCAGCTGGATGGGGCCCACTGGCTGCTCTTAATTCCAGGTTGACATTCCAATAATAAGGAATGATGATTAGATTTGTTGAATGGCTAATGAAAGGATGGTTGTCTGTGAGCTGTTATCTAAACAGGTCTTAAAGCTTTATCATTCTTACTGCAGGTTGTATTATGATGTTACATTTTGGAATCCTTGTTTCATCAGAGATGACTTTGAGTGCTGCCTTCATTGGTTTTGCAAAGTGATATTTCATTGAGATACGGCGCAGAATAAGCCCTTCTGGCCCCTTGAGCCATGCTGCCCAGAATTCCCCAAAATCACGGGGCAGCTGTGGGAGGAAACTGGAGCACCTGGAGAAAACTCTTGTGTACACTGGGAGAATGGACAAACTCCTTAAACCCTGGTCACCTGGTACTGTAAAGCGATGTGCTAACCACTTCCTTTTTTACAGGAAAAGAAATGAATGTAGTTTGAAATTGACCATCTATTCAGTGTGATGATGGACCTGATTTTATTTGTTCACAGTACATCCTCAACAGGGCTGCTGAGTGTTTAATTAGTAAGATGCCTGTGATCCTTTTGGCATCTCTATCGTGACAGTGCACATTCCAATCGCCGTCAAACTAACCTGGGTGATGGAGCTCGGTGACTCCCACATTGCAGAAAAATGACTAAACGAGAATTCAATTTTGAGTTCCTATATCCTTCGTGTGTAAGTACCGAGGTAGCTGCCAGGCTCCCCTCATGAAAAAGGTTATTTGGTGCTGTAGTAGAAGTACTGAAAGTGTGAAATGAGAAGGCCGTGTTGTCCTGAAAGATCGTGTTGCATATAATGTTGCTTCAGCAGTTATGAATGCTAGCCAAACAGCAGTAATTGCAACATGGTAAGTCAAGGTAATGGAAGGATAAAAGAGGTGGTCAGGGTCAAAGCTATTCACATACTAATTGGGTCTATTTACATTAAGTTTTCGTAAATGGCTTTTGTTGAATAGTTTCAATTCTGTTGTGAATCTACATGTTACTGGCAACTGTGACTTTCGTTAACTAGATCCCATGATTTGGAACTTCTCCACCCATTTTTTTTTCCATCTGTCCTTCAGTTTGATCTAAAATGTCAGGTCGCAGTTAATTTTTTTTTGACATAGGGTTGCTGCAACTCCTTGGTGAATTTTAGAAAGATGCTTGTGTCATTGATACGTTTATTTAAAACATGATACATGGTAAGTAACTCAGCCCATCTGGCAGCCTCTGGGGTTGAGCGGGGGCAGGCGTTTTAAAAAAAATACTTGGACCCTGCATACTGGGGCTTGGTGAGGAGAGAACTGACAAGTGAGAAATTGGTCTTGGAGAGCTTGTGCTTAGTTAAATGCTGTACATGAAAAATAACTAATTTTATCTGCCGACTCAGTTCTGATGAAGGGTTGCAGACTCAATGTCTCCTGAGTTTTCCTTGCATTTTCCAATGCTATTTCTGACCTCAGAATTTGCCTTTCTTCCTGCTGCGTTCCTTAGGTTTAAACATCTAGCCAAATTAGTACAGTAATTTCCAAAAGTACAGTGGACATCTCTCTCTTTAAGTTGGACTCAGTAATGTGTGAGAGCAAATTTCTGTTGTGGAAGTGCCCAGCTCTCTCCCGCTGAAACTTGCAGCTCCCTCAGTCTTGTGAGTCCTGGAATAAGAGGTGCTCCTTCACCCCTCTCTCTGTATTGTGTTCCATGCACACCACTTTTGAAAGAACAAAATGCTTAAATCTTTAATCTCCCCCCCCCCCCACCCACCTTTAGAGCTGTGTCCTGCAGTATATGACATTTCCACCTAAGGGAGAGGGCAACAGAAAACTATTCACTTGCCTCGGAGTTTTACACACCTCCATCAGGTCACTCTTCAGCTTTCCTCAGCGGACAGCAGTCAGCACGAGAGGTCGTTCGCTGGTGACACAGCGCATGGTTTGAAAAGAGCTTGGGTAATTTACAGCTTTTATTTCTTAGTGCTGGGTAATCAGCACAGGGGCAATAAAAAGAAAGGAGCTGTAACTGAGTGGACATTGTGTGAGTGGGGCTTTGGTAGAGTGGCCTAACAAAAAATTAAATCAAATCCTTATGAGGAGGTGATAGAATCCTTGTTGACAGTTGCCTAATCTGTCCAAAATTTGAACGTTTGCACAAAAATGATTAACTCAATGGTGAGTAAAGATAGTTGCCCTATTTTTGATTCTGAAGTATAGTATTTACACAGTTTTGGCCGTGGATCAACTATGAATTGTCTCCGCTATGTGGTAGCCCTAAATGCTGCATTGACGTTTTCCGATTTTAATGCTGGGCGAAAGCTGCTCTATTTGTGGTAGGTCTGTAGACTTGAGCTGTCAGGTTCTGAGTGTGGCCATACAGGAATGGTTTAGCATGGTCTGAGCAGGCCAGAGGGCGAAAGCTGACGTGTTGCTCACGTTGGGCGTATGCGCTAAGGTTATCAAGCAAAGCTTTCTCAAAATAACTGGAGGGCCAGGATCGGTGCTGCACATCTGTCACTCTTGAGTCTAATTGAAGTCCCACCGCTTCCCGGTGTAATCTCCTGGCAAATCATTTTTTTTAATAAAGTCTATGCAGCTGATCTCCATTCATTAGCATCTGTTACCAGGCAATCTTGTAGTATGCTTGGATACATTTAATGGGTTTCAAATAGTGTTGCATTTGCACTTATGCTTGGAGTGACTTAAGTAAGTCTTGTTTATGACATCAAAGCCGGACAAATCCAGATGTCCCTTTCTAGATTTCTAATTGTGCAGTTCTAAGAATAATACATTTTCCTTTTATACAATTAGCAAAACCATCAGTACTAAAACATGAACACACACAAAATGCTGGTGGAACATAGCAGACCAGGCAGCATCTATAGGGAGAAGCGCTGTCTCCCTATAGACGCTGCCTGGCCTGCTGTGTTCCACCAGCATTTTGTGTGTGTTGTTGTTTGAATTTCCAGCATTTGCAGATTTCCTCGTGAGTACTAAAATATGTACTGCTCTCTAGGCTTTTGCCTACTGATTGGGTTAATGGATTTCCAAAGATGTATGGGATGGTGTGTTTTTGTTGTGGAAAGACCTTGTGTCATTGTAAGCATTGAATTATTCTTGAAATTCCCCCTCTTTTTTTTTAATCTCCAAACATTTCACATCTTGACAGTCTATGCTTGATTAGAAATTTCCTGCTTTGCCAGTATTGTCAGTGACCTCAGATGGAATGGGAGTTTTAACTAAAATCACCCAAAATCAGTTGGCCTTGCAGAAGTAGAGAGAATGCCTTGATGTAAACCTTTTTCTAATCTCATGTGGAAACATCCTTTAATAGCTTTATTTGTGATGACCTGGTAGCCGGATTTGTTCTTCATCCCTTGTATAACAGAGCAATTGTATCTTTCCATTCCACTCAAATACAAGGCAAATAATTTTAATATTTTTGAATGTAAATCTCGTGTCAGATAGGGAAAAACCCTGGGTGCCATTTTAACCTTGTTTTTCCAAGTCTCGTTATTTTCAAAGTATTTATACTGTGTGTATACAACCTTGAGATTCGTCTTCTTGCAGGCAGCCACAAAACAAACAAACAATAGAATTCACACCACAAAGCCGATTAATCCGATGTGTGTCAAAGAAAGAACAAATGGTGCGAGCAGTTTTTTTTGAAATAGCCAACAATTAACAGAACATGAATCGCAGAGACCTGGACAGCCACGTAGCCAGTCCAGGAGCTCGATGGCTGCCGGCCACAGCCGTAGAGTCAGATCAGCACGGAGGCAAGTAAAACCTCTGAGTAGTGAGCTGAACCTTGGATCGTCCTCAACGCTTTAATCTTTTTAATCTGGTTTGGCACTTAAAACAGCCAAACCACTCATCACTGACCAATCTCTAGCCCAAAGACTCAGCCTGCCCCCAAGTCCTGGAAGCTGTTGTCCTCGTTTTGGGAAAGTGGTAAAGTGTTACCACGAGAGTGTGGCATGGAGCAAATGGAATTTTACTCTATAACTTTCGTCTTGGTCTTTGCCTCAGCTTAAACTTTCTTCTTGAGTAGACCTTCTGAACTGAGGGTATCTTACACATTCTTCTAGAATTGATGTGTTTGTGGTAAATAAAGAGAGTTGGCACTGGGGGTTGTTATTTGCCAGTGGTTCTCCATGTACAAAGGTACATTAAATATTAATTGTCTTACACTTGTGCCTGCGATCAGGAAAAAAAACTTGTTTTAACTTATTTTCAGTCTTGAAATATTGGAAGTTTAACAAAATAGCCAAGTCACAACCCCCTAAGTATCCCAATGACTTGAAGTTGACTGTTGTATGTTGGACATGCTTCTGGAGAAACCTCAAACGCCAGAAATGATTTTGATAGATGACCTCCCTGCAGCTGTGCCATGGGCAACCTCTCCGCGGTTCCCTAACTACAGAGTTGTGCAGCAGGAAAGATTAACAGCAGATTAAATGTCTTTATCAACTGTCAAAAGCACTTGGATTTCATCAACAGGGGTTGCTGTGTAAATTCTCCATCTCTCTGCTATGACCTTCTGCACTGGTGGTGACGAGAGGGCAAACAGGAGTGAGATATGCCATCTAATGGAGTGGTGCTGCAGCAACAACCTGGCACTCAGCGTCAGTAAGACGAAAGAGCTGATTGTGGATTTAAGGGAGGGTAAGATGAAGGAACACATACCGGAGGGATCAGAAGTGGAGAGTGTGAGCAGATTCAAGTTCCTGGGTGTCAAGATCTCTGAGGATCTAAGCTTGTCCCAACATATCCATGCAGTTATCGAGAAGGCCAGACTGACTATGCTTCGTTAGGAGTTTGAAGAGATTTGGTATGTCAACAAAACTACACAAAAACTTATATAGATGTATCATGGAGAGTATTCTGACAGGCTGTCTAGTATTGGAGGTGCTCTACTGCACAGGACCGAAAGAAGCTGCAGAGGATTGTTAATCTAGTCATCTAGTCATCTCCATCTTGCCTACAAAGTACCCAGGACATCTTCAGGGAGCGGTGTCCATTATTAAGGACTTCCAACACCCAGGGCATGCCCTTTTCTCACTCTTGCCATCAGATAGGAAATACAGAAGCCTGAAGGCACACACTGAGTGATTCAGGAACAGCTTCTTCCCCTCTGCCATCCGATTCCTAAATGGACTTTGAACCCATGAACACTACCTCACCTTTTTAATATGTAGTACTTCTGGGTTTTTTGCACAATTTTTAATGTATTCAATATATGTATACTGTAATTGATTTAGTTTATTATTTTAATTTTTCTTCTAGATTATGTATTGCATTGAACTGCTGCTGCTAAATTAACAAATTTCACGACACAAGCCGGTGATAATAATAAACCTGATTCTGATTCTGTTGGAGCAATGATCAACACAAGCATGCATAGCATCTCAGCCTGGGGATATCACTGCATCTGGTGCTTCACGAGAAAGAAGAACCTGTGACTTTAACAAATATATTGCTCACCCAGACAAGGTAGAAGAAAGGCATTTCCAATTGTAGCATCTTTATAAAAAGGCATCTAACTGCTAAAGAAGAAATTCAGTGAAGGGACAAAATGATAAATTTATTTCATTTGTAGTAAAAGTCTTCAACTAGGCTTCCAAAAAGAGAACTGAGTATTGTTAAATGGAAAATGAGAGGTAGTAGAGGGCCTGAGACTTGGGATCACTAAAGTTTGTATGTTTTACCTGTGACCACATGGGTTTGTTTCCCCCCACAGTTCAAAGAAATACACTTTGGTAGGTTAATTGGTCATTGTAGATTGTCCTGTGATAAGGCTGGGATTAAATAGGGGGATTACTGGGCGGCACGGCTGGAAGAGTAGCAGGGCCTATTTGGTGCTCTATCTCAATAGATAAAAAAAACAGGAATATTTGCCTTCTAATCTCAAGAGCTAGAATTTTTTGGGAGAGGTAGGTGGGGGTGGTATGGGTTTGCTGCTTTGTGGAGCGGGCTGAAGAGTTTGAGTTGAAAGACTGATGAGGATAACCCTAGAGCACTGTGGACTGGCCTTCAGGCTAGCGCGAAGCACTTCGCATTTTCTGGAAAAGTACCCGGACTAGATGTCATGTATTTTGACGGGAGATTCTAGGTTGGTAAATGTCCTTTTGTACATTTGCTTTATATGTCTTCAGGAAAAAAATCATCCCGAATTATTTTACGGTCCCTCAAGATGAAGAGAGGCTTGCTACTTAAGTGTATGAATTCTTTAAACAAGTCCATTACACACTACAAGTTTCTCCATATTCTGAATGGTGGATCTTATTAAAGTCGTCTAATTGAGTTGACAAAGTGCACCTACGCTCCGTCCGCCAGAAAGAGAGGGATCTCCCGTGGCCACTCACTTAATTCCACGTCCCATTCCCATTCTGATATGTAAATCCATGGCCTCCTCTGTTGTCATGCTGAGACCAGGTTGGAGGAACAACACTTTGAGTAGCCTCCAACCTGATGGCATGAACATCTATTTCTCAAACTTCTGGTGACCATCCACCCACCCATTCTCCAACCTCTTTTTCCCTCTCTCACTTTATCTCCTTGCTTGTCCATCATCTCCCTCTGGTCCTCCTCCTTTCTTCCATGACCTTCTGTTCCCTCCCTTCAGCCCTGTATCTCTTTCACCAACTTCCCAGCTCTTTACTTCATCCCTTCCCCTTCAGGTTTCACCTATCATCTTGTGTTTCGTTCTCCCCCACCCACCTTTCAATTCTACTCCTCAGCCTTTTTCCTCTAGTTCTGCTGAAGTGTCTCAGCCTGAAACGTCAACTGTACTCTTTTCCATAGGTGCTACCTGGCCTGCTGAGTTCCTACAGCTTTTCGTGTGTGTTGCTCAGATTTCCAGCATCTGTGGACTTTTTCTTGTTTGTGACAAAGTGTTTGATTCTTTGTCCTTCCAGCTCCCAGTTCCCCGATTCTCTCTAAATCCTTTCATCCGGCACCTATTTTAAGTCTTTGATGGGGCAATGAGTAATGATAATTTTGCTCAAGGATTTTTGTATTACTTTGACGCAGTTTAGCTCCCATCTCACTTGTGCTTTTTGACAAACTGAGCGATTCTTCAGACGATAGTATTCAGTTTAAATGAAATTTCTGTCCTTTCCTCGTGCTCTGTACATCAAAGTTGCCGTTTAACTCCGTGTTCATTGATGGTAAGAAATACACATTTTAGTAAGCTTTTATCAATTTTAGCAGGCCCTTACAAAGAACTTTAACAAGCAACATGTACAAACTGCTGGAGGAACTCAGCAGGTCAGGCAGCATCTATGAAAATGAATAAACAGTCAATGTTTCAGGACTGAGAGAGAAGGGGGAACATGCCAGAATAAAAAGTTGGGTGGTGGGGGGGGGAGAAGAAAGAGGACTAGCTGGAAGGTGACAGATGAAGCCAGGTGAGTGGGAAAGGTAAAGGGCTAGAGAAGACAGAATCTGATAGGAGAGCAGGCAATAGGGTAACAGGAAGGAGGAGGGGACCGGGGGAAGAAATAGTTCAGAGTGGGGAATTGGGGGGGGGGGGGGAGGGGAGAGAATTTGTTCACTGGAGGGAAAATCGATATTCTTGCTATCAGGTTGGAGGCTGTGCAGATGGAAGATGAGGTGTTGCTCCTGCCCTCTGAGGGAGGCACAAGATGTGGCCATGGATCGACATGTTGGAATGGGAGTTAGAATTAAAATGTTTGGCCATCGGGAAGTCCTGTGACTTTATGGGATCTAAATGGCCGCTAAAAATAATGGGAAGTTCTTCAGTCAGCTGAGGGATATTAACTCCTTGATTTTCCTCTTTAGTCTCCAATTTTACAGCAATGCATTTTCCCATTTGACCTTTTGCTATTTGATTTGTGTTTTCAGCTGTTCAAACTTGATTTTGATCACTTTGAGCTTTCCAGTAACAATGGATGGAAGATAGTACTTGCATAGTGATTTAACAAGGGAGCAACGCAGAAGGGGAAAGTCCGGTTCATCATTTTGATCTGCACTGTATTACCTGATACTTGCTGCCTGGGTTTGAATGGGGAAATGGGCCAAATGTGTCCTCTTCCCAAACTGTCAGGGAAATGTTTGTATATGTATTTGAGGACCGGAATGGTTGTGGCTGTACATCTCCCTCCTTGAGTGACGGGCTTGCACACTGAAAGCTCATGCGTGAATGATCAGAAATTCGGGTGAAGTATTGAACCTCAGTTTGCCTGTGTGTATTTATTATTCTGGAAAAATGACGATGCATTAAGAGAAAAATGTTGCGTGGATTAAGGATGAAGTCGGGATGCAATAATAATTCTAAACTCCAGCTTGTAGACGGAAGAGCTTCTGCAGATGGTGGAAATCCAGAGCAATAAACACAAAATGCTGGAGGACTCAGCAGGTCAGGCAGCGTCTGTGGTGAGGAATACAGTTAATATTTCAGGCTGCAACCTTCCACTGCCTGACCTGATACAGCATTTGATGCTGCCTGACAGATTGAGTTCCTCCTGCATTTTGTGTTTGTTACACCATGTTTTAATTTGTCTACGAAGCTGGGTGCACTGCTACCACCTGTTGATCCATTTGGCTCCATTCTAACATCCTTTGAGGATTAATGCTCCTGTGGACGTGAAACTGAAGGTTACATCAAGCTGTTCCCATTGCCAGTGACAGCAAGCTTACCACACTCCAGAGGCTGGTAGATTTGCATTGACCAGGTGGGCTGTTACACTCCTGACATTACGGTGCGGGGAGTCCTTGTGAAAGAGTGATTAGAGACTGAATCCGATAAGCTGCTTCTGTTGCATACCAGCTCAATCAGAGATGGTGGTCAGGAGGAAGGATAGTCGCTGGCAAGCGACCAGTTCTTTGTGGATTCAACAATTGTCCTGTTGATTCATATGGAACGAGTACTGCTGTTTGGCCTTTAAAAGGAGATATCCAAATTAGATGCCAAATTAGATCACTTTTCTCCAAGTCAAATTGTCCAGAACCTGCTTAACTACTTTCCCAGTGTCAGCTTACATGCAAAGCTCTTCACTGTATGCTATAATGAATCACCCAGTAATGCTTCAGAGGCCCAGCAGCCATCACTTTGGTGCCCAGTTATTGCCCTGGCTGGGGAGGAAAATACACTGCAGTTTTAAGTCTGTACCCAGGCATATTGTTCACTCCTGAAGGTTGGTGGGTGGATGCTATGAAATGACTTCTGTGAAATAGTGTCTCTCAAATGAGACGCAAATGAGAGCTTCTCACCTTAAGCAATGAGATTGTAATAACAATATAAAAATGTTTCCATGAGTCTTTGCCTAGCTACATCTCACACTGGTATGTCATTAGTAATTTGGCCTGAAAAAAATCACCTTTGAACATTTTTTTTAAACAACCTTAGAAAAATTTCATGATGTGTTCCTGCTATTGGGGTAAAGTACTTTAGTCTTCAGATGAAGCATAGAGTTTTGGAGGGTATTGTGTTTTTAACAAAAAAGGGTTGTGTAAGTGGGAGGGAGGATTGGGGCTTGTTTTTGCTCTTGCTCTTTGTCTTCTGTGGTGGTCTGCCAAGCATTATCGGCGTGTTTGGTGGTAGGTGTGGTGACACTTGGGGGCTGCCCCCAGCACACACAAGCAGCACATTTCATGGGATATTTCCATGCACACGTTACAAACGACCTTGAGTCTCTTGAATCTTGAAGATGTAGTTCCGACTCTGAATGAATGTGTGTATTTGTGGAAACAGCCGAAGAAGACTTGGATCTGTGTTTCTGGTGGCTGCAACAGCAGGTCAGCCTTGCAAATTGAACTGTTTTCAGAAGGTGACCGTAACCAGGTTTTGAGCAGCTTGCAGGACTGTGCAAGTTGGTGAAACTTTACTCAACAGCTGTTAGTTCCAGAAGCAGACTTGCAGTTTGGTTTAATCATGCTTATTTCATTTTTTCCCTTGGCTAAAGCACAGCTTTCTAGTCCACTCTCCATGCTGCCGCATGTTCGGTGGCAAAAAATCCAGTTGCCTCCCATCCGTATCTTCCCTCTCACCATTTTCATGCAAACTCAGGACTGCCTGGGGGCATCCAAGAAATTGACACCACTAAGTGCGTTGTCACCAGTATTTGGTTATTGAGGATTTACGTTATGGTTTCTGGGTTGGGCATTCAGCAAATGAATTTATAAGAAAAATTAGCAACCAAGTATTGTAACAAGGTATGTTTCCCATTTGCAATAATACTAAATTTGGACACCAGCTCTTGTCTTCTAATTGGTCCCTTTGATCATTATCATCAGCTCATCAATCTTCCATTCTACAGGGGTACAATCCCACTTTCTACGTTTTCTTGAAAGTTTGTCCTTTCCAATCTGTTGAGTCAGTGCTGCACTCCTCTCCCTCTATGCCAGGTTTACAATCTAGTCTCCATGTCCCAATGACAAAAATTGTGGGCCTTTGCTTTATAATCTGTTTCTAATATCGCTATCGGTTGTCAAAATAGTTCTGATGGGGTGGAGAGGTAGGATTTAAAAGCAATGCAAATATAACTAACCATGGGTGAGTGGATTGCATATTAACTGATTTGTTTCAATAATGTCCTTTTGGGACATCTGCTATTTATATTGGCCAGTGACTCCAATCTGGTTCACTTGACTGTCCATCATAGGAGAAATGCATAAGCAAGACTTCAGGTGCAATAGTTTCATTCAAACTTGCCAGACCATCAACTGAGAAAGGACATTCTTGTCTGAGCAGTGCCTTTTCATAAATAGAACAATGTTTTTCATGTAGGAAAATTATGTTCTATAACTTAAGTGTCTATGTATGTGTTTCGTTCTGTTGGCAAACTCCATATGATTCACAAGAGTATCATGTCCCGTATTGCTCTGGTAACTGTTCTAATTGCTTTCTGGCACAGATTCCATCCAAATGAATTTACTGTGTTGCTAGCTGAGTAGAGCCCAGAAATGAGCACGTGATATCAACCATTACTTAAAATATTGGATGCAAATGTGGAGTGGTTAACCTTGAAATCACCAGGGATCAATTCAATTTCACTTACATGTAGTAAATGAAATGTGGTATGTTGGTCAAGGTGTGACATGCATAAGTTCGATTAATTATAAAGAATTATATATCTATAAAAATTCATTGCACTCAGAGAAAGTATGGACAAGCCAAAAGAGGCACTGCAATCATTTGAAAGCAGAATTGTTTCATGTGCAGGAGCTCCTGTCTTTGATTCGAATAGTGATATATTCCCCAAACTGGATTCTTGAGCTATTTGTGTGTAACAGTCTGCTATGGAGATAGTTTGCTATGGAGAATACTACACAAAGTGATGGAGTTTATCAGTATTGAAGTACATGTAAACTACAGTAAAAAATTAAAAATAAAAGATCTCGCAACAAGTGGGTGGCCATAGTGATGCAGTAACCAGGCTGACGAAGGTAGGCCAAATTCCCTTGTGTACAAGTGTGAGGCACCAATATTGTGGTATCTTCAACAGAAGCAAGCTTGAATGTAGCTCATTCTGCTCTGCATAGGGGCACTTGCAGGAGATGAACTAAAGTGACTATGACTGTACTTTAGTTTGAAAGTAGGATTAGCCATACAGCTCTCTGAGGTTGCAACTGGTGGGCAAGTGGCCAAACAGACCGTTGAGTCACGACCACTTTGTACTCTAGTTGTATCTTGCCTTATTTTGGAGACACAGACTGTGGGGGTCAACCTGACAAGTTCTGCCAGGGAATTTATTTCTGACCTTTCACTAGATGCACGAGTAATGGTACGTAGGTAAAAGGACCAGTACACGTTGTACGGCGGGTATTCTTGAGATTCCAGTTATAGCATTCATACTTTAATGGCAGGGATGTTGTGGAGGTGCATTTGCTCTGTACTGATTCAGATGCGGTTACAGTTTCCAAGTTTCGACAGGTTCAGTTTTCAATTGTTAATTCCATTAAAAAATTTTCTGTCTGGTATTTAGTACGCAACTCTGGATAGTCCCAATTAGCCCAAGCTTCATGGAAATAATTAAAAATAAGTAAAGATGTACAGAGCTCAAAGGACATAATCACTGTTTTGGATTTTCAGTATCCGCAATGCTTTGCTGGTTCAGGGCAATCTGGTTTGGAAGGCACTTGGAGTTGTGGAATTAGGAAACAAAGGAGCCAATAATTCGATGTGCTTTCCCAGAACACATTCTATCTGACCCCCAAGGCCAGTGTCTGGAATCCAAACTGTGTTGGGATAGTTCCAGACTACGGACCCTGGAACTACTGAGGAGCTGGTGTGATTTCCTTGATTTTACATTAGTCCATGAATTAACACCATTACGTTTTGATGTCCAGATAGTATTGCCCTGTCATTTTTTAAATGTTTATCTGAGGGGATACTTATTGGGCCAAATGGTAACATTTGTGTTTAGTGTTAACAGTTGTTGAGAAGAAAATTTACTTCGATTTTCATTTTAAAAATCACAGAAATTGGAAATCTGAAATCAAAACAATTCTGTACTCGGGCATCTTTCTCCCTCCCACCTTTAAATGCATGTCCATTCGTACCTGACATTATTACCCTGAGAAAAAGGTTCTGACTCTAACTTTATAAGACCATAAGATGTGGGAGCAGAATTAGGCCATTTGGCCCATCGAGTCTGCCCTGCTATTTCATCATGGCTGATCCAATTTTTCCCTCAATCTCCTGCCTTTTCCCCGTAGTCCTTCATGCCCTGGCCAAGCAAGAATCTCTCAACCTCTGTCTTAAGCATACAGAAACATACTTTATCAGTGCCCCTCCCCTCAGCCCTAGCTGAAGAAAAAAAACAAGGCAGGTTTGCCCACCCTCCTGTTGTACTCTCTGATCGTCAAATCTCTTCTGCATCCTTCCCAAAGCCCCCCATGTCCTCTTAATGTACTGGCCACAAATGCCCACAGTACTCCAAGTGTGACCGAACCAAAGTTTTATGTAGCTACAGCATGACTTCCTTGCTGTTAGGCCCAGTAGTCCGACCAATGGAAGCAAGCGTGCCTTGTGCTGCCTTTACCACCCCGTCTACTTGTGTGGCCACGCAATGGTGTTAACTGCATACCCTCCCCTTGCGTTTGCCCTCACGTTTGCCAGGATTAAACTACTTATGCCATTTTTCTGCACCTATCTTTTCTGGGAAGGCCGGTGAGGCCAGTGTCAAGTGTAAACTTTGGGAAATAGTGTGATCTTTTTTCTTTTGGGCTTCCACGGAAACTTGGAAGAGATTTGAGTTTCATTGTCAACACTGACGCAGCTTCTCCGTTTTGAGTGGCCACTCATCAGGCATCCTGGGTGAGGGTAGTTTTTATTAAGCAGGAATTCTGGCATCCTATCTCCTGGCGATCAGAATCTACAGAGCTCAGTGGAGTGGCTGTTTCGTGAATCTTGTGTTGGGGTTACAAACGTGACCTGCCCAATGTAAGTGTGATTAAATACTACATGACTCTTTGTGGAAAGGCTGCTGAAATGCACTTATCCTCCCTATAAATCTGGTAGTTCTGCTGTTTCTGAAGTGGTGCTGCTCTGTAGCCCATGACAATGGTCCAAGTTTAAGATCTTGTTCATTTGTTTCTCTTCTGATGGCCGAAAGTAAGCATGAATTCAGAGTTATAATGTGAAACAGGCCCTTTGCTACACCAAGCCTGTGTTAACCATTTATTCTAATTCTTAATCCCATTTTCATTCTCCCCACTTGCGAAGTAAATTTTATTATCAAAGTATATATGTCACCATATACAACCCTAAGATTCATTTTCCTGTGGGCATACGCAGCAAATCTATGGAATTATAACTATAATAGAATCAATGAAAGATCAACGAGTGCAGAAGACAACAAACTTGCAAATATAAATAGCGATAAATAACCAGAGCATGAGATAAAGAGTCCTTAAAGTGAGCTTATTGTTTGAAGGAACATCTCAAAAGATGGGCAAGTGAGTGTAGATATCCGCTTTGTTCAAGAGCCTTGTCTGCTATCACACACAAGCCGTGCGAGTCTATCACCGCAGCAATAGATTCGGGGTAAATTAGCCAATTCGTCGTCCAATAAGAATATCTTTAGAATGTGGGTGGAAACCAGAGTGGCCGGAGGAAACCCATGTGGTCATGGGAATGTGTAATCTGTGGGGCCTGCTGTCTCAGTGACTGTGATGTCAGTGCCTGGATACCTGCCACAAATTTTGAGACCCCAATCGTTTCAATGGGGTTTATAGGACAAATATTTAAGGCGGTGATCTTTTCTAAATGGTTTTGCTTTAGATGAAGGCTTTAAAATAGTGCTTTCATCTTTATTGTTTCTGTAGAGCCCTCTGACACTGCATATTTTATGTATATTATAAAAACAAGCATTTGGGAGACTGATGGTATGGATTTGAGGGCTGCAAGCATCTTCTGTGTAGGATCTCTGCGGCCACATTTCTGGCTTGCAGCAGGAGAACTGTGCACTTGAGTGGAATCCCGATGTAACCCAGGAAGGACCTTTTAATATTGCAGTCCACTATATTCCTTGCATGAAAAAACCTTGTCAAAAGTCTTTTAAAACTGGTGTGTGATTAATGGAAAATTGTGTAATTACCATTTAATTCTACTTCCATGTGGGATGAGGGTTTATCTCGTAGACAGACATTGAACAATTTGCTAAAGAAGAAAATTGGTGATTGCCATCTACCTGTTCCTCCTGTCAACCCATCAAGAGTCTCGTGTCCTTGGGTCAAGAGTTGTTACAGCTGAAGTATTTGAAGGACATTTTAAACAAGTACATGATTGGGAAAGGGGCCTGACAGATATGGGCAGACACATGGGACAAGTTGAGTGAAGGGTCTGTGACCATGTTATATAACTCTGACTATAACACGAGCAAACTGACGCTGCAGGTTAGTTTGTGGTTTTTATACAAGTTGACAGCCTTAGTTCCCCAGTAAGTGATTATTCATCAGCTTGAATTGTACTTTGGGACTTGATTTATGCTGTTCTCGTGCACGACTTTGCCTCATTGAGGAGGAGCGTTACATCATCTTGATTTTTGTGCTATGTTCTCACAGAGCCACTCCTTTTTTTTTTGTTGTAATGGGAGAAATGACATTTGGCTCTCTTCAGTGAAGTTGTGGTATTAAAGGTTTTGACAAGTCATCGCAGCAACTGATTGGTTGATCCAATAACCTGAGTTTAGTTGCACCATATCAGCTCTGCACTCACTGTTTCCAATGAGCGTCTCTTCCGATCCCTTGCCTCAATGTCCCAAAGCGTGTGAACTTTGGTTGGATCAATTCCTGCTCTGTGACCTGCCAGGAGACACAGGAGCTTTCATAATTGAAATGGTAGGTGTGGGAGAGTTCTGTGTCCCCTCCCAATACCTCAACTTCAATTTGGTTTTAGTTCTTCATTGAATAAATAAATTGGGAGTAGGGACATCTCCCACTCCAGTAACATTTCTTCCCTCCCCAATACCAAGAATCTTATCTTAACTCTGCCTGAAAAGTGTTCTGCCTCTGGTAGAAAATGAATTCCGAGGAATGACGGGGCTCAGAATCTTGTCTTGAACAGTGACCCTTAGTTCACTAATGGACTTGTCACACCCCCCCCCCCCCATCTCTGCTCTCCTCAAACCCTTAAATTCCAAGCTTTCAATGACCTCAGCTGTAATGTTGGGAATTCTCCTTCAGCACTTCTCTATCGAGCATGGTAATAGTTCTCGTGTGGGAGAGCCATAATTCCGTCATTAACAAAGAGGCTCATCAGAGGATGTACTACTTGTGGCAGTGGGTAAAATCCCATCTACCCCAGAACGTACTGGTGCAATTCTACCCGGAGAGCATTCTCACGTCAGCCATTACTGTCTGCTTTGGTCTGGTGCAGCATCTTCTCAGTGACGGGTCAGCAGAAAAGATCATGGTCTGCAGTCTGCCATCACTGCAGGACTTGTATGTGTCCAGGACACAGAAGTGGGCAGGAAAATCTTTTCAGATACCACCCACTTTGCAAACAGCCTTTTCCAAAAGCTCCATTCTGGACAGTTCTATTGGGCTATTATAACAAAAACTTAATGCCGGCTTAAAAGTTTCTTCTCCTAGTCAGTTAAACTGATCAACTATTCTAGTTAGCCCACCACCCCCACCTCTCTATTAACTCGGTCACTGCACTGTAAACACTTCAAACCACTTTTTACAATCCTGCTTACATTGTAAATACATGCTGGTACTTAGTATTTGTGCACATTTTATTCCCTATCAGTACTTTTAACCTGTAAATTATTTTTATATTGTTTATTTTCAATCGTTTTCGTAGCCGTCCCGTTAACACGCCATTACAAATTGTTACTATGTATACATGTATAAGGTGAATAAAGTTGATTTTCCTACATATTTCTATTGTGAAGTCCTGTTTCTTTGTTGTAATGCCTGCACTGTTTTTGTGCACTTTATTCAGTCCTGTGTAGGTCTGTAGTCTAGTGTAGCTTTCTCTTTTTTTTTAATGTAGTTCAGTCTACTTTTTGTACTGTGTCTTGTAACACCATGGTCCTGAAAAACGTTGTCTCATTTTTACTATGTACTGTGCCAGCAGTTGTGGTCAAAGTGACAATAAAAAGTGACTTGACTTAATGTTGACCTGAATATCTTAAGTAGTCATGCAGGAAGTCTTTGTTAGAAACAACCGTAAGATAAGTTTGCTCACTCGACTGGAACCATAATTTTGGACATATGTCCCCTCTCTTGGACATATTTGGTGCTATCAAGTATCTGTTCTCCTGAATTGCTGGTTTATCGTTTCACAACTAACAATTGACCTTTAACAAGTTGCTCCTGTCGTACATGAGGCTTCAAATTCAAAGTTATTCTAGAGATGGCTCTGAGCTTAGAACGCAGATATCGCCTCTACTTTTGTCATCAAGCACAATCTCAATTCATCTAAAACCACTGACCAGATTTTCCCGTCCATGTCAGAAATGTCAACCTAGTTTCAACTCGTGTTTATGGTATTTTATTTATTATTGAGATGCAGTGCAGAATAGATCCTTCTGGCCCTTTGAGCGACACCACCCAGCGACCCCTGATTTACCCCTAACTTAATCATGGGACAATTTACAGTGGCCAGTTATCCTAAAAAGTGATACATCTTTGGAATGTGGGAGGAAACCGGAGCACCCGGAGGAAACCCATGTGGTCACGGGGAGAACGTAGAAATCCCTTATAGGCAGCAGTGGTTAATTTAAGAAATCCGGGTTTTGGAATTTTGATTTTGACATTGCTAAGTTGTTCACCTAACATAAAACAGGAAAAGGGTCTGGGAATCCAAAGGAGGAAAATTTGCAACCAAGGGAGTTGCAGTAGTTCTGCTTAATCTGGAACTTGTAGCCCTTAACTACTTTTCCGTGCAGGAGGCTTTGAATTCTGCATTATCTTTATGGTAAATTGAAATGCAAAGTCCAAATAAACCCAGGCTAATTCTACTCAATTTCAACTGATAATAGTATGTATATTTCTCCTGCCTGTACAGTTGATTCACTTGTGCTTGGCGTAAGAATTGTGCTGGCTCCTCTTGTTTTTGGTGCTTGCTGCACTCTGCTCTAACACTGTCATTAACACCACACTATCTGTACCTCCTGCTCATCTTCCCAGTTCACTTTGAGATTTGGAGCAGTTTAAAGTAAACTAAATGTGTCGTGCTAGCCTTTTCCTTGTTTTTGAACTTGCCCAGCTAGATTTTTGCCTCTGCTGCAGTGCTGAAAATGTCTTTGGTGCCTCTGTATGTGAGGCACCAATTGTTCTCATTTTCTTGGGCTTCTCTGTGAAGTTTGGGTGGTCAGTGTCCTACCCAGTAGACCAGCTGAGATACTTTGTATCTGTCTCCATTCAGCTCAATTTATTCCCTAGCTCAACAATCCTTGGGTAAAATTCTTTCCTAGCTTCCATTATCTATTATGCTATCTAGTCATAAATTTCCCACTGTCCTATCTATGCCTGTCAGAATTTTGTACATCTGTCTGTCATCTCATCGGCTTTCACAGATCCAAGAAAAATCCAGCGTGATAGAGGCTATGTGGTAGGGTAATCCTTGGCAGTTTCCAGAGTAGGTTACATGGTTGGCACAACATTGTGGGCCGAAGGGCCTGTAACGTGCTGTACTGTTCTATGAATCTATTGTCTCCTAATTTTTATCTATTGTATGCTTGTGAAATGGCTTGATATTTTGCAGTGTTATTGGTTCATATGTTAATACTTTTGTATTGAGTTCACTGGTCTTTAAAGCTTTGTTAATAAGGGGATATGGAAGTGTTTGGTTTAATGGGTGGGTCATGTGCTCTGCAAGAGATGTATCTCATTTCAACCAACTTAATCACTTGTCATTTGAACACTTTTAAATGTATGTCACTGGCATTTCTTAAACCTGAGGAACATACAGGTTCTGATGAAAGGTCTCAGCCCGAAACGTTGACTACTCTTTTTCTGTGGATGCAGAGATCTTCCAGCGTTCAGTGTGTGCATTCCTTGGACTTCCAACATCTGCAGATTTTCTTAAACCTTCAGTGACGTTGAATGAAACTGATCTTGTTTGTTTAATTGAATGTAGATCTAAGGCCTGGCAGAATTTTCTTTACATTGTGTCACTGGTACAACCAGTTTTTCCAGAAATATTGAAAGCTAATTTAAAACTAGCATCTACTTTTTGACATAATATGACCTAATCAGAAAGAATTGTTGTTTTATCACATATCAGAAATTATAGTAGATTTCTATGACATCTTTGTAACATAGTGAAATACTAAATACTATTCATAGAGTTGTCAAATTACTGCACTTTATTGGTTTGTATGTATATCTTAGGGTCTTCAGGGGAAGTGTCTTGAGGATTCCTGAGTGTGGCCACTAGAGGGAGCTGTGAAAATGGGGAACATGCTTTAATAAAAACACAAAAGTACTGGCAGAACTCAGCAGGCCAGACAGCATCCATGGGAGGAGGTAGTGATGGCGTTTCGGGCCGAAATCCATCCTGATGAAGGGTTTCGGCCTGAGACGTCGTCACTATCTCCTCCCATAGATGCTGTCTGCCCTGCTGAGTTCTGCCAGCATTTTGTATTTTTATTTATTTCCAGCATCTGCAGATTCACTGAACATGCTTTAAGGGTGGTTTTCAATTTTCTGCTGAAGCTGGTCACTGTCTCTCCCTTTTTTTTCACCAGCAACAAGATTTATCATCGGATAAAACTATCGCGTCACCTGATTAGAACTTTAAACAGATGAAATCCTAAAACAAGGTTCTATTTTAGCAAGACATTTTATAATCTATGATTTTCATACAATTTCATTTATTCTCACAGTTTAGTTTTGGAGATTTTTCATTGCAACCTAGGCCTGCCTTATCCAGCCATTCTTGAAGGAATGAAATGACCATTTTGGTGCCTGGAGACAGAATGTGCCATTTTGTTGTGTAAAGGGAAAATCATTGAGCTATTAAACTACATTAAGAGGTAGTGTTTGAATGTGGATTTGATGCTGCTCTGATTCTAAAGATTAAGTTGCAACAGTGGCAAATGAGAAATTTTAAGAGAAAAATCTGCCTTAAGCAGATTTAAAGACTTGGGCTTTCCATGAATAAAATGAGCTAGACTGAAGATCTGTTACTAGTTTTGTAGGATCCAAGGAAGCTGAAATTATGTGCTTCTGTTGATGGCCTGAACAGTACCCATCTCCGAGTGAGCACTTAAAAAGTCTGCAGAGTTGTTTTAATTTTTCCCCTCAAGGTGCACATCTTCTGTTTACCTCTGTCCTTTGGTCAATTGTCCATGCCATCAGCTCCTGGAAGCGTCTGTGAAATTTGGGTTTATGATTGACTCCGTGTACTAATGTATCCTTTCAGCCTCTTCCACACAGATCATTAAAAATAACTCAATGTAGCTTGAACGTTGTTTTGCCTCAAAGTTCTGCGTACCAAGTTTGCCCATATTCTCATTTCTCTTGCTTTCTACAAATATACCAACCCAAAAATACCTCTGTACAAATCTGTGCTTGTACTTCAATCATTTTGCATTTGGTTGGCATTCCATTAATATCGGTGTTTTCTTTTGATGTCGTTTGAAGTTCAAATTCCCATCTTGTTTTAATTCATTTTCTTTCCCATCTCTAAATTAGATTTTCCTCTTTCTTGCCCAAAGTAGCTGCGATTGGGAAGTGTGGGGCAGAAATCAATACCTTATGTAATTGGATATTAAAATTGTAATCTAAAAGGTGAGCTAATCCTGTTTAGTCACTCATCTCTGTTAATTAGAACATTTTCTATGGCAATTGAGAATGCTCCCCCAATTTAGTAACATAATCCCTTCTTCAGTACTAAATGTATAACCTTGCAGGTTGTATCTTGGTAGTACCCAAGTGTTTGTATTTTGCTAAGGATTTCTATCTCTGTTTTAAGCCCCTCTTGAATTTATTCCACATCTCCCCTGTGATACTTTCACCAATCACTTTAACTCATGGGCCCTGATTTTAGTCCTTGGTGAAATAGATCTTTATTTATTTCCTGGTGTCCCTATTAGGTTTCACCCTAGCCACTCTTTGAGAAAGCAACTCTTTAACTTGGTCTGTCTATTTTTCCTGAACTGTATTTTTTCCAATGATGGCAACATCATATCTTCTCTTTTACC
Organism: Hypanus sabinus; assembly: GCF_030144855.1. Taxonomy (NCBI): domain Eukaryota; kingdom Metazoa; phylum Chordata; class Chondrichthyes; order Myliobatiformes; family Dasyatidae; genus Hypanus; species Hypanus sabinus. The sequence goes on from NC_082722.1 coordinate 22,198,350, forward strand.
CTCTTGAGTGCAATCATATTTCCTGTGATGTATCTGACCTGTCTTAGTTCCAGCTCATTTAGTTACCTTGCTCTTGTATTCCTTGCCTTCACTGGTATCATCATTCTGTATCCCTTTTTATCTCTTATTGACCTGAGGTGCTGTCTGGAAATGCTGCCCATTCAGAATGTGCGTTTATTAATAGGGAATCTATTCATTCAATGGAACGAAGTGGTTTTATTTGATGAGCCATTTGATCTAAATTGGCTGATGTTTTACAATAGCAGTTTTTGGCTTTCCACTGAATTCATTTTAGATTTGGCTTAATGGAGGACCTCGAACAAATTAACTACAGTTGAAGTTGATAAAACGGTTTTTTTTAACCATTCGGCACTTTCCTAAGCCACATGCCCTACACGGATCTACAATTTGTACAGTTAAGAATTAACTGTAGAATTAGTGAAGTGGCTTGTAAAACAATTTTACATAGAGTGGAGTCTGGATGGTAGGGCCCAGCTGCTTATTTAACTCTGAAGAGCAAGCAATGAATCAAGGAAATAGCCGGGATTTCCTTCGCGTAATGGGGAGATTGTTCCAAACAGTTTCTAACTAGCATGAGCTGCGTGCACTTGTGTGACAATTAAACACTACACCATGCTTAGAGCGATCACTTTTTAAATAGTGTCAATTGCGTGTGCTTGTGTTCAGGCAGCAGTGATTTTTGTCACTGATAGTTGCCGAGAAATAAGCGGTAATACAATTCAGTTCCGTCAATAACCATTAGGAACTAATACAGTAGTATTGTTAGTGTTCTGATTTGTTCTATTTTATTTAAATACATAATTTGTTACTGTTAAAATTAGTATATTTTTTGTCTTTTTAACTATTTCCATGAAACTTCGGCTAATTAGGGCAGCCGCTTAATTGGTCCAAAATGTACTGGTCCCGATGTGTCCCAATTAACTGTAATCCACTAATTTGTATACCTGTTGTTGCAGTAACAAACTGAAAGATATTTCAACAAATCCGAGCCTTGACCGTGTCTGTTAAAGAGTTAGTATCTACCTGCATTGTGGAGATAAGGAAATGCTAAGACATCATTTTATCTTGCTACAATTCTAGTTTGAGTACTCAGCATGTTGCATAAAAATAGGACTGGTAACCAGTGTACTGTGACACGTTTAGCTCATGAAAGTACTTTGTGTTATGAACAATCACTGCTGCAATATGCAATTTGATTTTTATCTTGGAGGTCCAAGGAAGTATCTTTGTTGAGCAACAGCTGCAGCAGTGAGTGATGTTTCTGTCTCTGCTGTAACTTGGTTATTTGTATGATAGTTTGCAATACTAAATGCTAGCAAATGAGATATCTGAAGCTTGAATAAATTTAACCTAGTGATTATGGTGATGGCGAATTTGGTTTGCAAGATGAATCTTTGAGATTTGTAATATTTTGTTAATGTAACAGCAAAGAGCATGCTTTTTGAAAATCTGGTGACACATATTCCCTATCTGGATGTTCAAGATTCAGAAACTTTAGTGCAACAACATTGAAGATTCAAGATGTTGAATCTGGAGTGATGTTGCGTTAAGATTTGTGTTAATGGTGTCAGCTTCCAGTGATCAACAACAACCCAGCATTAATTTTGCCAGTGTTCTCGTAAATGTTGCTTGGAAGCTGACATTCAACCAGATATTTGAACCCATGTGTGGATAATCTCACCTGAGAGGTCATTGCTCATTTTATATTAAGAGTCCTGTTAACCTGACACCTTCGTGTGTGGTACTCATTAACCATTGTGGTGTTAAAATGTCTTGGAATCTTCACAGGCACTTCGCAGCTGAAGGTGATTTCTGCAATGAACAATGTTTGTAGGATTTACTCACTTCAATATGAACAGCATCTACTCACTTCAATATGAACAGGATCAGTTCTGTAAAAGTACAGATCATTAACTGATGTAAAGAATAAACAAGAAACTCTGCAGATGCTGGAAAGCCAAAGCAATAGACACAAAATGCTGGAGGAACTCGGCAGGTCAGGCAGGGGACCCAGGGAAAAGTGATAGGCAGGTGAGAGGAGGTTAAAAAGACAGTAGGGAACAAAAGAAGGGTGGAGGAGGGATTTTTTTTAAATCTGGAAGAAGTCGATATTAATGCCATTGGGTTGGAGACTATCCAGACAGAGTACAAGGTATTGGCCCTCCACCCTGAGGGTGGCCTCATCGTGGCATAGCACGTCAGAATAAAAACTGGAATTGGCCAGTGGGAAGTTCTACTGGAGCGGAGGTGCTCGACAAAGCAGTCCCCTAATTTACGATGGGCCTCACCAATGTAGACCGCGTCAGGAGCACCAGATACGATCAACTATCCCAGCAGATTCGCAGATGAAGAGTTGCCTCACCCAGAAGGGCTGTTTGGGGTTGAAGGGGGAGGAGAAGGTAAATAGGCATGCATAGCACTTGGGTGACTTGCAGGGACAGTGTCTGGAAGGAGATTTGTGGGATGAATGGATAAGGGAAATTACAATCCCGGTGGAAAGTGGGCAGTGGGAGAAGGGAAAGATGTGTTTGGTGCTAGGATCTCTTCGGAGACGGTGGGATGTGTGATGTGTTGGATGCGGAGGTTCATGGGGTGAGCGGTAAGGACAGGAAGAACTTCTAAGGCAGCAGGAAGATGTGAGTGAGGGCAGCATTAATGGTGGAGGAAGGCAAAGGTAAATGCCATTATCTTGCCTGTACCCCTTCCCACCTTCTCATATAAAAATACTATTCCCTTTTCTCAGTTTCTTCGTCCCTACCGCATCTGTTCCCGGGATGAGGCTTTCCTTTCCAGGATATCAGAGGTGTCCTCCTCCTTCAGAGAACGGAATTTCAATTGATGTTTTAAAATGATGAGAAGTGCTACTTACGTTACCAACTAATGTACCTAAGGATGTGCTGGGAGCATCCTGCAAGTGTTATCACGCATTCCAGCGACAATGTAGCTTGTTCACAATGCTTGATAGACCAACACAGAACATAAGCCACAAACAACAAGACCAAAACCAGCCCCTTCCCCTCACTCCCTCCACACACACAGGCACGCACTTTACAGTTTCCATCCACAGTCCAGTGAGGGAATTCTATGATTTCGATCCTGCAATGCCAAAGGTACACTTGTCAGAGTTTGAATGGTTTGACACTTAAAAGGAACTTGTAGATTAGGGTACTCTCATAAAACTGCATCTCTTCTCCATAGAAATTGTTTGTTTTGACTGGGTGTCCCAAAAAAAAGTCATAGCAAGTGATAGTGAAAGATCATGAGTAGTGGAAGGCAGTCAGCTGCTTGCCGGATAAGCAGATGCCAAAGTAGTAAGTTTAGAGATTTCAAGCTGTACTCACTTTTGAACTGTACTTGCTAAAAGTTCACGGAGAATGGTAGCTGGGTAACTTGCCCAGGGATATCCAATTCTGATAACAAGAGCCACAGCTTTTGTGTAAGTGATTCAGTTATTAGCTGAATTATTGTTGCCCACTTGAGTTTCTTGTCCTGGATGGTCTCTTTTTTTTTAAAATGAATGGCAAAACAGCATTTCCAGTGTTAACACAAAGTATACTGCAGATGCTGTGCTCAAATCAAGACGTAGAAAAAGGCTGGATGAACTCAGCAACTTCGTCAAGCAACGTCTCGGCCTGAAACGTTGACTGCTCCTTTCAACGGATGCTGCCCGACCTGCTGAGTTCATCCAGCTTTTTTGTATCTCCAGTGTTAGTTGGTGACACTCCATCACATTAAGGATTTTTTTTAAATGGTGCCCATGTATATTTCACTGGGAGTTCTGGGAATGTGGTTCCTACCATAACCATCTGAATCATAAGCAGAAGTCGACCACTTGCCCTCTCAAACCCATTGGATCAAGTAGTAGAATCGTATATGATCTGGTTGTAGCTTCCCCACATTTCTCTCTATCCCAGTTTCACCTCCTGGTTGATCAGGAAAACACCTTTCCCTAAAAGACTTCTGTTTTTACTGTTCGAGGCTCATGACCCTCAGCTGAGCCAAAACTTTGTCTAATCAGTGTCCAATGCAATTGATTTATAACCTTTTTTTAGTTCCATAAAAAATAAAATGATATTCAGTTAGGTTTCCTAACTGCTCTATATCCTTTCTTCAAATGGGTGTTTGCTCTCCGATTCTCTGCAACCCAGATCCCTGTGTTCTCATGCCACTTCGTTAGTTTTCACTTTTGCTGCCAATGGTTTCAGATTTTCCATTTGCTGGATCTTTGGAGACTCGTATCCTTTCTTTATAGCCTCCCAGTTTCCTTTTCACAATCTACTTTATCATCTGTCATTGTGTTATAACAAATCATTGGTTCTTCCATCCAAGAAATTGAGAGGCTAGAGTCCCAGCATACTGCACAGAACCCTCTAACAACCAGGAGGTGAGCCAATTATACTGGGGCAAAACAAGGGCATGCAGTGAAATTTGGGAGCTCAGTGGAGAGAGAGTTGATGCCTAGTGTACTGGACAGGTTTTGCCACCAGTATGCGCCCTGTATGCTTGTAATGTTTAGATTCAACTATCACAGTCGAATCTAAATCTAATTACTTGCCCTCAAATGAAGATTATTTACACATCCTTTACTGCACACCAATCCCTAGCCTACAAGACAAAAGTACTCAAAATGCTAGAGGAACTCGGCAGGTCAGGCAGCATCTATGGAGGGAAATGAATTGTTAACATTTCAGGCTGAAATGCTTCATCAGAACTGAAGCTTGACTTCCAGTGGTTGCAGAATCTTTTGAATCTCCAAGACAAATAGTTTGCTGTACCAAATTTTGTCCTAGTTGTGAATTTTGCCCCATCGTTATCTTCTAAACAAAGTTCAACACTGGAGCTAGATGTTACAGGTTTTATGCAACTCTAAGTGTATCTCTGGTAGAAAGCTGAGGTAAATTGTGTGTGGGAGGTGTGGTTTCCAATTATCTTGTTGAGCACACCTCTAATACAGCTAAAGCTTTAGGTCTAAAGGCTGCTGTCTTGTAATAGAAATCTGTTTTTTTGTGTACAGCTGAGATTTAAAGAAACAATCCATTTCCAGCTAAGCGATGGAACATGAATTTTGTTCTGTTTTTCACGTGATGGATGTGACATACTTGGTTATATTCATTCATCCCAGAGGAACTTAATTTTGTAGCAACAAGCTGAGTTGCCAAAACATGTTTTGTTTCAGAACTGACCTGTTATGCAAACTGCTTTTGACCAGGTGTTTAAACTTTTGTTTTGGGTTTTATTTCTAAACCTATTATCTTTGTTGCCAAGACAGTAAGTGGGAGTTCTGTTCTCGATTATTATTAGATGTTCTTATAGATGTTGGCTTCAGGAGATTAGCATGAATGCAAAATTATATTCTGTCACCTTACACCAACACCTTGTACCTTCAGAATTTAATGGTGCTGCCGTCTTTGGAAGAGTTAGAGAAAAGCTTTCCTTGTTTTATAAAATAGTTCAACACAAATCAGCAAATGTGATGTTTAGTCCATGCATTGCAATTGGTAGTTATTTAAAATATTTAATGAACTGTTTACCCTACCCTTGGAATATTGTGATCGGTTCTGGGTGCCACAGCTTAGCGATGTTCTGAAGGCTTTGGGGAGGGTGCAGGAGGGAGTTATTTAAGTTATTCCAGCGATGCAGAATTTTGGTTGTGCGGGTAAACTGAAAAGGTGAAGGAGTTCTTACGGCAGCAGTAGTTGTAAGGAGATCTGAACGAGTGAGTGAGGTCTCCATCTGTCAGGATCAGCCATGGATGTTATTGCGTTCCAGCTGCCTAGGCACGCAGGCCTGGGCAGTACAATATGGAGAGCAAGCTCCCTGCCTCTCCACTATCTGATGAACCCAAAGGAGTGGCAGAGGCTGCTACAGTTTGGTGCCAGCAGCGTTGCAGGAGTTGCCAGTCAGCGTTGAACTCAACATAGGACTGCTGAGAGACTCCCACCTCAGATTTTACCTTCAGGGTTTACTCCCCGTGAGTGGGTATAGTCGCAAGGCAGCAGAGGTTTGAGGTCACAGTTTTCCTTCTCGACGAACTGCAAACCACGGCTGATGGGCCCCATCTGCCCGAAGCGACTGGTTTGAAAGCGCCGGTAACCCACCTTTGCCCTTTCGTCTGTCAGTGGAAACGACTCCAACGGGCTTGGTAGCTAAGCCAAAAAGGAAGGCCAGGGGCGTGCCATTGGGAGCATTGAATAGGTAGTGGGAGCTTGTCCCCATTACCACTCCTGATTTTCACAAACTTATGGAACCAGTGATCTGAAAGAGACCATAAAAAAAAGTGAAAATTATTTTTTAAAAATTGCTGGCTTTGGCAGAAAGCTGAGGAATCAGGCGATGATGGGAGATGACTGACAGACTGGTGTGATGGTTACTCTTTTGCCGCAGATATTTAGGGCCTGGAATGATATGTCTGGGTAGTAGAGGCAGGTTTGATAGAGCATTTAAAGGAGGTGGCGGGGGGCTGAATATTCATCTGGAAGCCAATTACATGGCTTATGTGAAAACGGTGGGGGTTAGACTGTCTGGATTGCTTCGAAATTAACTTGTATGGACTTGATGGGCCAAATGTTCTCATTGTGTGTCTTGGAACTGTATGCATTTATGTTCCGTGGGTTATACAGGACTACAGTTGCAACATTTCTTTAAAATTGAGAGCTGTAAGCATTGATGCCTATTCTTAAGCAACAGAGACAAAATGCCGGAGGAGCTCAGCAGGTCAGGCAGCGTCTGTGGAGAGGAATAAACAGGTAACGTTTTGAGCTGCGACTCTTCTCAGTCAATGCCTGGTAGCTTTAATAGGGCAGATTAGAAATGGTTTCTCTATAGCCTGAGTTAATAAAATGCAGCGCCAACATTTGCCCAGCCATGATCAATGCACAACACCCACCAGAGATTGCAATGAGCACTGCAAGGTGCTTGTGGAACGGTGATATTGTGTACATAGTATGAGGAGACTAGCAAAAAAAACTGATCTTAAAATGCAGTATTTGAACATTCTCCTTGCTTAAACTCCAGTTTAGTGCCTTTGTTTTATTTCTCAGAGGTTAGTGATTAGGGACATGGTGACAGTGAGGATTTAACAGGATGGTGGTGGGACACCAGTTAGGGCACGGATGGCAGGCCTCAAGCCTGCAAAGGGTGGACCGGGTGTGTTGGAACAGTTGGATCAGGGGCAAGCTTAGCCAAAGGCAGGGAAATCTGGCACTGTTACAGAGAAAATGCCTCATCTTGGTTAAAACCTGAATGTGTGGTTGGAAGCTCATCTTTGTCAGATACGATACCAAGGGTGTAAATAATGGTTCAGTTTCTGTGTGCTGAGGAGATCAATGGAGTCTGTGGTTCAGGGAACAGTTTGTGCTGGGACTGTAGGTATTAAGTCCAGGAAAATTTTGCATACTAGTGCTTGATGTTCCACATTAAGGAAAAATAGTGACCAGGGTCTTAGTATGCATCCAAAGCAGTGTTTTGCTGAGTTATGCTGTGTGTTTGGGAGAAAAAGGCTTGGGTACAAAGCTCTTTGTTCTCTATTTGGGATTGTGAATCATTGGTTACCTCTTTAGCTGTGCCTTCCTTTACTCCGTGTATTTGTGATTATGGTTTGCCCGAATATATTCCATCAATAACACACCCAGTGATTCATCTGGTTATTACTGATGATTAACACAGAGATGGGAAATGAGACTGCAGACACCAGAATCTAGATCAAAAGCTGAGTTGCTGGAGGAACTCGAGGTGGGTGTGAGGGCAGCATCTGTGGAGGGAAGTGGGTAATCAGCTGTTTGGGTTGAAATTCCATCTTGACTTGGGAGTAAAACAGACAAGGCCAGAATTGAGGTGAGGTGGGATGGTGGGTGCATCCGGGTGAAGAGAGCTTAATTGACAGACAGAGTTAAGTGGGGAAACAAAAGAGAGGTGATGAGTGGCATTGACAATGGGGCCTAGTTTCTCGAATTGAAAGTAAAAGGTGAAAGCAAATAAGGAGAGTGTGGGTGATGGGGAGGTGGATAGGTGGGGAGGGGAGGGGGATTGGGTGTTGAGGTTAGAGAGACTTGTTTGAGAATTAGGAGAGGGGTAGGAGCTGGTTAGCTGAATTGGAGCCTTGGAAGGTAAATTCCTTTACAAATTGGATAATGATTACTCTATTGGCAGGGATCTATTATGATTCCAAATACAAGCAGATATTTAAATTCAAACTGAGCTGCCAGGTCAATAAAGCAAAGGTCAAGCATGATTTTATCTCATTTGCTTTTCCTTGGGAATTAGATTCAGAACATCAAGCTGAAAGGACCATGGAACTTGGACTGATCCAATTCGGTGTGCCTGAATCCTTCCTGCTTGGCACCAGATCACAGAATTCCAAACTTGATCTGTGTAGCTATTACATCTGAGATTTTCCCCTGTTAGTTGAAGGTTAGAAAATGTAGGCTTCCTGCTGAATGCTGGTTGGTATGTTTTCAAGTCTGAAGGCTAACTTGGAGTGATTAGTAGTGCAAGATGTGTATCTAGCAAACTGCTTGTCATTCGTCCTGTTCTAATTTAGATGAGAACACAAGTAAGCGAGAGGGACTGTGCAGCTACACAGACTCCATCTCTTTTCCTGGCATTGGCTGTATTTTCCACATAGTTTTTAGCTCCTATGCAGATCAAACAAATGAGAGTTGGCCTAAATCTGTAAAATGATTCATAGCTCAGGTAGAGATTTGCCAAAGATTCACACCACTCTGAGAGAAGCTATTTCTAAATGCTCCATTTCTCTTCCTTGAGTAACTTTTTTGCTGTTTAGAAAATAAACCTTGCCTTGGGGCAAGAGTTCAAGTGAAATTTAGAAAGTTAATGAACTGTACTGATAACCAGAGTGAGGGACGGAAAATAAAGTAGCAACGGTGTTGCAGAAAATGGAGTCAAAGTAGCAATAACCGTGCTTAAAGCAAAACATTAGTCCCCATTTTTAAAACTAGTTTACAAATTTAATAGTAGTTAGGAAAGTTTGGATTAGAGTGTGTAGTTTGTGTTCCTGAAATACATTTTGAGGTGGAAATTGAAGATCTGTGTATAAGGGTCATAGCTGAGGAATTTTTGAAACGGGCAGCATTGATTAACAAGAGGATGCAGTAGGCCATTTACAGGAAAGCTGAGTTGAAAGGGCCTGTGCTGACTGGAGTTTTACAAGAGTTTCAAAGGGCTTGACTGACAGCATGAATATCTTTTCCCTTGAGGTAAAATTATAAAATTAAAGGTTATTAGCTTGAGATAAGGACTCAATTTTGTGAAGACTGACATTCTTCCTCTGGCATTCTCCAATAACGTTCCTCTCCACTTGAAAGCAAACCAAGGAGCAATTCTAAACATATTACCCTTATCACTTGGCAGTGATAACAGAAGTTCAGGTAGAAACGTGTTTAGATGCACTCCTACTTAGCTTGATTGCTATAAATTTCAGATTTCATTGTTACTGAATCTTGCCATTTTCTAGTTTGGATTTAGGGCTGTAGTACTGCATCGTTCTGGTTACTCAAAAGCTAACAATTGAGCCTTTTACCTGGAGTATTAAACCAGCATCTGTCAAGTTAATGGTTACACATTTCAAATGGAGCTTAGTCTGCTGAAGTGATGTACAAGGCTGGTCTTCCAAAAGATCATTTTGTTTATTGGTTACCGTCACTGGTCTTGATCTCACATTTCTGACATTGAATTATTTGCAAGAATATATTTTTTAAATTAACCCTGTGTCTTAATATTATGGCAATAGCACTAATTATGGACCGGTTCTGTGCCCTGGAATGGAATAGTGTTGCATTTGAATGAACTTGCAGGAGATACAATTACTTGGTAACCAATTACAACAGAAGCCTTTGTTTTATGTCTTGCCTGCTCCCAGGAAGCAGTAGAACTTGGCAGAGACTGGTGTTGTAGAGGAAGAATTATAGATATTCCTAATTCATTGAAATATTCAAGATCCTTTGACTATTAGAACGTTTGTATCATCAGGGTCAAGATTGAGATTTTTTTCAATGTGCCCTTGTTATTCACTTCAGGAACAAATTCCGTGCACTGGTTTTGTCTGCTTGGTTGCTGTTTGTATCAGGTTGTATTATTTGTCTGGCAGTTCGACGTGGAGCAGGTTAGACCCTTGCTGTCCTTCGAGCCACGCCACAAACACGAATTGACCCAACCTAATCAGGGGACAATTTACAGTGACCAGTTAACCTGACCAGTATGACTTTGGACTGTGGGAGGAAACCGGGGACGTGGAGCAAACCCATGCATTCCACGGGGAGGCCGTGCAGAGGCTCCTTTCAGAATGTTGCTGGAACTGAACTCCAGAAAAGCCTCAGGCTTTAATAGCGTCACACTAACCACTACACTACTGTGGCACCCCGTAATCAAATTCCTTGCTTTTCCTTTCAGTTGTTTTATCTTTGTTAGCGGATGAATTTTTCAGTGACTCCAATCCTGTCGCCATGGTGATTCGGCCTAGCAGCCAGCCTCTGGATTTTTTACCTTTCCAGACGCACCTGCAGTAGGATCTGTTAAACTTTGCGGAACAGCAATCACACCCCCATTTCCACGTGTTTCTCATCTTCAGTGCCAACTGACCTCGAGTTTTGCTTTAACTTTTTCTTCCCCCACTTACAAGATTCCTTGTAAACATTTTTCATTGTTTAACTTGACATGAGCAATAAATGGATAAATCATTCACTTGCACGTAGGAACAGAATGGTCTCCAGTGTTGACAAGGCGGGTAAATACTGGATATAAGGGGAAGTTGCATTTAATGCTGCAAATGCATACTTTCATCATCCTTGCAAAACTTGTGCTGTGCTCCATCCAAACATTTGCTTCGGGACTGTTAAGGGATGCTTGTCATGAGAGCATGCTCACTTTAAGCAGAAGTGTTTCTGGTTCTTTTGTTTAGCTCCTTGCCCTTGCATTGCAAACCAGCCAGCTCATGCAATTGTATGTAATAGAAGCTTACATTTCTATTGCAAGTTAAATTGTTGCTGACACACTCAATTATTAGCAAAGGGTTGTACCTGTCGACACATTGAGGCTAAAGTTCAGTTCTGCCTTATTTTTCCCTGCATTTTTATGATCAAATGAGCTTTGATCAGGTCTGAATCAGGTAGTACCTGCCTTTTTGATTTTCACTTGAAGTGCTATACTTATCCCCTTCCAGAAATCGTCTCTTCTTGAAGTACATGGAAGGTCCAGTTTTAATATAAAATAATAGCTAGCAAGTTACCAACATGCCTGCCAACAGAACAGCCCTGTGCTCCATGTACCTGCCCCCGACACGCCTAGGAAACAAGGACACTTGCGTCACAATGCTGTTTCTGGATTTCAGTCCAGCATTCGAATCTATTGTCCCACAGACCTCGGTGAACAAACTCCTACTCCTCGGTCTAAATACACCACTGTGCTACTGAGTGATGGACTTCCTAACGAACGGACCTCATAGTGACGATGCACAACTGCTCCTCCCTCCTCCTCATCCTCAACACAGGTGCCCCCCCCCTCCCCAGGGCTGTGTGGTGTGCTGAGCTTATTGTGGTACACTCTGCTCACACATGACTACACAGCCAAACGCCATAAGACATAGGAGCAGAATTAGAACAAGTCTGCTCTGCCGTTCAACCATGGCTGACCCTTTCTCCCCGTAACCTTTGATGCCATGGCCAATCAGGAGCCTATCAATCTCTCCTTTAAATACACCCAACGACCTGTTCTCGAGCTGCCCATGATAACAAATTCACCACCCTCTGGCTAAAGAAATTTCTCTGGATCGGTTTTAAGTGGACGCCCCTCTACCCTGAGGCTGTGCCCTCTTGTCTGAGAGTCCCACTCCATGAGAAACAACCTTTTCCACATCTACCCTGTCTAGGCCGCTCAACATTCGAAAAGTTTCAATGCGATCCCCCCCATCCTTCTGAGTTCCAGTGAGTACAGACACAGAGCTATCAAATGTTACTCATAACCCCTTCATTTCTAGAATCATCCTCGTGAATGTCCTCTGGACCCTCTCCAATGCCAGCACCTCTTTTCTGAGATAAGAAGCCCAAAACTGTTCACAATACTCGAGGTGAGGCCTCACCAGTGCCTTATAAAGCTTCAGCATCACATCCCTGCTCTTGCATACTAGACCTCTTGAAATGAATGGTAATATTGCATTTGCCTTCCTCACCACCAACTCAGACCTTCAGGGTGTCCTGCAGAAGGACTCCCAAGTCCCACGGCATCTCAGATTTTTGGATATTCTCCCCGTGTAGAAAATGGTCTACACATTTACTTCTACTACTGAAGTGCATGAGCATGCATTTTCCAACGTTATACTTCATTTGGCACTTTCTTGCCCATTCTCCTAATCTGTCTAAGTCCTTGTTTCCTCAACACTACCTGCCCCTCCACCAATCTTTATGTCATCTGCAAACTTAGCAAGAAAGCCACTTATTCCATCATCTAAATCATTTATATACAGCATAAAAAGAAGTGGTCCCAACACTGATCCTTGCAGGACACCACCAGTCACTGGCAGCCAACCAGAAAAGAGTCCTTTTTTTTCACATTCACTGCCTCCGACAAATCAGCCAATGTTCTAACCATGCCAGTAACTTTCCTGTAATACTAAGGGCTCTAACTTTGTAAGCAGCCTCATTTGTGGCACCTTGTCAAAGGCCTTCTGAAAGTCCAAATATACAACTTCCACTGCATCCCCTTTATCTATCCTACTTGTAATTTCATCAAAGAATTGCAACAGGTATGTCAGGGAAGACTTTCCCTTAAGGGTGACTTAAAGCTGACTTTATAATAGCTTGCCCTGTGTCACCAAGTACTCCATAATCACATCCTTAACAATTGACTCCAACATCTCCCCAATCACTGAGGTTAGGTAGTCAGAACTGCCCAACACATCACCATCAAGGACATGCATACAGAAAGGTGTCGGAAAAGTGCCAGTAACATCATGAAGGATCCTGCCCGCTTCCATCAGGGAGGAGGTTGTGTATCGTCCACACCAGGACCACCAGGCTCAAAAACAGTTACTTTCCCCAAGCAGTAATGCTGATCAATACCTCCACCCACTAACCCACACCTCCACACCCCCCCCCCCTCACCACTACTACTTTATCATTTCCTGTCACCTCATGTACAGAGGCTCCTAGGCCTAGCACCACTTTATGGACATTCAATCTGTGTTTAAGTTGTCTTTGGTATATATATTTACTGTGCTCACTATCTTATTGCTTTTTAAAATGTTGCATCAGATCCAGATTAACAATGATTTAGTTCTCCTATACAATTGTGCACTGGGAATCATATTAAACAGTCTTGAATTGCAGTAACTTTGGTTGCCAGCAGTCATCACCATTTCAAGCACAGCGTCTAATGGTTCCTCTCCTATTCACAGGACGGTTTGGTAGATCAATCATTAAAACTTATTTGCCGTCTGCTTATTACTTTCCTTCCCTTCTCCAAATCTGAGCCCAGCACAACAGGCTTGTTAGTTAGAAGTAAGTCAAAATACTGTAGATGTGAAATAAGACGACAGACTAGGAACAATTACTGGGCAATTACTGTCAGCAATAACAGACTTGGATCTGTGGAATTTTGGCCGGACTAAGCACAGTAGGGTTTTGCTGACGCTTGCACTGTGCTAGTTATTGCTGCTACTGTAGGGGATGAAGCTTGGGATTTTGAACACGGGACTCTGTAGTTCAGGGGAGAGATGGTGTTTGGTTTTGCATAGTGAATTAAAGTCAAAATTTTGCATCTCAAACTCCAGGTATACACATCCTTTTGTTATGGGGAGCTGCCTGATGTTCCCACATGCCCAGGGTGGCCACAGGTGCTGAATAATTGTCCGGTGGAAGTGCATCCAGCAACTGGTACTGCATTCTTGGGTAGCACGTTACAGGAGGGCATTGCTTAAGTAGGGGAGCAGGTGACTGAGTCGAAGAACCGAGGACATTCCCAGCTGCTGGCGAATAGATTGCTGAGGAAATATAATCAGGACCCCTATGTTGGCACAAAGATTAATGCAAGTGTACAGTGAAGGAGGGAGAATGATCATGAGGGTATGAAGGAAAAACACACTCTGTGGGCGAAATTGCGGGTGATTCCAAAATACTAAATTGTCTTCCTGATTGCAAGGTTGAGGTAGTGGAGCCTGTAGACCATTCTTTATATATGGGAGAAGTTGGCCACATACTAATACTGATGACATTGACATTGCATGGAGAACTTCTGGTCAATTTTGCCACCTTAAAAAGGGGATAGCTTGAAGTTTTAAGCAATAAGAAAGATTTAAGTGGAACATCCATTATATTAGTCTGTTTATCATGCCTGAAGCGCATAGCTTTTTGTTTATAAATGGGAGAATAGTACAAATGGAGAAAGTTGGGGAAGTGATACAAGGAATGCATTGGAACTTGTTGGGATGATGAAGTCACTCCTCAGTGATGCCAGGAGTTAAATCCTCAAGAGGGTTTGCTGGTGCTTTTGCTTTGGCAGAGGGATGAAAATCTGAACATAAATACAAAGGGGAGAAAGTAAAAAAAAATAATAGTGGGACAAAACAGGGCAAACAGGTTTTTTAAAAAAACTCTGGTCAGACTGATTGGCACGTGTTGAAGTGCGAGCTTAGTGAAGAGGGTAGAGGAGCTGAAGGCACTGAGAGGTGGAAGTGTGGTGGTTTAGTAAATACTGAAGCAGAGCTTGGGAGTCCTGATTTGCTTTTAAATATTAGTATTCATACTCCTGCTTTTAAAAAGCAGATTCAGCCAAAAGCAAATCAGATCTCCCAAGCTCTGCTTTAGTATTTACTAAACAGTTGTCAAACAAGGTAGTATGCTTCGGGTTGAAGAATAAAAATGGAACTTTACTGTACACTGTATATTGTAGATCTCTAAAAGACCAAGTTCAGAGGCAAGTTTCTGGCAAGTGTAAAAGCAGTGAAGATGGTGCATTTCAATTACTGTAATATTACCTGGAGATCTGATGTAAAAACTACAGAGAATTCCTAAATTGCATTCAGGAGCTTCACTTTATCCACTATCTAGTAAACCAAACAAGCCTAGGTGAGTAATTTAACAAAAGGTGATTTAAAATCATTAGAATCAAACAATGGGAAATAAATAAGCAAGGGGTTTATTGTAAATGTTTCCATTAAGTGGATGGGCCAAACATAAGGCCCCATGGCAATATGAGGCTTTTAGAAAATGATTGACTCCATTACTTCTGTCTGATTGATGTTTGATATTCTTTTCTCCCTCCTAATACACATCCCAATAAGTTCTAAGTGCTGCAGTGGGACATATCTCCACCACTGATTTTCAGTGCATTCCTGACCCTGTGTTAATTTACCTCTCACAATGGAAGCAATTAGTTTTCATCCATTTGGTCAAATGCTTCTCAGAATCGCATTCCTTGGAATCTCTGTTCCTAACAGAACAAATCAAGCTTTTGTTCCTGGAATCATTTTGGAAAGACACTTATGTGTCCTCTCAAGCTTTGATACCTTTCTTAAATTGTGACACCCAAAGCTGGACTTTTACTATACTCAAAGATGTTTTTAAAAACTTGCAATTACTTGAAAACTGAGATAAAAACTGAAAAAGAATGAGAACACTGTGTGTGTCTTTCCATTGGTGTTGCCTGACCTGTTTCCAGTGTTTTGTTTTTATTATACTTAATTTGAGACTGATCCAGTTGTTTTCAAAGGTTCATGAATTTTTGTTCTTATACTGTACAATTGGAGAACAGGTTATGTACTGTTGGATAATTACAAGCTAGTTGGCTTGACTTGGAGAATAAATTATTGGAATGGGTTTTTAAGGGCTGTGTAACAGGTAGAAATTAGGACTGGTCAGTCTGGGTCTATTACAGAAGTTTGTGCCTGATTAAGACTAACTTGGAGGTAATGACTGTTCGTGTGGGCAGACCATTTGATGTATTCTAAATAGATGTTAGCATGGTCTTTGATAGTTTTGCACAATGCTAAAAGCCTATGGAGTCCAGATGAAAGCATTATGTGGAAAAATTGGCACATCGGCTGAAGTAAAAAGTCATGGTTGGATGTTTCTGTTGCGCGTTGGGTGTTTCCACAGAGATCAGTCCATGATCCTTTTTAAAAATTTATGTTATAATGTAGATTTAAATATGGGAATTTAAATTTATGGTATAATGTAGATTTAAATATAGGGATTTAAATACATATTTAAAAATATTTAAATATGTTTTAAATTTATAATTTTATAAACATTTTATAAAATTTCCTGATCAATCTGTTGACTAGTGCGGTGGAGATGCGTCTTTACCAAAAGAGGAGTAAGGCACTTCTTCTCCTCCCCCCCCCCCCCCCCAGGTCACATTTGGGCAATGAGTACCAATAAGGGTCATGTGAAGCCGTGGCAGCAAGTGGTGGACGGTCTTATGAACAGCCGGTGCATTTCACAAGTCCTGGTTACGAAACCACTGACGCCAGGCAATCTCTGAAGAGTATTGATAATAGCTGGGTTCACCCATCTTGTAAAGACACTGCCCAGTAAAAGGCAATGGCAAACCACTTCTGCGTAAGAAATTGCCAATCATGGTCATGATCAATTATGTGATACAACACGGCACACATGATAACGTGGTCCATGTAGTCAACAACAAGGAGGAAAGAATTTGGTTGCATACCAATTATAGATGTTCAGATCAGTTGGTGCAAAAATTGGCAAATGGAATACATTAGGGGAGATTTGATAAGGCAGGGCAATTTACAATAAATAGGAAACATATTGAGTAGGAATGAAGGCACTTCAGGTGTATCAGCAGATTTCATGATGAATGAAACTATCCAGTTATTAATAGCTGATTCTATTAACAATGAGAAGGGATTGTGACATAAATGCTAACATTCTAGGCAAAATATTGTACTTGAAATTTTTCATCAGTATTGCAGTTGAATTTGCTGTGGTCTAAAATTCAGTTTCATTGTGTCCAGGGAGAGAATATTTCTAAAGTTTTGAACCTGGCTCAGTACACAGGAATCCACTAGACCATAAAATGTAGGAGCAGAGTTGGGCCATTTGGCTCATCAAGTCTCGTCTGCCATTCCATCATGGCTGATTTATTATTCCAGTCTCCTGCCTTTTAGCCTTTGACACCTTTGCCTCATCTATTCCAAAAGGACTTCCCTCCTTTCTGAGGCTGTGCCTCCAGGTCCTAGACTCCCCCCATAGGAAATATCCTTGCCACATACATTCTATTTAGGCCTTTCATTATTTGATAGGTTTTGATAATATCTCATCGAAGTCCTGCTATAGACTCTCTGCTTCCTGAGCACTACCGGCCCCTAAGCATATATTCGTATCATCATCTATGCAAGTAAATATGGTACACATCTACTTATCTTTGACATTGTCTTTATTTACAAACAACTTTAAAACTTTTTGAAACTTAATTTGTACATTAAAGAAGGAACACATTTTTTTGGATGGAGACCTGATTTTAAATAGCCAGATGCTGTCTTGCTGTCAGGAAAATCCTTAACGTTTCAGAGGTGTTTGCTGTCCACATAGCCATTATATTGTAATGATGCTGTGCTTTAGTACAGGAGGAGGTTAACTTCTTGTACTGGACTCCCAAAATAAAAGCAAAAGCCTCGGGCAGCAAGAGTAGCCAGAAATGGCTGTCTGGCTTGCCAGTTCAGATTGTTACTGCTTTTGCATTGAGCGAAGTTGCCAAGTTAGTGAGGTGAAAATATTTACAAACCCGGTACAAGTAAATAATTCACTGTCTAACGCGCTTCATCCAGTTTTACACTGAATTTTGACAGAGTTGTTTCTATTTCCTTAGGCTGTCAGAGAAAGAAGAAAAACCCATCAAGCTTCAGATATCGTGATGGATGCAAGATGCAAATCGGTGGATCCAGATAACGTAAGGACATAGGTTGTAATGATTTAACCCTTAGAAACTTATCTTATTAGTTGTTCATTACATGGAGCAATTTTGCTCTCCTTGACATCTGTTACGTACTGAACAATGATCAAGCTTTCTTGGTTTAAAAAAGATAAAAGAGGTAGGATTGGAAGACGTAGAATCCTTGTGGGTAGAGTTGAGAAACTGCAAGGGTAGAAGGACCCTGATGGGAGTTGTATACAGAGCTTTGCACAGCAGCCAGGATGTGGAGTACAAATTATAGCAGGGGATTGAAAAGGTATGTAAAAAGGGCAATGTTATGGGGGATTTCAAATGCAGATGTGGGGGGGTGGCGGGGAGTAACCGGGGTTAGTGCTGGATCCTAAGAGAAGGAATTTGTAGAATGCCTACAAGATAGCTTTTCACAAGATCACAAGACAAAGGAGCAGAAGTAGGCCATTTGGCCCATCAAGTCTGCTCCTCCACTCCACCATGAGCTAAACTATTCTCCCATCTAGTTCCAATTTCCGGCTTTTTCCCCATGTCCCTTGATACCCTGACTAATTAGACACCTATCAATCTCCTTCTTAAACACCCTCAATGATCGGGCTTCCACAGCTGATTGTGGCAACAAATTCCATAAATCCACGACCCTCTGGCTAAAAAAATTTCTCCTCATCTCTGTTTTAAATGGGTACCTTCTAATTCTAAGACTGTGACCTCTTGTCCTGGACTCACCCACCAAGGGAAACAGCCTTTCCACATCTACTCTGTCCAACCCTTTCAACATTGGAAATGTTTCTATGAGATCCCTTCTCATTCTTCTATACTCTAATGAATACAATCCAAGAGCTGATAAACGTTCTTCATATGTTAGTCCCTGCATTCCACGAATCATCCTCGTGAATCTTCTCTGAATTCTCTCCAACATCAGTACGTCCCTTCTAAGATAGGGGCCCAAAACTGCACACAGTATTCCAAATGGGGTCTCACCAGTGCCCCATAGAGCTTCATCAACACCTCCGTACTCTCATACACTATTCCTCTTGAAATAAATGCCAACATAGCATTCACTTTCCTTACTGCCAACCCAAGTCCCTTTGCGCTTCCAATTTTTGAATTTTCTGCTGATCTAAATAATAATCTGCCCGATTATGTCTTCTTCCAAAACGTACAACTGTACATTTCTCAACATTGTATCTCATCTGCCATTTCTTTGCCCACTCTCCTAAACTGACCAAGTCTCTCTGCAACCTTTCCGTTTCTTCAACACTTCCGGCTTCTCCACCTATCTTGGTGTCATCTGCAAATTTAGCCACATTTAATCCATAATCTAAATCATCGATATACAGTGTAAAAAGAAGCAGCCCAACACCGACCCCTGTGGAACACCACTAGTAACCGGCAACCAACCAGAATAGGATCCCTTTATTCGCACCCTTTGCTTTCTGCCTATCAACCAATGCTTCACTCATTCCAATATCTTTCCTGTAATTCCTTGGGCCCTCATCTTATTAAGCAGCCTCTTATGCGGCACCTTATCAAAGGCCTTTTGAAAATCCAAATACACAACATCCACAGCCTCTCCCTTGTCAATCTTATTTGGGATTACCTCAAAAAACTCCAATAGGTTGGTGAGGCAGGATCTTTCCTTTATGAAACCATGCTGGCTTGGGCCTATCTTGTCATGCACCTCGAGGTATTTCATAACCTCATCCTTGAGGATCAGCAATAACTTTCCAACTACCGATGTTAGACTAATAGATCTGTAATATTCTTTTTGCTGCCTCCCTCCTTTCTTAAACAGTGGAACTACATTTGTGACCTTCCAGTCCTCCGGAACGAAAATCTCTTTTTCGAGCAGCTTTTGGTTGAGCCCACTAGAGAATGGTAATTCTGGATACGGCTGTGTAATGAATCAGATTTGATTAGGGAGCTTAGGGGAAAGGAACTCTTAAGAGGATCCGATCACAAAATGATAGTTCGCCCTGCAGTTTGAGAGGGAGAAGCTAAAACTGAATCTACTTGTTTTACAGAGGAGTAAAGGGAGTTACAGAGGCATAAGAGAGGAACTGTTTAAAGATAATTGGAAGGGAACACTAGCATGCATGACAGTAGAGCAGCAATGGCTGCAGATTCTGGGAGTAATTCAAAAGACACAGGATCCAAAGAAGCACACTAAAGGAAGGATGAGGCAACTGTGGCTGACAAGGGAAATTAAAGACAGCATAAAAGCAAAAGAGGCCATGTGTTACAACAAACAATAATGGGTAGCTAGAGGATTGTGAAGCTTTTAAAAAAAAAACTAATGGAGGCAATAAGGAGATGAAATATGAAGGTATGTTCACCAATAGTATAAAAGGATGTCAAAAGTATTTTCTTCCCAATTTATATAAAGAGCAAGAAGCAAGAATAGCACTGAAAAATGACGCAGGAGAGATGGTTATGAGGAACAAAAAATGGTGGATGAATTGAGTAAGTATTTTGCGACAATCTTCATTATGGAAGACACCAACAGTATGCTAGAAATTCAGGTGTTGGGTGGAAGAAGTTGGTGTAGTCACTATTACGAAGGAGAAGATACTTGTGAAGCTGAAAGTTCTGAAGGTCGATAACTCATCTGGATCTGTAGTCCAACTGGTCCAGGGTTCTGAAGGAGGTAGCCGAAGAGATTGAGGCATTACTGGTGATTTTCAAGATTCTTTGGATTCTGGAATGGTTCTGTAGGACTGGAAGATTGCAAATATCATTCCACTCAAAGGAGAGAGGGAAACGAAAGGATTTGTAGGCCTGACTTCTGTGGTTGAGCCCAGTACCAAGGATGAGGTTTCAAGCTGTTTCTCAGGGCATGATGTCCTTAGGGGAATTCTTGCCTAATGAATCTAGAGTTCCTTGAGGAACTGACTGACAGGATAGTCAAAGGAGAGTCAGTTGATGTTGATTGAACGGATTTTCCGAAGGCCTTTGACAAGGTGCCACACATGAGGCTGCGAAACGAGATAAGGGCGCATGGTATTACAGGAAAGGTACTCTCCTGGACAGAAATTGGCTGACTGGCAGAAGCCAGACAGCTGGAATAAAAGGAGCTTTTTCTGGTTGGCTGCCAGTGACAACTAATAGTGTTCCGCAGGAGTTGGAGTTGAGTATGCTAGTTTCCACATTATGTATGAACAATCTGGATGACAGAATTGGTGTTTGTGGCCAGGTTTGCAAATGATAGAAAAATCAGTGGAGGGGCAGCTAGTGTTAAGAAAGCAGGGATTGCAGAAGCAAGCAAGAGAAAATCTGCAGAAGCTGGAAATCCGAGCAGCACACAAAATGCTGGAGGAGCTCAGCAGGCCAGCAGCATCTATGGAAAAGAGTACAGTCGACATTTCGGGCTGAAAACCTTCTGCAGGACTGAGTAAAACAAAGCTGAGAAGCAGATCTAAAAGGAGGGGAGTGAGAAACACGAGGTGATAGGTGGAACCTGGAGGGGGGGAGATGAAGGAAAGAGCTGGGAAGTCGATTGGCGAAAGAGACAGAAGGTCATGGAAGAAAGAAAAGAGGGGAGGAACACCAGAGGGAGCCAATGGGCAGGCAGGGAGATGAGGTGAGAGAGGAAAATGAAGGAGAGGTTGGGGGGGGGGGGGCATTAACAGAAGTTTGAGAAATCAATGTTCATGCCATCAGGTTGGAGGCTACCCAGATGGAATACAAGGTGTTGTTCCTCCAACCTGAGTGTGGCCGCATCACAACAGTGGAGGAGGCCATGGATAGATATATCGGAATGGGAATGGAAAATGGAATTATAATGGGTGGCCACTGGGAGATCCCGCTTGTTCTGGTGGATGGAGTGTAGATGCTCAGGGAAGCGGTCTTCCAATCTATGACAGGTCTCACCGATATACAGGAGGCCCCACCAGGTGTACTGAACACTATATGACCCCATCAGACTCACAGGTGAAGTGTTGCCTCACCTGGAAGGATTGTTTGGGGCCTTGAATAGTCATGAGGGAGGAGGGGTAGTGGTAGGTGTAGCACTTACTCCACTTATAAGGGTAAGTCCCAGGAGGGACAGGGAGGGAAAGATGTGCTTGGTGGTGGGATCCTGTTGGAGGTGGCAGAAATTTTGGAGAATTGTGTGCTAGACGTGCAGGCTGATAGGGTGGTAGTTGAGGACAAGAGGAATCCTATCCCTGGGAGGGTGGTGGGAGGATGGGCTAAGAGCAGCTGTGCGTAAAATGGAAGAGATGAAGTTGAGGGCAATGTTGATGGTGGATGAAGGGAACTCCTTTCTTTGAAAAAGGAGGACATCTCTTTCATTCTAGAATGAAAACTCTCTTCCTCTGTCTTTATCACATCTGTTCTCAGGACATGAGGGAAGGAGACAGTGTTTCTACAAGTAACAGTGTGGGAAGAAGTCTAGTCCAGGGAGCTGTGAGAGTCTGTGGGTTTGTAATAGACATCGGTGGATAAGCTGTCTCCAGAGACAGAGACAGTGAGATTGAGAAAGGGGAGGGAGGTGTCAGAAATAAACCAGGTAAATCTGAGGACAGGGTAGAAGTTAGAGGCGAAGTGGGTGAAGTCGAGGAATTTCAGCATGGGTTCAGGAAGCAGTGCCAATGCAGTCATCGATGTAGCGTAGGAAAAGTGGAGGACGGACATCAATGTAGGCTTGGAACATAGACTGTTCCATGTAGCTGACAAAAAGGTAAGCATAGCTGGGACTATGCAAGTGTCCATGGCTACACCTTTTGTTTGAAGGGAGTGGGAGGAGCCAAAGGAGAAACTATTGAGAGTCAGGACAAGTTCTGCTAGATGGAGGAGAGTGGTGGTGGAGGGGAATTTGTTGGGTCTGGTGTCCAGAAAGAAAAAGAGAGCTTTGAGGCCTTCCTGGTGGAGGATGGAGGTGTATAGGGACGGGACATCCATAGTGAAAATATGATGATGGGGGCCAGGGAATCTGAAATCATTTGAAAAGATCCAGAGTGTGTGAAGTGTCACGGATATAAGTAGGAAGGGGATAAAACAGAGTCAAAGTACGCCAATATGAGTTCAGTAGGACAGGAACAAGCTGAAACAATGGATCTACCTGGAAAAGCAGGTTTGTGGATGTAGAAATGGGTACGGGGTGCGGGAACTATGAGGTTGGTGGCGGTGCATGGGAGATTCCCAGAGACAATAAGGTTGCCGAAGGACTTGGGCGCATTGGGAGAATGGACCAACAAGTGACAGATGGAATATACTATAAGGAAGTACATGCCCATGAGTAGACCATTTTCTAAATGGGGAGAAAATTCAGATATCAGGGGAATTGGGAATCTTCATGTAGGATTTCTTGAAGATTAACTTGCAATTTGAGTTAGTGGTAAGGAAGGCAAATGCAATGTCAGCTTTCGTTTCCAGCAGACTAGAATTTAAAATCAAGGATGTAATGCTGAGGCTTTATAAGGCGTTGCTCTGCCCACACTCGGAATAGAGCATCCGTTCGTATATAAGAGAGGATGTGCCAGGAATGAAAGATAGCACTGGACCTGCATTTGCTGGAGTTCAGAAATGAGGAGGGATCCCATTCAACTCAACTGAATATTGAAAGAACTGGATAAAGCTGATGTGGAGAGGATATTCTCTATAGTGGGATTGTCTAGGACCAGAAGGCACATTCTCAGAACTGAAGTACACCCTTTTAGATCTGATGAGGGATTTCTTTTATCTTCCTCATTGTGAGAGGTGAATCTGTGGAATTCATTGCTACAGGTGGCTGTGGAGTTGAAATCACTGAGTATATTTAACATGAACATTGATGTGTTTTTGATTTGTAAAGACGTCAAAGGTTACGAGGAAAAGGCGGAATAATGACATTGAGAGGGAAAATAAATCAACCATGATTGAAAGGTAGAGCAGAATTAGGCTGATCAGCTCAAACTTTGTACGAAACAAGGAAAAATCTTCAAAATGTTGAGTTTAAAAAGTAGCATCATGTATAGCTGCTCCATTTTTCTCCAAAACCCATTTGCTGAATGCTAATTTCTAAATTTTGCACTTAAGGTTAAATAGAAAAGTTAAAAATTGATACAGAATATTACTGGCAAAATAACTAGAGTCAGCCTTTATCTGAAGGGCCTATATTGTGCTGTAGGTTTTTCTATGTTTCTATATCATTAAATAATTCCATTTAAACTGTTTGCAAACTGGAATATTCTATTGTCCTGTATGTCTGCCTCATTAACTTCAATGTTCCTTGACTTTTCTGTGTTTGATTTTTTAAAAAATAATTGTTTGGCATTACACAAAAAAACTTATCCAATTTGTAATTGGGGAAGTTCCAGTCTATACTACATCATGTGCAAAATAGCAGCAAGTCCTTAAATTACAACGGTCTGTTCTGGGGTGGCTGCAATTACTGCTGAATGCTGATTCATGGGTCATATGAGCTCCCCACAGTCTTTTATTTGAGATGGGTGTTTCATCCACTGTGTACAAGTGTGTATTTAATCTCAAGATGAAATAGAGGTCGTGTATTACAAATGTTGAATTGAGATCTATAGACATTACAAAAGAATCTGAAATGGAAGTGAAAATTGAATGTAAGAGCAGGGATCAACATATGACAAAAGATTAGCAGCCAATATAATAATCTAAAGGTATTAAAGGCAAATAAATGGTGAGTGGTAGTGCACCCATTAGGGATGGTTTAAAAAATCAAAGTAAAGAAAATTGGAGGAATATTGAAGTTAATCAATGATGCAGGCATACAAAATAATCGATTATTCTAGTTTGCAAACTGTTTCATGTAATTTAATTACAAAGACAGTTAACTAATTATTCACTAGCAGAGGCTAATATAACTTACAAGATGGGAATTGGTATGTGCGTGCATAATCAGGGCAGTAATAAGACTTTGCATCTGTTTCACCAAGGAAGCGGGTGCTTTCAGTCGTATTGAAGGAGAAAGCGGTCAAGATACTGATTTGCATTAGGCTCAGACAGCTTTTCTAATACTTCTGTTACTATCGGTCTTCAAAGGAGGTAAGTTACCAGGACGGGATTTTGAAGGAGCGTAGGAGGATATTGGAGGCAGTGACCATAGTTTTCCAGTTCCATTAGATACGACAGTGGAGGGTTAAGAAGGTGTGAGGATAAGCCCAGCATCTGCGAGACAGTTACTTCAATGTGGAAAAATCCTTTAGGAGCATGATCCAGAACAGGATTAACAGGACATGGGAATGTAAATCGGAGCAAAGCAGTGGAGCAATTTAATACAATTTTTGAAGTAAGGGTTAATAAGAGAAATGCAATCAGTGTGGGTTATATAGATTTCAGAAGGCCTTAGATATGGTGTCATCTAACAAGCTTACAGTAGAATTGAAACTCGTGGCATCAAAAGGTAGTGATTGGCTGCATACGTGTTGGCTAGGGAACCGGGTTGCAGTGAATGGTGTTTCTGAACTGGAGAAAAGGGAACAGAGGAGTTTCTCAATGATTAATTTTAAAGCCATAGATTATCTAATTTAAAAACAAAAAATGACCTAGACTTGAGGGTGCAAGCTGTAATATCTAAATCTGCAGGTAACATGACCAACAAAGGTAGTGGTGGGTTGCAGCAGATCAAGCAGGCCCAATTCCAGACTTTATCAAAAGAGTATAAAACCAGAAACTCCTGTCGTGCCACAATTGGTGTTCTGGCTGTCGCATTACAGAAAGGGTTTGCAAGCATAGTCTTTCAGTCTAACCTACAGTTGTAATAGATTATTATAATAAATAATTTTCTTTTGGAGAAAAGGATGAAGATGTATTTGGTAGGAGTGCTTGAGTTGAGGAACCCGGACAGATGGATAATGGGGGGGGGGGAGGGGAGTGTAATCTTTCTGTAAAGGCAGGATTGGGAACTAAAGCTTATGGGTATAACTGAAAAGGAAACACATTTAATGAAGGGGGAGGTGACCCCTGCTGCTGTTGAACTCGGTGTACATACTGCTTGCACAATGACGGTGATGATTCCAGTGGTCTCAGAGTGAATTGGATAAATATGCAGTATGCGGGAGAAAAATTTGCAAAGCTAAAGAGAAAGGGTTGATTTGGAGTTGGAGAGATACTCTAACAAAGCGACGCTGGACTTGAGAAACTAAATGTTCCCCTATATAGTAATTGTTCTGATTCTAGAGTTCTAAGCCCTAATTTTAATTTTGAAGTTTTATCTTGATAACATTTATAACTCTACTGAATTAATTTTAAGCCTCTCTTGGGATGTTCCGGATCTCTGGGTTGGAACTTCCCCTGATGCATATATTTTGGAGTGTTTATTTTGTTTGGAGGTACAACGTGGAATAGGCTGTCTGTCTCTCAAAGGAACAAAGTCCCACTCTACCCATCATCTCCTCTTGTCTCATGCCCTCGTGTCCTGACAACATTCTCCTAAATCTTCTGCAGCTTAATGACATCCTCCTTGTACAAGAGTGACAATTCTCCAGGTGTGGTTTCTCAACATCTTGTACAAAGACACCATTACTTCCCAACTCCTGTGCTTATTGAATATTAATTTTCTTCCCATTCAGACATTTCAAAGTTTCATGCTATATGGTTTTGTCCTCTACTGGGAAACAGAGTTGATCAAGGAAAGGCAAAAATTTACAAATTTAACTTAACAGCTTAATTGGTCGTCTCCGGAGTTGCATTTCCACAGATGTGATGCCGGAACCGGTGTAACACGGCAGAGCAGCCAATGGTGAGAAAGTGCGACAGCACCAAGTCGGCAGTTTATCCAGTGCATTAGTTTGTGAAGATGAAAGCTGTCTTTGCTACTTGTTCAGCATTGGAGATATTTGATAACATTTGTATTCAATCCATTCTGTGCAGCATTTGTGGTGAGTGTTAGGGATGGAACTTGCCAAGCCAGGCGAGGCGGGTTCTTACGACCCTTCCATCCTCGAATCCTGCATTTTAATTCAAAAGCCCCAGTGCATTGGCTTCTAAGCAAGTGATGGGTTAGCCTGTTGAAGTGTTCATGCCCACTGTCGTTCAGTCCCTTTACTAGTTAATGACTTGTGGATTTATCATACTCTAGATATTCCCCATGTCAAATGCTCATTACGTTTCTTGTAGCCTTTGGTCCCTCTCCTCTGCTGATTATGGTGTTTTGGGGTTCACAGTGAGTATAGTTGGGTATGATACTGAAGGCATTAACCTACCAGAGAATTTTGTGGAGACAGTGTTTGGAGTTGTGTCAGGATGCTATTGGAACCAGGGTGGAGATAGCCAGGGTCTTTAAGTTTTCTGCCTCTTTGTTAGTTGCAGGTGAAGTTCTAAAAGGCTTGAGGATAGTGAACGTTACGAAGGGCGGCAGGGATAAACAAAGTAATTGCAGGCTGGGGAGTCGTGTCATTGTGTTATAAGATGGTTATAAAGATTTTTATTTGGAGAGGCAGGGGCTGATCAGGGCTGGTCAGCATGGCTTTATGTCGGGAGGGGGACTTAATTAGACTCTAACTCACTAATCTGACTCTAAGGAGTCAGCTAAGCAAAGAGATGAAGGCAGGGCAGTAGACAAAGCCCGAATAGATTTTATTGATAAGGTGCTTCACGAAAGATTGACCCAGAATGTTAAGGGGCATGGTGTGCAATCTAAGGTGAGTTGCATCCTGTCACAAACCATTTGAGGATCCAGAGGGTGGGAGTAAAGAATGCTGAAGCCTGTAACCACCCCTTGGCAGAATGGCAAGCAGGTGGATAGAGGATGGAGTTTAGTCCTGACAATGGATTTTATGAAGTCAAGTATCGGTAGGACACTGAGGAATGTTAATGAACTTTGTACCTTGGTGTTCAATCTACAATTCCCTGAAAGTAGCAATACTAGTAGATGAAATGGTGAAGAAGACAATGACACTGATTAAATTTTATGTGTGCGGTTCAGTTGCCACACAGTAGCAAAAATGTGACTGTGCCAGAGAGAGTACAATCAATGGAATTGATTGTACGGGCTGGGCTTGTTTACCCTGGAACAAAGGAAGTAGATGACTGACCTGATAGAAGTGTATAAAATCTGAAGAAGCATTCAGAGTCAATGCTCACAATCTTTCTCCTGTGGTACAGGTACCAGAAATTAGGTTTTGGGAGAGGAGTTTTAAAAGGATCTTTTAAAACAAGCTGCCACTCAGGTGGAAAATTAGATACAATTAGTACATTTGAGGCATTTCGATGGCTGTGTTTGAGTGAGCAAGGTACAGGGGTAAAGAACTGAGGTGGACAATTGGGAGCAAAATGATTGGAACGTAAGTGGTGGACTGAGTCTACATCTATGCTCTATCTCTTCTAGATGTCACCCTCCTGGAGCATCTAATGATTAGTGCCAACTGGCCTACTTACCGAGAAAGTTCTTCCTATCATCTTGGCTGCAGTTTACATACTGACAAAGGCCGATGTTAAGCAGGCCCTCGAGGTATTGAGTGCTGCCATCAGCAAACAAGAAACAACCTACCCCGATGCCTTTCAAACCATTTCAGTCAGGCTTGTTTGAACAAATCTTTGCCCATTTGTCATCAACATATCACCTGCAGCACCAGGGGTCCCTATGCACTTGAGCACAGCGATTAAGCATACGGTATCTACTGTTCCGTGCCTAGACCACATTTTGGGAAATCTGATCACTTGCCTGAATACAGGCAGAGCCTAAAGACCAAGGCTCAAGAGAGAAGGACAATAAAGAGGTAGTTGTGGGAAGCTGAGAGGTGGTGGACAGGACCATGTTCAAGGACTCATGAGAGCATCTGAACAAATACACCTCTGTTGTAACAGACTTCATAAAAAACAGTCATAGTCGAGTGTGTCCCCTCAAAATCATTTAGAATCGGAAGCCCTGGATAAGCCACAATCTGCTAAGGGGCAGATCAGAGGCAAGTGAAATTGAGGAGGTTCAAGTACGATCTCCAGAAAGCCATCTCACCTGCAAAGTAGTAATTCCAGACCAAACTTGAATCACTGAAGGATGCTTGACAGGTGTGACAGAGCTCCTACAAAGTGAAACCAAGTGACACAGATGACAACAAGGTCTCACTCCCAGATGAGCAATTTGACTGTCAAAACATGGAGGTGCCTTCACTAAATCCCACTGCCCCTGATGACCCTGTGATTTTAGTCTCTGAGGCTAATGTGAGAGCACTCTTTAGGAGAGTGAACCCACGGAAAGCAACCAGCCCAGATAAGGGTACCTGGCCAAGTTCTGAAGATCTTAGCTGATCCACTGGTTGGTGTTCACCAATGTCTTTACCCTCTCGCTTTGGCAATCTGAGGTACCCACCTGATTCAAGCAGACTTCCACTATACCGGTGCCTAAGAAGAATGTGATAACTCGCCTCAGTGACTTGTCCAGTAGTACTTGCCTTCACTATGATGAAGTGCTTTTAGAGACTGGTGATGCAGCATTTAAACTCCTGCCTGAGAGGTGACTTGGATCTGCGTCAATTTGCCTACCATCCCAACAGATCAACAGTGGAAGCCATTTCATTGGCTCTTCACTCAACCCTGGAATATCTGAACAGTGAAGATGCAAACATCAGGATGCTCTTTATGGGCTACAGCTTGGTGTTCAAGTTGAATTATCATTCAATCATACATGAGTACCTCTGAATACAGCAAAACTGCGCCTTTCTCAGGGGCTGAGGTGCAGAACATAGTACCAAGTCATACAAGGCACATATAAGACGGCAGGTACAGTCAAACGAAAGTTACACATTTTTTACTATACTAACTTCCCTTCAAAATTAATCAATAAACTTCAAGGCCCAAGTCTCCGTACCTCCTTGTGCAACTGGATCCTCGATTTCCTCACTTGCAGATGCCACTCACTCAGGCAACAACATTGCCTTCACTATCCCTACCAGCACAGGCGCTGTGTGTTGACCCCCTGTTCTGCTCGTTTTACACTTGTGACTGTGAGGCTAAGCGCAGCTCTAGGTTTGCTGACAACACCACTGCCGTTGGCTGAATCAAAGGTGGTGACTAATCAGCATATATAGTTGGGATCCCTAGAGTGGCAGCAAGTCTCCCTCAGAGATCGGGTGAAGACAATCTTTTGTCTTGATGTGAGTCTTCATCTCTTAACTTTGTGGATTTGTTCCTTATGTGAACTGAGGCCTGTTCAGCAGCTTGGTCAGCACCTCATTTACCTTGATCACAGCACCAGGTGGAGACCAATTACATTCTGCAGTTTTAACACCACAGTTCTGTAAAAGTAGTTCCATTTAAAAACAAAAAGGTTCTTTTCACACCAACTTATTCAGTTTGATTATTTATTAGCCTATCTTTGCAATGTGATCACTGATCTCCTATAAAAAAAATAACACAATTGGACAGTTCATTTAATTCTTGACTCAAGCTTCAAAATTTTCTCATTTGGGAGTGAAATCTTTTTTTTTCCCTCCTAGATTGCTGTTCCTGAATCTCAAAATTGCTGGGGTTTTTTTCCCTTGTGGAGTTCTACTGAAGGCTCTGAATAAGCCAGGTTTTTTTCCCGCTTAAAAAGACAAAATGCATTGTGAACGTGATGATGGTAGTGACTTATGGTTAAACAAATCTAGAAATCCCATTGAACTGACTTTGTTAGTGCTAACATTCTTAGGATATTTAAATAGGTAGCCAAAATAATGGCATTTGTAAACATGTTTTCATGGAGGAGGGAAGGAATCTTTAAGCTAAAAATGCTTGGAAATGCTGGTCTCTATTTATTGTGTACTCCTGTAGCAAGTGACCTAAGCACATCAGTTTCTTTGTGTGTGATGAGTTAACATTCTTGAATATAACCATTTGATAAATGGGTAAAATAAATGCTTTATTTGGTTAAGAAAGTAAAAACAATTTAAATTAGTATTGAGGATTTTTTTTAATGGCCTAAGCACACTGCTAATACAGAGTTCTGATTTTCTGATCCTCAGGATTTAGTGGATTGGAATAAACCTTTGCTGTGGCAAGTTGGTCACTTGCGTGAGAAATATGATGAATGGGTGCATCAGCCAATAGATCGGCCTATACGCCTCTTCTATTCGGACTTTGTAGAAGCTTGTTCAAAAACAGCCTGGTAAGGAACTGAAATCACTTCATTCTTTATAGAACTTCACAATTAATTACAGTATAACTTTGCTGATTTTTTTTTTAGATCATTTGGTGATTTTCCTTGAGTTGAATAGGTTGCCAATGTATCCGGTACAATGTAACTCACTTGAGCAAATTAAAAACCCTGTCATTTTCTCATGTTGATTCCTTTTTGTAACACGAGTCACTGGACTTGTTCTGGCTCTTTTCAATGCAATTCTGAAATATTCTCATTACTTTGTGTCTTTAAATGTCTTTAAATATTTTGTCCCATCTTGAAGCCAGAACCAGTAATGCTGTTTTATTTCAATGAAAAAGTTTCTCAAACAAAGCAGTTGCAAATGTTTTTTTTTGTTTTTTCCTTGTCACGGTGAGTGGTGAACTACGTAATGGCACTGAGCAGACTGAAATTATCTTAATATTTTCTCATTTTGTTTTAGCACCACGTCGCTCTGGTTGGCCTACGGTAAATGAGCAATGATAGATTCTTGATGTGTAATTTATGACCAGTTCAAAAAATGTTATGTCTTGTATTCTTTTTGATCTTTTGTTTCTATAAAGAAATATACTTGATTTATTAGAAATTAAAATAGGAGAAAATTATAAATGCCCCAGGCGTTAATTTCCAACATGGAAATTTCCCAAACATTTGGTAAATATAGAATGGTGAGGGTATTTGATGAATATTAATTCCTTGGAGTTAGATTTATTGCTGCATCATAACTTCAAACATTCCTTGAACTTCCAATTGTATCCAGAGATTAGTCCATTCATGGAATCTCCAGTGAACTCTATTTCATGCTGTGACATTTGCACTGATTATGACCTAAACTAGCCAGCGAGTTTCTTTAGCTTGCTAAAGTGTTATCCGTGTATTCTATTACCAATATTCTGTGCTGACTTCAGGGTTCCCAAACAATTTCATGGATATATATTTTATAACTTTGTAGTTGACAATAGATTTGTGATGTAGCTGACCAAAATCTTTGCAAAGTTTCCCATCTTGGTTATCCCTGCAGTAGAAAGATCCCAGTTTTATTTCCTTTCATAAATATAGATGCAAGATTTATGTTCTCAGTTTGGATTAAGTATGAAATTCTTAAGGAATGTTCTGCTTGCATTTAAATGTTTGTTTAAAGGCATACAATTTCTTGTTTATTTGCATGCATTTACTGCATGCTGCCTGTGGCATGCCGTCATTTCTCAAGGTATGTTTCTAAAACATTTTTTGGACTACAGTGTGTACAGTGGCATAAGCTATTCTCTGTCCACAATTTTATATTGTGTTGAAAGGGCCGTTAAAATAGGAGGAAAATAATGGCTCAGATGAAGTAAGCATTTAAGGTTGTGCAGTAGAATGAGGGCGATTATCTAGACTGCTCTGGGGCAATCTTTATCCAGTTCCATCAGTTGGCCAAACAGCCTTTATTTTTCATATTTTCTTACATTCTAACAGTTGAAAAATTCAGATGAAGTAAAAATTACTGGGCAAAAGTTGAATCTTGCTAAGGTACTGGGAGTTAGCGCAACTAGGGTATGAAGAATTACTTCAAAAAAATGTATTCTTACATATTCAAGTTGAAGAATAATGGTCACAGATTTAAACTGGTAGGAAGCCACCTTTGTTAATAAACAGTGCAATAAAACTGTACCTCATCTTGATTGCCTTAAACATTGTGTACAAAATTTAAGTTATCATTGTCAGCTGCTTTTGAGGTGAACAAGGAGTGAACTATTATCATGGTTAGCCTTCAGTGTCTCAGATATCCTGTCGTCCAAAATGCGAGCAGTATGTAATAGTGTACCACTGTTTGTTGTCACGTGGGGCATCTTGGTCAGGTGGCTGTCTTTATTATCGTTTGAGCACGTTTGATTCCACTTTTACTTAAGGCTTAAAACTGTCTCACATTAGCCCTCAACCCATGGTTTAATCATTTGTTAAAAACATGGGCAATGCCTTCCAAAACTGTTGGCACAACTTTTCAGAGAGACGTAGTTTGTTTACATTTATTGGCCTCTCGTATGCCCTCTGTTTCACGATCTGTATTGGATCCTTGTGATTTTCAGATATTGGGTTGCACCTCACCAATCTGATTTTTTTTTCAAGCACTGCCTCCGATCTGCTGAAGAATGCTACATCACTTTTTATTTCTGTAGGGAATGTTAGTTAGACAATGAAGTGGTCCAGAATTCTAGCTCTTGTAACCAGTATTAGAGTAGTTTCACTGAGTCAGGGGTTAGCAGAGAATTATTCATTTACTATTAGTTTGAGGTATTAAATATAGCTATATCTGTACAAGTGTTTGATGAGAAGTGGGTACAGTCTGCAACTATGACAGGAATTTGTACATGGAAGTACTGTCCTGTGACAGAATTCAGTAAACGTTTAGATGGGGAGGAAGAAAAATCTTATATTCAACATCTCCTTCTGGCTCAGCCTGTCTAAATATCAGGTTTTTGGTATTCATAAAATTCAAAAGCCAAATCCTCGTATTTTAAAGAAAATAGTTCTGCACATATAAACACTAGAATCAATCCTTAGAGCAAAATATATAACTAGTCCTTGCAGCCATGCACCTCTGTGTTAAGTGGATCTAAGTCTGTCCTGAGGTGGGGTCTTCTAGCTTTGCAATTGCTGCAAGGTTGACTGGTCTTTGCTGCTTGCCGCTCCTGTCAGAGCAGAGTTGTGAATTTGCTTGCTAAAGACCTGCTGCACACACGTGGCACGTCTGAAGCTTGTCACTTTTAAAGAAATCTTGGCTTATTCATACAAAATTCAGCCCATTGTTTAGGCTAAAAGGGAACAAGATTCTCACTGCCTGCAACATGAGATGTTCCAGGATAGAAATTGGGTTAGATTTCTTTCCAACCTTTGCAAAATTTAATCTGTGACATGAAGGAAATATATCTTCACCGTGTCAAAGGTTATGTGGAGAAGGCAGGAGAATGGGGTTCAGAGGAATAGTAAATAAGCTACGATGGAAAGACAGAGCAGACCCAATGGGCCGAGTGGCCTAATTCTGCTCCTTTGTCTTATTGGTCCAACTCCAATGGTGAGTTAAAGCTGGGAGCAAAATGCTTAAAAGGGAACCATTGGCCATCACCAGTCACAGAAGTTGTAAAGCTGATCATCAGATAGTGTAGTGGGTTTAAGGTGCTAGTATAGGGAGAAAATATTAGGTTTCAGTGATAGAAATGGGTTAGAATTTTTAGGCTAAAAGTCTGTTGAAATGTATTCATGTCCAGATTGGACAAGTTCTCAACCATCTTGTGTCTTGGCAATTTCAGTGCCATTTGTGTACAATGGCTGCACAAATAATAACTCCTGAGACTTGGGCTTTTTTTGGAGGGGAGGTGAGCAACATTTAAAGTTTTCTGCCTCTGATTCACAGTTGGGATTGCTGGTTTGTGTGCTTGTATACGGGCACACATTCCACTTGCCCCCGCATTCCAAGCTCCGACTTTTTTGTGGTGTGGCTCAAGTTGTGTCCTTGAATACTACATGAATGGGGGGAGAAACACCTGACCAAGTTAGCTCCTCTTGATGTGAATCTGTTCCATGTCCTTGATGTTAAGCCTTGCGTTGTATTGGGGGGGGGGGGAATAAGCATGTTCTATATGAAATATTGCCTGCACAAGGATTATTCCCCTTTCACAGTCAATGAGCTACTTCTAAAGTCTTTTTCTCTGTACTCTCCGCAGGTATGTGGTGCCATTAGTTTGGGTTCCCATTGTGATTATCTTTAGCTGGTATTGCTACAATGAGCTGGCAGAGGGCAAGACTCGGCTTTTCACATCTTTCACCACAGGTATTGTAATAGTTTTCAGTTAGCGAGTGCTTCTGTGACAAAGTTGTCATTGATGTTTGGTTGGTTGGCTGTTAACACAAATGGTTATTAAAGCAATATTGTTGTATAGCAATTTATAAATCCATGCATTGTTATCGTCCATAGAAAAGCAGGTGCTTGAATTTATCTTCACTCTGTTAACTTCGTCAAGTTTGAGGCAATCTGCTAACATTTGAATGGTTCCTCCTAAAGACTGTTAAATGCTTGTGTACACTACGTGGGAGAAAGAAAAATAGCTTGTTCCTTAATGCATAACAACTGCAAGGGAAACTAATTTAGAGCAATTGAAGTTTCTGGTTTGTAATATAAGCTGATTTATCCAGTGGTGCATATATACTGATTACAATGGTGTTCATGTTTAAGGTTGCATGCCTGAATTGTCACTCTGTCTAGCCCCAAACCCCAGGATCCTGAGTAAATGGGAGTGGAGTCCATTCCTACTTTGAATCTTCAGCTGCAGCCTCCCACATGCTTCTGGTCTCCATATGGTAACCCGGATATCCTGGGCTGCTCATTAAGGGCTTGGCACTGTCTTGAGCATTCCTGAACCCTGGGGCAAGTTGCTTCTGTGCGACAAAAGACCAGACCCGAGAGACAAACAAGAAAACCTGCAAGAAGCTGGAAATCTGAGAGAAGCCAGTCTGTGAGGATGGCAGAAGCTTAGTCAGATATGCCCATCCCACAAGCTTAGTGTGTAAACTATGTATTTACCAACACTTTGCTTGGATATGTGATCAAGAATGGATTATTGTATCTGATGGCTATTGGATAAGGAACAAAGGTTCACTAATTGATTCTCTTTTTTTATGTAGAATATTCCATCCCTGTGCACAAGTACTGCTTCCCTCTATTGTTCCTGATTGGAATGTTTCTGTGGTCCTTGGTTGAGTATCTGATCCATCGGTATGTTTTCCACATGAATCCACCAGCTAGCAATTACTACCTCATCACTCTTCACTTCATGCTCCATGGACAGCATCACAAGGTGATTGGCAAAAGGGACAGATTGCCATTTGGTATTCTATAATAGGGCTCCTATCTGCACTTTAGACTAATGAAACGTCAGTTAAACATGACATTTTAAATTTATCTGAGAGTAAAAGCACGGGGACTTACTGTATAAATTATTGAAATAGTGTGTGTATATGTGTAAAGTGAACATTCGTAAAGTGGGGGACACCTGTATAAATCAGTACAATTTTAATGATCTCTAGTGTACAGTGAGGGCACCTTTTGTAACGAGTCTGTTGTTCTGAAGGGTCTGAATTCTTGGTGAGCTGGGCATGCATCCCTCTTGACAAATGCTGTGCAATGTTCTCATCCGACACTGAGAGCCATTTGCACTTTGTGGGAGGGATGGAATTGTGCGTGAATGTAATTTAGCTCATAGAATTCTTTTCTATAGCAGTGTCACAGTGAAATTGAACAGGTTTTTATGATACACAATTATTTTTTTCCAGAAAGAGATGCAGAGAGTAACCAACTCATCCAATCACTTATAATGTATACGAGTTAACATCTGAGGTTTGAAACGTTGCCACATTAAGATCAGAAGACAGTTGCAGAATTGGGCCATTCAGCCCATGGAGTCTGCTCCACCATTCCATCATGGCCAGTCCTGGATCCCACTCAACCTCTCACCATGTCCCTTGATGCTGCAACCAATCAGGAAACTCAACTTCAGCTTTAAACATACCCACGGACTTGGCCTCCACCACAGTCTGTGGCAGAGCAACCCACAGATTCACTACTCTCAGGCTAAAAATTTCCTCCTTACCTCTGTTCTCAGAGGTCGCCCCTCAATTTTGAGGCTATGCCCTCTAGTTCTGGATACTCCCACCTGAGGAAACATCTTCTCTACACCCACCTTAACCCTGTTCAACATTCGGTAGGTTTCAGTGAGATCCCACACGTTCTTCTAAATTCCAGTGAGTACAGGCCCAAAGCTGCCAAACACTTCCCATGTGTTAACCCCTTCATTCCCATAATCATCCTTGTGAACCACCTCTGGACTCTCTAAAGACAATACATCCTTTCTGACAAAACTGTCGACAATACTTCAAGTGTGGCCTGACTAGTGTCTTGTAAAGCCTCAGCATTATCTCCTTGTTTTGATCTTCTATTCCTCTTGAAATAAATGTCAACATTGCATTTTCCGCCTTTACCACAGACTCAGCCTCCTGGGGACTTGCATGAGGAATCATAGGTCCCTCTACACCTCTGATGCTTGAACTTTCTCCCCATTTAGATAACAGTCCAGACATTTGTTCCTTTTAAGAAAATGCATTATCTTTCATTCCCCAACATCGTATTCCATCTGCCACATTTTGGCCCAGTTTTCCAATTTATCTAAATTCTGCTGCAATGGCATTACTTCCTCAACACTACCTACTGCTCCACCTATTTTTGTATCATATGCAAACGTTGCCACAAAGCCATCAATTCCACTATCTAAATCATTGACAAACAAAGTGAAAAGCAGGGGTCCCAATACTGACCCCTGAGGAGCACCACAATTCACTGGCAGCCAACCAGAAAAGACCCCCTTTATCCTCACTCACTGCCTCCTACCTGTCAGCCATTCCTCTATCCATGCCGGTATATTTCCTGGAACACCATAGGATCGTAACTTGTTAAGCAGCCTCATGTGAAGCACCTTATCAAATGCCTTCTGAAAATCTAAGTAAATGACATCCACTGCCTCTCCTTTGTCCACCCTGCTTGTTACTTCGAAGATTCTAATAGATTTGTCAGGCAAGATTTCCCTTTACAGAAACCATGCTGACTTTGACTGACTTTAGTCTCCAGGTACCCTGAAACTTTATCCTTAATAATGGACTTCAACACTTTCCCAACTACTGAGGTTAGGCTAACTGGCCTATAATTTCAGCTCTTTTGTCTTCCATCCTTAAAGAGTGGAGTGACATTTGCATTTTTCAGTCCTCCGGGACCATGCCAGAATGAGGTGATTCTTGAAAGATCATGACCAATGCATTTGTTATCTCTCTCAGGACTCTGGGATGTAGTCCATCTGGTCCAGATGATTTATTCACCTCAAGACCTTTGAGTATGCCTAGCACTTTTTCCTTTGGAATGGGAATGGCAATGGCACTCACTCCTGCTCCCTGCCCTCACAGACCTGTGGCGCACTGCTGGTGTGTTCCACAGTAAAGACTGAAGCAAAGTACTATTTCTTTGCACCTCCACCTCCCCCCATTATTACCTTACCAGCATTGTTTTCCAGTGATCCCATATAAACTCTCACCTCCCTTTTACTCTTTATATAACTGAAAAAACTTTTATTATATTATCAGCTAGTCTGCCCTCGTATCTCAGCTTTTCCCTTATATCTTTTTTAGTTGCCTTTTGGTTTTTAAAAACTTCCCAATCATCCGACTTCCCCCTCACTTCTATGTCCTTCTCTTGGCTTTTATGCAGTCCTTAACTTTTGTCAGCCACAGTTGCCTACCCCTGCCATTTGAGAACTTCTGTGTGATATATCTATCCTGCATCCTGTGAACTACTCCCAGAAACTTGAACCGTCTCTGTTCTACCTTCATCCCCACCCTTATCTCTCTCTCTCTCCAATTCACCTGGACAAGCTCCTCTCATGCCTCTGTAATTCATGTTATTCCATTGTGATACTGATACATGTGACTCCCTCTCAAATTGCAGTATGGATTCAATCATTATGATCACTGTCTCCTAATGGTTCCTTTACATTAAACTCCCTATTAAGATCTGGGTTATTATACAGCACCTAATCTAAGATGGCCTTTCCCTAAGTATGCTCAAGCACAAGCTGCTCTGAAAAGCCATGTCATAGCATTCAACAGATTCTCCTTCTTACAATCTGACACCAACCTGATTTTCCCAATTCCGTTTGCATATTGAAGACCCTATTGCAATTGTAACATTACCCTTATCACGTGCTCTTATGCTCTTTCCAGCTTCCTTTGCATCTCAACCCCACATCTTGGCTACTATTTGGAGACTCCTATGTAATTTTGATTCCTCTAAGTGTTTGCCTAGATGAAGAGATTTCAAGGGAGCTGCCCTACTTGCATGTTGTTTCATCTTGTGCAACAGCAAAGTCTATTGAATTATATGTAACATAACTTATGATATAGCTTTTGTGCAAGTGTTCTGCATTTGTTGTATCTTTAAAAACTAACCTAAGTGATCATTATATTGTGATCAGTTTTTTGATTGGAACAGATTTTATATTTGAGATTACAAGTAGCTGCTTTTAAGAATTGTTCTTGCCATTTAGGTTATTGTCCTGTGTTGTACTTTTGGACCATTCAAAATTTGATCAGCTTAGCTGAGCCAATTCCACTCCACTTCCATATTATCTCCAATGCACAGAATTTTAAGAATTCTGCTCTAACCAAATTATTTCCTCATTTTTGCCCATCATCCTCTCTTTTGTCATTTATTCTGTGTCCCCCTAAGGATGTAAAATGCAGGTAGGAAGGGGAAGAGTGTAAGAGAAGGTGGCTTGGAGATTTATTGTTAATCATGCAGTGACTTCATTCCAATAACTTGAGTATTTGCAGAAGTGTCCTTTGTTGCTATTCTCATATGTGGCTCCACCATAGAGCCTTATTTTGGGAGTAGGAGTTGTAATGTGTATCTGGTTTGTCATTCGCATAGCCTGGAATTAATTCTATACTTAAGACGAATTTTGAGACTGAGGTATATGGTTTATTGTTCTGTAGTATAAAATTTTGCCCCAGAAAAAGACTTCTTTTCCATATTACTAAGAATTGTTTTAAATCCTTGGGTTTATGATGCTAAAGAGGAGCTTTAATTCGTCCCCCCTCCCCTTTCTGAGCATTAGCCTCTCAGTACATTTGTTGTTTTCACTGGGTAATAAATGTGATTTCAGGTCTGTTAATGGCATTCTGATTTTTATTAGAGGGAGAAGCTTGCTCTGTTGCCTAATTTTGTAACTGGCAAAAGTTAAAATTGCCTTCGAGGAATATTGCTGGAGTTAAAATGGAGATCTCTGAGAGGCTGTAAAGCAGGAGTTCCCAACCTTTTCTGTTCTGTGGAAACAGAGAGATCCGTGGAAACCCCTCTCTAAAGGAAGCTGTATTAGCTGCCTCTGATTCCTGATCTGGTTTCGGTATCGCGTATGCTCTGCAGGGTCATAATTAATGGGATCTTCTGAAAATAATCATGCAGTACAAAAGGATTTGCAGGACTGCGTGCACGGCTGGCATGCGAGTAATTAGGAAGTTTAATGTAAGTGTGAGGTATAGAAGTAGAGATTTTGGTGCAACGGTGCAGGATGCTGGTGAGATTACACCTGGAGCACTGCAGGCAGTTTTAATTTCTGTATTAAAGGAAAGAACACTTGTCTTGGAGATGTGGAGATGAGGGTCACCCATGGTTGAGGCTGCTGATTTAGGAAAAGAGTTGGATGTGTGCTTGAGGTTTAATAGAGTGTAATGTCATGGCAAAGGTTGATGGCGTGGATGTGAAGAGGATGTTGATCCTTTGGGGGTATTTGGATCTAGGAGGTTGTAATTTCAATA
Source organism: Hypanus sabinus (assembly GCF_030144855.1). NCBI lineage: Eukaryota > Metazoa > Chordata > Chondrichthyes > Myliobatiformes > Dasyatidae > Hypanus > Hypanus sabinus. Next base: position 22,238,728 of record NC_082722.1, read on the forward strand.
TAAATTAATACTGAGGTGAGGAGGGCAATTGTATTTTCAGTCCATTCAGTGTAAAGTTTGATTTTTAGTACATGGAATCCAAGCACCACCAGCTTGAATATGAACATGGAATAGATTAGGCCAATTGACAACACTGCACAGTCTGCTATTCGTGATCATGCCGATCCAATCTTGGTCTTATTGCTTACCCATTTCCCCCATACTGTTCACCCCCCTCCCTGCCATCAACAGATTTGTTCCACCCCTGTACCTGAGAGGTAGAGAATTCTATCGTTGCAACTGTCTCCTCACCACAGTCCCTTTGAAATTTCACCTTGATTTATAACATGGATTTGTACTTTTTGTTATTAAAGTTAGTTACCAGTTGGTTTGCTAGATTTGGGTAGTTCGGATACAAAATTGTTCTTGCATGTACACCAGAGTTATGAGTGCTGTAGGTCTTCTCTGTTTCTAACTCAATTTCAATTGGACAAGGTTGTGCAGCATCATACCTTGCAGAGTTTCCTTGCTTTCTTTTGTCTGCCCGTGATCATGGACAATATCATCCAATCAGAATTAACTGAGTTTCCACTACACCCAAAGGATAGATCATAAGGCAAAAGATTTACCAAGAATTTGGCACAGCATTTCATCTGGAATACTTAGAAATCCCACATTATAGGAACTTTTTAACAGAAGCTGTATTGCAGTCGTCTGTACGTTAACTGGAGACTGAGCAGAGTTATAAGCAAGTGAGACTGCTATTCCCATGTGATTTACAAAACACAATTTTGGCTTTTTTTTTTGTCAACCCCTGCTAAACCCTGAAAGGAAAAGTAGGTTTCAAAGCATATCTGAATCTTACCTGAATGTTGTCTGAGAATACAGAAGGCAGCATTAGTGGGAAATGATGTGGCTAATTCAATGTGCTGAAGTCTGCTTCTTGTGATGGTTAATTAAAATTTCAGCAATATTGACCATGTAATGTACAATGCACCCAGATATATCCATGCTCAGATACCTCAGTTTAGCATTAAAGTCGTCATTTTATGATTGTTTTGCATAAAGGAATGGACAAGGGTTGTTAACCTCTTTTTCATATTTACACTTTTTGGTTGTAAATCACTATTTTGCAAGCTTTTCTCATGCTCACTGCAGTTCTCTCCTTATGCAATATCAAGTGAATAACAATCGAATTTTGAATTTTAGCAATAAATAAAAGTTAGCAATCAAAAGAAAGCAACATATCAGAATTTCACTCCCTGTCCAAAGGTGTAAAATTTGAATACATTGCTCTTTTTTTGAAGCTAAACATTTACTTTGCAATGTAGTTCTATTGCTGTTGGCTATGCACAAATTGGCGCTGTTGCATGTTTATAGGAAAATGTGTTCCTTTGACCTTTGCGCATTTAAGCACAAAGTACTTACATGTGTCCTCTCTCTTCTCTGTAGTCTCCATTCGATGGTTCGCGATTGGTCTTCCCTCCTGTTCCAGCATCGCTTGTTGTAGGCTTATTTTTTGCTGCTTTCCACCTGCTTGCTCCAGGAGCAGTCGGCAATTCCATCTTTATTGGAGGTCTCGGTGGATATGTCGTTTATGATATGATACATTATTATCTGCATTATGGATGTCCAAAGAAGGGCAGCTACCTCTACGAACTTAAAGCATACCATGTAAAACATCATTTTGAACATCAAAAATTAGGTGATTTGTTTTATATATTTCATTTAAGACTAAAAGATTCTAGATCTGGCAAATAACTGCTTTTTCATATTTTAAGTGGAATTTAGTAACTTTAAAACTATGAGATTCATTTACAATCTTTCCCTAGTTTGTTGGGCAAACTACTAAAGGCGGCACCATTTGTTTGTGAGGGACCACTTCGGATGAGATGTGGGCACGTATGGCTGTATTTTGTTTAGCAATGAATCATAAATCTTTCACAGGTTGAGGAGGGAGTTGAAGGTCTCAGTGTGTTCCATCCAGTGCCCCCATTCCCCACCACCTGTTCCTCGGTTCCTACTCTAGTTTCGGCCTGCGTACGCTGCCAAAACTAATTAATTCTCAAGGTCTGAAGCAGTGAATGGAATGGCTCTCCCTCTGGAGAATACTGGAAAATATAATTTTGGAACCAGCCTTGATGCCTAATATCATCAATCAGTTTGGCATGTCAGACTGCTACGTTCCTGTATTGTTCTGATAGTTTGCCTTAATCCCAATTTTGGATGATCCCATATCCAACTAGTTTGGGGAAAAAATTGCATGCAAGGATGTCCCCTTAGAACAGATGAAAAATGTTTTTACCCGGGGGTGGTGTATCTGTTGAATTCATTGCCACAGGAGTCCATATCTTTAGGTATATTAAAGCAGAGGTTGGTAGGTTCTTGATTAACCGGGGTGTCAAAGGTTATGTGGGGAAGGCAGGGGGAAGGGATTTAGGGGGATAATAAAACAGCCATGATGGAGCAGACTAGGTGGGCTGAATGGCCTAATTCTACTCCTCCATCTTATGGTAAGTCATTATGATTTTATAGCAAGCCTCCCTTTGCTGAACAAGGTTTATTATATCTTGTTAATCCATGCTGTGATGAGATATGTAGATTTTTTTTGGTTTGTTTATGTATTACTTCAGGGAGGAAAAACCTGTTTTGGATGAGCTTTTTGAGTAGATATTTCACGCTGATTTTCCCTCTGAAGTTGTCTTTGACCTGCACACTTTTGCAGAGTACCTAAATTCCTTATGTGATGGTGACGATTACAACTCGTCTAAAAGAGCACATTACTGCTCTCTGAAAAGTAGTCTCTCCTTTGAACCTTATTGAAATACGGTGGATTGCAGTTAATTAGGTCATCGGTTAATCAGGGGCAGTCACTTAATTGGGACAACTCTTAACAAAAATTAATCGAGAAAATAGCCGGGGTTCCCTTCATTTATTTGGGGCAGGAGATTGTTGCCGAACAGTTTCTAACTAACATCAGTCATGTGCACTAGACTGATACTACATTGCACTTAGAGCAAAACAGTTTTTAAATAGCGTCACTTGCACGTGCTTGTGTTCAAAAGCCAGTGCTTTTTTTGTCACTGATAGTTGGCAGTAAGACAATTCAGAACTGTTCTGTCCACTGCAGTTTCAAGCTTTCAGACTTGGAGATGCCAGAAAGGTCTGGGTGTAAAAGTGAATCGATTTCACTATTTCGGCAAGTTAGGAGCTATGAAGAATTTGAAGTTATCAACGGCAATCCTGAATGTTACCATGAAAGTGATGACTTAGAGGATGCATTTGTTGAAGGCAGTCATTATCTACACTGGATGGCTGCACTAATTTAGTTCATTTACAGTCAATCTAAAGAACGCAGCAACATAGGACGATACACTGGATGAATATTTCATTTAAATACATAATGTGTTACTCATTTTAAATTAATTTGTCTTTTTTATTCATTTTTAATTATTTCCATGAAACCGACTAATTAAGATAGCTGCTTAATTGGGCCAAAATGCACTGGTCTTGATGTGTCCCAATTAACTGGAATGCACTATACAGTTGGCCCTCCTTATCCGCAAATTCCACATGTGTGGATTCAACCAACCACGGATCGGGAAAACCCAGAAGTTCTCTCCAGCACTCGTTATTTGAGCATGTACAGACTATTTTTTTCTTGTCATTATTCCCTAAACAATACAGTATAACAACTATTTGCATAGCATTTACATTGTATTAGGTATTATAAGTAATCTAGAAATGACTTTAAAGTACAGGCAGTCCCCGGGTTTTGAATGAGCTCCATTCTTGAGTCCGCCTTTAAGGCGGATTTGAAGTCAGAACAGGTACATCCGGTATTATTTAGTATCAGTCAGTCAAATGTTTTTCTTAGTATATAGTACATATTTTATCTTTCTATGCACATAAAACACTTAAGAAACATACATATTCCAATAATTAAACCACTGCATTGCTTAGTAATAATTGTAACTTTCATCGGGGCAGGACGTTTCACATGCTCCATTAAAATTGTTCCAATCGTTGACCGACTGTAGCCTAACGCTTTTCCAATGACCGATGGCGTTTCATCTCTTTCCAATCGCTTTATTACTTCTACCTTATTTTCAATCGTGATTATTGTTGTGAACAGAAACACCGCGGATTCAGAGCTTCACCGCCAGGTCCTGATGTCCACTGCACTGAGACCATGTTAAATAAAGTCTGGGGTTCCGCTGGGTCCTAAAGACCACCACACTGAGCCAGGTTAAATAAGGGACTTGAGCATCCATGTTTTTTGGTATCTGTGGGAGGTCTCGGAACCAATCCTCCACGGATAAGGAGGGCCGACTGTACAAAGAAAAATTATGTCTGCCAGGAGACCGTGCTGCTACCGCAACAAAACTTACATACAGATCTGATTCTGGCAGTTTTCTATATAATACTTGGAACATTGTTGTAACTCCAATAGGATTTGTCACTCTTCAGCCAACCTTAACATTTTTTAAAGGAGGAATTTTCTTCCATCTGCTCCAAATTTAAGCATCCAACTGATTTTCATAAAATTTTCTTTCATTATTCTCTTTACATCTAACCTGAAAAACTGTCTCTTTGCCGTGTCAAGGTGAAAGACCTTGCCTCCTGTTCTTCCATAAAATACCCTCAGTTGACCATTTTCCCCACAGCCTAATTTCTGGCGGGAGTCTTCTGGCCTTCAGAGCTTGAATACTGAAACAAAAACAGAAAGTGCTCAGCAGGTCTGTTTGGATCTGTGGGAGGAGAAACAGGAAATGTTTCAAATTGGAGTCGAAAAGAAGCTTGTTGAACTGCAGGGGTTGGGGAGGGGTGGTGGCATAAGACAAGTAATACTGAGCGACTGAGGGGGTAAAATATAAATATGTTTATCTTGTCAATGAGTGAATGGGAGCAGTGAAAATGAGTAAGGATGGGCATGTCCTCCACTCGAAGGGGGAATAAAATACAAGCTAAAGTCACTGATGCAGATTGAAAAATCCGAATGATATAAAGCTGCAGAGTTCCCTATTCAGCCCAGAAGGCTGCACAGTGCTGCGATGGAAAATGAGGTGTGATTCCACATGTTTGCAATTGGGCCTCACTGACAGTGCAGAACGACATAAACCAATTTGGTGGCACTAGGAATCTGATGAGGAATTTAAAGTGCCAAGCTTAGGTGACCATGTGGTCAAAAAGCAGGCGTTAGCCAAATAATTCCCAGCTTTGCCCTCACAGAGACCTCTCCTGCTCCACACTTCCCGCAGCTTCACAACTTTCTGTCTTCATTTTGGCTCTGACAGATGATGTTCCACCTGAAACATCAACTCTATTTCTCTTCTCACAGATGCCACCTGATCTCCTGAGTATTTCTACTATTTTCTGTTTTGGTTTTAGATTTCTAGCATCTACAGTTTTTTTTATTTTCAGGGCTCATTTCTCTCTTCAGATGTTTGATTGAAGTCTTGTTTTACTGTTTTACAGTGATCACCAGACAAGTTTATCCAGAAATGATAATCCTGGAGTCAAATTCAATGATTTCCTCAGGAACATTGAAAATTCCTAGAGAGTCAAGCAGCCATTCTTCCCAAGTTGTTATTTCTAAATCTGATAATAATGAAATAATTTCAGTCCCTGCTGGCAATTTTATAGATGTTGAGGGCTTTTCATGCAGCTGCTGATCTATGCGATGAGGGATGTATTGTCACGATTTCCCACGCTCATGTTTGTGCTCTGACATGAGCATTGTGGAATGACGATTGTCTTAAATTTAAAATGTGGGCTGGGGACAGGGGGCTCTGCACCAGATGCTAAAGCTGTTATAATAGCAAAAGTTCCAGTAAACTTGAAATAGATATTTGGATAGGATTCTTTAGATATGATTTTCTGCATCTGCTATCAACATTACTGTTTGTTCCCTCACGCGCTGCCATATTCTAATGCAGCAAGACAGGCAGTATCTATAGAGTGGAAAAAACAGTCAACATTTTTGGTCTTTGTCCAGAACATCAGCTGTTTATTCCTCACCAGAGATGCTGCCTGACCTGCTGAGTTCCTCCGGTATTTTGTGTGTGTGTGTGTGTGTTACGTGTGTGTGTGTGTGTTACGTGTTACTCTGGATTTCCAGCTCCTGCAGAATCTTTTGTGTTTAAGGTATTCTGACAAGTGTTTGAGGGATGCTGAGGGCTGACTGATTTCTACTGTACCCGGTACTTGCCCAATGATCTACTGTACCCGGTACTTGCCCAATGATCTACTGTACCCGGCACTTGCCCAATGATCTACTGTACCCGGCACTTGCCCAATGATCTACTGTACCCGGCACTTGCCCAATGATCTACTGTACCCGGCACTTGCCCAATGATCTACTGTACCCGGCACTTGCCCAATGATCTACTGTACCCGGCACTTGCCCAATGATCTACTGTACCCGGCACTTGCCCAATGATCTACTGTACCCGGTACTTGCCCAATGATCTATTGTACCCGGTACTTGCCCAATGATCTATTGTACCCGGTACTTGCCCAATGATCTATTGTACCCTGTACTTGCCCAATGATCTACTGTACCCGGCACTTGCCCAATGATCTACTGTACCCGGCACTTGCCCAATGATCTACTGTACCCGGCACTTGCCCAATGATCTACTGTACCCAGTACTTGCCCAATGATCTATTGTACCCGGCACTTGCCCAATGATCTACTGTACCCGGTACTTGCCCAATGATCTATTGTACCCGGTACTTGCCCAATGATCTATTGTACCCTGTACTTGCCCAATGATCTACTGTACCCGGTACTTGCCCAATGATCTACTGTACCCGGTACTTGCCCAATGATCTATTGTACCCGGTACTTGCCCAATGATCTATTGTACCCGGTACTTGCCCAATGATCTACTGTACCCGGTACTTGCCCAATGATCTATTGTACCCGGCACTTGCCCAATGATCTACTGTACCCGGTACTTGCCCAATGATCTATTGTACCCGTTACTTGCCCAATGATCTATTGTACCCGGTACTTGCCCAATGATCTATTGTACCCGGCACTTGCCCAATGATCTATTGTACCCGGCACTTGCCCAATGATCTACTGTACCCGGCACTTGCCCAATGATCTACTGTACCCGGTACTTGCCCAATGATCTACTGTACCCGGCACTTGCCCAATGATCTACTGTACCCGGCACTTGCCCAATGATCTACTGTATCCGGCACTTGCCCAATGATCTATTGTACCCGGCACTTGCCCAATGATCTACTATACCCAGTACTTTCCCAATGATCTACTGTACCCGGCACTTTCCCAATGATCTACTGTATCCGGCACTTAGTCATTCTCTGTTTGAACTTGAGCAATAAACGTTGCATTTGTCAGGCAGGGGTAGATGAAGATCACTGGCCCTTACTCAAAGGTGTAAATACTCTGGTTTAGTGTACAGTCAAAGATAGAGAGCGTTTCCGATTGAATTGACCAAATATTAATTGGGGAACAAATCAACCATCAGTGTTAATAAACCTGGAGATTAGTCTCAAAGCTTGCATTCCATGAGACTTGGATGTCATTCTTCATGAGCTGTTTGGAAATTTCTCAAGTGTACTGTACTGCACCATCTAATCTGTCCATTTATCCTTCCCCATTTAGGATTTGGAATTACTAGTAGGATGTGGGACTACCCATTTAAAACTGTAATTCCTGAAGAAAACTTTGAGAAGAGTCACTGATATCTACAATGAATCTTCAGATCCACATAATTAATGCCTCGTCAATCAGCCAGCCTCTCGAGAATCTCTATCCAATACGTTCCTACAAATGGCCAGAACCTAGTCTTCAGCTGCATGTAGGATTCCTCTCTCATCTGGAAAAGGCCACAAACTTCAATGCTTACTGATTTGTGCAAATATTATGTCCCTTCTTTTCTTACAAAAGTGCCTGATCTCAGAGAGCTGTATTGCCTGTTGATCAATATTTATTAATTAATTGTTAAATATATTTTTGGACATTGATGTCAATAAATCTTGTCAAGCATTTGTGTATTGTAGGAAGTATTAACACTAATGTTTAGGCTTTGAATTTGTAGCAGTCTTGGGTTAGTAAACATTTTGAAAAAGGGAAAAATCTATCTTCAATTAATTAACATGTTTTACTTAATGTTAATTCCCATGTTAGTGGATTTGAGGAACAGTGAAACCCACATTCCAAAGTTATAACTGGTTTAATTGCCTAATTTCTGTAAAAAGTACCTATGGTCTTCTCACTTGAAAGCCTGACTGGGTTTTCAGCTGTTAGTCTTTTGCCAGTAGTGTAGATTACCCATTTTTTTTCTCTTCTGTAAACTCATTGCTGAAAGTTTTCTGGTAGTTTTCATTCAAGTTACTGAACAGATCCCTACATCACCTGGAAGACAGTTGGCAAATACTGTGCACTTATTTCTCTTTAAATATCAGACCCTTGTGGCTCTCTGAATAGCTGCTTTATATTCGCCAGTATTTAATAAAAGCTTAGGCTGTAAAGAACTTGCCCCAAGTCCACCTTTTTGCATTGAATTAGTTCTGTGTTTTCCCCTTTACAAGGGGAATTGCCTTGTCTACAGGTAAGAGGTTTACTTTGCACTAACATAAAATGGATGGGTTTACATCAGTGGGTCTACAGGCAGCACATACAATTGGAAATTCAACTGGAAGGTGCTGCAATGCAAGTTGGTGGGAAGATGTTTCAGTTAAGAATCGGCTTATAGGTGCGGATGGCATGAAGCATGTTGCTATATTGCTTAAGAAGATTTGGTATTTTCATGGTTTTGTTTATATAGCCCAATCCCCAAAAAGTTCTTTACAATTAATTCCTGGTATCACTAGGGTCTTGTATGTTTTGGACTCTGATAGTATAGTAAAAAAAAAAGTAACCCTGGGTAGATGAGTTCCAGTACTTACTGGGTATGTACGCTGCCTTAACTATGCAGATGAAGAAATTTAACTTTCTACTGTTTTATTGCAAAATATTGACTCATTGTGAATGCTGAAAAGAATCTATATAAGGTGAAATGTAATTGTAAATAAAGGTCAGTATATTTTGAAAGTAGTCTTTTGTCCAAATTCTCTTCCCAAGCTATATATTTGTAATTTCTCATGTATTCTCATTTCTCATGCATTCAAATCAGGTTGTAGATCTTTCATCAAGTTCTAGAATCAAACATCATTACTGTTTCAAGCTTCCCTAACTGGTGCATTGGCACAATTGGTCAGTCAGTCACTAGAATCACTGGGTGATGCCTGTTGATCAAAATGCAGTAGGAGATTTTAGTCCAGGGATTTGAATGTACAGCATTATTTTTATACTCTGCTGAATCCTCAGTTTATCTTGCATATTTTTGTGCAGTGATTTTTTTTTAAAGTTTAGAGGTTAAATTCATGTTAATTCTTAGAATCAGTGGTATGATTTTAAAGTGTTTTTTTTCCGAACTTGAACCAGACCCCAGATATATCGGTTGATATCCTTTACAAAGGAGTCGTTAGTTTTGGTGGCCCAATGTCTGTTAATGGTTTTCTGGACTTGTATGGTCTAGTCACCAGCATATGTCGCACCTAACTATGAAACACTAATTGAAGGAAAAATTAAACTTGGCCATTTAAACCAGACTCTGTTTTATCTATCTCCTCTAAATGCTGAACTTGAGAATAATATTCTTTACGTACAATGTCGTATAACATGTAATCTTAAACCTCAGTCTGACTGGGCATTAATGAAATGTTTACTAAGCCTGTTATTTTGAGAAAACTTGATCTTTTATTGACAAGCAATTATGAACTCAGTAACTGAGGGATATTGTAATTGTCTTTCTCAAATGCAATTGCTGGGGTTCTGTGAAACTACAGTTTACTTTGCAGAGTGGAATGTGCCCCTTGTACAGCATTGCCCAGACAGTAGAATCTCATGTAGTGTTAATAAATTTATATCTGCTGCACTGTATCAATTTGCTTTTGATTGACTAATTGTTAATAAATTTCTAGTTTATATAATGAGCCAAGTTGAGATCTATAAACAATTTTGTTCCAGAATGCAAACTTGTAACGGTAAAATTAATGTTTGATCTACCAAGCACTTTTTAAGTTGTCGAATTGCAATTTATTTCTATTTAATAAAACTTGCTTTTTCAAATTATAGTGATAATTGTAAGTTGTAGTCTGTGGCTGTCAATTTTATTGAGATACTATTCCACTTAGGAGGAGGAGAATTGGTCACAATTCTGTGCTATTCTTAAAATAAATATTGAATGTTTGCTATTTCTTGTCACAAGCTAGTGGAAAGGAGGAGAAGGGTTGTTGAAAGTTGTGTTTAAAAATTGAATTTACCTTGAATGGAAAACTATCGGTATAACAGCACGTTCTAGAAAGCTTCATGTCACAACCCAGCTGGAATTACAGTGTCATTCTTGTGATGCCACCTTAAGGTGTTAAGGGTTTTCCTTGTTGGATATCATGCTGAAGAACTGCAGAGTGCAGTAAATCAGAGCTGAAGGAGAGTCATTTCTCTGATCAGTGAAATCGTTGCTCTAGGATACACATTGTTTAAAGCTCCATAAATCTAGTTAAAAGTTGTTCTTTCGAATTAGTATGAGATTAGTTTCAATTGAATCTGGTTTGATTTCACTTTTGAACTATATCCCATTTGCTTCCTGCACTCCTGCTCAGATACGTCCAGTTTTTTCCAGTCTCTCCTTTAACTTGCATAAACTTGTGTCTCTTACAGGTTTCTGCTTTCTCAAGGGTTCAGATATAGCATAGTAAGATTTTTCTTTATGTCCCAATGAGAGAGTGTATGATACAGGATCTGCTTTTGGGGAATGGGACTGGGCAGGTAACAGAAGTTTGTGTAGGGGAACACTTTGCACCCAGTGATCACAATGTCATTAATTTTAAGTAACTATGCAAAAAAAGGCCTCATCCATGGGTTGAGATTCTAAATTAGAGAAAGGCTAATTTTTGATATCAGAAATGATCTGACAAGTGTGAATTGGGACAGGCTGGTTTTTGGCAAAGGTGTTGTTGGTAAATAGGAGCCCTTCAAAAGTGAAATTTTGAGAGTACAAAGCTTGTTTGTGCCTGTCAGAGTAAAAGGTAAAGATAATGAGTGTAGGGAACCTAAGTTTTCAAGAGGTACTGATGCCCTGGTTAAGAGAGAAAAAAAGAGGTGCATAGCAGGTATGGGCAGGTAGGAACAAATGAGGTGCTTATGGAGTACATTTAAGAAAGAAATCAGCAGGACTAAACAAAGGCATGATGTTGCTCTGGCAGACAAGGTGAAGGGCAATCCTAAGGGATTCTACAGCTCTGTTGACATAACTGTAGCAAAAGAATTGCAAGGGGAAAAAAGTAATCCACTGGAAGACCAGAATGGTAATTCACGTGAGGAGCCAAGACCGATGGGGGAGATCTTAAATGCATTCTTTGCATCTGTATTTACTCAGAAGACAGAGTCTGTAGAAGTGAGGCAAAGTAGCATCAATTTCATGGACCCTGACAGAGAAGGAGGTATGTGCTATCCTGATGCAAATCAGGGAGGATAAATCCCCAGGGCCTGACGAGGTGTTCCCTTGGACCCTGCCGCAGGCTAGTGCCGAAATTGCCAGGGTCCTAGCAGAGATATTTAAATCATCCTTAGCGACAGGAGAGGTGTCAGAGGATTGGAGGACGTCCAATTTTGTTTCACCGTTAAAGGCTGTAAACAATAAGCTATGAAATCGTAGGCCAGTGAGTCTGACATTAGTTGTGGGAAAGTTATTGGAAGGTGCTCTAAAAGACTAGATACGTACTGTAAGTAATTGGATAGGCATGAACCAATTAAGGACAATTAGCATAGCTTCATGTGTGGCAGGTCATGTCTAACCATTCTTGGTGTTTTGAGGAAGTTACCAGGAAAGTGGATGATGTCTGCATGGACTTAAGGCCTTTGACTAGGACTCTCATTGGGAACAGGTTGCTCAGTATTCAAGGTGAGGAAGTAAATTGGTTTGGAGATTGGCTTTGTGGGAGAAGCTAGAGAGTGGTAGCAGATGGTTATCTCTCTGACTAGTGGAGTGCCGCAGAGATCGCTGCTGGAGTCCTTTGTTGTTTGTCATCTATGGCTATGATCTGGATGATAATGGGGTTAACTAGATCAACAGATTTGTGGATGACACCAAGGTAGAGTGTGTAGTTGACAGTGAGGAAGGCTATTGTGGCTTGTAGAGGAATCTGCATCAGCCGGAAAAATGGCAGATCAAATTTAATGCAGACAGTTGCAAGGTCTTGCACAGTGAATGATAGGGCACTGAGGAGTGTGGTAGAACAAAGGGATCTGGGAAACCAGGTCCATAATTCATTGAAAGTGGCATCACAGGGTCATAAAGAAAGCTTTTGGCACACTGGCCCTCATAAATCAATGTATTGAGTATATGAGATGGAATGTTATGTTGAAGTTGTATAAGACGTTGGTGAGGCCTTATCTGGAGTATTGTGTGCAGTTTTGGTCACCTAACTACAGGAAAGATGTAAACAAAATTGAAAGAGTACAGAGAAAATCTACAAGGATCTTGCTGGGACTGGAGGACCTGAGCTATAAGGAAAGATTGAATAGGTTAGGACTTTATTCCTTAGAATGTAGAAGATTGAGAGGAAATTTGATAGAGGTATACAAAATTGAGGGTTATAGATAGGGTGAATACAAGCAGGCTTTTTCCACAGAGATTGGATGGAACTACAGCCAGAGGTTATGGGCTAAGGGTGAAAAGTTTAAGGGGAACATGAAGAGAAATTTCTTCACTCAGGGTCTCGAGAGTTTGGAATGACAGGCTAGCACAAGTGGTGCATGTGAGCTCGACTTCAACATTTAAGCAAAGTTGCATTGATGGTAGGGGGGTGCAATGGGTCCTGGTGAAGGTTGATGAGTGGAGGCAGTTTCAGTCTGGGCCGAGGGGCCTGTTTCTGTGCTGTACTTCTGAATGACTAAGAGTAAAACATACAAAAGGAATTCAGCAGATCAGGCAGCACCCAATAATTTTTTTTGTGTTGCAATACATTTCCAACATATGCAGAATCTCTTGTGCCTTTTTTGGGTTAGGCATTCTTTTCCCAGTTTATAAACAGTAATGCTGAAGGCACTTGAACGGGCAACATTTGTGGACAGAGAAATGGCTATATTTCAGGTCTGGAATCTTCAATAAAACTGATGCTGCCTTGACCCACTTGAGTACTTCTAGTATTGTCTGATTTCACTTCAGATTTTCCAATAACTTCAGTTTAATTATTTTAATATCTGGGCATTATTTCCAAGTTCAGTATTTACACACCCCACATTCCAATTTGTTGAGAACAGGAGTGGGCGATTTGAAGTCATTTCTTCATTCATTTTGATCCTGTGTCCTCTGCCATTCAAAAACTGTTCAATGAGAACAAATCCATTGGGAGTATCCACGACTTCAACCATTACGTTTGCACAGCATGTTCTGTTATTGTGGTGCAAGTTTAGCAGCAGGGGTGGACGTCATTGCCAAAAGTAGTTGCTGTGGATCTAGTAAGGAGCTTGGTTGCAGGATCAAGATTTGCTGGGTGGAGAAGGCTAGGTTAATTCAAGGTGTCAGTCAGAATGGGTTGAGCACAAATTCATAACCATACTGTTCATAAATCTAGTTGGATGCTTTAGCCTGAGAAATCCAGGGAAAGTTAAATTGAAAGTCCATGCTATTAAAGTATTCGTTTTTGTTTGATTTGGCCTAGTATAACATTTGTCAAACCCTTGATTTAGACCACCAGCATTCCATTCCTCACGTTGGAAATACTAAATATTAGCAACTGGCTGAAGAACATGACGTAAGCAACAAAGGTAAGGTCTTTTATTCGGAGGTTCCAGCAATATTCATGCCTGCCGAGAATGGATAAGTAGGTATCCTGCCATGCATGTGGCTGAGTGACGGTGGAGGCCAATGGCAAGCCACAAATGCTGCAATAAACATTTGCAAAATCCTGTCTGCAATCTTGTTTCTCCTTTCTAACTGTGTCAGTACAGTCTTGTGATAGAGGAACTGAATGCACTGATACTGGCACAAGTGTATGAACCAAATCTAGGTGTCCATGAAGTCAATTAATAAAGATAATCTATGACAGTCAGCACTAACTGGTGGCCAGTTTCCAAGCTATATGATTAATATATAATGAGTGTTCTCCATGGATCATTGACAGCCTATACAGTTGGTACAACACACCAGCAAAATATTTTGAGCAAGTTTGTTTCTAATTCACCTAAGCCATTGCCAACATCATCCAACCCTTTACCAATGTCGCAAACACAAAAAGCTCTACAGTTCCTGGGAATCCAGAGCAACACATGCAAAATGCTGGAGGAACTCAGCAGGTCAGGCAGCATCTATGGAGAGGAATAAACTGTTGGTGTTTCAGGCCAAGACCCTTCATCTGTCCTGATGAATCTGAAACACTGACTGGTTTATCCCTTTCCATAGACGCTGCCTGGCCTGCTGAGTTCCTCCAGCATTTTGTGTGTGCTTCTCTTGCATAATCGGCACTTTGAGCACCTCTCTCATTTCGAAATCATTGTCACCCATTTGGGAGAAAGGCAAGGGACAGATGTGGCAACAAAGGTGGGTGTAAATCTCGTACACAACATTCAAGCAGAAACATCTGATGTGAACTGTTGGTCTCTTGTGGTTCAATTTATGTCCCCAAAGAGATGTTTTCTTAAAATAAATTTCTATTCTTAAAGTACTCATGGATGTGTTTAACATCAAGATTTATTTGCCTTGGTTCTGATCGTGATTGAAGTTTCTTTTTGAGAGAGAATGTGTTCTTTTGATGGTTCTTAGTACTCTGTGCAAAGATTCTATGCATATAGATAATTAATCTATAGAGTCGGTCATGCTTTCATTTGAGAAAAGATGATGAAATTCCCATTGGAAATCAGTGGATGACATGATATCATTGAGTAAACAAGATGACGGTTATCAAAATGTTTGAGAGGAGGAGAGTGGAGGGGATAGTGATGAACAAGATCGTGTTGCCATGGAGGCTAATTGTGCTGTCAACTTTCCCTCTCCTTTCCAGTAACATCTGAGCCACTGCTTTTGTGAAGTGCTTTCAGCACACTGCAAACAAATCAGTCCAACATCTGCAGCTCTAAACCTTTCAACCTTGTCTGCTAGCAAAGTTTTTAACATTCGTATACACATGACTTCTGCTCTTTAACTAAGTGCCAACAAAGTGTAATTGCAAATTTAAATACATCTGCTCAGAGCTGTACAGGATACAAGCCAGAAGCAGGCCCTTCAGCCCACTCACTGAGTCTGTGCTGGCCCATCAGCCACATATTGGCTTGACAATTTAGTGCAGTCCCTTTGGCACATTGTGTTGTGCCAGCCTTTTAAACTACTCCAAGATCAATCTAGCCGTTCCCTCCTGCATAGCCCTCTATCATCCACGTGCTCTTCTAGGAATTTTTTAACTGTCTCTGATGTATTTGCCTCTACCATAGGCCCTGGTAGGTCGTCCCATGCACCCCCTGTGCTTACCCATGAAATTTACTGTGAATGCCTGCAAGAAAATGAATCTCAGGATAGTATATCTACACGTTGTTAATATATTTATCTTGACATATATTTCAAGAGCTGTCCATTGGAACATGCTGAATCCCAGGAGGTGTCCATTGGGTCCAAGTTTAACCCCTGGGGCACAATCCCAGGAGTCCCATTATGTACCCTGCAACTTATTCTTGTTCACATTTCTACCAACTTACCTTTTTCTGCCGTAAATCTACATTGAGGTGACTTAGAGCAGACAGTGCATATCCTAGCACAGAACAGGAACACTTGATATAAACTTGTGCTCGTAGGTAGGACACGTGGTTTTTGCGTAGAAGTTATCTGAGGTGGGGATCGAACCAGTGTCCTTGGAGCTGAGTGGCTGCAGCACTAACTGTCGCACCTCCATGTTGCCCCTTGATTGGCTCCTCATCTAAAGAGCTCTGCCTCCGACGGCATTAACTAGATTGTTTGAGCTCGCGATGTGATCTTCCGTACATTGGAGAGATCAAATACAGACTGGACAACTTCATCCTGGAAGTTTGTTTGTAGTGCAGCTTCAGGGTGCAAGGATGACCAAGCTTCCAGTTTGCCTCACGTTAACCCTCACCCTAATATATTGGTCTGTGACCTCCTGTGCTGTTGCAACAAACCCTCGGCAAACTCAAAACAACATCTGGAATGTTAAAGTCAACAGTTTCAGATGACCAGTTCTGTGCCAGTCCTGAGGTAAGGTTTTCTATCTGTAACGTCTCTACAGAAGCTGTATTATTTCATGAGGATTTCCAGTGTCTGACGTGCTCTGTATCTTGTGGGCTCAGCCTCGTGATTCATTAATTTTGCTTGCAGCACAGTAGCAGGCCCTTCAGGCCCATGTGACAGATTGATCTACAAACCCCTCTGTACGTCTTTGGAACATGCAGTCACGGGGAAAACGAAGAGACTCCTTACCTACAGTGGAGGGAATTGAGCCCAGGTCGCTGATCCTGTAACGGTGTTGTTCTAACCACTGTGCTACCGCTAACCCCGCCCCCCCAACTTCCCTTCCAACTCCCTCTACACCCCACATTGATTAACAAGTATTGATCAGCCCTCCTCACACTGAAATAATAACATTTGTTCTGAAGATGGGTCTCAGCCGCTGCCTGGCCTGCTGAGTTCCTCCAGCGTTTTGTGTGTGTTGCGTTGCATTTCCAGCATCTGCAAGCTTTCTCTTGCTTGTTCTACCTTGGTCTCCATCTCATTGCAGGCATTCACTTGTTATTTATCATCAACACAAAGGTATAATTGCCCTCTAACTATCAGTTGATTCGTCCCCATGGCAACCCAGGCCTTGCCAAATCACAGAAACTCCCTTTGCCTCATACTTCCCTTCTGCAACTTAAAGCTACTTTTAATGATCTCTTTTCCTATTCTGATGAAGGGTCCGTGACCTGGAACGTTAATCTGTTTCTAACCCTACAAATACTACCTGACCTGCATTTTATTTTTATTTCAGACTTCTGACATCTGCAACTTAAAGTGCAAAATTTTCCTTCTCCCAGTTCAGAACATTGAGCTCAAACATTAGTTGTTTATCCCACTGATGCACCATCAATAACTCACACTGAGACGTAGGCGAGATATCGGCTTTTATTGACTGGAAGAAGGAACCAGGAGTGAGTGTCCATCATACCATGTCCTGGAGACTGAGGCCGAGCGTCAGGCCGCAGATCGCCTTTATACAGGGGCCTGTGGGAGGAGCCACAGGAGCAGTCAGCAGGGGCGTGTCCCGACAGGCACATAGTTCACCACATTCACCCCTCCTTTGTTTGAAAGAGTCCCATGTGGCGAAGTTTCTTACAAGTCAAGTCTATCAGGTGGTCGAATCTGTCGCTGCGATCTACGTAGCACCAGCTGTGATCGCATGGATGCCGGCGACATTGGTGATTGCACAGGGGACGGAGGTTGCGCTTGTTCCTGCCCACTAGGTGCCGGTGATCCCTCACGCATGTGCGAGGTGCCTGGTATAAACGCGTACGAAACGCCAGGTATACAAGTGTCGTGAGGAGTCTGTGTAGGGCCTGGTGAGTACGGTGTCACCTCTAGTTACCGGAGAGCCTTCAGGGTAGTGGTCTGCTGCTCCTGCGGGCGCCAGGTCGCGGTCGGAGACCGTGCCCTCCCGCCCATCAGGTAAGACCACGTAAGCATACTGGGGGTTCGCATGTAGAAGGTGAACCCTCTCTACCAGCGGGGAGTATTTATTGCTCCTCACATGTTTCCGGAGCAGCACTGGCCCCGGGGACGTCAGCCAAACTGGTAGGGTGGTCCCAGTGACAGACTTCCTGGGAAAAGAGAATAGGTGTTCGTGAGGGGTGGCATTGGTGGACGTACATAACAGAGAGCGGATAGAGTGCAGTGCCTCAGGGAGGACCTCCTGCCATCGAGAGACCGGCAACCCTTTTGACTTAAGGGCTAAAAGTGTGGCCTTCCACACTGTGGCATTCTCCCGCTCCACCTGGCCATTACCCCGGGGATTATAACTCGTGATCCAACTGGTAGCAATGCCCCTAGCTAGCAAGTACTGGCGCAGCTCCTCACTCATAAAGGAGGACCCTCTATCACTGTGGATATAGCAGGGATACCCGAACAGAGTGAAGAGCTGGCGCAGGGCTTTTATGACGGACGTGGCAGTGGTGTCGGGGCAGGGGATGGCAAAGGGGAACCGTGAGTACTCGTCGATAACACTGAGAAAATAGACATTGCGGTCAGTGGAGGGAAGGGGGCCCTTAAAGTCAACACTCAGTCGTTCAAAAGGGCGGGTGGCCTTGACAAGTTGTGCCGTGTCAGGACGGTATAAGTGCGGTTTGCACTCAGCGCAAATTTGGCAGTCCCTGGTCATCGTCCTGATGTCCTCCAGGGAGTATGGCAGGTTCCGAGCTTTCACAAAATGGTAAAATCGGGTGACCCCCGGATGGCAAAGTTGTGCATGAAGGGCGTACAGCTGGTCGAGTTGTGTGCTAGCACATGTTCCCCGGGATAGGGCATCAGGGGGCTCATTGAGTCTGCCAGGCCGGTACAGGATATCATAGGTGTAGGTGGAGAGTTCTATTCTCCACCGCAAAATCTTATCATTTTTGATTTTGCCCTGCTGTTGGTTGCTGAACATGAACGCAACTGAGCGCTGGTCGGTCAGCAAGGTGAACCTTTTGACAGCGAGATAGTGCCTCCAGTGCCTAACAGCCTCCACTATGGCCTGGGCTTCTTTCTCCACCGCAGTGCCGAATTTCGGAGCCTTGGAGGGTGCGAGAAAAGAATGCTACTGGTCTGCCTTCCTGATTGAGGGTAGCAGCCAGAGCAAAATCGGAGGCATCACACTCCACTTGGAAGGGAGCAGTCTCGTCCACGGCATGCATCGTAGCTTTGGCAATGTCCTCTTTAATGCAGCTGAAGGCCACGCGGGCCTCAGAAGAGAGGGGAAACGAGGTAGACTTGACCAGGGGGCGTGCCTTGTCTGCGTAATGGGGGACCCATTGGGCGTAATAGGAAAAAAAACCCAGGCACCGTCTGAGGGCCTTGAGAATGGTGGGAAGAGGGAGTTCTAACAGGGGGCGCATACGTTCGGGATCAGGGCCAATAACCCCGTTTTCCACGACATACCCAAGGATAGCTAGGCAGGTGGTTCCAAACACACACTTGTCCCTGTTATTAGTAAGGTTCAGAGCTGCGGCCACTTGGAGAAATCATTGGAGGTTGGCGTTGTGATCTGGCCTGTCATGACCACAGATGGTGATGTTATCCAGATAAGGAAATGTGGCCTGCAGTTGGTACTGGTCCACCATCCGGTCCATTTTCCTCTGGAAGACAGAGACACCATTCGTGACACCGAAAGGGACGCGTAGGAAGTGATAGAGCCTGCCGCCCGCCTCGAAGGCGGTGTAGGGGCGGTCTGGGCAGATGGGGAGCTGGTGATAAGTGGATTTCAGATCTATTGTCGAGTACACCTTGTACTGAGCAATCTGGTTGACCATATCCGTGATGCGGGGTAGGGGGTACGCGTCAAGCTGCGTGAACCTATTGATGGTTTGACTATAGTCCACCACCATCCTATTCTTCTGCCCAGTCCGAACAACAACCACCTGGGCCCTCCAAGGACTTGTGCTTGGCTCAATGATCCCCTCCCTGAGCAGCCGCTGCACCTCCGACTGAATAAAGGCCCTGTCCCCCGCGCTGTACCTCTTGCTTTTAGTTGCCACAGGCTTACAGTCAGGGGTCAGGTTGGCGAACAGCGGTGGGGGAGGGACCTTGAGAGTGGAGAGGCTGCAAGTGGTGTCGGTAGCGCAGCTGTCGGCCTGGTTCTGGATGGGATGTGTGTGCCCGTGTGTGTATGTGGTCAGTAGCGGGGTGTGAAGAAGTCCCACAAAACTGAGGATTCCTGACAGTGAGTGGTGGGAGGGGCCCGTCGTATACCATAGTCACACTTTCGAGGTGGCTCTGGAAGTCCAGCCCCAATAGCACAGGTGCGCACAGATTAGGCATGACCAGTAGTTCAAAGTCCCGATATTCTGTGCCTTGCACCACCAAAGTCGCTACACAACCCGCCCGGATGTCTGTGGACTGCGACCCAGAGGCCAAATGGAACCTCCGACTTACCGGCCGCGTTGCGAGTCCGCAGCGTAGCACTGTGTCCGGGTGAATAAAACTCCCAGTGCTGCCCGTGTCAAACAGGCATCTGGTCCTGTGCCCCTCCACCCGGATGTCCATCATGGACCTTGCGAGCTGGTGTGGGGCGCTTTGGTCGAGAGTTACAGTGGCCAGACCCGGTAAGCATCGGAGGGTCGGGGGAGGGGCATGCTGACGTTGACAAAGATGGCCGCTCACATCCGGGGTACCCGGTAAGCATCAGAGGGTCAGGGGCGGGGCATGCTGACGTCGACAAAGATAGCCGCTCACATCCGGGCATGCAAGATGGCGGCCCCCACGTTTCACCCGCGGCGCTGCACTCCGCTCAAGGTTGAGACTTACAGACCTTGGCGAAGTGGCCCCGCTTTCCGCAGCTGGAGCAGGTCGCTTCTCGCGCTGGACAGCGTTGTCGAGGGTGTTTTTTATGGCCGCAGAAATAACACACGGGCTTCTGACGGGCCACAGCCGTGGTCTGGGTCGGGAAGCTCATGGAATTGCGACTGGCAGCGGCGTTGGTGAATTCGCTCCCGGGAGCCGGCGGTGGCGGGGTCTGAGGTGTCCACGGAACCGGCGGGGAATCGCGCGACTGGACAGCGTCAGCATTATGCAAAGCAGCTTCTAGAGCGTTGGCCGTCTCTATCGCCGAGCGTAAGGTAAGGTCGGCATTTTCCAGCAGCCGCTGGCGCATGTACACTGACCTCAGTCCCGTCACAAAGGCATCTCGCACCAGCAGCTCCGCATGCTGTTCTGCCGTGAGCGTCTTGCAGTCGCAAGGTCGGACGAGTGTCTGTAGTGCTCGGAGAAACTCAGCGCACGATTCGCCAGGCCACTGTTGCCGGGTAGCTAAACGATGTCTTGCGTAGACGGTGTTCACCGGCCGCAGGTACTGTCTTTTGAGGGCGTCCAGTGCCCCATCGTAGGTCGGCAGGTCCCAGATAATGGAGTAAACTTTGGGGGTGACCCTCGAGAGTAGAATTCTGTGCATAACGGCGGGTTCAGTTGCACGAACCTCCTCCAAGTACGATTGGAAGCAGGCAAGCCAGTGTTCAAAAGCGAGAGCTGCGTCAGGGTCTTGAGGGTCCAAATCCAACCTTTCCGGACGCAAAACGGTTTCCATGTTTTAAAACTTCCAGTCAATAAAATTGATGCACCATCAATAACTCACACTGAGACGTAAGGCGAGATATCGGCTTTTATTGACTGGAAGAAGGAACCAGGAGTGAGTGTCCATCATACTATGTCCTGGAGACTGAGGCCGAGCGTCAGGCCTCAGATCGCCTTTATACAGGGGCCTGTGGGAGGAGCCACAGGAGCAGTCAGCAGGGGGCGTGTCCAGACAGGCACATAGTTCACCACACCCACCCCATGTAGATTTTCTAGAGCAGGTTTTCTGCCTTTTATTTTAACCCAGATTGTATTCGTGAACTGTGAATAACTCTTTAACCAACAGTCTGTGACACAGATGGAGAAGTGAGATAGGCAGGCATTAATGTGAATGGGAAAATTAAGGGATGGGCAATTTGATTGATGGATCATTTGTTTTTTACAAATTTTCAACCTATGAGAATACAAAGATTCCAGTTGATTTTAAGCATGTGTCGAGGATATCAATTTCCACTAGACAGTAAAGATGGACACACAAACATGTTCTTCATTGACTACAGCTCTGCATTCAATGCGATCATTCCCACTGTTGTTGGCCCAGTTAAAAATGATGATAAATCAGCACAAAGGAGGGAGATTGAAAACGTTGCTAAATGGTGCCACTACCACAAACTCTCATTCAACTTCAGCAAAACCAGACAGCTAATTATTGAGGAAAAAACCAGCGTCCTCATCAGGGGAACAAAGGCAGAGAAGGTCAGCAACTTTAAATTCCTCCGTAAAACACACAAAACTCAGCAGGCCAGGCAGCATTTATGGAAAAAAGTAGTCGCTGTTTCAAGCTAAAATCCTTCGGCAGGACTGGACAAAAGAAAAGCTGGGGAGTAGAGTTAAAAGGTGGGAAGAGGGTGGAGAGAAACACAAGGTGATGGGTAAAACCTGGAGGGGTAAGGATGAAGTAAAAGAGCTGAGAAGTTGAAAGAGACAGACGAAGAAAAGGGGGCAGGAGCACCAAAGGGAGGCTTTGGGCGGGCAAGGAGGTAAAGTGAGAGGGGGAAAAGGGGATGGAAAATGGTGAAGGTGGGGGCATTACCGAAAGTTTGAGAAATCGATGTTCATGCCATCAAGATGGAGGCTGACCAAACGCAATATAAGGTGTTGTTCCTCCAACCTGAGTGTGGCCTCATCATGACAGTAGAGGAGGCCATGGATGGACATATCAGAATGGGAATGGGACGTGGAATTAAAATGTGTGGCCACTGGGAGATCCTGTTTTCTCTAGCGGACTGAGCGTAGATGTTCAGTGAAACAGTCTCCCAATCTACATCAGGTCTCACTGATGTACAAGGGGCCACACCAAGAGCACCGAACACTTTATAACTCCAACAGACTCACAGGTGAAGTGTCACCTCACTCCTAAGGACTGTTTGGGGCCCTGAATGGTAGTGAGGGAGGAGGTGTAGGAGCAGGTATAGCACTTGTTCCACATGAAAGGACAATGCCAGGAGGGAGATCGATGAGGAGATAAGAGTGGACAAGGAGTATGCATAGGGAGTGATGCCTGTGGAAAGCAGGAAGTGGAAGATGTGTTTGGTGGTGGGATCCTGTTGGAGATGGCAGAAGTAACAGAGAATTATGTGCTGGACATGGAGGCTGGGGTGGTTGGTGAAGACAAGAGGAATCCTACCCCTGGTAGGATGGTGGGAGGATGGGGTAAGAGCAGATGTGTGTGAAATGGAAAAGATGCGGTTGAGGGCAGTGTTGGTGGTGGAAGAAGGGAAGCCCCATTCTTTGAAAAGGGAGGACATCTCCTTGATTCTGGAATGAAAAGCCTCATCCTGAGAGCAGATGCAGCAGAGACGGAGGAATTGTGAGAAGGAAATGGCATTTTTCAAGTAACAGGGTGGGACAGGGTCTAATCCAGGTAGCTGTGAGAGTCTGTGGGTTTGTAATAGAGATCGGTGGATAAGCTGTCTCCAGAGACAGAGACAGTGAGGTGGAGAAAAGGAAGGGAGGTGTCAGAAATGGACCAGGTGAATTTGAGGGCAGAGTAGAAGTTGGAGGCAAAGTGGATGAAGTCGAGGGTTCAGGAAGCAGCTCTAATGTCGTTGTTGACGTTGCATAAGGAAAGTGCAGGACGGTCACCAGTGTAGGCTTGCAACATAGACTGATCCACGCAGCCGACAAGCAGGCAGGCATTGCTGACCCATGCGAGTGCCCACGGCTACACCTTTTGTTTGAAGGAAGTGGGAGGAGCCAAAGGAGAAATTATTTCGAGTGAAGTCAAGATCCACTAGGCGGGAGAGAGTGGTGATGGAGGGGAACTGCTTGGGTCTGGTGTCCACAAAAAAAAAAGCATTGAGGCCTTCTTGGGTGGGGGGGGGGGGATGGAGGTATATAGGGAAAATAAGATGATGGGGGCCAGGGAACCTGAAATCCTTCAAATTATCAAGTGTGTGAGGTGTCCATTCAGGGCCCCCAACAGTTCTGCCAGGTGAGACGACACTTCACCTGTGAGTCTGTTGGGGTCATTTACTGTGTTTGGTTCATCTTGTCTGGCCTCCTGTATACGTCACAACCACAGATTCAGCAGATTCCGCAATTGTTCTCGTGAAGATGCACGTGTCAGCTTATTATGATAGTATTTAACCCATTCATTCCGTCGTAGTTTTTGTCGAGACTTGTTCATGGGCACAGAAATGCTTCGCGGCCTGAGAAACGGGACTGTCGAGTCGACTGACTCTGAAGACGAGCAGTGATCGTTTCATGTTTAATTGTTCTTTCAGCCGTGGTGTAGGCTTCGTTTTCCATTTGAGAGTTTTAGTTAATGTCCCTGTTTGGCCTAGCATTTATTGTTCTCTTTTCCCCGTAACACCATTCATATTAAAGTCTGTGAACTATCAACCCGCGTCCGTGTCTCTCACTCCATACTTAGGCCATGTCTGCATCGGGTGACAGTATATCGGTGAGGCCCGATGTAGACCGGGAGACTGCTTTGCCGAACATCTACACTCGGTCCGCCAGAACAAGCGGGGTCTCCCAGTGGCCACCCATTATAATTCCACTTCCCATTCCCATTCCAATGTGCCCATCCATGGCCTCCTCCACAGTCGTGATGAGGCTACACTTGCTGGAGGAACAACACCTTGCATTCCCTGTTTGGGTAGCCTCCAACCTGATGGCATGAACATCGGTTTCTGGTAATCCCCCCCATTCTTCATTTCCCATCCTCTTCTCCCTCTCTCACTTTATCTCCTTGCTCACCAATCACCTTCTTCTGGTGCCCCCCCCCCCCTTTTTCCTTTCTTCCATGGCCTTCTGTCTCTTTCACTAATCAACTTCCTAGATCCTTGCTTCATTCCTCCCCCTCCACCTGGTGTATCTCTCTCCTGTCCCCTGCTCACCTTTTAAATCTACTCCTCAGCCTTTTTTTTCTCTCCAGTCCTGCTCAGGGTCTCGGCCTGAAATGTCAACTCTACTTTTTTCCACAGATGCTGCTTGGCCTGCTGACTTCCTCCCGCATTTTGTCTGTGTCGCTCGGATTTCCAGCATCTGTATATTTTCTCTTGCTTTACATAGGAAAGTAAGAACATAAAGAAAGTCGGCCATCTGCCCCATTGAGCCTGCTCCGCCATTCAGTAAGATCATGGCCGATCTGACCATGGACTCATCTCCACCTACCTGCCTAAATTCCCCTACTATGCCAAACTCTAACCAATCTCGTCTTAAATATATTTACTGAGGCAGCCTCCACTGCTTCATTGGGCAGAGAATTCCACAGATTCACCACTCTCTGGGAAAAGCAGTTCCTCTTCATCTACTTTCCCGAATCTTGAGGCTATGTCCCCGAGTTCCAGTCTTCAACTACGAGTGGAAACAACTTTCCTGCCTCTATCTTCTCTATCCCTTTCATAATTTTATATGTTTCTATAAGATCTCTTCTCATTCTTCTGAATTCCAGCGAGTACAGTCCCAGGCAACTCAATCTCTCCGCATACTCTAACCCCTTCATCTCTGGAATCAACCTGGTGAACCTCCTCTGCACTGCCTCCAAAGCCAGTATATCCTTCCTCAAGTACGGAGACCAGAACTGCACGCAGTGCTCCAGGTGCAGCCTCACCAGTACCCTATATAGTTGCAGCATGACCTCCCTGCTCTTGAATTCAATCCTCTAGCAATGAAGGCCAACATTCTATTTGCCTTCTTGATAGCCTGCCATACCTGCAAACCACACTTTTGTGATTCATGCACAAGCACTCCCAGGTCCCTCTATACAGCAGATTTAAATAACGATCTGTTCTTCCATTTTTCCTTCCGAAATGGATGGCCTTGCATTTACCAGCATTGTACTCCATCTGCCAGACCCTTGCCCACTCACTTAACCTATCTATATTGCTCTGCAGACTCTCCGTATCTTCTGCACAATTTGCTTCCACTCAATTTAATATCATCAGCAAACTTAGATACACTTCACTCAGCCCTCTCTTCCAGATCAGTTAGGTATATCATGAACAGTTGTGGGCCTAGCACTGACCCCTGTGGTACACCACTCACCACTGATTGCCCACCAGAGAAACACCCATGTATCCCAACTTTCTGCTTTCTATTAGTTAACCAATCCTCTATCCATGCTAATACATCACCACCAACTCTATACATCCTTATCTAATGGATAAGTCTTTTATGTGGCACCTTATTGAACGCCTTTTGGAAATCTAAGTAAATAACATCCATCTGTCCCCCTCTATCCACTGCACTCGTTATATCCTTTTGAACTCCAGCTGTTTGTCAAACAGGACCTGCCTTTGCTGAATCCATGCCTGATGGATCCAGTTCATTCCAGATGCCTCGCTATTTCTTTAATGATAGCTTCAAGCATTTTCCCAACTACAGATGGTAAACTAACTGGCCTATAGCTATCTGCCTTTTGCCTACATCCTTTTTAGAACAATGGCATGATATTCATCCTCTTCCAGTCCACTGGGACCTGTCCTGAGAGAGTAAATCATCAGGAAAGCCTCTACTGTAACTTCTGCCATTTTCTTTCAGTACCCTGGATGCATTCCATCAGGACCAGGGGACTTGTCTATCTTTAGGCCCACAAGTTTGCTCAGCACTACCTCTTTAATGAGATCTATTGTATCAAGGTCCTCACCTCCCATCACACCCATAACATCTCTCTTTGGTATGTTAGATGTGTCCTCCACAATGAAGACCAACACAAAATAGTCATTCAAAGCCTTGGCCATTTCCTCATTACCCATTATCAATTCCCCCTTCTTGTCCTCCAAGGGACCTATGTTCACTTTAGCCACCCTTTACAGCTTTAGATCATTATTAAAACTTTTACTACCCATTTTTTATTTCATGCTGGTTATTTTTATAACCTATCTTTCCTTTCCTTATTGCTCACTTAGTGATTCTTTCCCTATCCTCCAGTTTCCCTCTACTCTTGGTGCCTTTGTACGCACGAGCTTTTATTTTCTTACTTATCCAAGGCTGGCTCTCTCCACCCCTACTGTCCTTGCTTTTAACTGGAGTATACTGTTGTTGAGCACCGTGAAAAACCTCTTTAAAAGTCTTTCACTGTTCCTCAACCATCCCACTATATAACCTGTGTTCCCAGCGTACACTAGCCAAATCCTCCCTCATCCCATTTAGTCTACATTGTTTAGGCATAATACACTGGTTTTAGATTAAACTATTGCATCCTCCATTTTTCTCAGTCATACTGTGACCTCTCTTTTCAAGGGGATCCCTAACTACAAGATCACTAATTACCTGTCTCACTGCACAGGGCCAGACCTAAGATAACATGTTCCCTTGTAGGGTCAGTAACATGCTGTTCAGGAAAGCTGTCACATAGGCATTCCGTGAAGTCCTCCTCGAGACTGCTTCGACCAACTTGATTCACCCAATCTATGTGCAAGTTAAAGTCCCCCATGATAACTGCAGATCCATTCTTACCTGCCTCAGATATTTCTCTGTTTATTGCCCATGCCTCTGTAATGTTGTTATTCGGTGGCCGATAGAGAACTCTCACCAGCGGTTTTTTCATATTTACTATTCCTAATATCCACCCAGATGTATTCAACATCCTTGGATCTTATATTGTCTCTCACTATCACCCTGATCTCATCCTTAATTAAGAGTGTTACCCCACCGCCCTTACCTTTCCACCTATCCTTCCATATTACCTGATATCCTTGGATATTTAATTCCCAATCCTCTCTACCCTGCAACCACATCTCTGTAATGGCCACTAAATCATACCCCTTTGTAGTGATTTCTGCCACAAGTTCACCGACCTTACTTCGATTCCTACAAGCATTCAGACAAAGTGCCCTTGCACTCATTGTGCTTTTAAAATCTTATAACCTTTTACCCTTTTGCACTTGATTTTCCTTCACTTCACTCTTACTTTCCTGTTTTTTACCTTTTGATTTTGTCTTTATCTTTATCCACGTTTCTCTCTTTTACTTTATCCATACTTTTCTAATCTGTTAAACCCACCCCCTGCTATTTAGTTTAAAGCCCTATCCACAGCCCTTGTTATGCAATTCGCCAGGATCCAGGTCCCATCACGGTTCAGGTGGAGTCCATCCCATTGGTACAACTCCTTCCTTCCCCAATACTGGTGCCAATTTCCCATGAATTGCAACCAGCTTCTCCCACACCAATTCTTGAGCTATGCATTTAACTCTCTAATCTTCTTGACTTTATGCCAATTTGCACGTGGCTCAGGTAGTAATCCAGAGATCACTACTTTTTTTGGTTCAACTTTTTAATTTAGTCCCTAGCTGCTCAAATTCCCTCAGCAGAACCTCTTTCCATGTTCTGCCTACGTTGTTGGTACCCACATGGACCATGATAACTGGATCTTTCCCCTCCCACTGCAAATTCTTCTGCAGGTCAGATAAGATGTCCCAAACCCAGGCAGCAGGCAGGCAACGCAGTCTGTTCTCACGACAGAGAACTCTGTCTATTCACCTGACCATACTATCCCCAATTACCACCACATTTCTCTTCTCTCCCCCTTTTGAATGTCTCCCTAGACAAAAGTACCACAGTTAGGTTGCTCATCCTTCCTACAGTCCCCACTCTCATCCGCACAGGGAGCACGGATCTCATACCTGTTAGACAAGCTCAAGGGCTGAGGCTTCTCCAGCACTGTCTCTTGGATTCCACTACCCACCTCACCTACTGTCACACCCTCTTGTCCCTGAGGCAGCTAATCTAATGGGTGTGACTACCTCCTGAAGCAGAGAATCCAGGTAGCTCTCCCCCTCCCTGATGTGCTGCAGTGTTTGAAGCTCCAAGACATCCAACTTTGAGCCTGAGTTCCTCGAGCAGCAGACGTGGTTACCAGGACCCACGATGGGGTCCACCAGCTCCCACATCATGCAGCTAAGGCACATCACCTGATCCTGCATATCCCTTTATTTAATTAGCTGCAATTTAGTGACTCTTTATTCAACCACTACAAAAGCCTTACCTGAGCCTCCTTGCCAAAGAGTGTTGAGCCAAAGCCTCAAGCTCCCACTCCTACACTGCTCCCCTCTCACAATGGCTGCTCTGCTTTGGCCCTGCTTTATTTCTATTTACTTCTGCTAATGAATCACGAATTGATTGATCTGCCACTAATGCTCTGAGCCCCGCGAAATGCTCCTTTTTTAAACTCTTCTCCCTGACCTCTGCAAAGCTCTCTCTCTCTCTCTCTCTTCGAATCAATTGGACCGCCGCTAATGCCTCGGTGTTATCTGTCCTGGGTTCAGCATATAAATGCCATTATGAAGAAAGCAAGGCAGTGCCTTGAATTTCTTAAAAGTTTGCAAAGATTCGGCATAAAACTTCGACAAGCTTCTATATATGTGTGGTGGAGAGTATATTGACTGGTTGCATCACAGCCTGGTATAGAAACAACAATGCCCTCGAACAGAAAAGCCTTCAAAGAGTGGTGGATGCAGCCCAGTTCAGCACAGGTAAAGTCCTCACCACCCATGAGCACATCTACATGGAGCGTGTCACAGGAAGGCAGCACCCTCCTCACTGCTCCCGTCAGGAAGAAGGTACAGGAGCCACAGGACTCATACCAGTCAGACCCTTCTTCAGGATTGGGAGGGATGGCGGGAGATACCGGAATTAAACGGTGGGGGTGGGGAAAGAGGCAGGCTAGAAGGTGATAGGTGAACCCAGGTGTGTGGGAAAGGTCAAGGGCTGGAGAAGAAAGAATCTGATAGGAGAGGAGAGTGAACAATAGGAGAAAGGGAAGGAGGAAGGGACCCAGGGGCAGGTGAGAAGACGAAAATGATCATAGTGGGGAATGGGGTGGAGATTTTTGTTCACTGGAACAAAATCAATATTCTGGCCGTCAGGTTGGAGGGTAAGCAGACAGGATATAAGGTGTTTCTCCTCCACCTCGAGGGTGGCCTCATCTTGGTTTTGCTCCAGGGTGTTTCCTCATGGACCACCGGCATTTGTTGTGATAAGTAGATGGTGTTTTAAACTGCCGTAGTAATTGTAGGAAGTCCCTGCTCACAGAAACGCACTCAGACAAACTCACTCTTTGAAACTCTTGCTCACACTATCCTTAAATTCACACAAGAGCCGATGTTGTTACCTGCCCTATAAGTGGTATCCCCGCATTCCCGTTAACTACCAACCACCCTCCACATGGCAGTGCAGTGGTGCAGCCTGTAGAGCTACTCCCTCATAACTCCGCTGACCCAGGTTCGATCCTAACATCAGGATTTTACACACTCTCCCTGTGATTATCCTTTCCCCCGGATGCCCCAGTTTCCCAACTCAAAATCCTGTAGGTTGGTAAGTTACCTGTCCACTGTGAATTGCTCCTAGTGTGTAGGGGAGTGACAGGCTGGTGGGGAGGGTAAGAGTTGATGGAAAGCGGGAAGAATGAAATGCCTGAAGCTAGCATCATGTGAAATTGGAAGGTTGTTGGTCGACGCAGACTGCGGGCCTATGTCTTCTTGGTATATCTCCTTACGCTTTGTGTTCAGGTTAAAACAAAAGCACTGCCACCCGTGAACTGAGCCAGGATCTCGTCCAAAGTGGTGTGGCTGATAGGCCTGCAACAGAACAAGCTACTGTTGAAAATACATCCGATCACCATCAGGATATAATTTACAAAGCTTTTTCTGACCAATGGGAAAAATCCATGAACACATCTATTTCAGGCAAGGTCAATGGGCAAGGGAGCAACTTGCTGAAAGAAACACAAGATGCTTGAAATCCAGAGTAACACACGAGTTCAAGTTTAATTGTCATTCAACCAGACGTGGATACAGCCAAATGAAACAGCGCTACTCTGGGGCCAAGGTGCAAAATACAGCACCGGGCATAAGGTTCAGGAAAATATAGTCCAAGACTTTATTTTTCTGTGGGACTACAATGAGAGATCATGGGTTAAGGGGGAAAAGTGAAAAGTTTAAAGGGAATGTGAAGGGAAACAAAGGGTTGCGATGGTGTGGAAGGAGCTACCAGCACAAGTGGTGCCTGTGAGCTTGATTTCAAAGTTTAAGAGAAGTTTGGGAAGGTACATGGGATGGTAGGGTTATGGAGGGCTATGGTTCTGGAGCAGGTCAATGGGAGTAAGCAAGAATGGTTCAGCATGCACTAGAAGGGCCAAATAGTCTGTTTCTGTGCTGTATGTCTCTATAACTCTGAGACTCCATGACCCTGAGTCCACGAATATTGCAGTAGTCCGCAGTTGAACACAATATGGCTTGTCTTCTGCTGAGTGACCACTGGGGGCAGCACTGACTCCGGCGTAGACGCCGTGCTGCAGCGCCTCTGCTGGAACACACCGACTCCAAATGCCTCTGTCCTGGGCAGCTGTAAACAGGAGACACCGCGGTTTGAGAGTTAGTTCTTGCTATGACCAAGGCCACCTGCCAATAAAATAGTAAATCAGATTTGGAGCATTCCACATGAACAATGCCCAACAGGATCCTGCAATCACAAGAAAAGCAACTAAGCTGTTGGACTGCACACTGACTGTTCTGGTGCTTCTCTAACTCAGCCAGTAGCACCATCCGCTCCTTCGGTTTCTCCACTAACCAGCAACTCGCTGATGGGGTAGACCTGCAGTACTTTCAGTTTTTAATTCCCAGCCCGGTCTGGCAATCATAAAAAACATATGTTTAAAAGAAGACAATAACACATTTGGTTGGTCTCGTAGAAGCTGCCAGGATAGAGTACACTGCCATCAGCAGCCATTTTGTCTGCTGAGTACCTCCAGCACACAAAATGCTGGAGGAACTCAACAGATCTGATGGCATCTGTGGAGAGAAATAAACTTTCAATGCTTCTTTCTGAGACTCTTCATTAGCATTACATGCTGAAAGACTTTGTACTATTGATTTTGTCCTGTGTATGCTCCCAAACACTAAGAATTGACTGTAGAACTAAGACTTGATGCTTTTGTCAAGTCACCATTGATAAGTAGAAAAATTACAGCACTTTATCTGCTCCAGTCTGAACTACATTGGGAAATATTTGCTCTCCCCTATGGACGCACAATCGCAAATGTCTCCATAATAAGGATTTTAGCTGTTGAAAGCTAATGTAAATAAAACTTTGACATTCCCTTGTTGATTTTCTAGGTAATTTCTGAATATCATTCTGCTGCAAGTATTATGCCTATGGCATTACAGGAAAGATACTGGCGTGGATGGGGAAATGGCTGACAGGCAGGAGGCAGCAAATGGGAATAAAGGAGTACTTTTCTGGTTGGCTGCTAGTGACTAGTGGTGTTCCCCAGGGGTCAGTATTAGGACCATTACTTCTCATATTTCTGTCAATGTTTTGGATAACGGAATTGATGGCTTTGTGGCAAAGTTTGAAGATGATATGAAGATAGGTAGAGGGTAGGTAGTGCTGAGGAAGCAATGTGATTGCAGCAGGACTTAGTCAAATTTGGAAAATGGGCAAAGAAGTGGCAGATAGAATACAGTGTTGGGGAATGTATAATAGTGCATTTTGATAAAAGGAATAATAGTGGAGACTATTGTCTAAATGGGGAGAAGGTTCAAACATCAGGGGTGCAGAGGGATTTAGGAGTCCTCATGCAAGGCTCCCAGAAGATTCATTTACAGGTTGAGTCTGTGGTAAAGAAGGCAAATGCAATGTTGGTATTTATTTCAAGGGGAATAGAATATAAAAGCAAGGAAATAATGCCAAGGCTTTATAAGGCCACAAACGTGAGGCCACATTTGGAGTATTATCAATAGCTTTGGGCCCCATATCTCAGAAAGGGTGTGTTGTCATTGGAGAGAGTCCAGAGGAGGTTCACGAGGATGATTCTGGAAATGAAGGGGTTAACGTATGAGGGATGTTTGGCAGCTTTGGGCCTGTACTCACTGGAACTTAGAAGAATGTGGGGGGATCTCACTGAAACCTACGGAATGTTGAAAGCACTACAAACGTTTGTGGATAAGGTGGATGTGGGGAGGATGTTTTCTGTGCTGGGGGTATCCAGAACTAGAGGGCACAGCCTGAAAATTGAGGGGTAATCTTTTAAGACAGAGACAAGGAAATTTTTTTTTAACTGTGAATCTGTGGAATGCTCTGCCACAGACTGCAGTGGAGACCAGGTCCGTGGGTATGTCTAAAGCAGAAGTTGATAGTTTCCTGATCAGTCAGGACGTCAAAGGCGAGAAGGCAGGCGTATGGGGTTGAGTGGGATCCGGGATCAGCCATGTGGAAAGGCGGAGCAGACTCGATGGGCTGAATGGCCTAATTCTGCTCCTGTGGCTTATGGTCTTATTAAAGAAATAGCTTTTACAATGCTCCCAAAATGATGGATTTCCTCAGTCTAACTTGAGTTTCAAACATGTGACAAAGTATCTTAATCTTTCAAAATGAGTCATCCTAGTTAAACTGGTTTTATTGAATGGCATTAACAGCATTTTTGTGAGCACACGTTCTTCACATTGTGCACGTACACCTCTGAAACCTGTGAAGTCAGCTGTGATTTCTGAACAATGATGACCAGTCCCCCCACAATGCCATTTCGAGGCATGTTGAGATTTCCTCTTGATACCAGTCTCCTTTTTCTTGTCTTGACCCCCTTCATAGTAAAGACTATATATAAATATATATATAGCTCAGTGTATGTGGATATATATGCATATGTTTGTATATATGTATGATGCACCATCAAGGCGAGATATCGGCTTTTATTGACTGAAGAAGGAACCAGGAGTGAGTGACCATCATATTACATCCTGGAGAATGAGGCAGAGGATCAGACCTCGATCGCCTTTATACAGGGGCCTGTGGGAGGAGCCACAGGAACAGTCAGAAGGGAGCGTGTCCAGACAGGCACATAGTTCACCACATTCACCCCCCCTTTGTTTGAAAGAGTCCCCATGTGGCAAAGTTTCGTACAGGTCAAGTCTATCAGGTGGTCGAATCTGTCGCTGCGATCTTCGTAGCACCGGCTGTGACTGCGCCAATGCCGGCAACATTGGTGATTGCACAGGAGACGGAGGTTGTGCTGGTTCCAGCTCATGCATGTGCGAGGTATATATGCATGTGCGAGGTATATATGCATGTGCGAGGTATATAAGTGTCATGAGGAGTCTATGTAGGGCCTGGTGAGTGCGGTGTCACCTCGGGTACAGGGTTCATAGTTACCGGAGAGTGTTCAGGGTAGTGGTGTGCTGCACCTGCGGGCGCCAGGTCGCGGATGGAGACCGTGTCCTCCCGCCCATCAGGTAAGACCACGTAAGCATACTGGGGGTTCGCATGCAGAAGGTGAACCCTCTCGACCAGCGGGGAGTATTTATTGCTCCTCACATGTTTCCCGAGCAGCACTGGCCCCGGGGACATCAGCCAAACTGGTAGAGTGACAGACTTCCTGGGAAAAGAGAATAGGAGTTCGTGAGGGGGCGGGGTGGGGCCACCATCCGACCACCTGGGCCCTCCAAGGGCTTGTGCTTGGCTCAATGATCCCCTCCCTGAGCAGCCACTGCACCGCTGACTGAATGAAGGCCCTGTCCCCCGCGCTGTACCTCCTGCTTTTAGTCGCCACCGGTTTACAGTTGGGGTCAGGTTGGCGAACAGCGGCGGGGGAGGGACCTCGAGAGTGGAGAGACTGCAAGTGGTGTCGGTAGCGCAGCTGTCGTGTTGGATGGGATGTGTGTGTCGCTGTGTGTGTGTGTGGTCAGTGGTGATGAAGTCCCACAGAACTGAGGATTCCGGACAGTGAGTGGTGGGAGGGGCCCGTCATATACCATAGTCACACTTTCGAGGTGGCTCTGGAAGTCCAGCCCCAATAGCACAGGCGTGCACAGATTATGCATGACCAGTAGCGCAAAGTTCTGATATTCTGTGCCCTGCACCACCAATGTCGCTACACAACCCCGCCCGCAGGTGCAGTCTTTTGAGGGCGTCCAGTGCCCCTTCGTAGGTCGGCAGGTCCCGGATAATGGAATAAACTTTTGGGGTGACCCTCGAGAGGAGAATTCTGTGCATAATAGCGGGGTCAGTTGCACGAAGCTCCTCCAGGTACGATTGGAAGCAGGCAAGCCAGTGTTCAAAAGCGAGAGCTGCGTCAGGGTCTTGAGGGTCCAAATCCAACCTTTCCGGACGCAAAACGGTTTCCATGTTTTAAAACTTTCAGTCAATAAAATTGATGCACCATCAATAACTCACTCTGAGACGTAAGGCGAGATATCGGCTTTATTGACTGAAGAAGGAACCAGGAGTGAGTGACCATCATATTACATCCTGGAGAATGAGGCAGAGGATCAGACCTCGATCGCCTTTATACAGGGGCCTGTGGGAGGAGCCACAGGAGCAGTCAGAAGGGAGCGTGTCCAGACAGGTATATGTAGTTCACCACAATGTATAAATATATGTGTGTGTGTGTGTGTGTGTGTGTGTGTGTGTGTGTGTGTGTGTGTGTGTGTGTGTGTGTGTGTGTGTATATGTAACTTTCGGTTTGGCTAGCAGCTTAATCTCGGGGGTGATAGCCCAGCCAAGCTTAAGAAATCTTGTTTGGGTGGATGCTGTGCGATGTGCCCCCTGTTACAAATCAGTACCACAAAATAACAAACAGTACACAATATGCGATTAAACCACTGGGCTTTATAATTGTTAATTTGACTATATGGTTGGTAAAGAAACAAAAAAGGGCCCGTTCTCATGAAACAGACTAACGCGCAACATTGGAGCTCAGTGATACGGCCGTTCGTCCGCCATCGACCTCCTCCGATCATCACTGACCTTCGGACTCTTGCTCCAAGTCCACGCCAACCGGCGGTCTACCAACTCTCTCCAT
This sequence comes from Hypanus sabinus, assembly GCF_030144855.1. Classification (NCBI taxonomy): domain Eukaryota; kingdom Metazoa; phylum Chordata; class Chondrichthyes; order Myliobatiformes; family Dasyatidae; genus Hypanus; species Hypanus sabinus. The sequence continues at coordinate 22,274,338 of NC_082722.1, forward strand.
TCACGTCTTCTCTCCTCATCTCTCCCCAGCAAAAGACCGCGAAATTGTTGCTACAGAGAAACCATTACACTAGCGATGAAACCTCACAGCGTGATACACTCTCCCCCCACCATGTCCTCATGACGTCGGGATATTTGCGATCCAATCCAGATGTAACAGGCGTGGACATAGCTCCCCAACATGGTAGGGGGTTACGTCCCGTTCCCCAGTGCCACGAAGGCAGCTTATAAGGTGTTCTCTGAGCCCTCTGTTCCCCCTCACCTAATCCTTCAGGTTCAGACACTACTGGTCTACCTGGCGAGGCCTCCCCAGCCTATCACTCGTGCCCCACCTGCAACTCGGAGCCCTCTGCCCTGTGGCCAAGCCCCGCTTCCTCCCCTGCAGAGTCCTGCTGCAACCCAGGCTGTCCACAGATAGCCCCCCACCCCCCCACTCTACCTGACAGCGGGAGAAGGGCAGGAAGTCTCTTCCTCAATCAATGGACTTAGTAAAAAGCAGCATATACCCCACATCCAGGTCCTCATCCTCCGAATCCGTATCCTCCTCAGCCTAACCTTGCCTGCTGGGGCCGTGCAGTCTCCGCAGAGTCCTCTTACCAGGTGTAGGCTCCAAGTCGGGCTCTGGGTCTACCTGCACCTCTTGTCCCGGGGCAACTGGTGGTTTCAATGGAGAACCTTGACAGGCCCGTTCCCATCCTCTGGTCTCACCCGGAAAACTGGTGGGTTTGGCATCTGACTCTCCACCACATGAGGTGTAGCCTCCCGGTCGTCAGCCAACTTCTGCTTTCCGGGCAGCCCCAATTCTTTATGAGGACTCGTTCTCCCGGCTGGAGTTGGGAGAACCTCACTTTCTGATCATACTTCCTCCTATTTCCTCCATTCTGCTTGGCAGCCACAACCCCAGCTAATTCATAAGCCTTTTTCAGCTCCCTTCTCATATCAGATATATACTTCAGATAAGTCTTTGGGAGTCCCAGGCATGTCGGGCAAGGTCCGATTAAACCTCTCAGACAGGGGGTCACCCTGCGGATGACAGTGCGAGGTCCTCGACATCTCAAACATGCCCAGTAACTCATGGATGAGCCTGCTCTTGAAATCCCATCCCTGGTTACTATGTATCTGCCTGGGAAGGTCATAATAAATGAAATACTTCTCCCATAACACTTTTGCCTCTGTGGACACCCTCTGGTCCTTGCTAGGGAAAGCCTGCGTGTATCTGGTGTAGTGGTCTGTGATTACTAAGATTTTTGCCGTGTCGCTGGCATCGGGTTCTATTATAGACAATAGACAGTAGGCGCAGGAGTAGGCCATTCGGCCCTTCACTGTGATCATGGCTGATCATACACAATCAGTACCCCGTTCCTGCCTTCTCCCCATATCCCTTAACCCTGCTATCTATAAGAGCTCTATCTAACTCTCTTGAATGCATCCAGAGACTTGGCCTCCACTGCCTTCTGGGGCAGAGCATTCCATATATCCACCACTCTCTGGGTGAAAAAGTTTTTCTGCATCTCTGTTCTAAATGGCCTACCCCTTATTCTGTGGCCTCTAGTTCTGGACTCACCCATCAGCGGGAACATGCTTCCTGCCTCCAGTGTGTCCAATCCCTTAATAATCTTATATGTTTCAATCAGATCCCCTCTCATCCTTCTAAATTCCAGTGTATACAAGCCCAGTCACTCCAATCTTTCAACATATGACAGTCCCGCCATTCTGGGAATTAACCTTGTGAACCTACACTGCACTCCTTCAATAGCAAGAATGTCCTTCCTCAAATTTGGAGACCAAAACTGCACACAATACTCCAGGTGGGGTCTCACCAGGGCCCTGTACAGCTGCAGAAGGACCTCTTTACTCCTATACTCAATTCCTCTTGTTATAAAAGTCAGCATGCCATTAGCTTTCTTCACTGCCTGCTGTACCTGCATGCTTGCTTTCATTGACTGATGTACAATAACACCTAGATCTCGTTGTACTTCCCCTTTTCCTAACTTGACTCCATTTAGATAGTAATCTGCCTTCCTATTCTTTCCACCAAAGTGGATAAGCTCACATTTATCCACATTAAACTGCATCTGCCATACATTTTCCCACTCACCCAACCTGTCCAAGTCACCCTGCATTCTCAAAACATCCTCCTGACATTTCACACTGCCACCCAGCTTTGTGTCATCAGCAAATTTGCTAATGTTACTTTTAATCCCTTCACCTAAATCATTAATGTATATTGTAAACAGCTGCAGTCCCAGCACTGAACCTTTCGGTACCCCACTGGTCACAGCCTGCCATTCTGAAAGGGACCCATTAATCACTACTCTTTGTTTCCTGTCAGCCAGCCAATTTTCAATCCATGTCAGTACTCTGCCCTCAATACCATGTGCCCTAATTTTGCTCCTATGTAGGACTTTATCAAAAGCTTTCTGGAAGTCCAGGTACACTACATCCACTGGTTCTCCCTTGTCCATTTTCATAGTTACATCCTCAAAAAACTCCAGAAGATTAGTCAAGCATGATTTTCCCTTCATAAATCCATGCTGACTCGGACTGATCCTTCTACTGCTATCCAAATGTGTCGTAATTTCCTCCTTTATAATTGACTCCAGCATCTTTCCCACCACTGACGTCAGGCTAACCGGTCTATAATTCCCTGTTTTCTCTCTCCCTCCTTTCTTGAAAAGTGGGACAACATTAGCCACCCTCCAATCAGCAGGAACTGTTCCTGAATCTATAGAACATTGGAAAATGATTCCCAATGTGTCCACGATTTCTAGAGCCACCTCTTTAAGTACCCTGGGATGCAGACCATCAGGTCCCAGGGACTTATCAGCTTTCAGACTCAACAGTCTATCCAACACCGTTTCTTGCCTAATATAAATTTCCTTCAGTTCATCCTTTACCCTAGTTCCTTTGGCCACTATTACATCTGGGAGATTGTTTGGGTCTTCCCTAGTGAAGACAGATCCAAAGTACCTGTTCAACTCGTCTGCCATTTCCTTGTTCCCCATAATAAGTTCACCCGTTTCTGTCTTCAATGGCCCAATTTTGGTCTTAACTATTTTTTTGCTATTCACATACCTAAAGAAACTTTTACTATCCTCCTTTATATTCTTGGCTAGTTTACCTTTGTACCTCATTTTTTCTTGGCATATTGCCTTTTTTGTTATCTTCTGTTGCTCTTTAAAAGCTTCCCAGTCCTCCGGTTTCCCGCTCATCTTTGCTATGTTATACTTCTTCTCTTTTATTTTGATACTGCCCTTTACTTCCCTCATCAGCCACGGCCACCCCTTACTCCCCTTAGGATCTTTCTTCCTCTTTGGAATGAACTGATCCTGCACCTTCTGCATTATTCCCAGAAATACCTGCCATTTTTGTTCCACTGTCTTCCCTGCTGGGGTATTGTTCCATTGAACTTTGGCCAGCTCCTCCCTCAAAGCTCCATAGTTCCCTTTGTTCAACTGTAATACTGACACATCCAATTTTCCCTTCTCCTTCTCAAATAGTAGGTTAAAACATATCATATTATGGTCACTACCTCCTAATGGTTCCTTTACCTCGAGGTCCTTGATCAAATCTGGTTCATTGCACAACACTAAATCTAGAATTGCCTTCTCCCTGGTAGGCTCCAGTACAAGCTGTTCTAAGAATCCATCTCGGAGGCACTCCACAAACTCCCTTTCTTGGGGTCCAGTACCATTCTGATTCTCCCAGTCTACCTGCATTTGAAATCCCCCATGACAACTGTATCATTACCTTTGCGACATGCCAATGTTAACTCTTCATTCAACTTACACCCTACATCCAGACTGCTGTTTGAGGGCCTGTAGATAACTCCCATTAGGGTCTTTCTACCCTTAGAATTTCTCACTTCTATCCATACTGACTCTGCATCCCCAGATTCTATGTCCCCCCTCTCAAGGGACTGAATATCATTCCTCTCCAACAGAGCCACCCCACCCCCTCTGCCAGTCAGTCTGTCCTTTCGATAAGATGTATATCCTTGAATATTCATTTCTCAGGCCCTGTGCGCTTGAAGCCATGTCTCAGTTATTCCCACAACATCGTACTTGCCAATTTCCAACTGAGCCTCAAGCTCATCTACTTTATTCCTTATACTTCGTGCATTCATATATAATACTTTTAATTTGTTACTCCCCTCTCCTTTCATATCAATTCCTATTTCACTTGGCCATACTGTATGATCTCTTCTTGAGCTTTCTACTCCATTGATTCTGTTGTCCTTTTTAACTTTTCTTATTTTCACTTTCCCTTTAACTCCATCCTTATATTTCCAGTTCATCCCCCCCCCCCCACTACTTAGTTTAAACACATCTGTGTTGCAGTGGCAAACCTGTCTGCCAGAATGCTGGTCCCCCGCCTATTAAGGTGCAACCCGTCCCTTTTGTACAAATCCATACACATCAGGTCCAGAGGCCCTGTACTCTGCAAGTGGGACAAGGGAGCTGCCTGCGTCGGTACTGTCTTCCGCCATATGCATCGAATGCATGACTTGCTGTATTCTTCGACCTCCGATTTCATTCGGGGCCAGTAAAACCGGTCTCTGAGCAATCGATAGGTTTTTTGTCCAGAATCATCATGAAGTGACTTCAGCACAATTCCCCAATACTTCTCAGGCAGAACCAGCTGGCAGTGCTGGGGTCAGTCCGGGGGTGACGTGACCCGGTATAGGATCTGGTTTTTCAACTCCAACCAAGGCCGTATTGGAGGCACTGAAGCGTGTTTCGTATTCTCCGCCTGAGCCATGTTTCCGTTTTCGACCACTGCCCAAATGGTACCAAAGCCCGGGTCATCTCGCTGAGCAGCTGCCACTTCCCCAGGACTCAATTCCGGCAGCTGATTTGTCTTCAGAGCAGTCAGGTTACAGTAAACTCGGGGTATGGTGTCATCAGAAGCCCCCGTTCGATCCTGTCGCTTCTTTCCCTCGGCCTTCACGGTGGTGGCAAACTGACACGTGGCCTTCACCCCCAGGGCAGGAACGCTCTCCCACTCCTCGTCCCTTTACAGTCCCTCAGACGCCTGTCGGGACAAAGCTTCCGCATCAATGTTCCGGCTCCCCAGCCGGTACACCGGACTGAAATCATATGCAGACAACGCTGCCGAACACCGATGGCCAGTGGCATCCAGTTTTGCCGAGGTCAGGATATAAGTTAGAGGGTACCTTGGTATATTGCTGGGAATGTGTTCCCCCAGAGACTCCAGGCCATTCCTTCACTGGGTCTCCTCTAAGTTTTCCCAACGACTCTCCTTGCTGAGGTACCCGGGGGCTCACTCACTCTCCTTCTGGCGTGACACCTGCTGCCATCAGCCCTCCGGAGAATCCTTCATCCCCTTGGAGAATCCGTGCCCCTTCCATCAGCTCCATCATATGGGGGGGTGGGGGTCACACCTGCTGATAACAGCCGAGACATCTCTGTTTTCAACTCCCCAGGGTAGGCTATCCATGGCCACTTTGCTGCAGGGGACCACTACCGAGGACTGTACCCTGCCGACAGAGCCTCCCACACCTCTGCCGTGTTCTCCTCTTCCCGTACCTCTCTGATCAGCTCAACAAAAGATGAAGGGGGGGCGCAACTTATGGGACAGTCAGAGATCCCATGCGATCAGATCCTGGGACTGGGTGCCCCTGGCTATCGGGTCTATTCTTAACGGATCCACCTCAGCCGCCTGAATGACCCCTCTGTGTCGCAAGCAATTCAACCGTCTCTCTAGGTGAAAAATCTCGGCAGAAAGCTTCTCCCCCTCCTCCTGATGCAAGTTCTGAAACCCCACCAGGAGCCCCATTGGGCTTCCGGTTGGGCCAAAGTCATTGTCCAGTGCTTGCATGGAATTGACAGCTGTCGCTACGGGATACCGTAACCTGACAGCTCTCACGTCAGTGGCCCACCCGCTCAAACTCTCAGCCAATCTCTGTCGCTTTATGTCATCAGATCACGGCCACTCATCTGAGCACAAGTCTGCTCATTCTCCTCTTCCCCTTTAGGGCTGGGTGTTATTCCAAAGGATAGGTGGAGCCTGCCATAGCTGTGGCTTTGAACCTGATTTTTTCATTTATTTGCCAGAGCGGTAAGGGCAGATACTAACTCAGAATTCTCACTCCTCACCGGGAGGTGTGGGCTAATTAGACATCCTAAATCCAACCACTCCTTCCTCTGTCTTTGAACTCTCCACCCCCAGCTACCACTACGTCAGCTCTGATCCTACATTAAAACGAGAGCTGCACCTGCCATCTTATCAAACCACAACTGCAACTTCCACAGTACTTAACAGGCGAATTAACAATTCATCTGGAGTACAAATATCTACACCACTGGTTCAATGCGCACGGTAATCACACAGCATCCGACAAAATCAATCCCAAAACGTTGCCCCCACAATTGTAACACTCGGTTCAGCTAGCAGCTTAATCTAGGGGGTGCTAGCCCCCAGCCTGACCAAACTTAAGAAATCTCATTTGGGTGGATGCTGTGCGATGTGATCCCGGTTACAAATCAGTACCACAAAATAACAAACGGTACACAATATGCGATTAAACCACTGGGCTTTATAATTGTTAATTTGACTATATGGTTAGTAAAGAAACAAAAAAGGGCCCGTTCTCATGAAACAGACTAACGCGCGACATTGGAGCTCAGTGATACGGCCGTTCGTCCGCCATCGACCTCCTCCAATCATCACTGACCTTCGGACCCTCGCTCCATGTCCACGCCAACCGGCGGTCTACCAACTCTGTCCGTTCACGTCTTCTCTCCTCATCTCTCCTCGGCAAAAGACCGCGAAATCCCTCTCCCAGACACAACAAAAAGAACAATATCCCTGTCATTGGATAGCCCTTCATTCCAAAGCCCCATTATCTCTAGTCATAAGCCAAACATTGCTGCTACAGAGAAACCATTACATTAGCAGTGAAACCTTACAGCATGTTACATTACATTTATTTATTTATTTGATTTATATTATATACAATCTGCAGCATATTGCACATTCTTTCTCCCTCTTTGCACATAATATAGATCTATATTATATATAATATAATTTAAATAAGTAGTGCAAAAAGAAAGGGAAAAATATGCTGAGGTAGTTTCCATGTTACAATCCCCATTCAGAAATCTGATGGCAAAGAGGAAGAAGCAGTTTCTGAAACATTGTGTGTGTGTCTTCAGGCTCCTGTACCTCCTCCCTGATGTCAACAATGAGAAGAGGGCATGCAAGAGGAAATCTGCAGATGCTGGAAATTCAAACAACACACACAAAATGCTGGTGGAACACAGCAGGCCAGGCAGCATCTATAGGGAGAAGCGCTGTCGATGTTTCGGGCCGAGACCCTTCATCAGGACTAACCGAAAGGAAAGATAGTAAGAGATTTGAAAGTAGTGGGGGGAGGGGAAATGCGAAATGATAGGAGAAGACCGGAGGGGGTGGGATGAAGCTAAGAGCTGGAAAGGTGATTGGCGAAAGTGATACAGAGCTGGAGAAGGGAAAGGATCATGGGACGGGAGGCCTCGGGAGAAAGAAAGGGGGAGGGGAGAGCACCAGAGGGAGATAAGATAAACAACTAAATATGTCAGGGATGGGGTAAGAAGGGGAGGAGGGGCATGTCCTGGGTGATGGGGTCCTTAATGATGATTGAGTATTTTTGAGCGGTGTCCTGGATGCTGCAGACACTACTGTCCTTGAAGGTGCTGGTTGAGTTTACAACTACCTGCTGATTTTTCTGGTCCTTTGCAGTGGGTCCTCCATACCAGACGTGATGCAACCAGTTGGAATGAGCTCCAAGATACATCTCTGATCTCTCAGCTGAAACCACCACTACTTGGTGAACTAAGGCTATGGCCAATTGTAAAATATACCAATACACAACGGAGCCTTGATCCATGTCAGTACCCACTGTCAGTTAGGAAGGTGCATTGACCCTGGATTAAAAGTCAAAGACAATGCAAATTTATTGTCAAAGTACAGATATGTTACCATATACTGCTTGGTGATCCATTTTTGTGCTGGTATTAACAGGAAAATAAAGAAATGCAATAAAATTTATGAGATGTAACCCCCTGGGTCACCTCAGGCTGGCTCAGCTCGTTTCGTCTAGGGGAGCAGCCTTCGGCCCCGCCAAACTGGGTAATCAGCTGGTGTGGATACTGAGTGATGTCCCCAACACGCCAAATAACAGACAGTACACCATAAGCAATTAAATGAGTACAATTTATAAAGGTTACTATAACTAAGTGATTAATAACGATACAGTATATATGAAGAGAAAAAATAAAGAAAAGGCGCCAAACTTATCAAATTCCAAACCACTTCGTGCACAACCGTTGGAGCTCAATTACTGAAGTCTTCTGGCCACCATTCGATCCCCTCCGAACTCCTCGACTCGCAGCTCAGGACCCTCCAAAGTAGTCACCTAAGCACATCTAGATTCATCCCCCCTCCTCGGAGTACCTCCTGGCCTTGGACCCCCGCTTGGGGTCCGATCCTCGCCCAGCTTACAGCATTGCGTCCTCTCTCTCAACCCCTCGCGCCGATCTGCCCAAAAGCCCGTCAACAAAAGCTTACAGACTCAGAAGAAAGAACATTAATTCCCATTTGGTTTACAAAGGAATACAATTCGTTATCAATACAATGCAATACAATACAATTCGTTATCAGTAAATTTTAACCCAAACAAGCTTCCAGCACTCTCTCGCAACAAAGGAGCATTCCTGCTTTTAACAAAACAAAGAAGCCCTTTTGATTACATACACAGTAATGAACAAAAAGAAGAAACCCCCTTTACAGACATAAAAAAAAGCTGACAAAACAACCAACGTGCAAAAGAAGACACATAGTGCAAATAACAGGTAAATTGTGCATGAGCAGCTAAATTAGCCACTGTGACTAGTGTAGGTTAACATCAACAAAAATTAAAAGACAGTTTGACATGTTCGAGAGAGAATCAGTTGTACTGCTCAAGCAAACTCTATGGGGTGATTTCCATGGGGAATAATGGTCTCTTCTTTTTTTGTAATTTATTTTTGTATTGAAGTTCATCATCAAACAAACATTTCCATAAGATGTATTTCAGACATTGTACATATATATCATATAATCCTATATATCACAAAATCTCCACAAAGTATTTATCTGAGGTATGCACTTATAGAAAAAGGCCAAAAGAAAAAAACAAGCAAAAGGAAAGAACTATGTACAAATAGGGAGTGATCTTTTTTCACAACAGATTCATTGATTTGTGAGAATAAAGTCAGGCCTATGAGGCATTATGTAGTTAAACCATTTTTCCCAGTATGAATCAAATTGTTCCAAATTGGATAAAATTCTCTTACGTTTGATTGGATTTAATAGCCCATTGACATTAAAAGAAATGAATTTTACCTTGTCCTTAGCCATCTGTATTTATCTGTCAATGTATCATTGAAATTAGAATGAAACTTAATCGATCTACTCCCTGAACAAATAAGAACCAAGAAACGCAAATAATAACAAAAATGGCAACGAACGTGTGATTCCAAGGCTGAGGTCTCTAGTAGGTGACCCTGCGTTGAGCTAGAGGAAATGCCTAGCTGTGGGGGATAATCCCTCCTATTTGTGAGTTATACACATATACATACACACATATATATACACAGACACATATTACATACATATATATATATATATTCTCATTTTGGTGGAGAAAAAGGAGTAAGTGAGCGAATAAAGAACAACAACTAAGTAGTATGAAATCCACATTATAATAAGTATTTCTCGAGATAGATATATCACCGTGTACTTTTGCTTCTGTTTAGCTTCTCAACATTTTTAAAGTTAGCCAAACCTTATGGCTCTTCTGAAGGGGGTGAGGACTGTCTTTGGGAAACTCCCGGTCTCTTCCTGATATATTTCTCTTGGCCTCCTCCCATCTCCTGCCTCCTCAATTCTCGCACTATTTCCCAAGCGGAGCGGGATAATTCCTCAGTCGGCTTTCCCTCGATTTGGTCATGCTGACGGGAACCCTCGGGCCTTCATGTCTGTAGTCGCCTCTTCCACTGTCTGGTACAACTGCATCCTGTTGTCATAATACACTGAAAGTTTAGCAGGGTACGGAGTTTGAAATCTAATATTTTTTTGCTTTAGTACTCGCTTTACCTCAAAGTATTCTTTATGTTTCTGCAGGACCGCAGGGGAGTAATCTTGGTCGAAATGTATTAATTTGTCATTGAAAAACACTCTCTTCTTACCCCAGGCCCTTCGTAGAATCTCCGCCTTGGTGCTGTACCGAAGGAATTTAATTATTATTGAATGTGGCTTTCTATTCTGGGTAGGTTTTGGGACTAATGCACGGTGGGCTCTTTCGACCTCCAGCTGCATAGCCGGGGGAAGATCCGCAGTAACTTTCCGACAAACTCCGTCATGGACGAGCCCTCCGCTCCTTCCGGAACGTTGTAGATTCTGATATTTGTCCGCCGTGATCTTCCCTCCAGGTCAAGCAGATCAATGCTTCTTGGTGATTTAATATTTTTATTGTCTTACTCAGTATCCGTTCCACGTTTTGAACGGAATCTTCCACCGTCTCAATTTGAGTCTCTGCCACCGCTATTTTTTGATTTACGCTGGCGAGCTCTGACTTAGTATCAAGGAGCTACTGTTTTATATCTTTCTGGACCTCCATTATTTCTTTCAGGATTTCGAAGATATTCGCTGCTTCGCCTGAACGAAGCCCGGCGTCCGCCTCGCTCGCACGCGGTCGGGTAGGAGAGCCGCTTGCTGCACTCCTCTCGGACGCAGGCTCCACAGTGTCGCTTTTTTTATTTCCATTCCTTTTCCCCGGTCTTGACCCTCTTTTCAGTTCAAACATTTTTTGAAAAATATTATATTTGGAGGAGCTAGTGACTTAAGCTGCCACTCTCGACGATGATGTCACCGGAACCTCCTAAATGGTCTCTTCTTGTGTTGTTACAAGAACCTCCAACTTTCCCACAACAACCTTCTCTCTTACTGTCTGTTTGATCATCATTGAAATTAGTTGCCATCATGTTGGCAGCTCAGCCAAGGATCTCTGTTATGGAAACTTCCTCACAACTTTCTACCTTTCTTTCCTCCTAGATGTTCCTTAAACCTGCCTTTTTCATTGGGATTCAGGCTACCTATTGCTTCTTCAAAAAATGCAGTGTTTCATAATGTTCCTACGAAACTAAATATTTTATTAAAAATCTGCAATATGCTTGTCAGTTATACATTATGGTATATCAAATATGTGTGTATTGTTGGATGTGGTTACTACAAGCTGGCATTAACTGAGCTGACCATTTACAAAATGAGTTTCCTGGTAGAGGTCATAATCAATGGATCATTGGTTAGGATTGGCTGCACACAACAATTATGCAAATAGGTTGGCATAGAGTAAACTATTTTGATTTAATTGGGCATGGTGTTTCTCACGCTGTTTTAGCTCTGAGAGGATATGTTATGTTTCGTTGATTTAATTTTGTGGGATCTGGGCAATGCTTATTGCCCCAAGCAGCAGAAGCTTGTGTTATACATAGAACATTAGCAGAAAGGCTAAAAAATCTCTGGTGGGATGATAGTGCAATGTTAGTGTTGCTGCCTTGTAGTTGTAGGGATCTAAATTCAATCTAGATCTTAGATTATGCAATAAAAACACAATTCATTGCTTTAATCATGTTCATTATCAAGTAAAGATCAAAGAGATTAGCTTCATTTGTCACATCTACATGGAAATATAGAAAAATACAGTGGTGTCACACGCCTCTGGTGTCAGCATAGCATGTCCACAACTCACCAACACTAACCATATGTCATTGGAATATGGGAGGAAACCCCTGCAGTCAGAGAGAATGTTCAAGCTTCTTACAGCAGCGGGAATTGAACCCCAATCAGTGGTGGCTAGTACTGCAGTAGTACTGCTATACGCTGTGCCTCCCCACATCATGTAATTAGGTCCCAAAACGTAATGTTGTTATTATATGGACACATGATTGACAAATAAATACTGATTATTGATGGGTTTGTTCTGTCAGTTTTCCAAGCCCTATTACATTGCAAGAAAATATAAATTGACAGCCATATTCCACTACCATGTACTCTTCTTTCAGGAGCAACATTACCTATTGGAAGTAAGCTCTGAAGTAGCTTGACTAAAATGGATCATTGGTTAGGATTGCAGACAGGCAGAGGCTGAAGACCAAAGCTCCAGAGATTAGGACATCAAAGAGGTGGTCACAAGAGAGAGAGGAGCAGCTACAGGATTGCTTCAAGTCCGTGGACCGGGCTGTGTTCCAGATGAACCATGAGATCCTCAATCGACTGATGATTACATCAGAGGCATTCAGTCCTGGTGACCAAGGAAGGTATGATCTCCGGAAAGCCATCTCACGGGTGAAGTAGCAATTCTGTACTAAATTTGAATCAATGAAGGACGCTGGACATTAGTGGCAGGCCTATCACCTCTAACGAAATGAGATCAATCAACATAGGCAGCAACAGGCTCCACTTTGAAGAGAGCTGAATGATTTCTATGCTCACTTGGATTGTCAAAACATGGAGGAATCATCACGAACTCCCACAGCCCCTGATGATCTTGTGACTCTGAGGCAGATGTGCGAGCATCCTTCAGGAGGGCGAACCCATGGAAAACATCCAGTCCAGCTCGTGTACCTGGCTGAGTACCAAAGACCTGTACTGACCAACTCGCTGGAATGTTCACTGAGATCTTTAACCTCTCGCTCTGGCAGTCTGAGGTGCCCATCTGCTTCAAGCAGGCTTCAATTATACTGGTACCTAAGAAGAATGTGATAGCCTGCCTCAAGTATTATTGACAAGTAGCACTTGCATCCACTCTGATGAAGTGTTTTGAGAGGTTGGTGATGAAACATATTAACTTCTGCCTGGGAAGCAACTTGGATCTGCTGCAATTTGCCTACCATCACAGCAGGTCAACAGCAGATGTCATCTCATAGGTTGAACCTTGGAACAATTGAACAGCAAAGATACATACATTGGGATGCTTTTCATTGACTATAGCTTGGCATTCAATATTATCTTCAAATTCCTTAGTGTTATGATTTCAGAGGATCTGTCCTGGGCCCAGCGCACAAGTCCAATTACTTTCTTGGGAGTTTGCAAAGATTCAGCATGACATTTAAAATTTTGACAACCTTCTATAGGTGTGTGGTGGGGAGTACATTGACTAGCTACATGACAGCCTGGTATGGAAACACCAATGCCCTTGAACAGTAGATCCCGGTGGTATACTGTGTCTGGTGCTCCCAGTGTGGCCTTTTATATATTGGTAAGACCCAACGCAGACTGGGAGACTGTTTCCCTGAACACCTACGCTCGGTCCGCTAGAGAAAGCAGGATCTCCCAGTGGCCACACATTTTAATTCCACATCCCATTCCCATTCTGATATGTCTATCCATGGTCTCCTCTACTGTCAAGATGAAGCCACACTCAGGTTGGAGGAACAACACCTTATATACCGGCTGGGTAGCCTCCAACCTGATGGCATGAACATTGACTTCTCTAACTTCCGTTAATGCCCCTCCTCCCCTTCTTACCCCATCCCTAACATATTATAGTTGTTTGTTTTTTTCTCTCTCTCTGCCCATCACCCTGCCTGTTCTCCATCTCCCTCTTTTGCCACACCCCTGCTTTCTTTCTCCCGAGGCCTCCTCTCCCATGATCCTTTCCCTTCTCCAGCTCTGTATCACTTTCGCCAATCACCTTTCCAGCTCTTTGCTTCATCCCACCCCCTCCGGTCTTCTCCTATCATTTCGCATTTCCCCCTCCCCTGACTACTTTCAAATCTCTTACTATCTTTCCTTTCAGTTAGTCCTGACGAAGGGTCTCGGCCCGAAATGTCGACAGTGCTTCTCCCTGTAGATGCTGCCTGGCCTGCTGTGTTCTACCAGCATTTTGTGTGTGTGTTGTTTGAATTTCCAGCATCTGCAGATTTCCTCTTGTTTGCTCCCTTGTAACCATGTCTTTTCATTCTTGATTGCTACTCATGGAAACATCATAACATCTATCCTATAACCATCTTCTTCATTATAATAAGGTAACCACCCCCCCCCCCCCCACCACCACCAAACACCAAAGTGAAGAGCTCTAACCAATTTAGCTGTCCTTAATTGGACTGCTCCCTTATCCCAGGAAACAGAGGCCGCCTCCAATGCCAGTGGATCCAGGAATACACCATCACCTAAGGCTGGAAAGCCCATAGTGTTACTGTACTTGTACTTATTTCTTCGAAGGTGATAAAACGTGACAAGGTATTTTGACACACTGCCACATTTGGAGATTTTTGGACAGGTTATTCAGAGATATATGTAACAAAGAAGGTATGGGAGTTTGAAAGGTAATGCAGAGCTTAAGCCAAGTCCAACAGCAGTGGACGATTTAAAATTCAGAATGACTGAGCTCAGAGCTTGGTTGTGGGGGGGAGATGCACAGTCCTTGAGGGACTGAAGAGGCAAAACCATAGAGGCTTTTGAAAATACAAATGGGGATTTTAAAACCAGAGATGTTGATGAACCAAGAATATTGGCGTCCACATCACCAACAACTTTACCTGGTCCCTTCATGCTAATAATGTGATCAAGGACAAAATCAGTGTAGGTACCATAGGCACCTCGTACAATTCAGCAGATTCACTAGAATTCTCTGTACCCTCTGCTAATGTGCTACAGAAAGTTTCCCGGTAACGGGAACTGTTCTGCTCTGGGTTGGGTACCTGCAGAGAGTGGTAAACACAGCCCAGACCTTCCTTTCATCCAGTCAGCCTTCAGGTTGAGTGAAACATCGACTGTTTACTCTTTTCTGTAGATGCTGCCTGGCCTCCTGAGTTCCTCCAGCACTTTGTGCATGGCACTTGGATTTCCAGCATCTGCAGATTTTCTCTTGGTTGAGTATTGTGAAGGATGCCTGCCTCCCTGGCCATTCCTTTTCTCTCTTCTACAGAGAGTACAGGAGTTTGAAAGCCCCGATGTTCAGGATTAACAAAACGTCTTCCCCTCTGCTATCAGACTTACAAACCCAACCCTTCTGATGGTGCTACCACATTATCATCCACTAAACTCTAACTCTCCTAGTTGTTACATCTCAGTATCTCTTTTTGCCCTACTTCAGATTGCACTAAAATTCTTACACCATCATTTTGCACTCATTGTAATTTTTATTTCACTTATTATTAGCATGAATAATGTTCACCAAGTTTCATAGCAGCCATTTTACTATAAATGTCATTGTATATGACAATTAACTAATCTATAATGAGTTTTATTAAGAAACTTCTTTGTTAGCATGCCCCACCCGAAGCGTCATAGATACAGTCAACACTAGGCTAGGGAGTGTGCCCATGGAGAATCTTTCTGTGGTAACTCTGTGTACAGAACAAAAAAATGGGATAATTCCCATTCTATCTCAGCCCATATATTACCTCAACCCCACAGGTAATAATTGTCTACGTGGCACCCTTTCAAATGCCTTTTGAAAATCCAGCTAAATCCACACCTATTGGTTTTATTTTTGACCTTGCTAATCTCATCCTCGGAAAACTGTCAATTTATTGAACATAACTTTTCTTCCACAAGCTGCCTCATCATGCTGTAGTTTTCAAACAATTTTGTTCAAACATTCTTAAAAATGCATTCTAACTTTTTTCAACAATGGACATCAGTCCAGGGTCCTGACCTTTGGTCCCTTAATATGAATTAATTGGTACTCAGAGAAATTTTACGGAAAAGCAAATGAAATCTACAAGCATCTGATCAGTTTTTGTTGAGGGAATGTTCAGAATCTGGTTTATTATCACCGGCATGTGATGTGAAACTTGTTAACTTAGCAGCAGCAGTTCAATGCAATACATAATCTCGCAGAGAGAAAAAATAATAAATAAAATAAAACATAACAAATTAGCAAGTCAATCAATTACGTATATTGAATAGATTTTTTGAAATGTGCAAAAATCAAAAATCTGTATATTAAAAAAGTGAGGTGGTGTCCAAAGCTTCAAAGTCCATTTAGGAATCGGATGGCAGAGGGGATGAAGCTGTTCCTGGATTGCTGAGTGTGTGCCTTCAGGCTTCTGTATTTCCGTCCTGATGGTAACAGTGAGAAAAGGGCATGCCCATGTACTATAGTTAGTCTTCAGAGCCAGTGTCTGAAGTACCAGCAGATGCCTGAAGTGGCCATTGTCAGTAGTGGGACTGACCTCAGGGTCTGAGGTTATTTGTAACAATGTGAAGATGAGGAGGGTAGGGAGATATAGCATTAATGACCCTTGAATTCATCATTACAAAAGGTGTTGAATTTTGACAGATGGCAAAGGCATCTTGAGGCGTATATATTAACAGCTGGAGAATGTATCAGGAATCTCAAAGACCACATCAATTGTCTGCTGTTTGAAAAATTGCCTGAGGGTCAATGGAACTGCCACTGATCACAATCTTGTGAAAGATCACAAGCTATGAAAAGAAGTTGAAGATATTTTGCATTTCAAAACCCTAATTACACAATCAGAGCTATGTAAATAGCGAAGGAGGAATCACTATGGTGCACTCTCCTCTCCTATCCTATTCCTCCTTCTCCTTTCCTGCCCACCTGACGTCACCTATCATCTTCCAGCTATTCCTCCTCCCCTCCCCCCACCGTTTTATCCTGGCATCCTCCCCCTTCCTTCCCTGTCCTGAAAACACTGTTTATTCATTTCCATTGATGCTGCCTTACCTAGTGAGTTCCTCCAGTATTTTGTGCGTGTTGTTCTGGGTTTCCACCATCTGCAGTATCTCTTGAGTTTATGATTTTCTGCTGCACTGTGAAGTTTTTTCAAAGGATGCCTACCCTGAAGAAGTTTAAATCTTCTTGTTGTGAGTTCAGTGAGACCCTCTCTCAGAAATCCCCCTCTGTGATCTCTGCCGCTCTCCATCTCCTTGAGCTCACCTTGACTCACTACTACAGCTACATATCCTTCCTGGGAACTTGTCTATGCCACCGTATTGTTCTGGTAAAAATTTCCCTCCCCCTTCCCTCTTCTCCTATTCCCCACTCTAGCCTCTTATCTCTTCTCTTCCCTGGCTGTCACATTCCCCTGGTGTCCCTCTTCTTCCCTTTCTTCCATGGTCTATTCTCATCTCCTATCACATTCATTCTGCTCCAGCTCTTTTTGCTTTCCCACATACCTGGCTTCACCTATCATCTTCCAGCTATTCCTCCTCCCCTCTCCCCACCTTTTTATTCTGGCATCCTCCCCCTTCCTTCCCTGTCCTGACAAAGGGTCTTGGTCCGAAATGTCAATTGTTCATTCTTCTCCATAGACGCTGAATTCCTCCAGCATTTTTGTATGTTGCTCTGGATTTCCAGCATCTGCAGAATTTTTCATGTTTGTGATTTCTAAACTACCTCTCTTGATAGGTGTGGTAACCATTGGGAAGGAGGACCCTATAGTATTTGGAATAGCACCGACTAGTTGCAGAAGGAGACCTGCAGGAACGTAACACTTCACTCTAGCTTGGACTCCCCTTACGGTGCCCTTTCTACAAGTGCTTGGATGAAATAAATGGTGAAACAAGGAAAGCAGGAAAATGTAATGGTTGTTTTGTAAATGGCAAGGGCACCAATGCTTCAGCAAGATCAGCCATTTTATCTGCTTTGGAGATCTTTAAGGAGGTTATTATATGTAATAGGTTAGTAATGTGCACAAAGGCATCTCCCTGACATTGGGTGCCCATTTCTTGTTTCAGATATGATAGTCCATGCTTGCCCTCTAAAGACTATTTTCTTTTTAAAACATAAGTTTAATTTATTTATTTTCATTATTAACATAATTTCAACCTTCAAATGACCAGGAAAGGATGTTCCTGAATATCATCAATCACACCCCTGGTGAAATGTAGCACATTCTCTGAATGTAATGCACACAGGGAATTTCTTTCTTATAGAGACACAGCACGGAAAAGGCCATTCCGGCCTTTTCGAGTCACGCTGCCCAGCAACCCTTGATTTAATCCTAGCCTCATCACTGGTCAATTTACACTGACTAATGAACCGACAAACTGGTATGCTTTTGGACTCTGGGAGGAAACCAGATCACATGGAGGAAACCCACAAGGTCACGCGGAGGATGTACAAGCTCTTTACAGACAGCAGCGGGAATTGAGCTGGTGCTGTAAAGTGTTCTGCTAACCACTACTGCACTGTGCCATCTTAATTACAATATATCCTTGTTTAGTGTTTCATACAAATATTTTAATGCTGTCACATTCACTACAACACTCTTAGATTCAACAATATTGGTACAATTTCATGTTTTATGTTGATATACAGACATAGGGCCCAGAGTAATTCTGGGCACTGTGATGGTTCTGAAGTGGTGGTGAGGTGGTGCTTATAGTTAGCACATTTTTCATTGTGCGTGAGGGGCGTTCTGTTGTCAGTGCAGGCGTAGTAATGCTGCACACAACAGTCTATCTTGTGGTCCTATCTGTATTGCCTGACCCACCAGTTATACCCAAGATCTAAACCATATTGCAAGCAGGGGCAAGCTGTACAAAACAGCATTTGTTTTAGGAAGAGGATGTAGGGAAATTGTGAACTACCTGCTTTTTGGCAAGGGGTAGGAATTTGAGCTGACAGAGTAATGTATCTGATGGGGCGATGTTCATCAAGGTCAAGGCTCGGGCCAGAGTGGACAATGTCACAGAGACAAGGATATGCACACCAAAATAATTCAAGATAAGCTACCTCAAGATAAGAGAGAATGTAACAAATAATAATTAAAGATGAACAAATAGGTTAGTGTGCAATGCTCTGAGTGGTTATTGATTTTACGCTTGGGTGTGATGTGTGAAAAAGCTTGTGACTTATACCTTAGGGAAGCAATCCCTCATGGTACCAGAAAGTTTACCTTCCCAAGAGTATATGTTAAAGACTGTTTGAGGTTTCACCTATAAACCTTGCATGGGGTGTTGGTGTAAAATACTTCACAACCGGATCTTTAGGACAGAATTTGAATATTTCTCGCACTTAGAGCTTCAGTGCATCCATTACAAATCCAAAATTCTTTTGTTAGTGTGCACTGGGACTAAGTGCTGATCAAATGTTTCTGTAATAGGAAGGTTGCCTGATTGTGATCAATAATCATTGCGTTCAGTACTATGCATCAATTGGAACTTGTACCTGTCAACAGGACTGTTTCAGCTGATCTAATTCCTAAAGAATTTACACCCAGCTACCTGCTCCTCCATTACCTCTGTCCCCACCCTCCACCTTGCCTGCATTCCATTCTCTTGAATAGTCTTATGTAATAATTAGCTTTGGAGCTCTTTACTGTTGACTCATCATGAGGTGCAATTTTATATGTAGGAAGCCCAGCCCCAGCTAGTTTCAACTCCCTCAAATTACATCATTCTGTTCCGGAGAAAGTGTAAATCACATCCAAATATTAAATCCCAAGCAGAGTGTGAAGAATCTCCAGAATTCTCTACCCTGGAGAGTGCTGAAGCCGGATCACTGGAGGTACTTAAAGAGGGGGTAGATAAATCAGGGAATTGAGGACTCTGCAAAAGCTGGCACAGAAAGGAAGATGAGGCCTGAGGCAAATTAGCCATGACCATCTTGAATAGTGGGGCAGGTTTGATGGGCCAAATGGCCTACACCTGTTCCTGTTTCTTATGTTCAAATGAAATAAGCTGCCAGGAGTTGTAAACTTAATCAGCTTTATCATGAGCGCTAGCCTCTGTAGAATCCAGGACATCTTCAATGAGCAATGCCTCAAAAAGGCAGCATCCATCATTAAGGATCCCCCACCACCCAGGTCATGCCCTCTTCTCATTGCTACCATCAGGAAGGATGTGCAGAAGTCTGAAGGCACGCACTCAATGATTCAGGAGCAGCTTCCTCCCTTCTGTCATCTGATTTCTGAATGAAAATGAACCCATGAACACTACCTCACCACTTTTTTATTTCTATTTTTGTACTACTTATTTATTTTAACCATTTTATATATATACTTACTCTAATTCACATTTTTTATTATCATGTATTGCATTGTACTGCTGCCACAAAGACAAGAAGTTTCATGACATGTGCTGGCGATATTAAATCTGATTCTGATTCTGATTCTTACTTTGAAATGAGGCCTGGGTTAAAGCCATACTTCAGCAGAAAGTCTGAAATTAGGGGAATGCAAAGTGTCGCGGGGCAGGTCCTCTGAGAACGCATTAAACCCACATATTAATCTTGACTGAAATCAGTCAACGATCGATCATGTTGGAAAATCAGAATTGTTAGATGTCTGCCAACTTGATCAAGTATACTACCAATGTAAAACCAATATAATGAAAATCTGACACACAATGAAGTTTTACCAATGTCATAGTACATATTTAATATCAGTTTATAAAGGTCTAGAAAATAAAATCTTAAAGTAAAGGTTACCACAATGCCATCTACTGGTTGCTTAAAATAATTACAGTACTGATGTCCCTCAATCACGGAACCATACTAACATCAACCTAGGCAAACGCGAGGAAATCTGCAGATGCTGGAAATTCAAGCAACACACACAAAATGCTAGTGGAACACAGTAGGCCAGGCAGCATCTACAGGGAGAAGCACTGTCGATGTTTCAGGCCAAGACCCTTCATCAGGACTAACTAAAAGTTCGCCTGCTGCATTCCACCAGCATTTTGTGTGTGTAACTTTAACCTAGTCTGGTTTATATGGTGCTTCATTTACAAAGAAATATAATTAACTGTCAAATCGCCTTTACAAGTCATTTAGCAAGCTATTTGTTAATTACAGGAACAAAGTGCTGTATCTAGAAGAGACATGAGGAAGAATTGCTTTAGCCAGATTATGGTGAATCTGTGGAATTCATTGCCACAACAGTTGTAGAGGCCAAGTATCTGGATATATTTAAAGAGGAGGTTGATAGGATTATGAACTAGTCTGGGTGTCAAAGATGAAGGGAAGAAGGCAGATGAATGAGAGGGATAACAAATCAGGTATGATTGAATGGTGAATAAGACTTGATGGGGCCAATGGTCTAATTCTGCTCCTATGACTTTTGGTCTATATGGTACATTGTCAATTTTTTATTGTTTTGGTAATTAGCTTATTATTCTCACATATACTGAGATACAGTAATTTTTTTTGTTTTCATGTCATCAAGATCAATCATTCCATTAATAAATATATCAAGTTAGTAAAAAGAAGGGCAGAATGCAGAAGATGGTGTTATAGAGGAAGTGCATTGCAGTTTTACAAATAAAATGTGGTGGCCATAGTGATGTAGATCAAGAGGTTGACCGTTCCTTTAAGGATGTCCTAAAGGGATGAAGTGTTTTGGAAGTGTTGCTACCTCTTGTAATATTGGAAGGGAGGCACACAGTGGGTTCACATAAGCAGCAATTGGATAATGACCAGAGAACATGTTTTAGCGATAAAAACAGAAAATATTGCAAACATTTTGCATTTCTGGAGAAATAAGGAGTTAACATTTCAGTTGATGAACAGTCATTAGAACTGGCCATTTCTGTTATAAACTGGAAAAACTGGTTATCGGAAATTGTTGAATTCAGCATTGGGTTCCAAGGGTTGTAACTGGCGAATCAGAAGATGACATGCAATCATGTGAGCATTACCTTATCTTCTGAGTACTTATACTATTCTGATTATGAATATTCAATCATTTTATGTAACTGCCTTTAGTACTGGGATCGGACCAGTTCTGAAGAAAGGTCTTCAACCTGAAACTTTGATTCTCTTTCTTTCTGTACAGAACCCGCCTGACTTGCTGAGTATCCCCAACCTTTGCTACTTGTGTTTCAAGTTTCCAGAACCCACCATTCTTCTGTTAGTTTTTCCTTTGTTTTGGTGAGTTTAGGAGGGGAGAAACATCAGGAGGACAGTCCAGCACTGCTTTGGGTATTATAATACCATGTATTCTTTTCCCTCCAGTTGAAGAGCAAACTATAACATCTTGTCCAAAATGCAGCACAATTAGCAACAGATAACCTCAATTCACCAGTTGAAGTGTCACCTTACTTCTCTGTGCCCAAGTCCCTAAAAGAAGCCATTACTTCAGGGCAACAAAGAATGGAGAATAAGTGCTGGTCTTCACAGGAACTCTTATAAAGAGAATGGATTGATGAAGACACCGAACTAGTCTAAGCCTGTATCAGACTTCATACTCTATTGATTTCTTTGCTGGCCAACAAGAACTAAAATATTGTCTCTAGTTATAAATCAAGCCCAAATAAAACCTTTGCTTTTCCCAGTCTTGGCAGCCACTGTTTTTGATGATTGAGGTAACTAAGGAATATGGTCTAGATTAATCTTGATGTAACTGAATGATAGACAGGCTCAAAGTGCTGGATGGCCTGATTATATTCCTCTGTTATTTTCATGTCAATAGATTTGAAATAGGAGAGAAATCCACAGCAATATTTTGTCAGGATAGGTGTGGAGACCTGTGAAAATTGTGCCCATCTTCTAAATGGCACAACAGTAAGCTTACACCAACCCCCCCCCCCCCCCCTTCTGCCCACAGTTTTGATTTGTTTCCTAGGCTAATATGGTGGTGTAACAAATGGTGCTGTGCCTCACTTCAACAGAGATCTGGGTTCAATCCTGAACTCTGGTGCTGTCTGAGTGAAGTTTGCATGTAATCCCAATGACCACAGGGGGATCAGCCAGATTCTCCTAGTTCCTCCAGCATCCCAAAGACACAAAGCTAGACTGAATGGCCTTTGTAAATTATTGTAGGTACATTGTAAAATGAATCAACGGAGGACAGATGGGCAAAGGGAGACAGTGAGTTGCAGCAGTGGACTGAAATAAAGATGGGAAAGTGGGTCTGAAGTTATTACTTAGCCGAGAATTGACATGGACATGATGAGTCATGTGGCTTCTTTTGGTGCCATTGTAAGATTATCAAGCCAATAACAACATCCACTGTGACTGTATCCTGCCTCATTCTTAGTGATGAGCCCACAGGCTTATCCTCCTCCTTCTTCATCAACCACCAGGGTGAGAGCTCACTACTTGATTCTATTCTCACTGACTCAGTCCTTGGCAGAGAACCACCCGGGATTGGATTAAGATGGTGGTGCTGTGGTTAAGTTGCTGGTCTGCAAATTGAAGACCTGAGTTCAAATTCTATCATGGCAGATGTGGAATTTAAACTGAGTTATTTATCTGAAACTCCAAAAAGAAAGGCAACTAGACTTAGCAATGATGACAAAGACCACTGGATTGTTGTTAAAAATGGCTCACCACCCTCAGGGGAAATGAATTCATGACAACACGGATGCCACCTCTCACTGAGACACAACGTGTGGAAGAGGAAAACAGAGGGGCTGAGGATGGTGCCACGAGCAAGCAGAGGGCAGGCAACATGGGTGCTGGAGGAGGAGACATTGGATCAGTGAGGCTGTGTGTTCGAGCTACAGGTGAACCTCAGCAGCCCGCTGCCATTCAAGAAATTAATTACCTTTGCACAACACGTTTTGTCCTAAAGGAGTCTGAGAGCACCTCACAGCCTGTGAATTGCTTCTAAAGTGTAATTGTTTTTATTCTGTGTAAACCTGATGATTGACCTACAGTTAATAACTTCCAGAGCAGAATGTTGAGAGGATAGAATGGGATTAGTCAATTAGGTGAATCAGAATGAAGTTTAATATCACCAGCATATGCTGGGAAATGTGTTGTATTGTGGCAGCAGTACATTGCAATACATAATAACATAAATCTATAAATAACAATAAGCGTGTGTGTGTATATATATATATATATAAATTTAAAAAGAGAGGGAAAAGTGAGGTAGTGTTCATGGATTCATTGTCCTTTCAGAAGTCTAATGGCAGAGGGGAAGAAGCTGTTCAGCGCGTGTCTGCAGCTTTCTATACCGCCTACCTTCTATACTAGCAATGAGAAGGGGGCATATCCTGGGTGACGGAGGACATTGCTGCCTTGTTGAGCATCACCTTTTGAAGATGTCCCAGATGCTGGAGAGATCAGTGGCGATGATGGAACTGGCTGAGTTTACAACCTTTAGCAGCTTTTTCTGATCTTGTGCAGTGACCCCTCCATACCAGATGGTGATGCAACCAGTTAGAATGCTCTTCATGGTGCATTTGTGAAAATTTGCGAGTATATTTGGTGACATACCAAATCTCCTCAAACTCCTAATGAAATGTAGCCAATGTCATGCCTTCTTTCTAATCGCACTAATATGATCCTTGATGTAGGCGGTGGTCAAAGAGCCTGTTTCCATGCAACACCACCCCTTGACTTAAGGACGCTAAGATCTGTTAACCTTCATATCCAGTTAGAAGTCTGTAATCATCTGGTTAAATGAGTTTCCAAGCAGACAAATAAGGAAAAAGCCTAAGTTGATACAGTATCCCCATGAACTCAGAACATTGCAGTATGATCTACAGCCAATTGTACTTGTTCTCTAAAGCTTAATCAGGTAGCAATGTCTCACAGATGAGTCAGGACACAGGAGAAAACTGCATCCTTTGAATAGTGCTTGGCATCTTTTGCATGCACTTAGGAGGGTAGATGGTGCTTCAGTCACACATTTTTGAGATATGGGGGCAAACCAGAGTACCTGCTTTTATTTTACAAAACTATAAAAATTTATTTACAAAACAAATACACAAAGTACAAGCATTAAGTATTTACAAGACAGTGAATAAATACAAATTAAAATATGATTATTACTGTCTATAAAACAGTCAATTCCCTGGGGGCCCACTGCTCCAAGAAACCCCCCATTATAGCCATGGTGACTGCATGCTCCCTCTCCAAGGACAGCCGGGTGCTCAGAGGAGGGGCAGGCAGTCGACCCTGGTAGAGCCCTCGACTTTCCACAGTCTAGACCCGTGAATGGCCATGTCGGCCAGCCCAGGAGGAAGCTCACCAGTAGGCCCTCCTCGCAACCCTCCCCCTCCGTGCTGCGTGCCCATATATGAGGAGCAATCAGAACCTGAGCAGATACTCAAACAGGGGCGGCAGCCTCTCACACTCCATGTACGCATGGTACACTGACTCCTCCCAGCCACAACAAGAATGTGTAAACTGCATAGCCCCGTATAACAACCTCTGTGAGTCATAATTCCTCACTGAAACCTTGCTAGTGTTCTCAGCGAAACAAGGAACTGACAGCTCAAGAATGCTGTGCTTTTGAAAACATCTTTTTCTTCCTGATGTCAAATCAGATTCTATTGAGATGAACAGCTTTTCAAGCCAGTATCCAAAGAATTCCAGAACATCCAGGGGATGTTCACTATGGCAGTACAATAGTGAATGTATTAAGATAAATTACATCTTGAGAATCTGATTTCAATCTGATTGAGAAATCCACGAAGTGTAAAATACTGGTGATCTGCGGAGGCAGAACTAGCAGGTGATATCTTGCGTAATCCACACACAATAGAGCAAGAAAGACAAGAATCCATACTTGATTCTTGAAGAATGATACTATCCCAATTAGAATAAAGCAGTTCATTGTGTAACTACCTTTGTGTAAAGTAAACACGCATTGAGAACAGGAATAGGACACTTAGTGCTTAAACTCATCCAGATTATCGGTGATCTGTTTTAACCTCATCCTATACTCTTGTATACCTGTGCAGGCCAATTGGTGCTTGCTTATGAAATACTTAGCTATCTATGCCTTATAGTTAATCAAAGTCTCTGCTTCCAGCTCTCTTTAAGGAAGAGAGTTCATAAGTCTCATAAATCTCAGATAAAGAATTGTTTCATCTCTGCCTTGAACTGGCAACCTCTAATTTTTAAATGGTGACCACAGATTCCTTCATGAAAAGGATCAGCTTCTCCACACTCACCCCATCAAACCCATCAAAATTTTACTTGTTTCAGTTATGTCCTTTCTTACATATCAGTTTAGCAAATTTTCTCTCAGTTACGTTCAGCACATTTATATAATTCCTCAAAAAAGGAAACTGATTTTGTATATGGTATCCCAAATGCCCTGCATAAAAATATGATAACATTCTTCCAACTTTCCTACTTACTTGTTGTATCTGATTATTAGCCTTTTGTGCACCATTAATGAAGTCTTTTAGATCTCTTTGCATCTCAGCTTTGGATTCCTTCACAATTTAGATAAAATACTTCATTTGCCAGACCATCTATAGCCTCCATTTGTCATCATTATGATTTAGTCTCCTACATATCTTTGTGTCAGCAAATTTAGTGACAATACCTTTGCTGCCTTCATCCAAGTTATTCATGTAAATTGTAAAGAAACTGAGGCCCAAGAAGCAATCACTGTGGCACAACACTCATTACTAACCAGAAAAGTCCCATTTATGCCTACTCCATTTCCTGTTAGCCAGCAAATCTATCTACACCAATGTTACCTCCTACACTGAGCTTTTGTTTCCTGTCATGGCACTTATTAAACTCTTCTTCTTCTTTTAAGCCCATTTTAAGCTACTGACATGGGCCACTCCAGCAACTCTCCAGAGTCCTCTGTCCTGGGCTAGACCTTTAAGGTATAGTCCATCCAAGATCCTTCTTCTCTCAGAAGTGAGGTCTTTGGCACCTCCTGTAGCACCGGGTTTTTATGGGATGGAGTTGCTAGCCCCATGCCCAACTGTCCACCTTTTGCAGCTAGGCTTGGGGTTGTTCATGGTGGAGTTACCTTATCAAATGCCTTCTGAAGATCTTATTAGATCCACAAGATTCCTTTTATCCACTTGCTTTTTAAAAGAACTCCAAAAAAATTGGTCAAACATAACTTCCCTTTGAGAAAATTATCTTCAATTTTTCTAAAAACTTAACACTTGTCAATAATAGATGCTGAGTTAGTATTTTCATTTCCTGTTTGCTTTCTCTCTCCCTATTTGACTGAAGGAGTTACTTTTCTGTTTTCCAGAATAATGAAACAATCCCTGATTATAAGGAATTTTCAAAATTTAATCCAATGCATCAACCATCTCACGAGCCACTCCTTGAAATTGATAAGAAGTGGATGGGAGTTACAGATTCGCCTCTGGAACAATGAATATTAACAATTGTTATCTTTAAAAGTACTTAATAAATTATACAGTCTTCCCCAAGCAGAAGCCCTGGATAAACCAAGAGATTTGAAATCTGCTGAGAGCCAATTTGGAAGTGTTCAGGGTTGGCAAACCAGGAAAGTATAAGAAGGCAAACATGAGGAAATCTGCAGATGCTGGAAATTCAAGCAACACACACAAAATGCTGGTGGAACACAGCAGGCCAGGCAGCATCTATAAGGAGAAGCACTGTCGACGTTTCGGGCCAAGACCCTTCGTCAGGACTAACTGAAAGGAAAGATAGTAAGAGATTTGAAAGTAGGAGGGGAAGGGGAAAATGCAAAATGATAGGAGAAGACCGGAGGGGGTGGGGTGAAGCTGAGAGCCGGAAAGGTGATTGGCAAAAGGGATACAGAGCTGGAGAAGGGAAAGGTTCTTGGGACGGGAGGCCTCAGGAGAAAGAAAGGGGGAGGGGAGCACCAGAGGGAGATGGAGAACAGGCAGAGTGATGGGCAGAGAGAGAAAAGAAACTAAATATAACAGGGATGGGGTAAGAAGGGGAGGGACATTAACAGAAGTTAGAGAAGTCGATGTTCATGCCATCAGGTTGGAGGCTACCCAGCCAATATATAAGGTGTTGTTGTTCAGGTACGTCCTCTGGAAGACAAGCTCACATACAAAGTGGTAATTTTGGACTGAAGTTGAATCAGATGGATGCTCAGCAACTGTGGCAAGGCTTGAATATGTTCACCTCCTACAAAGGAAAACCAAGCAACGTAAATGACAACAAACCTTCAGTACCAGATTAGTTCAATGCCTTTTATGCATGCTTTGACTGACAGAACGTGGAGACTTTTTTTCACGAAACCCCCCTACAGCCACTGAGGACCTTGTGATCTCAGTCTCTCAGGCCAATGTAAGAGCATCCTTCAGGAGGGAAAATCCACAGAAAGAAACTGGCCTAGATGTCATACCTGATGAAGTACTGAGGACCTATGCTGGAGTGTTTGCAGACATACCCATGGCTTTAAGTAGGCTTCAATCATACCAAAGCCCAAGAAGAACGTAGTAACCTAACTCATTGACTAATATCCAACAGCACTTACATTCACTGTGATGAAGTGCTTTGAGAGGTTGGTCCTGCCCAAGGAGTGACCTGGATCCATTCCAATTTGACTGCTGTCACATCAGGTCAACAGCAGGTGCTATTTCATTGGCCCTCCACTTAGCTCTGGAACAGATAGACATGAAGATGTTCTTGATTGACCACAGTTCAGCATTCAACACTCTGTGTCTCAGTACCTCCCTGTGTCTCTGGATCCTTGATTCCTCACTTGCAGATTCCATCAGTATGGATTGGCAATAACATCTCCACATTCAGCCTCAGCAGCAGTGGAAGGCAAGTGGAGAACCATCAAACGTGGTGAGTTCTTTCTCCTTGCATGGGTTTTTTTCTCAAACCATAAAAGAGAGATAGGGTCTAGTGGAACGGCCATCATCAGAATGGGGCCTACAGTCAGAATGGGAATTGAGAGGCTTTGGCTCAAGATACTTCGAAAAGATGCTGAGGCCAAAGAAACAGGTAAGAAGAGTAGGTTTTTCCTTGAGTTATTGCTGATTTGGTCTTGGTTGTCTATTGTACAGTGCAGGCAGGATGGCAGTGGAATGCTCCTCCTGTAGGATGTGGGAATTCTGGAACCTGATAGTCTGCCTGCAGGAAGACCAGCCAAATCCAGCTCATGAAAGACTGTATTAAGAAGCTGGAGCTGGAGTCAGATGAACTTAGAATCATCCAAGAGGCAGAGCCGTTGATATAAACGACTTTTGAGCAGGTGGTTACACTCAGAGTGCAGAATTCAGGGAGTAGATGGATGAACACTGAGAGAGGTAAAGGGAGAAGGAAGTCAGTGCAGGGTCATTTCCCTCGGCAACAGACATACCTGTTTGAATACTGATGAGAGGGATGACCAATCTGGGCAAGGCAGCAGTCAGACCAATAGTATTGCAGCTGGTTCGGAGCCTCAGAAGGGTAGGGTGGATCAATAGTCACTGGGGTCTTGATAGGGGGGACAGACAGGAGATTCTGCAGCAGCAAAAGAGATACCAGGATAGTGTGGTGCCTTCCAGGTGCTCGGGTCCAGGAAGGGGAGGGTGAACAGTCGGAGGTCTTGGTACATACTGGTACCAATGATATAGGCAAGAGAGGGATAGAGGTCCTGCACAGTAAGTTTAGGGAGTTAGGAAGGATGCTGAAGAACAGGGCCTCCAAGGTGGTAATCTCTGGATTACTCCTGGTGCAATGAGCTAGGGAAGGTCAGAACAGGAAGATAGCGCAGACGAGTGAGTGGCTGATGAGATGGTGTAGGGGGCAAGGTTTCAGGTTCTAATCAGGTATAGTACCATGGCTGCAGAAAAGGAGAAAGCCATGGAGGGATTGCCTACTGAGTCAGTGTGGGTAGAAGTCAGAAACAAGATGAGGGCAATAACTCTACTGGGTGTTTTTTATAGTCCCCCCAATAGTAACAGAGACATCGATGAGCAGATAGGGAGGCAGATTCTGGAACAGTGCAATAATAATAGGGTTGTTGTGATGGGTAATTTTAACTTTCCTGATATTGACTAGCGTCTCCTTAGAGCAAGGGGTTTTGATGGGGTGATGTTTGCTAGGTGTGTTCAGGAAGGTCTCCTGATGCATTACATAGATAAGCCAACTAGAAGAGAGGCTGTACTTGATCTGGTATTGTGAAATGAACCCGGTCAGGTATCAGATCTCTCGGTCGGAGAACATTTTGGAGGTAGTGATCACAAATCTATCTCCTTTACCATAGTTCTGGAGAGAGATAGGAACAGACAATTTGGGAAAACATTTAATTGAGGTAGGGGAAATATAATGCCATTAGGCAGAAACTTGGGAGCAGATGTTTTCAGGGAAATGCACAGCAGTAATGTGGCAAATGTTCATGGCATTCTGCATAGGTATGTTCCATTGAGACAGAGAAAGGATGGTAGGGTTAAAGAACCATGGTGTACAAAGGATGTAGAAAATCTGGTTAAGAAGAAAAGAAAGGTTCGGGAGACTAGGTAATATTAGAGCTCTAGAAAATTGCCAGGAAGGAGCTCAAGAATGAAATTAGGAGAGCTAGAAGGGCCCATGGGAAGGCCTTGATGAATAAAGCATTCTAGTAGTGTGTGAAGAGCAAAAGGATGAGCCATGTGAGAATAGGACCAATCAGGAGGTAGCAAAGGTACTTAATAAATACTTTGCTTCAGTATTCACCAGGGAAAAGGACCTTGTCAATTGTAGGAATGACTTACTGAAGACTGAAATGCTTGAGCATATAGACATTAAGAAAGAGGATATGCTGGAGTTTTTGAAAAGCATTAAGCTAGATAAGTTGACGGGTCCAGACGAGATATACCCCAGGCTACCTTGGGAAGTGAGGGAGGAGATTGCTGAGCCTCTTGCAATGACCTTTGCATCGTCAATAGGGATGGGAGAAGTACCAGAGGATTGGAACGTTGCAAATCTTGTTCCCTTGTTCAAGAATGGGAGTAGAGGTAACTTGGGGAATTATAGACCAGTGAGTCTTACTTCAGTAGTGGGGAGGCTATTGGAGAAGATCCTGAGAGGCAAGATGTAACATTGTTGAAGGAAGAGTGGTGGATGTAGTGTATATGGATTTCAGAAAGGCATTTGATAAGGTTCCCCATGCAAGGCTCATTCAGAAAGTAAGGAGCCATGGGATCCAAGGAGACCTTGCTTTGTGGATCCAAAATTGGCTTGCCCACAGAATGCAAAGTGTGTTTGTAGATGGTTCATGTTCTACCTTAGTGGTCACCAACCTTTTTAAGTCCAAGATCCCTTATCTTGGCCTTAGTGAAAGGTGAGATCGATCCCAGATCGATTAGTTACACGCATGGTCCCTGGGGCAGAAAAGACCAGAAGTAAAACTCCGCAACCCGGAAGTAGAAATAATGTATAAACACTAGGGGTACCCACCCTTTTTCGCACCACGGACCGGTTTAACATTGACAGTATTCTTGTGGACCAGCCAACGGGGGGAGGTGTTAAACACGACGGGGATACAGCAATACTCGAAGCGGGTTCCTTATGTCCAGTCTATTCTGCAATTTAGCTTTCGCGGCTCTTGGCACTTAGCTTATATCCTGCTTGCTCATGTTTTTTCTACGGAAAAAACTCAACACATTTGTCTTTAAGTGCAGGGTGCTTTGACTCAGGATACTGAAGCAGTTTTGAGGGCTTCATTGCCACATTAGACAGCCTCCCGCCCGCCCGCCACCAGACGCCTTGACCAGGTGCGGCTGGTCGTGGGTGGGGTGAGAGGACGAGGTCGGGGCTGGAGGTTCCCATACCAGGGCCGCGGCGGCTGCAGTCTGGAGAGAGCAATTGACCAAGCAAGGAGTGCGACAGGACGTGCACCCACCACCCTTGTAGGATATATTGGCCAACAAAAGTTTGTTTCAGTAGATCGCAGCAAAGTAGCTGCTCTGACACTTACAGAACCCTGAGCCCAAATTAGATCGTCTGCGAATATTTTAGCACCAGGTTCCCCACGAACATTCAGTGTGTTAAACAGGTTTAGAGGTGGCGCCCATCTGTCCGCGCTCCAGGCCAGTAGCAACGGCACTTCCCGCCGGCCGTGTGAGGCCAACCAGTGATCTTTGACACGAGGGTATAACTGCGTTTAGGTGACTGATGACCTTGTGTGGGTTCAAGTTCAACAGTGGGCGTGACAGAGAATGAGGAAAGGTGCAGCTGACTCATATTGTTTCCTTGCGGCCTGGTGGTTGGGGACCACTGAATTACACTGTGTAGTGCGGGGAGCTACATGCATGCGCACTGGCAGAAAGAATGGAACTAAAACCCCGCAACCCGGAAGCAATCTCTCAACAATATTTGTGTATTTATTTTTCATTGTTTTCGGGATCTACTGAGAAAGTCTCAAAGATTGACCAGTCGATCACGATCGACAGGTTGGTGACCACTATTCTGCATGGAGGTCAGTAACCAGTGGTGTTGTGCAGAGATCTGTTCTGGGACCCCTCCTCTTAGTGATTTTTATAATTTACCTGGATGAGGAAGTAGGAGGATACATTAGTAAATTTGCTGATGACATAGAAGTCCGGGGTGTTGTGGATAGTCTGAAAGGTTGTCAGAAGTTACAGCTGGACATTGTTAGGATGCAGAACTGGGCTGGGTAGTGGCAGATGGAGTTCAACCCAGATAAACGTGAAGTTGTTCATTTTGATAGATCAATCTGAAGATGGAATATAATATTTATGGTAAGACTCTTGGCAGTGTGGAGGATCTGAGAGATCTTAGGGTCCGTGTCCATAGGACACTCAAAGCTGTGGTGCAGGTTGACAGTATTGTTAAGAAGGTGTATGGTGTGTTGGCCTTCATCAACTGTAGGATTGAGTTCAAGAGCCGTGAGGTAATATTACAGCTATATAATGCCTTAGTTAGACCCCACTTGGAGTACTGTGTTCGGTTCTGGTCACCTCATTACAGGAAGGATGTAGAAACTACAGAAAGGGTGCAGAGGAGATTTACAAGGATGTTGCCTGGATTGGGGAGCATGTCTAATGAGAAGAGGCTAAGTGAACTTGGCCTTTCCTTCTTGGAGCGATGGAGGATGAGAGGTGACCTGATAGAGGTGTATAAGAAAATGAGAAGCATTGATTGTGTGGATAGCCAGAGACTTTTTCCCAGGGTTGAAATGGCTAACATGAGGGGGCAGAGTTTTAAGGTGCTTGGAAGTAGATACGGGGGATGTCAGGGTAAGTTTTTCACACAGAGTGGTGGGAGCATGGAATGCACTGCCAGTGACAGCAGTAGAGGTGGATATAATAGGGTCTTTTAAGAGACTCTTAGATAGATACATGAAGCTTAGAAAAATGGATCTATGGAGGACTATGTGGCCCACCTTATTGGCCAAATCTAAGATGGTGATGAATTGGCATATAGGTGTAAGATTGAAAATCTGGTTGAATAGTGCCACAACAACAACCTCTCACTCAATGTCAGCAAAACTAAAGAGCTACTTATTGACTACAGGAGGAACAAATTTGAGGTTCCTGAGCCAGTCGTCATTAGAGAATAAGATGTGGAGAGAGTAATTTGAAATTCCTTGGGGTTATTATATCAGAGGATCGGGCCTGGGACCATTACAAAGAAGGCCACTTTCTTAGAAGTTGGCATAGCTTCAGTATGTCACCTAAGACTTTGACAGATTTCTATGGATGCACATTGGAGGGTATCATAAGAAGCTTGTATCACAGCCTGGTATGGGAACACCAATGCCCAGGAATGGAAAAGTCCACAAAGAGTGGTGGATACAACCTAGTTCACCACAGGCAACCTCTCCACCATTGTGCACATTTACAGGGAACGTTGCCTCAAGAAAATGGTATTGATCATCAAGGACCCCCACCATCCAGGTCATGCTTTCTTCTTGCTACTACCATTGGGCAGATTGATAGACCACAATTCTGAACCAATTTTACAACCTACATACTCACTTTTAAGGACTCTTTACAACTCATGTGCCCAGTAATTTTTATTTGCACAATTTTTCTTCTTTTGTACATTGGTTGTTTGTCTTTGCTTATGTCTAGTTTTTTTGTAAATTCAATTGTATTTATTTGTTTGTAAATGGCTGCAAGAAAATGAATCTCAAGGTTGCATATGGTAACATATATACACCTTGATAACAAACTTTACTTACATTTTGACATTGATTAAAAATAAAAGCATTTGCTGGAAATACTTTGAGCACAAGTACTCTGTGAAGTAGAAAAGGCATGTTGTCACCTTCGGAAGCATATTATTCTACCCATATTAGACCTATAACATAAAAGGAATCTATTTGGTTCAAATAGCTCTATGCCAGCTCTCAGAGCTAATCCATTTACTCCTTAATTCTCCCTCAAAACTATTCTCTCTACATTCACACCAACTCTCCCAGTTTCTACCTACACATTAAGGGACAATTTACAGCAGCCAAATAACCAGAGGAAACCACATGGCCATGGGGAAGCTGTTTAAACTTCACACAGTCAACACTGCAGGCCAGGACTGAATCTGGGTCTCTGATAGTGCACCACAAAGTGTTAGCAATTTTTTGTTCCTTTTTCTTCATAATATTCTTCAAACATTTTGCCTTGTTTTGATTTGAATTTTCCTGTTGTTGCTTGTTGCAAATCCACCGGTTTTGCTTTCCCCAGAGACACTGTTCCTCCACATATATTGTCTGACCTTGAGTGTTTCTGGTATTTTCTGTTTTTGTGCCAGATTTGCTGCATCTGCATTTTTCAATTTACAGTCTGTGTTGCCTTGGAGATACTCATGAGTTCTGTTTTGAAATCACTGGCTTCAAAGTTGTAGTGATCCTGAATTCATGTCTGCTCATTGATATTTCACACAGGCTTTCTGGCAGTTCTGTCAATGCTACAAGAATTGCATTGCTAAAAACCCAATACCTTTTATGAAAATTTATTTTCAGAAGTTTTGTCAAAGCCAGCATTTATTGTCCGACATAATTGCCCTAAAGAAGATGGTGGTTGAAAAGTCTTCTTGACTCACTGCAGTCCTTCTGAAGATACTTGGACAGTGGTGTTGGGGAAAGATCTCCAGGATTTGGACCCGACAGTGATGAAGGAGTGGTGCCAGCGTGGTGCGGGACTTGGAAGATTCAGGTGGAAGTTCTCCTGTGCACCTGGTGTCTGTGTACATAAGTGACAGAAGCTATGGGTTTGGTGCTTATATGAGTACCTGCAGCACATTTTATGGATTGCACACACTGTGTGCTATGATGGAAGGATCAAACATTTTGTGTTGTGAATCAGTCATTGGATATTGATCTTCTTGAGTGTCAGCTGTACATTCCTACTGGCAAAAGCAGAGTATTCCAAGTTATAATGGATCACCTCCCAACTTACCCTCTTACTTAGCTTTCGTGGTCCCAGAATACATCCTACGCAGCCAGGAAAGCTCACCAATGGCTCTATTTTCTGAGAAGGCTGTAGAGAGCTAATTATTGCACATTCATACTCACATAATTGCATCACTGCGCATTATGGAAGCTGCACTGCAGCAGACAGGAAGGCTATACCAGGGGTTGGCAACCCGCGGCTCCGGAGCCGCATGCGACTCTTTCATCTCTGTGCTGCGGCTCCCTATGGCTTTGGAAAATAAATGATGAGTATTTAATTAAAATGTATTTTATGTTAGTTTGTTAGTTTTTGAAATGTGATTCTAAATTTGAAGATTATGGTGATCTTGTACAATCTAAATAAAACGTTTTTTTGTCGCTATTAATATACGTCACCAGGGCCAATGCCTGACACTCAGCAGTGCACGATTTCTTTAATTTTTCGATCCAAGGTAGGCTAACTATGGAGAATTCTAAAAAAAGAAAAGTGACTGAAGAAAACAGAACGTTTAATGATACGTGGGCAGATTCATTTGCTTTCACTGCTGACGAGACTGGTTTACCGGTATGCTTAATATGCAATGAGAAACTAGCAAACAACAAAAAGTCAAAAGTCGCAAGACATTTCCAGAATAAACACGCAGCCTTTGCTCAAAAATATCCGGATGGAGATGAGAGAAAAAAAGCCGTTTCAGAACTGATGCGGAAGGTTGATCTGAGCAAAAATCATTTCAAGAAGTGGATGATGTCTGGAAAATCAACAACATATGCTAGTTTTGTTGCCACTCAGGAAATAGTCAGGCACGGGAAGCAGTTTACAGATGGTGAATACATAAAAGAACCTTTCATTAAGATTTCAGAACATCTATTCATGGACTTTAAAAACAAGAGTGAAATTGTGCAGAAAATCAGGGATATGCCCCTCTCTGCAAAGACTGTCAAAGGCAGAACCATAAAAATGGCAGAAGACATCAGAAGACAGTAAATTAAAAACATCAATTCAGCTGTGGCCTACTCAATTGCCTGTGATGAGTCTAAAGACAAAGGTGATATTGAACAAATAGCGCTGTTCTGCCAGTATGTAAACTCTGCCAGGCCACAGGAAGAAATGATTGAGTTGATACCTCTAAAAGGCCAAACACGGGGGGGAGGACATCTGTGAGGCTGTCTTGAATTGTTTAAGAGCCAAAGTAATAAAGACCACCCACCTGGTGTCAGTAGCTACTGATGGGGCACCAAGTATGACAGGAGCGCACAAGGGATTTGTGGCTTTACTGCAGAAGTCGCTGGACAGAAAGCTGCTGACTTTTCACTGCATCTTGCACCAAGAGGCACTGTGCGCTCAAACATTTCCTCCGGAATGCACAGAAGTAATGGATGTTGTCATTCAGATTGTCAATAAAATAATGGCAAAAAGTTTAAATCACCGTCAATTCCGTTTATTACTGGACAAGCTGGAAAGCGCATATTCTGATCTCCTGCTGCACAACAAAGTCCGGTGGCTGTCAAGAGGGGAGGTGCTGAAACTTTGTCGCGTGTCTGGAAGAAGTGAAAACTTTCCTGGGCAGCAAAGGTCTCACCCTTCCTGAGCTGGAACAGCCAGAGTGCCTGTAAAAGCTACACTTCATGGTAGACATGACAGCGCACTTGAACACGCTGAACACAGCTCTTCAGGGGAAAGGACGCACAGCCCTGCAAATGTTGGAGGATGTTTTGGCATTCCAGCGCAAGTTGACAGTGCTTGCCAGAGATTTACAGAAAGGCACATTGTCTCACTTCCCCAATTTGAGAGAGTTCAAACAAGCTCACGACATGATAAATTCAGAGTATTTACATTCTGCAATCATCGCAATGCAAAAATCATTTGGGAAATGCTTCTGTGAGTTCAGAGTGGTAAAAAACACATTATCCTTCCTGGTCAATCCCCTTAGCATCGATCCATCCCTACTGAATATGACTGCATTGGCAGGTGTGAGTCAACCTGATCTTGAGATGGAACTGGCCGACATAGCCGACAAAGACATATGGGTGTCCAAGTTTAGACGCTTGACAGCAGACCTTGAAGATGTTGCCCATCCGAAGGCCGTTCTTGCTCAGAATCACAAATGGAGTGATATTGAAAACCTCCCTAAACCGGACAAACTTGTGTTCGAAACATGGAATGCTATCCCTGACATTTATGTTAACATTAAAAAGTATGCGCTTGGAGTTCTGTCGACCTTTGGATCCACACATGTGTATGAGCAGGTGTTCTCCAACATGAACTTTATTAAAAACAAACATCGCGCATGCCTCACAGATGACAGCTTGCGATCCTGTGTAAAGATAAAGGTGACGTCATACAGCCCTGATGTGCAGACGCTGTGTGCTGAGGTCCAGGAGCAGAAATCCCATTAACCAAGTATGATAAATATTTTAATTGCCTATTATTTTATGTGTATTCATATTTTTTCATTGTTCAGTGAAATAGTCCTTTTATTTTTCAGGTTGACAGCTGGCTGACGTTATTTTTGGTTTGCTGCTGGCGGACAATTTAAGTTCGGCGTTTTTCATAAATACAAGAAGGACTCAAATAGACATTGATTATTTTACTTAAAAGTAAACTTCAACCCAACGTCTTTTTTTCGGAGTTCAAAATGTTTTTGTTGCATGCAGAAATGTAATTTTGTTTTCTCCGCAGGAGTTCATCGATTTCATAAATGCAACACATTATAGTTTGTTTATACATAGCATAAAGGCAAAAAAAAACGTTGTATGCAGTGTTATTTCATTTTAAATGTCAAACGGGTTTTGTGGCTCCCAGTGTTTTCTTTTCTGTGGGAAACGGGTCCAAGTGGCTCTTTCAGTGGTAAAGGTTGCCGACTCCTGGGCTATACAATGGGTAGTCCAAACTGCCCAATGAATACTGGTACCATCATCAAGGACATATATATGGAAAGGTGCCAGAAGAGGGATCATGAAGGATCTCGCCTACCCTGCTCATGGACTGTTTCTCCCACTCCCATTATGGTAGCATCCATGCCAAGACCACCACACTCAAAAACAGTTACTTTCCCCAAGCAGCAAGGCTGATCAAACCTCCACTCATTAAACCCATCACAACTTTATTATTTCCCATCAATCACCTTATGTATAACCTAGCGTCACTTTATGGACATACTATCAATCTATAGATATTTTATGCATTCATATATATTGTGTGTTTTATTATTATTACTATTTGTTCTTTAGTTTTTGTGTTCTTTTGTGTTGCATCAGATCTGGAGTAACAATTATTTCATTTTCCTTACACCTGTGTACAGGAAATAACGTTAAACAATCTTGAACCAAACCTATCACAATTTTGTCAACTTCAAGGAGATCAAACCCACCTTCTCCAGTCTAGCCTTGTAGATTCCTCACCCTACAAACCGTTCTAGTACCCCTCTCCTGGATCCTCCCTAAAGTGTGGTGGCCATAGATGGACAGATTTCACTTTTGCTCTGCAATTTGTAAAAAAAAAACTTCCTTGTGAGATGCCACCTTAATGTTGTCTACAGTACTTACAGTCAGATGATGGGCTTTTGAATCATTGTTGGTGTTTATACAGCAGCAGTTTCTGCATTGCAAGCAGCCACAGACTATAATGAGATAATAGTGAGATGATTTGTTTAGGGGTAATTAATATG
Organism: Hypanus sabinus; assembly: GCF_030144855.1. NCBI lineage: Eukaryota > Metazoa > Chordata > Chondrichthyes > Myliobatiformes > Dasyatidae > Hypanus > Hypanus sabinus. Next base: position 22,313,008 of record NC_082722.1, read on the forward strand.
AATTATGCTTATGTGTATAATTTTTGCACATTATTTGGAGACTATGCATTATCTCAATTATTTGCAGATAAATGGACCCTCAAAATATTCCTGTAATCTTAATATAAACTGCATTTCCCATGGAAGGATATAATTAATACACAGAGCTATTGAAGGTACATGATGTCTCTGTAGTACTTCCTGTGGCAAACATAGACCATGGCATTCAAAATTAAAATTTTAGGAATCAAGAGTTAAATGCGATGCACCATCAATAACTCACTCTGAGACGTAAGGCGAGATATCGGCTTTTATTGATTGGAAGAAGGAACCAGAAGTGAGTGACCATCATACTACGTCCTGGAGACTGAGGCCGAGCATAGGCCTCAGATCGCCTTTATACAGGGGCCTGTGGGAGGAGCCACAGGAGCGGTCAGCAGGGGGCGTGTCCAGACAGGCACACGTAGTTCACCACAAAATGCCAAGGGCAAAGTGCACCTGCTTCATTTGAGGAAGTTGAACAAAAGAAATAGCTCAGTTCTGAGGGGTCATTATGGAGGCTGTGAGCTTTCCATTTTTGGAATGGAGTATGTAATGCTGCATGAAGTCACAAAGTTGTAGGGTGCATTCAACTGGATTCCAGCAAGATGTCAAAATTAACAAACATACTAACATTCAGAGTAAGGAGGTCCCTTTTCAGTTAAGGCCTTTCCAGCATTAATAGTACCAAAAAAAACTCTATTAAGACTATGATTAAATACAGCAGTTTGCTGGCTGGCTGCCAGTGACTAGTGGTGTTCTTGAGTGGCCCACATCAAGACTGTTCCTTTTCACATGATATGTCAACGGCTTGGATGATGGAATTGATGGCTTTCTGGCTAAGTTTTCAGATGATATAAAGGTAGGTAGTTTTGTGGAAGCAAAAAGTCTGCAGAAGGACTTAGATAGATTGGGACAACGGGCAAAGAAGTGGCAGATGGAATATAGTGTAGTACATGGTTGTGCACTTTGGTAGAAAGAATAAAGGCATTGATTATTTTCTAAGCAGAGAGAAAATTCAGAAATCAGAGGTGCAATGGGTCTTGGGAATTCTTGTGCAGGATTCCTTAAAGATAGCCAAATGCAATGTTAGCATTCATTTCGATAGGACTAGAATATAAGAGCAAGGATGTGATGCTGAGGCTTTATAAGGTCAGATTGTATTTAGAGTTCTGTGAGCAATTTTGGGCTCCTTATCTAAGAAAACACGTGCAAGCATTGGAGAAGGTCCAGAGAAGGTTCACAAGAATTATTCTGGGAATGAAAAGGTTAACGTACAAGGAGCATTTGATTGTTCTGGGCCTGTACTCGCTGGAGTTTAGAAGAATAATAGGGGATCTCATTGAAATCCATTTAATATTAAGAAAGCATGCGGTGCATTGGCCTTCATCAATTGTGGGATTGAGTTTAGGAGCCAAGAGGTACTGTTGCAGCTATATAGGACCCTGGTCAGACCCCACTTGGAGTACTGTGTTCAGTTCTGGACACCTCACTATAGAAAGGATGTGGAAACCATAGAAAGGGTGCAGAGGAGATTTACAAGGATGTTGCCTGGATTGGGAAGCATGCCTTATGAGAGTAGGTTGAGTGAACTCGGCATTTTTAATTTGGAGCAATGGAGGATGAGAGGTGACCTGATAGAGGTGTGTAAGATGATGAGAGGCATTGATCATGTGGATAGTCAGAGGCTTTTTCCCAGGGCTGAAATGGCTAGCACAAGAGGGCACAGTTTTAAGGTGCTTGGAAGTAGGTACAGAGGAGATCTCAGGAGTATGTTCTTTACATAGAGTGTGGTGAGTGCGTGGACTGGGCTGCCGGTGACAGTAGTGGAGGTGGATATGATAGGATCTTTTAAGAGACTCCTTGTCAGGTACATGGAGCTCAGAAAAATAGAGGGCTATGGGTAACCCTAGGTCATTTCTAAGGTAAGGACATGTTTAATACAGCTTTGTGGGCCGAATGGGCCTGTACAGTGCTGTAGGTTTTCTATGTTTCTGTATTGAAAGGCCTACTTAAAGTGGATGTGGAGAGGGTTTCCTATAGCAAGTGAGTCTGGAGCCAGAGGCAACAGCTCAGAATAGAAGGACATCTAGTTAACAAAGATGAAGAGGAATTTATTTACCTAGGCGTGAATCTGAGAAATTCATTGCTATGGATGGCTGTACAGGCCAAGGTGTGAGTATATTTAGAGCAGAGATTGATAGGTTATTGATTATTTAGGGCATCAAAGGCTACAGGGAGAAGGTGGGAGAATGGGGTTGAGAGGGATGATAAATCAGCTTTGATGGAAAGGCGAAGCAGACTCAATGGGCCAAATGGCCTAACTCTGCTCCTATACCTGATGGTCTTATTTACTAAGATATTCCTGTTGCTTTTTGTAAATTGTACAGGTCACCTGAAAGGGTCATTGCCTATGTTGCCATCTGGGGATGTTGGAAAACAAAAGCAATAGTTAAGATTGGATGTTAGAGTCCATATAAAATTTAGTGAATAAATTAAATTATCATTATTGAGCAGAATAATGAAGATTTTCTTTTGATTACTGAAGCTTTGCATTGTCATGATGGCTTTGAAAGTGAAACTGGTAATTTTCCATTAAGTAACTGGGTACCTTTGCCAGTTTATCTAAAACAAAAAGCTCAATATCTGCACAGGAAAGCACTAAAGCTTCTATTTAGATTACTATCCAAAATTGAACCTAATTGCTTCAGGGCAATAAATTAATTACTAATAAATTTAACTCTGCCAATGTATAGCCCCAAGTCTGGCTGCAAAAGGAGTGGGGTTGGGCATAGGGTTAGAAACCCTATACCATTAAAAACCCAGAGCTATAGAAATGCCAGCAAAAGCTCCAATGACTTTATCCCTTTGAGAGGAAAGATTTTCAAAGATGGGCTACATTTGAGATCAACTTGAAAAACTGGCCCAGAATAGAGGAGTAGAGTCTATAGATTGAATTGTAGCAAATGTAACTCCATTATGGGAGGAGGGAGGAAAAAAATAAGGGAGCATCCATTGGAAATAGTAATAAAGAATACAATAAGAAAACAGGTTGAAAAGAATAAAAGGATTATGCAGAGTCAGCATGGATTTCTGAAACAACAATTCTGTTCAACTAATCTACTGTCAATGTTTGAGGATGTTAAAAGTACATTGGATAATCAAGGCCTGATCAGAAGTTCGGCATGATTTTGTAGAGGTCATATTGACAAGCCTTTTGGAGTTTTTTGAAAGAGGAAACTAAAGGAATAAGGTAAAGGTAGGACAATGGATGCAAGGTCTTGACGAGGTCCCACATGGCAGACTGATCTAGGTTAGGTCACATGGGGTTTAGGAAGATCATGCAAAGTTGATAGTGAAGTAGGTTATAATCAATTACAAAGAGTTGGTTAGTTTGGGAAATGGGAGGAAGAATGGCTAATAGATTTAAACTTTGATAAGTGTAAGGTGATGCATTTTAGACATTCCAGCTAGGGCAGGGTCATTCACTGTAAGGTGTTGTGGAACAGAGGGACATGGAAGTGCAAGTGCAAAATTTGCTGAAAGTAGCCAGACAAATAGACATGATGGTGAAGAAGATATTTAGTATGCTGGCCTTCGTCAAGCTTAGGAGCAGAGACATTATATTGCAGTTAGATAAGTCACCGGTGAGACCACACTTGGTGTATGGTATACAGTTTTGTTCACTCTGTTATAGGAAAGACATTGTCAAGCTGGAGAAAGTAAATAAGAGATTTATGAGGATGCTGTCTGGACTAGAGGGCCTGAGTTAGGGGATATTTATTCGTTGAAGCACAAGAGAATGAAAGGTGATCTCACAGAAGTTTATAAAATCATGGGGAGGAGGGTATGGATAAGGTGGACAGTCATAGCCTTTTCCCCAGGGTAGTTAAATACTAGAGAGCACCAATACAAGATAAGACGGTAGAGAGGTAGAAGAAATCTGAGAGGTAATTTCTTTACACAGAATAGTGAGTATCTGGAATAAAATTGCCAGAGGAAGTGGTCAAGGTGAGTACAACTGCAACAGTTAACCCAGGCAACCTGTTCATATTCACAGTATGGTCCAGGTCAATTTTGACCCAGCCCAAGAATTCCCTCATAACAAGTGTCTATACAAATTTTGAACTACAGATCTATTTAGAATATATAAATAGCCTATCTGACATTAATAAATGGGTGATTAATCCTTAATTAATGTTTCAGAGATCTAAAATCCATTTCAATAGATACGAGTCAAATTTGACCCGGAACAGCCTCAATGTACAAAAATGTGTAGCACCTGTACAAAAGTATAAAATTTTTAAATATTTTCATTTTTGCACATTTTGGGTCACTTTAGGAAAAGTCATCAAATTTCGGCTAAAAAAGCGCATGTTTTTACTGCTGTCAAATGTCAAAACCGGTCAAATTTAACCCGAACAGTATGTAAGGCTTAAAGAGGTTTTTGGTAGGTCAGGGAAGGTCTTTAAGGTATGCTTTTATTCTGTATTACTGTAAGACTCTGTCATTGATCACAGAGATGGGGTTAATAAAACAAAATTGATCGTTAGACAGAAAAGAAAGAGTAAGAATAAAATTCATGTTTTACTGGTTGGTAGGCTGTCATTAGTGAGGTCAGCGTTTGCACCCCAGCTAAAGTTCAAAGTTCCAAGTAAACTTATTATCAAAGTACATATATACACCATACTACCCTGAGATTCATTTTCTTGTGGTATTCAAGTAAATACAAAGAAACATAATAGGAATAATGCAACACTACACACAGAGACGAACAACAAATGAGCAAAAGATAACAAATAGTTCAAATACAAAAATAAAAACAAAATAATAGTTAAATAAATAATATTGAGGGCATAGTTGTAGAGTCCTTAAAGTGAGTCCATAGGTTGTGGTATCAATTCAGTGTTGAGGTGAATGAGGTTCAGGTTCACTCTGGTTCAGGAGCCTGATGGGTGAGGGGTAATAATTGTGCCTGAACCTGGTGGTGTGGGCCCTAAGGCTCCTGTACCTGCTTCCTAATGGCAGCAGTGAAAATAGAGCAGGGCCTGGATGGTGGTGGTCCTTAATGTGGATGCTGCTTTCCTGCAAGAGTGTTCCTTGTTGATGTGTTCAGTGGTGGGGTGGGGGCTTTACCTGTGATGGACTGGACTTTATCCACTACCTTTACTCGGCTTTTCCATTCAATGGCTTTGGTGTTTCCATACCAGGTCATGATGCAACCAATCAGTATACTTTCTAGTGTACATCTATAGAGGTTTGTCAAAGTTTTAAATGACATGCCAAATCTTTGTAAATTTCTAAGAAAGTAGATGTGTTGCCACACCTTCTTTGTAATTGCACTTACATGCTGAATACAGGACAGATCATTTGAAATGATAATGCTGAGGAATTTATTGTTAGAGACCATCTCCACCTCTGATCTCCTGGTGAAGACTGGCTCACAGATCCCTGGTTTCCCCCTCCTGTAGTGAATAAATAGCTCTTTGGTTTTGATGATGTTGAGTGAGAGGTTGTTGTTATGGCACCCTTCAGCCGGATTTTCATTCTCCCTCCTAGATGCTAATTCATCCCTACATTTGATTTGGTGACAACAGTGATATTGTCAGCAAACTTAAATATGGCATTGGAGTTATACTTAGCCTCACAGTCATAAGTGTAAAGTGAATAGAGCTGGGGGCTAAGCAGACAGCCCTGTGGTGCACCTGTTCTGATTGTGATTGTGGAAGAGATGTTGTTGCTAATCCAAACTCACTGGGGTCTGCAACTATATTCAAGATTTGGCTGAGGGGATCATTATCGAGTTTGTTTATAATATTAAGTGTGAATGGAGAGGATGTAAAGAGACTTCATGGTGATATTCATAAGTTGATAATATAATGTAGAGAAATGTTGAAACTATTCCCTTTAGTTCATGATCCAGAAGCAGAATACTTTTCAAATGATCGTTAACAGCTCACTGTAAGGCCACCAGATGGCAGAGTGCATACAACCACAAGCATCAGGAAAATTAGATCAGTGAAACAAAACTTGTATGAGAAACCAAGAAGACAAGAAAATTATTTACATCTTTATCAGTTTTATTCTTTACCAAATATAATGGTGAGTCATTTTTGATATGACTGCACTGGAAACTACTTGCACTGCACTTTCTCTGTAACGGTAACTCATTTATCTTCATTCTGTTACTGTTTACCTTGTACTACCTCAATGCATTGTTATAATGAAATGATCTGTATGGATGGCAACGCAAAGCAAAATTTTTCACTCTACCTCAATGCATGTGACAATAATAAATCAAGTTACCAATTTGGGAAAATTCTTTCAAGGAGACTTGCCAGTCCCTCCAAGAGGTTTTGCTACATCAACTCCCAATGATTTTGTTGCTGAAATCCAGGTACAGTCTAATGTCTCCTCATGGTCCATATTGTACAGCTTCTCCTCATATACCGTCATAGAATCATAGAAAACTACAGCGCTGGACTGGCTCATCTAGTCTACCTGGTCTTCTGCTTAGTCACAGCCACCTGCACCCAGACATAGCACTCCATACTCCTCTCATCCACGTACCTATCCAAACTTCTTTTAAATGTTACAATTGAACCCACATCTAACAGTTCCACTGAGAGCTCATTCCACCCTCTGAGTGAAGGAGTTCTTCCTCAGATTTCCTTTAAATATTTCACCTTTTACCCTAAATCTATGACTTCCAGTATTATCTCACCCAATCCAAATCATTAATAAATTATAATAAACAACAACAGACCCAGCAACAATCCCTGCGGCACCCCACTCTCACCCTCCTCTGGTCAGAGAGACAACTGTCTACTACCATTCTCTGGCTTCTCCTGCTAAACCAATATCGAATACAAATTGGCTACTTCATCCTGAATGCCAAGCAATCTAAACTTCAGGACCACCCTCCCATGCAGGACTTTGTCAAGGTCTTGCTCAAGTCCACTGCCTTTCCTTTATCAACTCCCTTGGTAATCTTCAAAAAAAATTGGTATTTTGGTTAGACATGACCTACCACACACAAAGCAGTCCATTCCAAAAACATCACCCAAGATTTCTACAGAAAGAAAAAAATCTCAGATCTTTAAAATTAAGCTTGTTGTCTGTGTGTAGGAATCCAAAATATGCAAACAACAGAATGTATATTTTGGTATTTATTCAGTTCCATTAAGCTAAATGTTTAATGGAAATCAGGCACTACACTGAATTTTACAATGTAGTGTAAAGCAGGACTGAAGTAACTTTAGTCCTTGTGGTTATTTGTTGTTCATTCCTGATTGTCCAAGTGCTAGTGAATTATCTTCCAAAGACATTCAAAACAAGACCCCTTTAGCTAAATATGCTTTCTGTTCCCTGTCACTACAGGTATCAGTGATGAGTCCCCATAATTCAACAAGGAACAAGTCACTCACCATGCAAGACTGCTACCATACATGAAAATCCCACTACGCAAAAGTGAATGGTGTACAATCTTCCCACTGTTCATTTCAATGTCCATTTTGTGTATATCACCATTGTGTGTACAAGACAACCATGAACATGAATGACCTCATTTTGCAAATGGTTACTGTGTGGGGTGTCTTCTGTCCAACACTCCATTTTATGTAGAAGTAGAACTACACACCTCAACCAATCAATACCTGCTACTTGTCTTTCTGACCTGGGGGTGTGAGTGGCCTTGGAATGCTTATATAATATGTCTCCCTGTTGTAACTTATCACTTGCTTTTTACACGTAAAACATTTATTATTATGTTGCTCTTTATAAAGGCAATCAACATAGATAGTGCTACCTATAAATATCCTTTACTGAAGATATTTAGTTGAGAACTTGTGCTTTGGTGAAAGGTTCTTGTCACATCAAAAACCTACCATTTTCTGGCAGTCTCAGTCCTGAGATGTTAAGTGAGCTTCTCTCTCCATGGATGTTACATGACTTGCTGAGTGCTTTCAGCATTTCTTGCTTTTATTTCAGATTTCCAGTATTTGCCCTTTTTTTGATTTTCACTCTGAGTTAGATAGGTGCTGACATGATTTCTTTCTAAATGTTATATCATGATACACAGGTTTAAAAGTGTACACTTTCATACATATGCGATGGTCATTTTATTAGATACCTTCTGTACATAATGAAGTGGCCACTGAGTACGTTCACGATCTTAAGCAGCTGTAGCGCATCCACTTCAAGGGTCTATGTTTTGAGAGTTCAGAAAAGCTCTTCTGCACACCACTGTTAACTACTATCGCCTCCCTGTCACCTTGAACCAGTTTGGCCATTCTTCTCTAATCTCTTTATTAACAAGGCATTTTCACTCACAGAACAGCCACTCACTAGACTTTCTAAGTTTTTCGCACCACTCTCTGCAAATCCCAGATCAGCATGTTTTTGAGATTCTCAAACTTCTCTGTCTGACACTAGCAATCATTCCACAAAGTAACTTAGATCACTTTGCTTCCTCATTCTGATGTTTGGTCCGAACAACAAACAAACTTCTAGATTATGCTTTTATGCATTGAATTACTGCCATATGATTGGCTGATTAGATATTTGCATTAATGAATAGGTGTACCTAATAAAGTAGCTACTGAGTGTACATTACAATGATAGTGAGCAGTTAGCCTTATTTTACAGATACGAAGAAATCTGCAGATGCTGTTAATTCAAGCAACACACACAAAATGCTGCTGGAACGCAGAAGGCCAGGCAGCATCTATAGAAGCACTGTCGAAGTTTCAGGCCGAGACCCTTCGTCAGGACTAACTGAAAGAAAAGATAGTAAGAGGTTTGAAAGTAGGAGGGGGAGGGGGAAATCTGAAATGATAGGAGAAGACCGGAGGGGGTGGGCTGGTGCTGAAAGCCGGAAAGGTGATTGTCAAAAGGGGTACAGAGCTGGAGAAGGGGAAAGATCATGGGACGGGAGGATTAGGGAGAAAGAAAGAAGGAGGGGAGCACCAGAGGGAGATGGAGAACAGGCAAAGAGTAATGGGCAGAGAGAGAGAAAAAAGGGGAGGGGGAAAAATGAATAAATCAGGGATGGGGTAAGAAGGGGAGGAGGGGCATTAACAGAAGTTAGAGAAGTCAATGTTCAAGCCATCTGGTTGGAGGCTACCCAGACGGTATATAAGGTGTGTTCCTCCAACCTGAGTGTGGCTTCATCTTGACAGTAGAGGAGGCCATGGATAGACAATGGGAATGGGACATGAAATTAAAATGTGTGGCCACTGGGTGATCCTGCTTTCTCTGGCGGACAGAGCGTAGGTGTTCAGTGAAACTGTTCTCCTCGTCCTCACCTACCAGCCCACAAGCCTCCAGGTCCAACGTATAATTCTTCATTACTTCCGCCACCTCCAACGGGATCCCACTGCCAAGCACATCTTTCCCTGTCCCCCTCTTTCTGCAGGGATTGCTCCCTACGCGACTCCCCTGTCCATTCGTATCTCCCCATCCCTTCCCACCGATCTCCCTCCTAGCACTTACCCTTGTAAGCAGAACAAGTGCTACACCTGCCCTTACACTTCCTCCCTCACCACCATTCAGGGCCCCAGACAGTCCTTCCAGTGAGGTGACACTTCACCTGTGAGTTGGCTGGTGTGGTATACTGCGTCCGGTGCTCCCAGTGCGGCCTTTTATATATTGGTGAGACCCGACACAGACTGGGAGACCATTTTGCTGAAAACTGACGCTCTGTCTGCCAGAGAAAGCAGGATCTCCCAGTGGCCATACATTTTAATTCCATGTTCCATTCCCATTCTGATATGTCTATCCATAGCCTCCTCTACTGTCAAGATGAAGCCACACTCAGGTTGGAGGAACAACACCTTATATACCATCTGGGTAGCCTTCAAACCTGATGGCATGAACACTGACTTCTCTAACTTCTGTTAATACCCTTCCTCCCCTTCTTACCCCATCCCTGATTTATTTCCCCCCTCCCCTTTTTTTCTCTCTCTCTGCCCATCACTCTGCCTGTTCTCCATCTCCCTCTGGTGCTTCCCTCCTCCTTTCTTTCTCCCTAGGCTTCCTGTCCCATGATCCTTTCCCTTCTCCCTTTTGCCAGTCATCTTTCCAGCTCTTAGCTTCACCCCTCCTCCTCCAGTTTTCTCCCATCATTTCCGATTTCCCCCTCCCCTTCCTACTTTCAAATCTCTTACTACCTTTTCTTTCAGTTAGTCCTGACAAAGGGTCTCGGCCCGAAACGTCGACAGTGCTTCTTCCTATAGATGTCACCTGGCCTGCTGCGTTCCACCAGCATTTTGTGCATGTTGCTTGTTTTACAGATGTTTTGGGATGGAACACACTGGTGGGAGTGGATTTATGTGCTGTGGTTTTGAAGCTGACTGAATGACCATCATTTAAAATGAACTGAGCAAAAGAGCAGAAATTTGGTGCAATCATAACCTAAAGAAATAGACTCAAAGAAATGAATAGTTTACTCATGTTTCTACAAATGCAATAGGATGTCTATCATCCAAGTAAATAGATAACTGTGAGGTAAGTCATTCATGCCATGAAAGAATTCAGATTGCATTTGTCTCACAATGTTCTTTTGCCATCATGGATTTTGTGTCCAAAGCACTAAGAAGACAAAGATTATCAGACAATGGGAGCTGAATGTGGGAGTAAACACATCTCCATTTGGGGTACTTATGGCTTCCACTGCTTTTCCAGCCTAGGGTCTGGTTTCTAAGGTATCTGTCTCCTATTTGCCTGTAATTCTATTTAGGCCAGTTAAACTATTTCAATGTAAGGCACAAGGCCAGCTTCCTTGATATATTGTTCTTTTGAATTTGCATTTTAAATGATACAACAGGTCTGTAATGCACTACTCTTTGTACAACATAAAATGCAGGGAGTTCAAGGATTACACCTACCTGACCACATACTACAGGAGAACAATGCTTAAACTTAAACTGATTCCTTAATTTTCTATTCTTTGTTTATATGTGTGGGTGACACCATCCTGAACACATTTTAACACAAAGGCCAAGCAAAGACAATTGGTAGATTGTGGAATCCATGATAATAACAGCCTGCTGTTGCTTATCTCCAGACCCTTTTACCTAAGTGATAACAACTCCATTTCCGCTGGTAACTGTGTCACTGTCACTCGTCTGACTTCTTGAAACACCAAAGCATAAAACGAGCAGAAGGACATGCTTTAGAACATTCAGTCAGTTCACTCCTGAGTCAGAAAGTCCTGGGCTCGCATTCCATCATTAGCCAACACCATTGCAAATGATGGACTAGAAGCTAGACTTATCAAACCAAAGCTACTTTAATGTGATATTCAAAGCAACACATAAATTCCACACTCACTGGACAACATTTATCTCCCAACATCCTTCACTAAAATTCCAATTCCGGGACACCATTGCGTAGACTGTGACAGTGGTTTCCCTGCCTTATTCAATTGATTACACTTCAAAACCACTTGCTACATAAGTAGACTTCACTCCTTTGTAAAAAGCACTATAGAAATTCAACTTTCTTTCTTTGCAGAGGGAATTGCTTTCTTGGGGCCTTCTGTTAGTTGTGATCATCTTGAGCAGTAACACCTTTTGAGATATTATAAATAAAGGTGGCAACCTACTTTTGGGAATTCTGCACATACTTAAATGTACCAACAGACCTACTAATTTAAGCAGAGATATCAATATTTAAGAAAATATGGTGTAAGTATATGGTATATCTGCAGATTTGCTTGTGTTTGTGGTATATGATTGATGCAGGTTTAGAATTACTGTTACTTTTGACAGGGGAATCCTTGAAAACTGAAAACACTGCTCAAATGCTGGGAATTTAGTTTCCCCAGGAACTCCTTAAAATACATCATGTCTCTGAATAGATGCTTCCTCTCACAATTACTCGGATGTGGCTGATGAGGGAAGTAAAGGGCAGTATAAAAATAAAAGAGAAGTATAACATAGCAAAGATGAGCGGGAAACTGGAGGACTGGGAAGCTTTTAAAGAGCAACAGAAGATAACATAAAAGGCAATACGCCAAGAAAAAATGAGGTACGAAAGTAAACTAGCCAAGAATATAAAGGAAGATAGTAAAAGCTTCTTTAGGTATGTGAATAGCAAAAAAATAGTTAAGACCAAAATTGGGCCATTAAAGACAGAACTGGTGAATTTATTATGGGGAACAAGGAAATGGCAGATGAGTTGAACAGGTACTTTGGATCTGTCTTCACTAGGGAAGACACAAACAATCTCCCAGATGTAATAGTGGCCAGATGAACTGAGGGAAATTTATATTAGGCAAGAAATGGTGTTGGAGAGACTGTTGAGTCTGAAGGCTGCTAAGTCCCCGGGACCTGATGGTCTGCATCCCAGGGTACTTAAAAAGGTGGCTCTAGAAATCGTGGACACATTGGTAATCATTTTCCAATGTTCTTTCGATTCAGGAACAGTTCCTGCTGATTGGAGGGTGGCTAATGTCCCACTTTTCAAGAAAGGAGGGAGAGAGAAAACAGGGAATTATAGACCGGTTAACCTGATGTCAGTGGTGGGAAAGATGCTGGAGTCAATTATAAAGGAGGAAATTACGACACATTTGGATAGCAGTAGAAGAATCAGTCCGAGTCAGCATGGATTTATCAAGGGAAAATCATGCTTGACTACTTCTGGAGTTTTTTGAGGATGTAACTATGAAAATGGACAAGGGAGAGCCAGTGGATGTAGTGTACCTGGACTTCCAGAAAGCTTTTGATAACGTCCTACATAGGAGACTAGTGGGAAAAATTAGGACACATGGTATTGAGGGCAGAGTACTGACATGGATTGAAAATTGGCTGGCTGACAGGAAACAAAGAGTAGCGATTAACGGGTCCCTTTCGGAATGGCAGGCTGAGACCAGTGGGGTACTGCAAGGTTCAATGCTGGGACCACAGCTGTTTACAATATACATTAATTATTTAGATTAAGGGATTAAAAGTAACATTAGCAAATTTGCTGATGATACAAAGCTGGGCGGCAGTGTGAAATGTCAGGAGGATGTTATGAGAATGCAGGGTGACTTGGACAGGTTGGGTGAGTGGGAAAATGTATGGCAGATGCAGTTTAATGTGGATAAATGTGAGGTTATCCACTTTGGTGGCAGGAACAGGAAGGCAGATTACTATCTAAATTGAGTCAAGTTAGGAAAAGGGGAAGTACGACTAGATCTAGGTGTTCTTGTACATAAGTCAATGAAAGCAAGCATGCAGGTACAGCAGGCAGTGAAGAAAGCTAATGGCATGCTGGCCTTTATAACAAGAGTAATTGAGTATAGGACTAAAGAGGTCCTTCTGCAGCTATACAGGGCCCTGGTGAGACCCCACCTGGAGTTTTGTGTGCAGTTTTGGTCTCCAAATTTGAGGAAGAACATTCTTGCTATTGAGGGAGTGCAGCGTAGGTTCACAAGGTTAATTCTCGAAATGGCGGGACTGTCATATATTGAAAGGTTGGAGCGACTGGGCTTGTATACACTGGAATTTAGAAGGATGAGAGGGGATCTGATTGAAACATATAAGATTATTAAGGGATTGGACACGCTGGAGGCAGGAAGCATGTTCCCACTGATGGGTGAGTCCAGAACTACAGGCCACAGTTTAAGAATAAAGGGTAGGCCATTTAGAACAGAGATGCAGAAAAACTTTTTCACCCAGAGAGTGGTGGATATGTGGAATGCTCTGCCCCAGAAGGCAGTGGAGGCCAAGTCTCTGGATGCATTCAAGAGAGAGTTAGAGCTCTTATAGATAGTGGAGTCAAGGGATATGGGGAGAGGGCAGGAATGGGGTACTGATTGTGTATGATCAGCCATGATCACAGTGAATGGTGGTGCTGGCTAGAAGGGCCGAATGGCCTACTCCTGCGCCTACTGTCTATTGTCTATTGTGACATATCACTCAGGGATAAAGCAAATGAATAGCTCCAAGTTGAATATAAAGAAGAAATAGTTTGTTTTGGGCAATTAATCTTACAGGATTATTTATTTTTCCAGGCTGTAAGCAATGCCTGCATTAAATAATCATCTTCTACATTCCCTGAGAAGGTAGTGGAGAGCTGGATTCATGAAGCATTTTAGTCCTTGAAGTGTTCTCACAATGCATTTGGAGTGCCAAAATTCAGCCTTATGAATTTTCAAGTTGATAGTGTGTGATGTAATTGGGAACCTACAGGCGGCAGTGTTTCACAGTTTTGTTTCTTTGTTCTGGTGGCAGAAGGTTGGAGGTACTTTCAGAACAAATGGCACACAACAGAAAAAGGGTGGATGATGTGGTGTGCTGTTTTGATCTGGACAACATCAAGCTTCAGATGTTGTTGGTGCTGCATTCAAAGGCAAGTGAAAAGAATTGAGTCTTTTAAATAGTTGAGGCTGAGGCTGGTTCAATTGATCCCTAATCATCATTAATCAATGGTGATCCCTAAGATGCAGGGGCAAATCCATTGCAATACAATTGAACAATTAAGGTGGGTGTTTTAAACTTGACTTGTGGATAATTATTCCTGATATTTTTGTGGCATGAATACCAATGGCCCCTTATTAGTATTTATCTAGGTCTTACTGCACTTGGACATGGGACTGTTTGTTGAGTTGTGAATAGAATTGAGCTTCATGTAATCATTAGAGAATGCCCCCACTTCTGACCTGAATGAAGGGGTGTAGAAAATCAATGATTGGGCCTAGTACAATAATCTGAGGAACTCTTACAGTGATGTCCTGGGACTGGGATGACTGATACTCAAAAATCACAATCGTTTTGCATAGCATACATGTGGTGAACTACATATACCTGTCTGGACACGCCCCCTGCTGACTGCTCCTGTGGCTCCTCCCACAGACCCCTGTATAAAGGCGATCAAGGCCTGAGTCCGGCCTCTCAGTCTCCAGGATGTAGTATGGTGGTCACTTGTTCCTTCTTCCAGTCAATAAAAGCCTATATCTCGCCTTCACGTCTCAGAATGAGTTATTGATGGTGCATCAGTACAACTTCAAAAGCTTGTGTTTTTCCTTTGATTTCAGTTTTCCTTGGGTTCCTTAACCTCACACTCAGTCAAATGCCATCAGGAAACCAAGGCAGTCACATTCTTTACACTGCATTGCCTTTAACTTTGCCTCTTTGTTACACATGTAAAAAAAACTTTCATCTTCTACTCAATTTTTGTTTTACCATTATGGATTGACTTACCATTAAAACAAGTTTCAATCACAGAGCTAAAGATTCTCAGCTGTAAATTATTCTTAATGTACCACACACTTCAAGCAGACAAAATAATTAAAATTGCTTAACATTCTGCTCTACATGATGTAGAAACACTGCAATATCTAACATTGCAAAAGGATGACTCATTAATGTATACCATTAAAAATCTTACACCTTTCTGTCTACAATATTTAGTTTCCTGTGTAAATTTTACATAATCTCTCCCACATTATAAATTATTTGCGCTTTTAAAAAAGGTAAGCAAACCTCATCCCAAATAGCTTCCGTCAGAGTAGTTAATGTCTGTTGACATTAATCCCAGATGTCTTTCCCCCTTGCTCCTGGGATGTTTGTTACAGACTCAGTAAAACCAGATCCCAAGTATTGAAAGAGGTTTCTCTGCTTCTAATAAATTTCCCTGCATCATCATGTGCAATTCCATAAGAAATATTCTTGCATATTTACAAAGGATATTAAATTGTTGCATAAAAACCCAGCCTCTCAGATGATACCATTTGAGAACCATTGCTGTAAAATGAGGGCTTTGAGACAATTTGGAACTCTTCCCCATACCAGTTAAATAAATTACTATTTCCATCTCAGTAATGTCACTGAAGGAGTTCCTCATGTTTCACCTTCATAAACAACTTAACACTACATCACTAAGTTGAACAAAACCATTGTAATAATGAAGGCTAACAGTAGTATAACCAAGCAGCTTGTCATTATACTTTGACTCTTAGACTTTTTCCAAAATTTGTGTCTCTCCACCTTCAGCTGAATCTCTTATCAATTTTTTTAATGTAATATTTTGTAGTTTCTTGTTTGTAGTTTCTATTTTAACACATAATTGCTTTACTGTCAATTCTTTGAGATTTGGTACAGTGACTGCATGCTAAATTGTCTTCATCTTCAGCATGTGACTGTAGCTTTCTGTTGGCAAGTTATCAGGCAATGCTGCCAATTTCACTAATCCTGTGCAAAAAAGATTCTTGGCCACCAGCACAAGGAAGTCCATGTGCATGAGGCTCATATGGTCTGCTGTTGCTTTCTCCATATTCTTCCAATTTGCCTCCTCAGATCTCTGTGACAGTACCATTGAAATACTCAACACTGTTCTGGTTTACAAATGGTTTAGAATGCAATAAACTATCAGATCCATGAAAACATCCACACCCCCAAAACATCAAAATCATTCATTGCCAACTGCATTTGTGCTGTACCAGGTTCCCCAACCCCCATTACTGACTCATCACTGACTGGGGAACTTCATGGTGTCAATAAAACATGCTTTTTATTGCTTAGAAGTCCTTCCACAAAATTCATATTTTACAAGCAAAACGGATAGCAAACAATATTAGCATCAATGGTTTATTTTAATTGAATAAAAGCCATTAGGTGTATTTTTTTAAATATCTGCTTGAAAAAGACAGGAATAATTTTGAAACTGAGGAGTCCATGAACATACACATGAAAGTGGCACAAAGAAAGAAAAATGCTACATTAAGCCTTTCCTTTATCACAGAGCACCTAATGCATCACAACTTGGTCTCAGTTTCCATTCTTCAAATTCACAGAACTACTTGCTGTATTCCGTGAAGACAAGAAAATGCAGATGTTGGAATATGGATCAACAAACAATCTGCTGGAAGAAAAAAATCAAACTGATGGAGGAAATTGGTAGATCAAACAACAATAATGGACAAAGTTTCTTGCTAAAACTCTCCACCATGACCCCATCACTTCAAGTTCCACCATAAGACTGATTGTTGTACCACTTGCCCCACTTCTGAAATTCATTGTTGATTGTCCCCAGGACACTTTTGCCTACTTTGAACCCATGGGGAAGGTTCAGCATCCCAATTTAAAACTGAATTGTGCTTTTCTTTCCCCTCAAACATTTGTACTGCAGTTGGAAAATGCATAATAATTACAAGTTGCCATTTTCTACACAATCATGCTCCAATATTCTTTCAAACCTACATTTACCATAGCAGAGAATTAACATTGTGTGATGTATTCTGCATGAAGTTACACATTATTTTGCATCTGCATTTACTAAGGAAACTAGCATGGAGTCAATGGAAATGAGGCAAACAAGTAGTGAGGTCATGGAACCTATACAGATTGAAGAGGAGGTGGTGCTTGCTATCTTGAGGCAAATCAGAGTAGATAAATCCCCAGGACCTGACAGGGTATTCCCTCAGACCTTGAAGGAGACTAGTGTTGAAATTGCAGGGGCCCTGGCAGATGGATTTAAAATGTCTGTATCTACGGGTGAGGTGCTGGAGGATTGGAGGATGACTCATGTTCTTCCAATGTTTAAAAAAGGCTCTAAAAATAATCTGGGAAATTATAGGCTGGTAAATTTAATGTCGGTAGTAGGTAAAGGATCTACGAGTATTCGGATAGACAGTGACTTATTAGGGAGAGTCAACACGGCTTTGTGCGTGGTAGGTTATGTTTAATTAGAGTTTTTCGAGGAGGTTACCAGGAAAGTGGATGAAGGTAAGGCAGTGAATGTTGTCTATATGGACTTCAGTAAGGCCTTTGACAAGGTCCCATTTCGGAGGTTAGTTAGGAAGATTCAATCGCTAGGTATACATGGTAAGATAGTAAATTGGATTAGACATTGGCTCAATGGGAGAAGCCAGAGAGTGTTAGTGGAAAATTGCTTCTTTGAGTGGAGGCCTGTGACTAATGGTGTGCAACAGGGATCAGTGCTGGGTCCATTGTTATTTGTCATCTATATCAGTGATCTGGATTATAATGTGGTAAATTGGATCAACAAATTTGCTGATGATACAAAGATTGGAGGTGTAGTGGACAGTGAGGAAGGTTTTCAAAGCTTGCAGAGGGATTTGGACCAGCTGGAAAAATGGGCTGAAAAATGGCAGATGGAGTTTAATACAAACAAGTGTGAGGTATTACGCTTTGGAAGGACAACCAAGGTAGAACATACAAGATAAATGGTAGGGCACTGATGAATGCAGTAGAACAGAGGGATCTGGGAATACAGATACAAAATTCCTTAAAAGTGGTGTCACAGGTAGATAGGGTCGCAAAGAGAGCTTTCGGTACATTGGTCTTTATAAATCAAAGTGTTGAGTATAAGAGTTGGAATGTTAAGGTGCGGTTGTACAAGGCATTGGTGAGGTCGAATTTGGAATATTGTGTGCAGTTTTGATCACTAAATTACAGGAAGGATACTAATAAGGTTGAAAGAGTGTAGAGAAGGTTTACAAGGATGTTGCCGGGACTTGAGAAACTGAGTTACAGAGGAAGGTTGAATAGGTTAGGACTTTATTCCCTGGAATGTAGAATGAGGGGAGATTTGATAGAGGTGTATAAAATTATGATGTGTTTAGATAAAGTGAATGCAAGCAGGCTTTTTCCACTGAGGCCAGGGGAGAAAAAAACCAGAGGACATGGGTTAAGGGTGAAGGAGGAAAAGTTCAAAGGGAACATTGGGGGGGGGCTTCTTCACACAGAGAGTGGTGGGAGTGTGGAATGAGCTGCCAGATGAAGTGGTAAATGCAGGCTCACTTGTTAACATTTAAGAAAAACTTGGACAGGTACATGGATGAGAGGTGTATGGAGGGATATCGTCCAGGTACAGGTCAGTGGGACTAGGCAGAGAAATGGTTCAGCACATAAAAGAAGGGCCAAAAAGCCTGTTTCTGTGCTGTAATGTTCTATGGCTCTATTGACATTACTTTGTAACTCATTAGCTGTCAATACAATGTTTCCTCATCACTAGCAAAATCCAATGCTGCCTGAGAGCTGATAAAAATGAAGAGTGCGCAAGTTTTGTACAATGACTAAACAGTGAGTAACATTTGATTCTTGAAAGGATGACTGAATTCTCCTAGAACCAGATGAAATTTCAAATTTGGTACTATTTTTCCAAGAAATGTCATGATTCAGAAGATCATTTCCTGAAGCTGAACACATAAGAATTTCACTTCTGCACCAAGTGTAAATGCTGGGTTATCAGCTTCACTGAGAAACAGAGGACTGGCCTCTACCTTCTGAAGGTCTCTGCTCAAAATGATTATTTGACACACATCTTCACAGATGCTCGTTTATTTCCAAAATTTTTTGTTAAAAGCTATGAAAACTTAATTTGTTTTGCAATGGCTGATGTACAGCAGAATAATGAAGAAAAAATAGCTTGCATTTCTTTACAAAAGTGGAAGTTAAATTTTCACCTTATGTCTATTAGGGGATCTCTTTCACAATTTATGTTGGAAATAGTTTCCTTCCTGAAGTAAAACAATGTAAAGGGGATCGCAAAGATGTAGTCAACTGAGAACAAATGTGAGATGCCTCAGGAGGATTCTGAATTATAATAGACAGAAGTGTTTCTACTGACAGGAGAAAGGGCAACGGTGGGTTACTGGTGCCTTAAAACCAGTCACTTTGGATTGATGGGGCTCGTCAGCTGTGGATGGCAACTCACTTAGGAGAAGGTCTCAAACCTCCACTACCTTGCAGCTATATCTACTCAAGGGGAAGATTTTGGCAGTAAATCCAGAGAAAAATTCCAAAACTGGAGTCCCTAAGGCAGTCCTACATTGATTTCAATGCTGACTAGCCATTCCTGCAACACCGCTGGTGCCAAACTCTATCGGCCTCTGCTGTTTTTTTGGATTCATCAGCTACATGGACAGGGTAAGCCTGCTACATGAGCAACAGCTTTACCTCCATATCATTATGCCCTGGCTAGGGTACTAACTGATGGTAATCGACCCAGACAAATGGAGACCTCATGAGGTTGGGGGGGGGGGGGAGGTCTTGTGAAACAAGAGTACCACAAAAAGTGCTACTCCTTTAGCACCCAACAGAAAATTGCAACACCTATGGTTTGCACGTGCATACATCTATTACTCATTTAGCAATTGTTTCCTGGCTGAGAGGTGCTACAACAACAATCTTTTACTCAGTGTCAGTAAGACCAATGAGCTGATTATTGACTTTAGGAAGAGGAAACTGGAGGTCCATGAGCCAGTTCTCATCGGGGGCTCAGAGGTGGAGAGAGTCAGCAACTTTAAGTTCCTCAGTGTTATAATTTCAAAGGATCTGACCCGGGTCCACCATGCAAGTGCCATTATGAATAAAGCGCAGCAGTACCTCCACTTTTTGAAAAAGTTTGCGGGGAAGATAAGGCATTTCATCTAAACTTTGATGTATTACTATAGATGTGTGGTGGAATGTATATTATCTGGTTGTATCACTGCCTGGTATGGAAATAACAGTGCTCTTGAACAGAAAAGCTTACGAAAGTAATGGATATGGCCCAGTCCATCACAGGTAAATCCCTCCTCACCACTGGACACACCTGCATGAAGTACTGTTGCAAGAAAGCAGCATTCACACTAAGGACCTCCACCATCCAACCCATGCTCTCTTCTCGTTGCTGCATTCAGGAAGAAGGCTCAGGAGCCTCAGGACCAACAACTCCAGATTTAGGAACTGATATTACCCCTCAACCATCAGGCTCTTGAACCAGAGAAGATAACTTTACTTGTCCCATCCATGAACTGTTTCCACAACCCATGGACTCACTTTCAATAACTCTTCCTCTCATGTCCTCAGTATTTATTATTACTATTATTTCTTGTTTTAATTTTTGTATTTGCACAGCTTGTTGTCTTTTGCACGTTGATTGTTCTGTTGGGGGCAGTCTTTCATTGTATCTATTGTTTCTTGTATTAATTGTGAATGCCTACAAGAAAGTGAATCTCCAGTTTGTACATGGTGACATTTGTACTTTGATAACAACTTACTTTGAACTTCGGTAGTCTGACATTCCTCTGTCAGGAACTATCCAAAGCAGCGAGCAAAGCTACTCATCCAGAGGAACAGAAGGTGACTGCAGTTACATTTGCAAACTGGAGTAGTGTCACATAATCAGCTAGACTGTGAACAGGCCTCCAAGACCACATCCATCCATGGATGGCAATTCGAAAGAGAAAAAAACTGCAAATGCTGGAAAACTGGAATAAAAACAGGAGAAATACTCAAAGTCAAGTAGTATCTGTGGCAAGAATGTGGTAACAGTTCAGATTGATAAAATTAATAGAAAAATTGAATATACTTTAAGATGTGAAAAGGGGAAGAATATTGCAGGTGTCTGTAATAAGGTGAAGACCAAATGACAGCTGCTGGTGATGCTGCCTGACTCTGACATTCTAAGCTCTGTCACAGGAAAAGTTACTGGGTGGACAAAGGAAAGCATTTAAAGGTGTGCTTGAGAGCTTTGAATACATCACCCTACCAACTTCCGTGATCCTCTGACCCATGACCACACATAAAGGACAAGGAGCATTTGGGAAGGTAGAAAGAACACGTTGTGCTTTTTTGAGCACACAAAAACCCAGCATAATTGACAGAAGGAATACCCTCCTCAATTCATTAATGGTAGAAAGTTGTATGGGAGGATATGTAAATGAGAAAGGAAAACCCCTCTGGAATTGACAGAAAATACTGCAGCTTCAGGAAATCAGAAATAAAAATTATGGAAATGCCTGGGAAGGATAAAATCAGGCAGCATTGGTAGACAGGGAAAAATGGGAGTCAAAATTAATGGTTGATGGCTTTTTATCTGAACTGGCCAGATTCTGACAAACTGGAAAGAATAGTTAACTAGGATTACTGAATTCTATTAAAGTTTCAGGGACTGTAAATATGCACAAATCAACTAACCACCCCTGTCAATCATCAGTTTGCAGGAAATGCTAGACTACAGTGTCAGCTTCTGCTGAAAACCGGCTGGCCACGCTCCAATAAGCAAGCCTCTACCCTATTACACTCATTTCCTGTGTTCGTTCCATCCCTCCATCACCCAAAAACATTTTAGCCAGCCTTTCCAAGTTTTCAAGTTATTAACTCAAAATAATTAACTGCTTCTCTCTCCACAGATGTTGCCTGACTTGTGAAGTAGTTTTTAGCATTTCCTGTTATCAGCAACTCCCAAAATTGATTTAGCTAAGGTCCTATATTTGTCCTGGTAAGAAACCACTTATGACAAATACACCACCATTTTTCACCACTGCACTTAAGCAGGCCCGTTTTGTTCAAATCAGCCTGTTGTTTTTTTTTTACTAAGGCGTCATACAACCCGAATGATTAAAACATATATATTTTGCCGGTATTTACTCATTAAAGTAGAAATAGGTTAATGGGTAAATTCATTATTTCAAATACATCTTTTTTCCACTGGGAAATCGCGTAAAAGAATCGGGGAAAACTGAAAAACTAGTCCGCATTGATAAACTGTAAATTATTACAGCTATTTTCTTTAAATATTGCCCGGTTTTATTAGTTTTTGACTCCAACATCAAAGCAACGTGACTTACTTTGGGCACTGGCTTAACATAAAATACTTAGACGATCCTTTTTGAATCACCTTAACATTTCGAAAAACCCGGACGGCAATCCAATAAGGGAGACAGTCTCCCATACAAAGTTGGTAACGGAGATTCATTTGGGTGATGCACACCTTAAGCCTTGGGAAATACCTGCAACTGGAAGAAAGAGATCAACGGGGAAATGCATTCTTTAAGAAAGCAACTGAAAATGTGTTGCTTCCTGAAAAACACTTCCTCCTTTCTTGATAATAATAATAATTTTAAAAAGAGAAGTAATAGAGACAGAGGGAGCCGGCTAGCGCCCTGGGCTCGGGCTTTGTTCGCAGCTGCAACTCGCGCGCTTCTGTGCGCGCTCCCGGGACTAGAGCCGCTAACGGGAGTGGGCGGACGATCACGGAGCTCCGGGCGGGCGGAGAGAAGCGGCGTGCGATGGCTGAGAGGAAGGGGGCGAGAGACCGCCTGGTTTAAACCATCCTAAGCGGGCTTACCCCTCTCCCCGGTCCGAGTGACAGTAAGGACAGCGGCTGATATGGCAGGGGCAGCGGCGGCGGCTGCGGCCGCCCAATAGGCGGGGCGGGGCGGCGGCTGTCGGTGGATTACCCGGTCGGAACTCGCGGCCGCGGCTCCTCACCTTTCCTCTTCCCACACCCCTCCCCTCACCCACCCCCACCCCTCCCTCCCTCCCCGGTGTTTATGCTGAAGCCTGTGGTGATGGGAGGGAAGCAGAGCACGGCAGCCCGCTCCAGGACGGCTTTCCCCGGCGTGTCGACGGACGACAGCGCTGTGCACGCTGCTCACTACGGCCACTACCGGAGCGGCGTCAACACCATGGGGCTGAGGACTCGCTCGGTGAGCAGCGTGGCCGGCATGGAACCGGCACATCCTTTCGGGCTGTACGGCAGCGGAGCGCGGCCAGGAGGCGGCGGAAGCGGTGGTAGTCGAGCGGGCGACGGAGGCGAACAAGGCGGCGGTACCGCAGGTGGAGGCGGCGGCGGCGGAGGCGTCGGCGGCAGCGGCGGCCCGGCCGCTGGGCCCGACCCGGCTGGCAACGGTTACCAGGAGACGGGAGGAGGGCCGGGCGCCCGCGAGCTGCAGCTCTATCTGGGGTCGCGTGCGGCGGCGCTGTCCGACTCGCTGCCGCTGCACTTGGCGCCGCGCTGGTTCAGCGCGCACAGCGGTGAGTAAAGCTCCGTTAACCTGCGGACCCCCAGCCCACTCTCATGTCCGTCACAAGTCCCAATCTTGTTTCAGCATGATTGGCGTCAGTCAAATTTTAGAAATTGTCCTAGTCTGTTTTCTACTAAGTGGGAAAAGCAACTGGATAGTTAGTTTATAACACAACACGGTCTGACTTTTGCTTTAATTTATGCAACTATCGTGGCAATATTCATTACAGTATACATTTTTCGCCAGTTCACTCAGCGCTTCTTAATGATTTCTGTCCTTATTAGGAATAATGTTAGTGCAGCTAATTATTTCATCTTTTGGATAAATACTGTACATTTTGTAAGAATGAACATTATTTTCAATCAAGCTGTTATTTTGGGGTTAGCTCTGGCAAATAGGCACTATTGATTCTAGCTTACATAGAGTCATGGAAATTTCAAGATAGAAATACCTGTCTATGGCTACTTTAGTATGGGCTCATTGTGATGTACAGTTAATAACTGTTCTGCTCTGCTTAGTACTATTATAATTCCACCAATCACTATTATTCTTGATTACATTAATACTTCTGTGGGACTAGAAATAATAATAGACAAGGTTTCCTAATCTAGATTAGCCATTTCTTGTAAATTTTTACCACTGACAAAATTTAGATGCTCCTTCATTTTTCCATAACCCACCCCCAGTGTAAAATTTAATTTTAATTGCTCATTATGTGAGTGCTTTAAATTAGAATAGTTTTTACAGATAGACGATAAAGTGATCATGGCCTGTATCCCATTAGAATTGAGGACAGTAGCAGTTTCTTTTGAGTAATGGTCCAGGAGGGATATTACGTACACTCTCAACTCTGTTTTTGGATGGATTGAGAACCAAAACCTGACTGGTCTCTGCTTAGGATGGACAAGCCACATGGTTTGTATCTTTAGGGCCATGTGAAGTATATATAACTGTCTTTCTAAAAGTGATGCCTGATGGTGGTATATTACAAGTTTGCAAAATACTTAGAACAAATGGATAGAGTTAACTCTGAAAATATGTCAACATATGTGCATAGGGAAAAGGTATTTCATACCTGTGTTCAGTATCAAATCACTTGAAAATGTTTTAATATTAGTAAAGTGGTCAATATTTGTCTTTGAAACCTTACAGTATCAGAGACCCAAGATCAATTCTCACCTTTCTCTGTGTGGAGTTTGCACACTCTACCAGTGATAGCATAGGTTTCCATCAGATACTGCTGTTTCATCCAGCATCCCAAAGATGTGCTGGTTGGTAGGTTAATTGAACCACTGTATGTGTCTTTCCAGAACATAAATGTGTTAATAGACTCTGGGAGGCAGTTGATGAGTCATAGAGCACAGAAACAGTCCCTTTGGCCCATCTAGTCTGCACCATACTGTTATTCTGCCTACTTCCATCAGCTTGCAGCTGGACCACAGCCCTCGATACCCTTCCATTCATGTGCTCTTACAAACTTCACTTAAGTGTTGCAATCAAACCCACGCTGACCACTTCCATTGGCCGCTCGATCTACCCTCTGAGTGAAGAAGTTCCCCCTCAGGTTCCTCTTAACTATTTCATGTTTCACCCTTAACCTATGACCTCTAGTTTTAGAAACAAACAAGAGAGAATCAGCAAACGCTGGAAGTCTAAGCAACACACAAAATGTTGGAGAAACTCGGCAGGTCCGGCAGCGTCTATGGAAAAGAGTACAGTCAATGTTTCGGGCTGAAACATCGACTGTACTCTTTTGCATAGATGCTGCCTGGCCTGCTGAGTTTCTCTAGGATTTTGTGTATGTTGTTTGGACCTCTAGTTCTAGTCTTATCTCAGTTAAAAAAGCATTCTTGCATTTATCCTATCTATACCTCTCATAATTCGTAAATCTCTATCAACTCTCCTCTTATTCTGCTAAATTTCAGGGGAGATAAAATCTTAACCTATTTCAAGTTGTCAAGCCCCAGTAACATCCTTATAAATTTTCTTTGTGCTTTTTCAATCTTATATTGATATATTTCCTGTAGGTTGGTGACCAGAACTGTACACAATACTCCAAATTAGGCCCCAGCAATGTCTTGTACAAGTTCAACTTCTGTGCTCAGTACTCTGAATGTCAATGTGCCAAAAGCTCTTTTTATGACTTGTCTATCTGTGATGCCACATTCAAGGAATTATGGATCTGTATTCCCAGATCCCTTTGTTTCAGCATATATCTTAGTGTCTTATTGTTCGCTGTGTAAGTCTTACTGTGGCTTGTCTTCTGAAAGTACAACGCCTCACACTTTTCTGCATTAAATTCCATCTATATTTGTCAGCCTATCTTTCTAGCTGGTCCAGATCCCGCTGCAAGCTCTGATCTTCCTCACTGTTCACTACACCTCAATCTTGGTGTTATCCCCAAATATCCTGATCCAGTTTACCACATTATCATCCAGATCATTGAAATAGATAACAATGAACCCATCACCAATCCCTGCAGCACATCACTAGTCACAGAGAGACAACCATCTACTACCACTCTGGCATCTTCTGCTAAAGCAATGTTGAATCCAGTTTACTACCTCATGATGCAACTGAATCTTCTTGACCAGCCTCCCATGCTGTACTGTGTCAAAGACTTGTCTACAGTCTATGTAGACAATGTCCACTGCCTTTCTTCTGAAAGCTCTTGAAACCTCCTTGAAAAAACTGTATAAGATTGGTTAGACATGGGGGTGGGGGTTAGGGGTTAGAATAAAAAAAGATGGTGAATGAGTTGATGGTCACCTTGAACTTTTGGAGCAGCAAATCTGCCTGTTTCCATGCTGTGCCTTTGTCTTTGAACATACAATGTTTATCTGTAGGATGGTGATGAATGTTCAATGTTGTGGCGTTTGCTGAGCTCTCTGGGAGTGCTCTTATTTTTCATAGGCGCACCCCCCTCCTGTTTCCTTGCCTTGGTCCTGACTGGCTACCCTACTCATTTGGCCATTGAAGGTGTAATCAAAGTAAATTGTTTTGAAAATAGAGAATTTGGTGGCATGTGGTAGAGAAGAGGTCAGGAATTTGTCAATGTCAAGCTACACTAATTCAATCTGCATCTCTAGATTAAGCCTGGGGTGGAATACAGGGAGGTTGGTTTGATTGGAATGAACCATGAATAGACTAGAAGTAAAATGGCATTGGAAGTATCCAAAGGCTGGTTTGATTATTCTAGCTTTAAGAGGATAAGAAGGGTTTGTTTGTATTGGATAAACAATTACTGAACAATTCCAAAAGCAGTGTGATATTTTGCTATGTTATAAGAAAGAAATGGAGAAGTGATCTTGCTGCCCCTGGAGTATTTGCTGGACATTGCTGTGTTTACATTTCACAATGCTTTTGACATTGTCTGGGAAAAACTACAGTATGCCATAGCGTTTTGTTTTTATTGCCTTAATGCAAATAACATTTTCTTGATTGAGTTATATGTTAATAATTAAAACTTTTAGCAGTATTTTTACAATTTAGTAGTTTACTGAAAAGCAATCTAACTGGTTTTGCCTTTGCAGTTGAAACCCTGTGAGCAGCCTAATGGTGGTAGTTAATATACAACTCGTTCTCTTGCATCTGGTTAGTCCCAGATCTGTGGTTTCTGAGGTAGCTATTAAGTCCTTTGCAGAACCTTAAAAAGGAAAGTGGTGCTTAAAGGAGGAAGTTGATGGACTTTCTGTAACTGGATGTTGGACTTTTTGACAGAAGAGCCCCAGTCTGTCCAAGTTGGTAGCAATATCTCAGGTTCCGTCATGCTGAACTCTGGTGTCTCCCATGGCCATGCGCTCAGCCTTCTGCTTCATGCTGCTGACTCACGACTACATTGCCAGATTCGGCTCAAGTTGCATCATCAGGTTCGATGAGACTAACAACTTGTATCATTGACAACAATGATGAGTTGGGATACAGAAAGGCTTGCAAATGGTGTGAGAACAACAACCTGAGTCTCAACATGGACAAGACAAAAGTAATGATTGTGGACTTCAGGAAGGTGCAGGTCGACCACTCTCCTTTGCACATCAATGGCTCTGCCGTGGAGAGAGTGAAGAACCCAAAGATCCTTTGTGTACACATAATGATCAATCTAACCTGGATCCACAAAACCTCATTAGTCAAGAAGGTACAACAATGTCTACTCTTTCTGAGGAGATTGTGGTGTGCCAGACTTCCTCTTTGTACAGTAGCATCATCAAGAGCGTTCTGTCTGCTTGTATCATCGTGGGTTATGTAAGCTGCAGGGCATCGGACTGCAAGACCCTGAAGTGGATAGTAAAAACTGCCAGGAGGATTACCAGGGTCTCCTTCTCCCCCTATTAATGACATTTACTGGGAGCATTGTAGACAAAGGGCCTGAAGCATTGTTGACGACCCTCCCCACCCGTCCCACAATTTCTTTGAGCCACTATCATCAGGAAAGAGGTTCAGGAGCATCAGAACTAGGACTGCTTGAATTGGTAACAGTGTCTTACCTCAGGCTGAGAGACTAATAAATACTCTGCCACTACCAAGTTCTCCTTACTAGGACACTGACCAGTTTTCTATAATATTTTCTGTTATTTGTGCTGCATACAACGTACATAAGTTGTATTTTATGAACTTATTTAAGGTAATACGGATTTTGCATCCATTATCTAAAATTCCAAAATCCAAAATTTTTTTTGAGTGCTGACATGATGTCACAAATGAAAAATCCCACAAGGTGCTGGAATGGTTCCCAGGTAATGCGCAGGTCTCTGCGTGTCACAGACACTTCTGAGAAGTAATCTCACATATGTAATGAACAGAAGTTAATGAAAAATAGAAACACAGAGCATTAAGTGAAAAATGAAGATCTGGACATGTATTGAAAGAGTGGATTCGTCAACTTTGGAGTACCACTTGACAGTATGCTGATTGTGAAACAAGCAAGTATCTATCACAGCAAACTGAAAATTGAAGGTAATTGTGAATATTCAGCAGGCTAGTTGCAGAAATTTAAGAAAAGGCACAGCATTAAATTTTGAAATATTTTTGTTGACAAGGTGTCTGCTGATCATGAAGCAGCAGAGAAATTCATTGATGACTTTGCCAAAATTGTCACTGATGAAAATCTAACCTGCTGACTGGCTGCAACAATTCATATGTGTGATGGACAAGTGTAAGAGAAAGACTGTACAACAGAAGCACATAAATTCAGAGTCAGGAATGTTGGTGATGCCAAACAACCACAGACTGTCCACCTGGGTGGCCAAGGTAGTGATAGTTTATATTTTTGATGGTTCAGTGTACATATTAATGTTTAATGCACCAAATTATTAAAAGTACTATATAAAATTCCCTTCGTATGTGTAATGTCAATGGATTTTGTGTTTAGACTTGGGTCCCATCCTATGGCATCTCATTACATAGATGCAAATGTAGATGCACTTATGGCCGCAAAGCATTTTGGATAAGAAGTGCTCAACCTGTACTTTGTTTTATGAGCTGTGTGTGATACCTGTATTGAGGGTGCACTGATCTGGAGGATTGTTGTTTAGTTTGGTTGTATAAATGTATAGTTAGGTAACATTGAACTTGACTAGTTGTGTAATTTCTCCTCTGTGTCTGGCTTTATTGCACGTTTTATAGCAGAAACTTAAAGTGCTCCCTTCCTTGTCATTTTGATCGGTCATGGGCCAGAAATTCCCATGTGTTGATAAGCATATTACATTTTTTTTCAAGCAGAGTTTGAGAATGTCCTTGAAGTATTTTCTCTGTGCTCATGGAAGTTTCTTGCTGTGTTGAAATTGGGAGTTGATCACTGCTGTTCTTAAGACCAGGAACTTGATGCCAGGTTCGAGGTTTGATTTTTGAATATTTTTTCTTCCCCGCCCCACCCCCCCACCTTTCTAGGATAAGGTAATCTAGTAGTGTAGAAGAATTTTGCCTTTTTGATGCTTAGTCCAGTCCAGCAATCAACAATGATTTGGAGCTGGGTCTCAGAACTGTAGATCTTGTATGCTGTATTGATGACAGCCTTGGGTGACTTTGGTTCTCCGGTGGAAGTGATGAAGTGAAATCCTTTTTGTATAGTTCCACTTTGGCGGATTAAATGGTTTGGCATGATTCTGTGGTCTTGTGGGTATGGAGGGCCAAGATCCCAATACAGATTGATGAGAGCAGGCAGCTTAAATGGTTTGGCATGACTAAATGGGCCAAAGGGCCTGTTTCTGTGTTGTACTTCTCTATGACTACGATTGCTTGTGGATGGTGAAGGGAAATATTGCAGTGTGGAAAAGAGTTGATGCAATGACACAGCTTTGTTAATTCCAGTCTGCATTGGGTTAGGGTTGGTGAGGAGCCTGATAGTTCATGATCATCATTTAGCAGATCTACATTGGTTTTGAATTTCTAAGAACAGCCAAATTTGAGATGAATTGTTCATAATACTTCATGATGAACAGTTAGTGGCATGTGTGAAATTCATGAAGATCATGGTGCTACTCTTAATGTTTTTTTTATTCTGAAGTTATCCACTACTGAAGATCATATCCATTATACCTCTTGATGGATGAAGACTACATTGTGAATCTTGAAGGTACTCCTTGGCACTGGAAAGAGGCAGATGAAGAACATTCTTGCAGGATCTGTTCCTGATGCACACTTTGTAGTCAGTGCTTTCTTGAAATTAGAATGTGTTCAGGCCCCTGGTGCCTTACACTTGCTAGATGAGGTGCATTTTAACATTATAATTTAGTATTTTAACAAGCACTTTGTCTCTTCAGAAGCTTGTGTTTTAGTTGTTCTAGCTCACTCCAGGCCTGGGTAGTTCGTGATTACCATGGGTAGTGTTCATGGGATTGATTTGAGGGCATTCATGTCAAATACAGAGACTCAGTTGAAAGTTTTAATGGTACTCCTTTTATCCGTCAGCTGTCATTGATAAAATTTCCTTTGTTCTTTGCTTACAGTGAATGATCTTGACAGTGGAATCTTTGCATGTTACGGTTATTGGCTATTTGTGGATATCCTACACACTTCCACAATTTGTTTTTTAGATCATGAGCTTTTGTTTGTTGGATTTCAACCTTCAGATATATGTTGGTGTTTATTTCCTTGCATATTATAGAAGTTCTAGCCCAAGAATATCATGTGTTTACAATTAACCCTTAGTTTTCTCGGTTGATCTCATCAGATCATCTTTGCGTTCTACTGGAGAAATTAAGGATCTAAATGCATTGACAAAACTACATGGATATTCTGTGAGGGTTGGGAGCCCATCACATACTGTCTTTGAGGCATTGATGATACACTGCTTAATATTCTTTGTACACACTGTCAGGCAGAAACTCATTGGACCATGGACTTCAGAGGAAGGTGCCTGCTAGTTTTTTCCTCAACTGAAAGGTGATTTATCTGAAATGGCTAGTCAAGAAACTACTGATAACAATCTCGTAGCTATTGTTGAACTAGTTTCCAAACAATCTGAGGTCTGTTTTATCAATCAGAGAATAACTTGGCAAGCTGGAAAGGAAAGATAGTTACAAAAATAGAGCAACGAAAAGTAGAATTAATGTAAAAATCTTGAAAGCTAATATGCAGTTAAATTATTTGTTATCTGGTTGTACAGCTTCAAGGAAGTAAATAGTTGAAATAATCAATTTTGATGTTTAAATGTGATGGCTAATGAAAAGTGTCTGCCACTGAACCATTTGTTGAAGATGGATAAGGCTTAAGGAATGCTAGACTTGATACTTTGTTGGGATTGTTGCAGATGCTTTGGCTCTCAAATCTTTTGAACTAAATGTCTTTCATTTGGATAAAGAATAAATGGAACAAAACTTGAATTAGTTTTAAGTTTTCAGCTAGTGGATTAAGATCATTTGATCCTATGATGACTGTCCCTCCTCTTGGCCCTCCTGGACAAATATAAATTTGTAAAAACGCACTGCCTCGAAATCCCCCCCCACCAAAAAAATTTTTTGAGTGCCTCGATATCTACCCTAGCATTCCCTAATTGCTACCTACCAAATATTAAGCAGAGAGGCTGTTTCAGAAATTTGAACAAGTCTTTAGAAATGCAGCTTCTTTCATGTGCCTGTCGGCTGTTTCCCTGCAGGCTGATTGCAGCTTAATCAAGTTCCTTTGTCTTCAGCCCTTCATTCTCTGGTTGCTTTCCAGCAGCACCCACAGGCCTTCTCATCGATGTACAGGAAGAGGTTGGGGTGGCCTCTACGTAAATGTCTGCAAGGACCTCTCCCGGGTGGCACCCCCTTCCGAACTGTCCAGTTAATCACTGGCCCAACTGCTGAAAGGGGCTCAGCTCCTCAGACTGGGGGTGACTGCTTTCAAATGCCATGTTCAGTCTGAAATGCCATCAAAGTGGTGGAACTTGGTGCCTCTGCTTTAACTTAAAAATCCCTCGCCATCTATTTTCTAATAATTTTCTATTCTGTGCTATTAAACTATCATCTACCTTCAGCAACCAGCCTTCTTTACAGAGTACCATCATCATCACACTTTAGTATGCTATTCATGGTTTTCCAATACGTTATTCTGCCACGCTGTCGGTGTTTTCTGCCTTTGCGTTTGCTCTGGGTATGTTTTCATCAGCTGTGGTCAGGTCAGGCATGGCCGGCTGGTGTTCCTTTCTTAGGTTCCCTGTAATAACATGGTTACTGGGTACACTTGATCCGCCGCTCTAACTGTGGGAGCAACAAGAGGGTGAGTCATATGCTTTAACCTGAGCCCAGTGTTTCCACTGGCTGCCTTGCCGAATCTGCGCACAAACACACGTATCATTGGTTAAGAGTACCATCTGTGGTCCTATCCACCTGGGGGCAAACCCCGGCCTTTCCAGCAGCACCCCCACCATGACTTGGTCACTGGACTATGGAAGGACTATTTCCTTTCCCTCTGGCGTTCTCACTGATCAGCGACTTGCTGCTGTTGTATTGCTCAGTCCTTCAACACATTAAGTTGGTTACAAAACTCTTTTGCATATTGGGTTATTCTATCCCTGTAAGCCTCAGGCTCCCTGAAACCCATAATTACCCCATAGGGGAGTCACATTGCTCGCCCCATCAATAATTCGTAGGGGCTGAGACCCAATGTCTGGTTCAGGGTCGCGCGCAATCTCATCAGGATTCCTGGTAATACATCAACCCATGTCTTTCCTGTCTCAGCTTTAGCTTTGGCTAACGCATTTTTGATTGTTTGGTTCATCCTTTCTACCATCCCTGAACTCTGGGGGTGGTAGGGTATGTGGAACCATTGTCGAATTCCCTAGCAGTTAGCACATTTCCTTCATCACTTTCACCGTGAAATGTGCTCCCTGAACTGAATCCATCTGGACTGAGGTTCCCCACCTTGGGAGGATTTCCAAGGATTCATGCAGCAGTGCTGGCAGTTCAGTCCTTTGTTGGGAAAGCCTCCATCCACAGGGTGAAGTGATCCATAATTACTAGACAGTGGCTTCTCCCCCTGCTTTTTGGCAGGGGCCCTGTGAAGTCTATCTGGATGTTTTCCCAGGGTCCCCTCGGCCGAGGCTGATTTGCCAGCTGTAGCTTTCCGCCCTTATTAGGGTTATGCTGGGCACAAATGATACAACGGCAGCAGAATTTCTCAATATTCCCACCCATCCCTGGCCACCACCAGTCCTGCTGGTGGGTTGTGATCTTGTTTTTCCTTCCTTGATGCATCGTCGCATGATATAACTTCAACAGTAGCTGCCTAATGCATGCTGGGGCCACTGTGACTCCTTCATCCCCGTGTCCAGCACCTGTTTGGTCCTTCCTTTACCCCTTTTCTCCTTCATTTTTCCTTCTCTTCTGCCTTCACCTCTTCATATAATTTTGCTAAACTGGCTTCTCTTGTTCATTCCTGCACACTTGCAATTTCAATTGCCTCTTGTTCCTCTGCTGCCTTCTTCTCAACAACATCTGCCCACTTATTTCCTTTCTGTTTCATGTTCTCACCTTTCTGGTGTTTTTGTTCCTTCGCTATACCCTGAACAACGGTCAGTGTGTCAGTTTTTATAGGGTTCTGCTTCTGGGGTTTATACAGACCCTCCTCTATTTTAACTGGGTTTATCTTTACTCAACCACAATCTTGCTTGTGTCTAGCCAACACTGCTGGGAACTGCTGACAAAGTAACCCATAGACACCATCCTGGCTCCAGTCTCTGGTGATCAGGGCAGCTGTGTCTATGCTAGCCAGGTTGTGTATTCTGTTGGTTGTATGCATTCGCTGGCCCTGACTTGTCCATATTATTTCTCCCTTTCCCGAATCTCTAACAGCTCCTGCTTCCCTTAGGATGTCTATTCCAAAGATAGTATCCTCGATATTTGGACATACCCAGAAATACACTGGAAGCTGCACTCCCCTGATTTCTAGTATTTGTGACTCGCTTCTTTCCGTTTTCATTGTTGTTCCTTCTACACCCCTAATATAAATGGCCTGTCTGGTTGTTGGCAAGGGTAAGTCTGTTATCGATACTGATGCCCCCATGTCCACTAATGTATTGCATTGCCGTCCCCGTAATATTTCTGTTGTGTACATTCACGGGTCACCAGCACTGACAGTGGGCCCCGCTGCCTCATCTTTTTCTGACCTAGGAGCCATCTTTACTTGCTCTATGATCTGATCGACAGTCAAATTGATTGGACTGGACACCAGTGGGGTGAGAGATTGTGTGTCTGCTGTGATGTTCATGTGTTTTTCTTTCCTCTGTTTTGGACACTGCCTCCAACCATGTCCCAATAGGCTGCACCTGTAGCATATTAACTCCTTTACCCTCCCATGTCTATTCCAGCAATTCCTTGCTTTGTGCCCTGGCTGCTGGCAAGCAAAACAAAACCCTCTGGGACATCACAGCAGCTGCATCCACTATAGCCGCTTTACGATCTCTCTTGCACTTCCTTTGGTTTATCTCACTGGCCCAGGAAACTATCGCAGAGTAGGTCGACTCCACTGTTATGCCTAAATCTAAAACTTCCTGGTGGGCTTCAGCATTTTCAGGAAGACTGGGTTATCCCTCCGTGGATTATCCAACCTGGAATACTCCTCATATGCTCGATATTTACGTTCTGCATAATCCATGGCCGTCTCATCAGTTTTTTGAATTACTACCATTATCATTCCCCAATTACTCTCACCTCCCCCCAGTCGCTGCTTCACTTCCCCTTTAAAAAAGCGATATCTTCATTGCTGGTGTTCCTGTTAGTTGCACAGGTACCATCCTGTATCCCTTTGGACATTCTATCCCACATATTCCTCGGGCACTTCGCTTTTACCAACACGTGTATATCTTTAAGGTATCTTTAAGGAACTTTAACCATTTCCTCAAGCTTCTGCCAGAATTCTGAATTCCCACATGCGACTTTAAGTGAGGGCAAATCAGAAAAAATGCACTGTTTCTCCTCGGGGGTGAAGGGCTTATGAATGGTTGTAATCACGGTCAAAGGCTGGTTCAGATCATCAGGGTTCTCAACCTGGCGTTGCCTGACCTCAATAGGTGCCATTCTGGTAGATCTATCTGGGTAAAACCTTTCTCTGAGATATTCCCACGCTACACAAAATATTAAAGATGGGTACCAGTTAAACAGCACGTACTTAACAGCACGTACTTAAAACCACAGAGTATGTATTCCACAATCTGCCACTTCTGAGTACCTGAACTCCTGATGCCTGCTGTCTTCCTTTGCATCACACTTGCAAACGCAGACACTAAAATGCAGCTCCCCGAACGAGGATACACGTCTCTACTCTGGCATCTCTAACCGTCGGTAACCACCTTTCACAACTGGTGGCACGGTCTCGCAAAGTTTCCTCACTTACATAAACACACCACCTTTATATCTACCAGTTCAGCTCTCTGCATTTGTGATACCTCACGTTCCTGTGAACAGGTCCAAGTATGAATGCTATTTTAGAAAAATACTCACCAACTTAAGACTGCTAGGATCGCTGGCCACACGATGGGTCACGAAGGCGTCCCACTCCTGACACCAAATGTTGTTGCGTGAATGAAATCACCGGAGAGAGAGAGTTACTGGTAGATACAAAGCAGCTTCTTTATTCGACAAAACAAGGTTCAGCAGGCATCATACGGACGGACACACTTTCGGTGGAAAGGTCTGCTGGCCCAGTGTAGGGATCGGTATTTATTTGCTAAACACAAAGGGCAATCCGTATTTACAAAGTATAGACAATGCTTTCTTTTGAAGCTACATACAAAACTTTACACCTTCTGATTACATTCATACCACCAGCAGTGTCTGGACTGGTATTCCAATATTCACGGCTTTTAAGAAATGCATTGTCACAAATAACTGGGATTCTGATATTCACGGTTTTTAGGAAATGCATTGTTACAAATAAACTGGGATTTTGACATTCATAGCTTTTAGGAAGTGCATTGTTATAAATAAACTGGGATTCTGGTATTCACAGCTTTTAGGAAATGCATTGTCAAGGAACAGAAGACTGGTGGCTGAAGCCATTTACTAAGTGTTAATAACCTAAACCCAGAAATTACTCTCTAACAATGACCATTACATTTGTATTGTATCAAACTATTAATAGTCATAGGATATATGTTGTACTGAGGTTTGATATTGTATAATGCAAAATTTAATTGCTGATTTTGTAAATAACTAAACTGCAATTGCTTTTGATTTAATACAACAGCAGTAACATCTCACTCAGTTATTGCAGATATATGAATATTTTATATTGTTTATAACCAAAACAACATATTGAGTAAATACTGGATCCTGTTTTTAATTAGTTTTCAATAATTTTGGAGCCTAAAACTATTGGAAAGGATAATGACAAAGCAATTAAAGAGATTGATAAAGCTCCAAGAAAGAATAAAACTGCAGTGAAAACCTCAAGCAAGAATTAAACACCACTCAAGTTGCTAAGTGTGATTTTCTCATAGTGAAGCTCCAATATAATGAAAAAATAATTGCCATGATTGATTTCTGAAATTAGTGAACATCATGTAAATAGTTGGAACTATGTATTGTGTATCATGGTGATCAAGTAGAAAATTCTTTGGCTGATCAGACCAACAGAACCTTAAAGAATTAAACCACTTTTTGTTAACAACAGCTACCAATTCTTGACTTTGATCACTGTGTTCATGTCAATCCTGTCCATTGATGTTTATATGTACATTATTCCTATGTCTTCAAATAAAGCATTAACATTCCCTTTGTTGAAGTTGCTCACAAAACATTGTTTCTGTTTTCTGTGCACCATTCTTTTGCTGTTCAATAACTTGTGTTAATGTCCATTCTTAGTTCAAAATGTTAACAGAGATATTGCTGCAAAGACTAACCCAGCAGACTATCTCTAAGCAGAAAATGGGAGGAAGATTGACATCTGATGGAAAATTCTTGCTTCTTTTGTATATTCTATCACTTGTTTGTTTACTACCTTTCACCTTTTTTGTCTTATTTTTCAATACTTCTGTTGAATATGCCTTTGAATTATTTTGTTTGCTTTTTATCTACATCCTTATCCCAGGTAACTTCATAGTTTATGAACTAATTCTTCTGCCGGCCAAGCCTTGAATTAGATCAACAGCACAAAAGATTCTGCAGATGCTAGAAATCCAGAGGAACAAACACCAAATGCTGGAAGAACTCATCAGGACTGATGAAGGATTTCAGCCTGCAATGTTGACTGTTCATTGCTCTCAACAGATGCCGCCTGACCTGCTGAGTTCCTCTGCCATTTTGTGTCCAAATTAATTCAGATTTGCAGCACTTAAATAATGTTTGCATTGTATGAAACTATTAGAAATTATTTTATATGATGCAATGAAGTTTGATATTATATAATGGGAACTATAATAGGTGATTGTAAAAACACTTCTTTTGTTTAAGCACACTAGGCCTCTTTTTCCTGTGTTGCTTTAAGACTTTTTGGGTCTTTTTTCCCCCTGTAAGAAAAAGCATTTTGGATGGCATTTTTGTTGGGAGTGCAAAGAAGCCCAGTTTAAATGTTAGAGCACACCACTTCACAAACTCCACATACCCATCAAGTCTGGCAGAGGGTGCAGTTTTCACATTAAATCTTTTCAGCCACTTCAGAACTAGCGTGGGAGCCAATGAACCTCGATCCTGAACAATAACTTAAGAGGACAAGGTGGTGCATTAATTTAATGCATTTATTATGTGATTTTTGACTTACTGACAAAGGCTTTAAGAAGGCATTAACAGTAACATGGGAGAGAAATTATTGCTACTTCTCATAAAAGGGCTGAAGAGATGGTTAGAAAATCCCTTTAGAAATTGAGCTTTTGTTATGCTCCATTGCTATCCATAAATGATTAGATATAACAAAATCTGAGATGGTAGCTTTGTTTACAATCGAAAAAAATGTGATTCTATTTATGTATTTTAAAATCATTATATTAATTGCACTTAATGGAAACTAAAATTAGGGTATTATGATCTAGTATTGATGCAGTGACTCTGTTTCAATTATCTGTTAAGCTTTCAACTTCCAACTCTGATAATATCATTTTGTTTACTGAAATTTAAATTTATCATATTGTTCACGTTGCAGGTGGTTTATCACACCAAACCTAGGCTTAGTTCCTTCCTGTGACCTGAATCTTTTTTTAATAAAGAGGTGATGTATTGGCAGTACTGATGAGTTATACAGATAGGCCAGCATTCAATCAAGTTATTAAATAGCCGTATTTATAAGCTATTAACTGAATTCTTTATGGGATTTGTGTGAAATATAGAAAATAAATTCCAGTCCTTTCCTGTTGGTGCTGTAGAATAATATAACTTAAATTCTTGCAATGTATATGCAAATTATAAGCACACTTCTTTTATCAGTTTTGCTTTTCTGTTGCCTGTAGCATTCAAGGCTGTCTAAGTTGATGCGATGTAGATTGGAATTTGAATAACAGCAGGCTATTTTTATTCTTTACCCTGTTTTCTCCATCATTCCTCTCTCTCAAGTGCATTATCTTCTGTCAGGGTAGGTCACCTGCCATGCTGTAGTACAAGTTCAGTGGTATTTCTGCTGTTTTTCTGATAACTGTGGCAGCATACCAGTGGGAGAATTGCTACCAAAATCTGTCTGCTAGAACATTAGTGGACTAGTTTAAAAAGGGTATAGAGCCGCCAGTTGTATCTTTTTTATAAGCCAAGTGTTCCTTTTTCAGTCTTTTCAGCCTGAGGTCTTTCAGTAGGATCGGTGCTGATTTTGCATGGTTCCTCAATCCCTTCCAGTGCATGATTCTGAAACACAGAAGTGCTCAACCATTGACTGCCTAGAGATCAGATCGTAACAGTTAATTGGCAATTAGAAGGAAACAACCATAGAGTGAGTGCAAATCCTTAGTTATTATTTAACATTAAAATAATCAAACTAGAAATTTTTGAAAGGTCTGTAAAAGAGTGAAGGATTAATTGGAACATCCCAGTTGTTCATAGTTTGGATAACTTGCTTTATTTTCTGTGCCATTCCGTATAAGTACTTGTGTCCCTTTACAAAGCCCATGGTAGAGAAACATTGCAAGGAATTTAGAATCATACACATACACAACAATTGGGCTGTCATGTTCAGTTCAGAGACATGTATCTATTCCCAACTCTCATTCTCTAGCTGTGAAGATTATGGCACATCATGTGCTCATTCATATCTGTAAAAATGTGATGACGGTTTCTGCCCCCAACCACTGTTTAGGCAATAAGATACCATCACCACACTTTGGATGAGAAAAATCCTCATTTGGATACTAATTCTTGTACCCATTACTTTAATTAGTGTTCCTTAGTTATTGAGTTGGGGAATTAAATGGATTTAGTTCCCTTAGTTGTACTCCATAATTTTATATACCTCTTAAAATTTATTCCAATAAACCAAAGCCTACAAACCATTTTCCTGCTCATAACCCATCCTGAAATTGTAATGAGAGGTTGTGGGCCGATGGGTCTGTATTGTGCTGTAGGTTTTTCTGTGTTCGATTACAGAGCTCTGAGGTGTAAAGGGATTCCGTTCATAATTTGTGAGAGGTTAGTATGTAGGTAGAGCAAATAATTAGAAAGGTTAGTAGGGAGATTATGCTTCAGTCACATCACAATCCAAATCTAGAGTGTTGTGTACAGAACTGGCCTCCATAGAAATGTGTTTTGATAAGGTGAGCTTTGTATCTTCTGAAGTTTTGAAGAGT
This sequence comes from Hypanus sabinus, assembly GCF_030144855.1. Classification (NCBI taxonomy): domain Eukaryota; kingdom Metazoa; phylum Chordata; class Chondrichthyes; order Myliobatiformes; family Dasyatidae; genus Hypanus; species Hypanus sabinus. Next base: position 22,352,946 of record NC_082722.1, read on the forward strand.
GAGATGAGACTCAATTGAAATGTAAGTTCATAAGGGGACTAAGCAAAGTGTTTGTGGGGGAGGGGACTGTTGCCTCTTGTTGGGGAATCTTGAACGGGGGTTACTGTTTAAATGAAGGAGTTGTCCATTTAAGATAACATTTTAGAAAAAATATATAATTTCGAATGTGTTGAAGGGAGGTAAAAATTATTAAACACATACTACTATTCTTGAAACTTATTTTTTCTTTAATTCTTAACAAGCAAATGGCTTCTTGGAAAGGTAATGATCTTTAATGCCACTTAATGTTTACTGCGATAGCAATATGAGTCTTTGTTTAAAATGCTATTTGTTCTACTGTGAATATAATCTGAATAAAGTCAATTACAGTTGGTTGATTGAGTTGGTACTTGATTATCTTAACTGAGAAGGGACCTTGACTATAAAATGTATTAATTTTCAAGGATTTGTAATGTTCTGGAATCTATGCCAACAATTTCAAGTATTTTTCTGGGCCTGATGCGTAATAGATTAATTATATAAAATAGTTTATATTTTATTTTTAATTTCATGTTTATCAGTCAGAGAGTTGGTAAAATATCTGGTATGATATGACATGTGTGCATGGCTACTTGAGATTTATGAGGTAAAATTAGCAACAAAAATTGCAATTCATCCACATTAACTTGTATGAATCTAATAATGCCAGAACTCAGTGAGGCATGTCATATAGACTGTGTGGCATGCATGTATATGATAGGAGTCAAAGTAAGAGCAAGTAATAAAAACAGATTAAAAGGAGTGCGGAGCCATCTTGCAGATCGTGGTCATGTGCAGTGAGGTCACAACAATGAAAATAACTGATCATTGTTGTGCTTATGACTGCTGCAGCTGTTTTAATCTGTACTTGGTTGGCACTGTTGTTTCTAAGGGAACCCTTGTTTAGTGAATTTTTTTTATTGTTGTAGTGTGGTAAAGGAATAGATTCCAACAATTTAGTCCAAGAGAGTTGATAGATTTGTTTTGTGAGATTGATGTCCCCTAATGAAATCAGGTCTGTGGTAAGTATAAACAAAAACCAGTACTTGAGAAAATATTTTGATACTAAGATGATAAATCTCTAGGACCAAATGACCTGCATCCTGGGGTTTTGGAAGAAGGTGTCTGTAGAAGTAATGGATGTACAAATGTTATTTCTCAAAATTCCACATATTCAAAACTCTTGTCTCAAATTGGAAATTAAAATGTTACTGCATTATTTAAGGAAGGATGGAGAAGGAAAGAAAGAAACTTAAATGTGGATGAAAAACTCAGATGGCCTGACATTAATAGGGAAAATGGTGCAATCTATTACTGGGAAAATGTGAATGGCAGGGTAGCCCTTTAATAACAATAGGATTTGGTGGGATCAGCATGGATTTATGAAAAGGAAATCATGTTTGACAATCTTTTAGAAAGCTTTGATGTAGATGGCAGAATAGATGAGAATTTGGTGTATATGGATTTTCAGAATGCATTTAAAAAGTTGCCACACGGGAGACTGTAAAACAAGATTAAAGTTTGTGATAGTGGTGTGAGGGAGTGGAGTTATATTCTTGTACATACTGAGGATTTCTTGAGAATTAAAACAGGTAATAGTACTAAATGAGTCATTTTTGGGTTGAGAAGCTGTAATTAGTGGGGTGCTAAAAGGATTGTATTGGTCATCCAGTGCTTCATTGTCTTAGATTAACAATTTGCATGAGAGAAACAAGTGGAATATCTAAATTTGCTGATGATTGCAGAGCTAAGTGGGTGTGTGGGCTGCAAAGAGAATGCAGGAGAGTATCAAGTAAAAAGCAAGATGCTTGAAAGTTTCAACAAGTTAGTCAGGAGCTGTGGAGAGAGTAACAATATTTTAATTTTATAACCTTTGGTCAGAACTGAGTAGACAGTATCTCTCTCCACTGATGGTCTGTATTTAGCACTTTGTCTTTATTTCGCAAGTTCAGACCCAATAGCTTTTCTGCTTTGGTGAGAGGCCAGGGATATATTCAATATAAGTGAATGGGCAAGGATTTCGCCAGATGGAATACTATGTAGAAAAATGTGATGTCATTTACTTCAGTGGAAAAGTATATAAAGGCAAAATAATTTTAAAACTTCAAAGTAAATTTATTATCAAAGTATATATGTCACCATATACAATTCATTTTCTTGCTGATATAATCAATAAATCCATAATAGAATAAAAGAAAGACTGCACCAACTTCGATGTTCAACCAGTTTGCAAACAACAGTAAGTACAAAAAGGAAGTAGTAATAATAATTAAGCAAAAATATCTAGAACATGAGATAAAGAGCCCTTGAAAATGAGTCTATAGGTTGTGGGAAGATTTCTGTTAAGGTGCAAGTGAAATTATCCCCTTTGGTTCAAGAGCCTGATGTTTGAGGGGTCATTACTGTTTCTAAACCTGGTGGTGTGAGTCCTGAGGCTCTTGTATCACCTTCCTGTTGGCAGCAGCATGTTCAGGGTGGTGGGGTTAGCTAATGATGGGTGCTGCTTTCTGGTGACAATGCTTTGTGTGGATGTGCTCAATGGTGAGGAGGGTTTTACTCATGATGGACTGTGTTGTAATCCACTACTTTTTGCAGGATTTTTTGTTCAGTGGCACTGGTGTTTCTGTGCCAGGCGATAATGCAGCTAGTCAGAATACTCTCCACTATACATCTAAAGAAGCTTGTTAAAGTTTCAGATGTCTTGCTGAATCTTTGCAAACTCCGAAGGAAGTAGAGGCACTGCTATGCTTTCTTCATAACTGCACATGCAAGTTGGACCAAGGACAGGTCTTCTGAGATAATAACACTGAGGAATTTAAAGTTGCTGACTCTCTCCACCTCTGATCTTCTGAGGCCTGGTTCATGAATCTCTAGTTTCCTCCTCCTACAGTCGATAAACAGCTCCTTGGTCTTGCTGACATTGAGTAAGAGGTTATTGTGTCACCACTCAGCCAGATTTTCAATCTCCCTCCTATATGCTGATTCACCACTACCTTTGATTTGGCCTACAACAGTGGGCTAATGGGTATGACTTTGGAGCTAAGCTTAGACACAAAGTCATAAGTGTAAAGTGAGAAGAGCAGGGGGCTAAGCACATAGCCTTGTGGTGCACCTGTGCTGATAGAGATTGTGGAAGAGATGTTGGCTATCCAAAGTGACTGGGATCTACAACTGAAGAAATTGAGAATCCAATTGCAAATGGAGGTATTGAGGCTGAGGTCTTGAAACTTATTGATTAGTTTTGAGACGATGATGGTATTGATAAAGAGCTTCCTGATGTATGCACCTTTGCTGTCCAGATGTTCCTTGGTCGAGTGAAGAGCCAATGAGATGGCATCTGCTGTTGACCTGTTGCTCCAGAAGGGATATTGGAGGGGATCCAAGTCACCTCTCATGCAGCAGTTGATATGTTTCATCATCAACCTCTCAAAACACTTTGTCACTGTGGCTGTAAGTGCTAATGGATGATAGTCATTGAGGCAGTTTACCATGTTGTTAAGCACCGGTATAATTGAAGCCTGCTCGAAGCAGGTGGGTGCCTCAGATGCTGAAGCAAGAGGTTAAAGATAGTGAACACTCCAACCAGTTGATCTGCACAGGTCTTTAGTACTTCAGCACTGGTTTTTAGTACTTGGCCAGGTAACCCTTCTGGGCTGATGCTTTCCATGGGTTCATCCTCCTGAAGGATGCTTGCATGTTGGCTTCACAGACTGAAATAACTGGATCCTTGAGGGCTGTGGGAATTTGTGATGGTTCTTCCATCCTTTGAAGGTCAAAGCAAGCATAGAAGGCATTGAGTTGATCTAGAAGCAAAGACCTTTCATCACCTATATTGCTTGATTTTACTTTGTAAGAGGTGGTGGCATTCATGCCCTCCCACAACTGTCAAGCATCCTTCCTTGATTCAGTTTTAGTTCAGAATTGCCTCTTTGACCATGAAATGGCTTTCTGTAGATTGTACCTGGACCTCTTGTAACTTTCTTGGTCACCAGACTGGAATGCTTCTGATCTGACTCTCAGCAGATTGTAGGTCTCGTGGTTCATGGATGGTATCTGTTTGGGGAAGACTGAATGGTTTTGTGAGGCAAATTTGTCTACAACTATTTTTATATAAAGTCTGTGACAACCATGGTGTATTTAGTCAGTTCCACAGATGAGTCCTTTAACATGGCCTGCTGACTCAAAGTAATCCCATAGCTGCTACTCTGCTTCCAGTGACCATCTCTTTGTTGTCCTAATCTCTGGAGCCTTGGTGTTTAGTCTCTGCCTGTATACAAGCAGGAGAAGGCGATTTCCTGAAATGCAGCCTGGGCATGGAATGGTAGGCATTCCTTATCTTAGTATAAGTGGTCTCGTATTGGGAGGGGGGAGAAGTGGGCTTTGGGGTACTCTCGCAAACACGAGGAAATCTGCAGATGCTGGAAATTCAAGCAATAGAAACAAAATGCTGATGGAATGCAGCAGGCCAGGCAGCATCTATAGGAAGAAGTACAGTCAACGTTTCGGGCCGAAACCTACTCATCCATTTGGGGTACTCTTCTGTTTTCGTGGATGTCTGTGAAGACCAAGAATTTCAGGTTGTATATTGTGCACATTCTGTGATAATAAGTGGAACTGTTGAGAATTGCACATAGTACTCCCAAGTGTGGCCAAGCAACTATATATGAAAATAGCAATTTTTGTACTTAAGCTAGCATTCTCTATGGTCTACCCTGTCTACCAATGTTCCCATTTTCAGGGAACTATATACTTGTATCTCCAGCACTATTGGGTTGCTGGGCAGTGTGGCTCGAAGTGTCAGAAAGGCCTATTCAGAATCAGGTTTATTATCACCGGCATGTGACGTGAAATTTGTTAATTTAGCAGCAGCAGTTCAATGCAATACATAAGCTAGCAGAGAGAAAAAAAATAATAATAATGCATAAAATTATTTTGCAAAATAAAATGCATAATAAATAAACAAGTAATCAATTATGTATATTGAATAGATTATTAAAAAATGTGCAAAAACAGGAATACTTATCTGCAAATTCTTTGACTTATCTGCCCTCCTTATCTGCAAATTCACCCAACCACGAATCACGAAAACCCGGAAGTTCTCTTCCAGCACTTGTTGTTCGAGCACGTGCAGACTTTTTTCCTTGTCATTATTCCCTAAACAATGCAGTATAATAACCATTTTACATAGCATTTACATTGTATTAGGTATTATAAGTAATCTAGAGATGATTTGAAGTATATGGGAGGATGCGTGTGGGTTATCGTGGATTGGGATCGAAAAACCCCAAAACCCAATAATTAAACCATTGCATTGCTTAATAATAATTGTAGCTTTCATCGGGGCAGAGCCTTTCTCACTTTATCCTTTAAAGTTGTTCCGATCGTTGACCGACATAGCCTAATGCTTTTCCATTGACCGATGGCGTTTCACCTCTTTCTGATCGCTTTATTATTTCCACTTTATTTTCAATCGTGTTTGTGATTATTTTCACAAACAGAAACACTGCGGATTCAGATCTCTACAGCCTGGTCCTAATGTCCACCACACTGAGATAATTTAAATAAGGTCTGAGGTTCCACTGGGTCCTAAGGTCTACCACATTGAGACAGGTTGAATAAGGGACTTGAGCATCCGCAAATTTTGGTATCCGCGAGGGGTCCTGGAACCAATCCCCCATGGATAAGGAGGGCCGACTGTACTGTATATTTAAAAAAAAGTGATGTAGTGTCCAAAGCTTCAAAGTCCATTTAGGAATCATATGGCAGAGAGGAAGAAGCTGTTCCTGGATCACTGATTGTGTGCCTTCAGGCTTCTGTATCTCCTACCTGATGGTAACAGTGAGAAAAGGGCATGTCCTGGGTGCTGGAGGTCCTTAATAATGGATGCTGCCTTTCTGAGACACCACTTCCTAAAGATGTCCTGGGTACTTTGTAGGCTAGTACCCAAGGGTGGAGCTGACTAGCTTTACAACCTTCTGCAGCTTCTTTCGGTCCTGTGCAGTAGCCCCTCCATACCAGACAGTGATGCAGCCTGTTGGAATGCTCTCCACGGTACAGCTATAGAAGTTTTTGAGCGTATTCCACTCTTTATCTCTTTAAAAAAATGTACTCCCATGTCTGGGAATATGCCAGGGGACATCTGATGTCTTAATTGTTACCACTTTCAAAACAAAATAATTTTAATGCACTACCAGATGCAATTATAGTATTCTGTTTTGAATTGTTCAATATGTACATTACACAGTGATGCTATGCCTTCTAAAGTGGGTTAAATCTTTTTCACTTTTACAGAATCAGAATGAAGTTCTTGCAAAAGAGCAACAAGCAAGAATTCAGTGGGTCATGCAAAAGCTGTGAAGGGAAGAAATCCTTGATGTTTAGAATAGTTTTAACTCAAAGCTTCAACAATTTCTTTCTTCCCAAGATGCTGCATGACCCACTGAGTTCTTCCAGCATATTGTTTGTCGTTCCAGGCTCCGTCATCTGTTGTCTCTTGTGTTTAAAAGCAGAAGGGAGGTCATCAATTGTGTTCACAGTGTGGTGAAATGTATATTTGTGTCATGTGGTCAGGTAAGGGTTGGCTCAGGCTTGACTGAAGAAATTTTCAACTGCAAATAAATCTGATAACCCTCCCGTTTCAAGATTATACATCAAGTTATTCATTTGGAAGAGTTACTGTGGGGCTGCCACTACTATCTTGGAAGCAATAGAAGTTATGGTACTATTATAGCAGAGAATAGAGCCCATTTAGTCCATCAATTCTGTCAATAAATAATTAATCAATAAGGAATAAGCGCTGTTTGAAGGCTGAATTTAATATTGACACTGATAACTGTTTGAATAATGGCAATTTAAATGTTTAAGTTAACCATAGAAAGGCTTCCTGATTATTTGGAATGAAGGAAGGAGATGGAGAGTCTAGTGACATGTTGTCATAGTAACAACCTTTCCCTCAATGTCAGCGAAACAAAAGAACTGCTCATTGAGTTCAGGAAGTGGGTAGCTCCTTTTTATTTCAATGGTGCAGAAGTTGAGAGGGATGAGAACTTTAAGTTCCAGGGAGTTCCTAGTCCAACCACCTTGACACCATAGCAAAGAAAGCTCACCAGTGTCTCTTTTTTTCTTGCGAAGTAAAACTAAATCTGGCATGGCTGTTTTGCTTTGGTCTTCACAAATTTTCATCAATACACCATTGAAAGCAAACCGTCTAGATGTATCACAGCTTGGTGTGGCAGCTGCTATGCCTATGGCTGCAAGGACAGTTTCTGCACTACTGTTATAAAACTTGAATATTTCTCTAGTACAAAAAGACTTTGCACATTACTGTCTACCTGCACGGCACTTCCTCAGTAAGACTTGTTATTCTGCATTATTATTTTCTTTCACCTTTTAATACCTCAACGCACTGTTGTAATGAATTGACCTGTATACATGATATGCAAGGAAAGATTTTCACTATACTATGCTATATGAAACAGTAATTTGTTTCTGTGTTAACTGTAAAAGTATGACATTAAAACAAAATGTGTTAATTCCAAATCAATGAATTTGAATGTATATTCTCACCTTTCCTCTACCCCCTGCCTTCTGCCAATTAAATTTGAAGCAGCACACAGACTGAAGCAAACTTTTTTTGCTATTCTGATTGGAAATTATAATATGAAAGAGTTAGTAAAATGGATGCCTATTTCATTGTCTTTTATAAATATATTTTTCTGTTGGTGTCTCTCAGAATTTGCTGCAGAAGTATCCCTTTAATTATTTTTTAAACACTGTTCTGTTCTCTAACCATTCCTGTGAATTATACTTGCATTATTAGTTTAAAATATTGTCCCATGGAAAGTTTTTGTTTGTAATGTGGTTTCTGAAAATAGATGAGGTTGCTAAATCCACTTTATTGCATTTTCACCAAACCACTTAAATTGTTTCATCTAAATGGAAATCCTATTTGAAATAGCACACTGGGACTAATAATGGTTAGTTTATGTAATCATAACATGCTCCTCTGAATATTTTCAAGATCTTATTTTTGCATGTTTTTGAATCCTTTGGACTGAAGGTTAAATGGTTACATTCTGTAATTGTTAAATTGTCACATTAGTGACAAAACAGATTCCTCTCAATGTAGTCATTGATGAACTTATTTGTTCTGGGAATTGCTGAAATATTGGAATGTCTCCATCTTGGGATATTAAACCTCAACCATTTGTACACTAAGGCTTTAGAATACTTTTATCTTGTGTTTATCAAAGATGAATTTTATCCAGTGTAAATTATCCTTCTGGGAAATAGACAATATGTCTGTGAAGAGAGCCTATCTTTTCAAATTAAATTTCTGTGGTAATCTATAATTATACTCAGTTGCAATTCTAGTAGGTTGCAAGGTTGTGGTTTGTAGTGCAAAGGGGATTAGTTGATTTAATGATTTTTACGCACTTTCACCTCCAAGCAGTTTTCAAAAGCGGGACCGTGCAATGGAGTTCACCTCTTCTATGTTTCTGTTTTCAGTGATAGTCCACTGGAAATGAGCCTAGCCAATTCAAGCTATATTCCCAATAGCCGGTAGACTAGACCACACAGCTTTTGGCTGCACTATCCACTGTCATGACCTTTTGAGTAAGAGCTGCATTTAAGCTTAAGATCCAGAAATGAAACAGAATAGGTTTATCTGCTTCATCATTCAGACCTTGCTCTCAGTTTTCATTTCTAATTTAATGATCATTCCATTACCTTTTCATTAAAGACTCCTTAAAGAAATATTTGATGCAAGTCTAAACTGAAGTGAAGACTATGGTTCTGATTTGCAAGTTAGTTGATATATTTCAATAAATGGATTTTACTTTCTCATTTCAGAGTTGTATGACTATTCTAAATTGTTATTTTTAAAATTGTGTTTCCTTTCCATTTAAATAATTGAACTTTTTTGTGCATGCAATTCCATTAAATATAGTTCTATTCTCTCAAGGTTGTTGACTTGGTGTAATTCCTTAAACTGGAGTGATTGTTCACTGAAGGGGTGGTGGAAGGAGTAGAACGTCATTTCTTTTATCATTCTCCCTGTGCAAACTATAGACGATGCCTATGTTAACTCAAATGGAAATTATGAGTTTGCCCATAGTGGTCATGAACCTGGAGCATGAACAGAGCTTGGGAGTGGAAGAGATCGGACAAATTGGATAGGAGAGTGATTGTGATAGTGTCAACTTTCACCTTTCCTTTTGTTTGGTGTTTCCATCATATTTTAAAATTCCCTCCATATATCTGTTGGGTCAATTCAACCTTTGTTGCTGTTCTCTAACTTTATCCAAGATCCTTATACACTCATTAACATCTGCTTTTTTAAACATCACGGTCATCACTGCTCTACACACACACACACACACACACACACACACACACACACACACACACACACACACACACACACTCTCTCTCTCTCTCTCTCTCTCTCTCTCTCTCTCTCTCTCTCTCTCTCTCTCTCTCTCTCTCTCTCTCTCTCTCTCTCTCTCTCTCTCTCTCTCTCTCTCTCTCTCTCTCTCTCTCTCTCTCTCTCTCTCTCTCTCTCTCTCTCTCTGACTCTCACACTCTCACTCACTCACTCTCTGACTCTCACACTCTCACTCACTCACTCTCTCTCTCTCTCTCGCACTCACTCACACTCTCCCTCTTCCCCTCCCTCGAAGCATGGAGGCAATTTTAGTCAAAAATGATGACAATCTGTATAACCTGATCACGTGGTTCCTAGTCATTCTTGCTCATTTCATACTGATGACTAATTTTTTGTTTCCCACACATGCTTTTGTGTATACTGCTTATCTGCTTGTATCGCTTTTAGTCCAGTCATTACGTCCCCTCAAATGGCTTCTCTTCCCAGCTCACTCGAGCTGTAGTTTGAGTCGTATGTTGGAAGCTGGTGTTTGGAGTATGGGAGAAGGCTTCCAACTGTGCAAAGCTGACTGTCTCTTTATTAGCATTATCGATTTAATGATGTCTGTACCATTTGACTAATGGTCAGAACAGTCCGTACATCACATCCTATAATGGAAAGTGAAAGCTATCATCTTTAGAAGTGAATGAGAACCTAACAAACTGTGTCAATGAATCCACTGATATGTTTGCCTGTTAATTCAGGCTGAAGTCATAATTATTTTTATGTGTGCTGAATGTGCTATCTTAGAACAAAGAACAGTAGGGCACAGGAACAGACTGAGAAAATTATGTGCTGACCATGCCAATTTATTCCATCTCCCTGTATAAGGCCTGTATCACTCTCTTCCCTCCACATTCCTGGGCCTAGCCAAATGCCTCTTAAATATTACAATCATATCTACTTCCACTACTTGCCCCGTTACTGTGTACCAAGTACCTACCACTTTTTCCCCAAACAAAACTTGCCTCATAAATCTCCTTTAAACTATCCTATTTTGCCTTAAATCTATGCCCTCTGGTACTTGACATTTTCACTCGAGGGAAGAAAGACTATATTTAATTTTATAAACTTCTATTAGATTGTCTGTTAGCCTCTGCTGCAGAAGAAGTCTCTCTTTCTAATTATACTCTATTTCAGACAACCGGTGAAGGTCTTCTGCTCCTCCAAAAAGCCTCCTCATCCTTCCTGTAATGTGGCTATGAGAACTTCATGCAATACTTCAAATATTGCCTAACCAAATTCTCATATGGCTGCAGCATGATTTACCTGCTATTATACTCGATGCTCAGTACCGACTGAAGAAAAGCTGTAATCTGTCTTTACCATGCATTTTACTTGTGTTGACACTTTAAAGTAGCAATGAACTTGCACCCCAAGGTTCCTCTGTCATCAATGATTCTAAGGTTCATACTGTTCATACAAAATTTTGCTTTTGTGTTTGACTTCCAAGAGTGGCGTATATTCTGCTGACTTCTTTGATAACCTTCTTGACTAGCCACCTCTGCTAGTTTTTGTGTTGTTTGCGAACATATTCATCAATTCACCTAGCTTTTTGTTTAAATCATTTAATATCACAAACAATAGAGGTCTCATCACTGATCCTTGCAGATTATCACTGTTCACAGACCTCCTGTAAGAGTACCCCTTCACCACTACCCTCTGTCTTCAAAGGCAAGACCAATATTGAATCCAATCTACCAATGCAATGCAGTGCTCTGCTCCCCATGTATCTTAATCTTCTGAATCAACCTACCATGAGGGACCATAAGGAAAGTTTAATGAAAATCTTTGTAGAAAACATAACGTTGCCCAACCTTCTAATTATCTTTGTTATTTCCAAAAAAAATCTCAATCAACTTTGTAAGACATGACCTCCTTTGCATAAAGTCATGCTGATTATCCCCAGTAAACAAATGCTTTTCCAGATGTGATTAGATTCTATCCCTAAAAATCTTCTCCACGAGTATTTCTACCACTGAATGATAATTTTTGGTTTTGTATTTCCCTTATTCAATAGAGGAGCACTGGCTACTTTCGAACTGCCTAGAACTTTGCCTGGCTAAAAAGGACACAAAAATCTGTGTCAAGGTCTTGGCATTACTGCAATTTTTTCTCAATAACCTGGGATAGGTTTCATGAGGCTCTGTGGCCTTCTTTAAATAACCTAGCTTCAAGAGTTCCAGCTCTTCTTCTCCCTAATCCTTGCATATGCTTCCTTTTTCTTTTTGATTAATTTGCAAAATCTCTCAACATCTGTTTCCTGAGCTTTGCTAACTCCAATCACCTGTGGTACGAATACCACATAGTCCTGATTGATAATGGTGATATTGTACATTTTTAAGTTAATAAGCGTTCTGCTTTCTCATTGTGCTGCAGAGTTTCTTTGCTTTCTTTTCAAATAATGCCAGCAATGTTTTATTTCAATTGTATAAAAAAAAGTGAATTATTCGATTCTTTCTCAATTTATTTATTGATAAGTGTTGAACATCTTTAATGATGTAATCAATTCTAGGAGAACAGGCTGATTTTGTAAGATTGCCTTAGATGATACTTTTTTGTATTTAGTTTGAGTTAGGTCTAATAGAGAAAAATAGCATGGGGCATGTCAAAAGATGTGTAAAAAAATGGATTGGAAGAAATGGTTTTGCAGATCTGTATTTCTTCTGCAAGGCAATCTACTGTAAAAGGATTAGAATATTTTGTGATTGCTGCTCTAAAGCTTGGTTCATTTACTAAAGAGAACAGTAAGCTACAAATACAAAAATATATAGTTTTATACGATGTAAAATTACTGTGGAATGCACATGATTTATTTGTATTGCATATGTTATACCTGAAGACAAGCTCTTACTTGTTTTACTTAGTGAAATGCCAGCATAGGCATCTGGCAGGTCATGTCATATTTGTAACTCTACATGCCCTGACCAGAGTCTGCTGCTTTATAAATCCTGCAGGCTGCATTCAGTCCTCATTGTTACTGTGCTGGAATATAAATGGATTTTAGTTCTCACCTATTTCAGAGTCAGACTTAGTATCACTGGCATATAACTCTATGGCAGTAGTACAATGAAATATGTGATAAATAAACATAGAGGGGAAAAACCTGAGTTACATTAAGTATATTTATGTTTATTAAATAGTTCAGTTAAAGTAGTGAAAAAATAGAAATTAAAATAAAGTAGTAAGTAGTGTCCATTCAGAAGGTCAGATGGCAGAGGGGAAGAAGCTGTTCCTGAATCACTGAGTGTGTGCCTTCAGGCTTCTGTACTACCTTCTTGACTGTAAAAGTGTGAAGAGAGCATGTCCTGGGATGTGGGGATTCATAATGATGGATGCTGCTTTCCTAAGGCATCGTTCATTGAAGATGTCTTCGATACCACGGAGGGTGGTACCCAGGATAGAGCTGTGATGTCATGATAGGTATACTTATTCGTGTACCTATTTCCCCTTGTGCTGTTCAGATCTCTACAAGATTGGATTTTATAACCAGAATAGTACACCCAGTATGGTGATGCTGGATTTTTTTAAGCTTCTAGTTTTGATTCAACCCCCTTTGTTGTAATTTTTTTTTCTGTTAGTAACATTAGTTGTCTCCTTTTATTTTCTTTTGCTTATTTATATCTAAGAGATACATTTCCTTGGTTCCCTCAGCAGAACTTTTGGGGGTAGTGGTAAAGGTGGTGGTCATTTAGCCCTTCAAATCTATTTTGCCTTTCATTAGGGTTATGTATCCACTGCTGCTGCAATATCTTTGATAACATTTCCTAACAATGTTCTGACACTGTCATGCTTGAAAACTTCAGCTGACTTCCAGGGTTCAAGGTGTTTGCTGGAAAGTTATGATTTCTACATAGAAACATAGAAAATAGGTGCAGTAATAGGCCATTCGGTCCTTTGAGCCTGCACCACCATTCAGTATGATCATGGCTGATCATCCAACTCAGAACCCTGTACCTGCTTTCTCTCCATACCCCCGATCCCTTTAGCCACAAGGGCCATATCTAACTTCCTCTTAAATATAGCCAATGAACCGGCCTCAACTATTTCCTGTGGTAGAGAATTCCACAGATTCACCACTCACTGTGTGAAGAAGTTTTTCCTCATCTTGGTCCTAAAAGGCTTCCCCTTTATCCTTAAACTGTGACCCCTCATTCTGGACTTCCCCAACATCGGAAACAATCTTCCTGCATCTAGCCTGTCCAATCCCTTTAGAATTTTATACATTTCAATAAGATCCCCCCTCAATCTTCTAAATTCCAGTGAGTATAAGCCCAGTCGATCCAGTCCTTCTTCATATGAAAGTCCTGCCGTCCCAGGAATCAATCTGGTGAACCTTCTCTGTACTCCCTCTATGTCTTTCCTCAGATTAGGGGACCAAAACTGCACACAATATTCTACCTTTGTTTCTAGAAGTACTTTGTGATTTCAGTCTTGAATTGCTCACCTCAGATTTTAAAATACAGTTCTCTTTATATTGTAAGAGGGAAGCTGGAGTTCATTTGTCTTCTCTATCAGCTCCTATTTTATAGCATCGTCCTTCAGACATATTTGAGAGATTATAAATCACTTTATGCAAATTGTCCTCTTAATTTTATCCCTTAATTTTGGGATTGTTCTGATAAATCTGTTGCTCCATCTCTAAAATATGATTCTTTGAAGTCTTCTGCCTAGATCGGGGGTCGGCAACCCGCGGCTCCAGAGCCACATGTGGCTCTTTTACGTCTGTGCTGCGGCTCCCTGTTGCTTTGGGAAATAATTGGTTGTGGCGACCCTTTTCCTGGCACATCCGAACCGACTCACAAATTAGATAGCCTACGGGGGTTTGCGAGCACAGAGCTTTGGAGCCTCTGCGCCATGGGGGGCAGGTTGAGGGAGGCTTAAAAGTGAGGCTGAAGATTTCGAATAAAGTTTTTTCCTTCGACTGCAGTTACCGACTCCGTGTCGTAATTTTAGCGCTGCGTGTAGCACACCGCTACATGGTCAGTATTTAATTAAAATGTATTTTATGTTAGTTTGTTAGTTTTTGAAATGTAAATCTAAATTTGAAGATTATGGTGATCTTGTACAATCTAAATAAGACGTTGTGGCGACCCATTTCCTGACACATCCGAACCGGCTCACAATTAGCCAGCGTTCAGGCTAAGGGAGATAGCCTACGGGGGTTTGTGAGTACGTGTCTTTTGCAGCATCCGCGCCCATGGGGGGGCGGGTTGAGGGAGGCTTAAAAGCAAGGCTGTTTAGTTCGAATAAAGCTATCTTTGACTGCAGTTTACTGACTGCGTGTAGCACACCGCTACAACGTGTTTTTATCGCTGGCTGTCCAGAGGGGAGGTGCTGAAACGCTTTGTCGCGTGTCTGGAAGAAGTGAAAACTTTCCTGGGCAGCAAAGGGCTCACCTTTCCTGAGCTGGAACAGCCAGAGTGGCTGGAAAAGCTACACTTCATGGTAGACATGACAGCGCACCTGAACACGCTGAACACAGCTCTTCAACGGGGTAAGGACGTACAGCCCTGCACATGTTGGAGGATGTTTTGGCATTCGAGCGCAACTTGACGTTGCTTGCCAGAGATTTACAGAAAAGCACATTGTCTCACTTCCCCAATTTGAGAGAGTTCAAACAAGGTCACGACATGATAAATTCGGAGTATTTACATTCTGCAATCATCGCAATGCAAACATCGTTTGGGAAACGCTTCTGTGAGTTCAGAGAGGAAAAAAACACATTATCCTTCCCGGTCACTCCCCTAAGCATCGATCCATCCCTACTGAATACGACTGCATTGTCAGGTGTGAGTCAACCTGACCAAGTATGATAAATATTTTAATTGCCTATTATTTTACGTATATGAATATGTTTTCATTGTTCAGTGAAATAGTCCTTTTATTTTTCAGGTTGACAGCTGGCTGACGTTATTTTTGCTGCTGGCGGCAAATTTAAGTTTGGCGTTTTTCATAAATACAAGGAGGACTCAAATAGACGTTGAGTATTTTACTTAAAAGTAACCTTCAACCCAACGTCTTTTTTTCTGAGTTCAAAATGTTTTTGTTGCATGCAGAAATGTAATTTTGTTTTCTCTGCAGGAGTTCATCAATTTCATAAATGCAACACATTATAGTTTGTTTATACATAGCATAAAGGCAAAACAAAACATTGTATGCAGTATTATTTCATTTTAAATGTCAAACGGGTTTTGCGGCTCCCAGTGTTTTCTTTTCTGTGGGAAACGGGTCCAAGTGGCTCTTTCAGTGGTAAAGGTTGCTGACCCCTGGCCTAGATGAAATACGATTCCCAGTTGCAGCCTGATCAAAGTGTTGTACAAAGTTTGCTTTCCAATTCTCTTGCAATTAGGTCCATATTTGATTCACCTTTGTAATTACTTTTTATACTTGTGCTAGAATATCAACTGATATTTGGTTATTTGTATAAGTGATCATCCAAATCTATTTGTTGCTGTGCAGATAGTACTTTGTTATTTAATGAATGTTCAAGTGTTGGGTCTGTGTTAAACAACCATGTGCTTTCCCACAATGAACAGAATTCGCCAGTTTTAACCACCCAGTAAGACTTTAGTAATTTCTTTCAGTTATCTACAGTTAGAGTGGTGGATGCCTGGTATGGTGGTAGAGGCAAATACATTAGAGGCTTTTAAGAGCTGTTTGGATAGGCACATGGATGTAAAGAGGATAGAGGGCTTTTGGACATGGTGTAGTTAGGAGGGGTTACTGTTCGGGTGTATTTTGATTGTTTTTTTTAGCTGGTTTGGCACAACATAGTGGGCTAAATGGCCTGTTCCTGTGCTGTAATCTTGTCTTCTATCTGCACTACTCAAGTGTTATTTGAAAGGCTGGATAATGTTGTATTTCTTCATTCAAGTGATTGAGGAATGAAATAACAAGCTGGGTACCTCCTATAGCTGTTTAGGAATATCATTTATCATATTATTAAATTGATAAAAGATTAAAAACAGATTAGCTGTATTTGGCACACGTACATTGAAACATGCAGTGAAATGCGTCGTTTTGCATCAAATCAAGTCAGTGAGGATTGTGTTGGGGGAAGTCCACATGTGTTGCCATGTTCCGCCAACAAAGCACGCCCACAGCTTACTAACCGTAATTGTACATCTTTGGATTGTCAGAGGAAAACTATGCGGTCACTGGGAGAATATACAGACTCCTGACAGACCCAGTGGGAATTGAACCCTGATCAGTGATTGTGCTAATTGCTATGCTACTGTACTGCCCTTTCAGACATGAATATTGCTTAACCAACTACAGATGAATTTTGTCTCTCCCTTGCCTCTATTGAAAAGTAATGGTACACTAGTGGTTAGCTATATATTTCTTTTTTGCTTAATATGTCGTAACGTGTTAAGTAGTCCTCACTGCATTTAACCAGATATGGTAAGTTTACACATATTGGTTGTGTAGTTGCCCAAAAGGCTGTTATCATGTTTGTTTTGATTGTTTGGCAGCAAGTGATACGTGTTGGATCACTTAATGAAGAGGCTTACATTTCACTTTTGATCAAGTATCAGTGTACAGTGCATGTGTTATATTTCAGTTGCTGACTGTGGATTTATTCTGAAGGGAACATTCACCTGAAGAGGAAGGACTGAACTAGCTTTAGTGTTAACACAGTACAATTTTACTTCTACCTTGTGCTTGCAAAGTAGCACCATTTTCCCTTAAAGTCATAATAGAAATCGAGTGCACAGAACCAAACACTTTGGCTCAACGTGTCTGTTCTTATAATCTACATCAACGGTTCCAAATTAGCTCCCAGACCACATCCCGAGTGCCCCCCTTCCCTTTCTGGCCCTTACATAAAAGCTAGAAAGAAATTTGATTTACAATGCACAGTGATAGAAAGTAGACACTGCACATTTAAGGCGATGACAAATAACCGCAGCATTTATTCAAATCTAGTTAAAGCCACAAATAAATTATTTTTTTAATTAGAGGAAAATAATTTTCATCAACTATTTTAAAGTGTACACAGTAGTCCAATTATTCACTACTTCATTGCTTTTACACCTTTCAAAGAGGTGGATGGGCATGGTGCAGTGATATCAGGCTGAATGTCACTCAGAAGGAGTCTCCGATCCCCGCATTCAGTAATTTGCAGTCTTTTTTTGTTGCTTTGAAAGAAGTTGTGAAACTGCACTGAAATTGCTCCTCTAAGTATGATGTTGGAGAGACAACATCTTGATTTTTTTCCACAGTTCAGGATAGCATTCAGAGATTTCTTTCTGCAACCAAAACCAATATGATTTTTTGAACCTCTGCTTCAGCTCACAGTCATTTTGTAGTGAGATCAGTTCTTCCTCCATCCTTCCTGTTAATTCCTCATTACAAGTGCTCAGGAATGGATTTATTGCCCAATGTGGAATTTGCATTGAGAGAAGATCCTGAAATCCCACTGACATGCCTTTATGCAGCTCACCCAGGTGGCCACAGTCTACTTCACGATCATCATCTGGTATTCTTTCTTTCTCTTCCAACTGAGGCCTGAATATTGGAAAAGGTTCTGATGACCAATGTTGCACTTAAATTAGTGTTAACTTGGACAGAAATGTGGAGAGCACTGATTTGACTTTGATAAGATTCACATAGTTTCCTTGCAATTGAAGATTGATTTCACTAAACTTTGCGAATAATTCTGACAAATAAGCAATGTCATGCCTAATATTCTTGAGTTGTTTACTGAATGAAGCATGTGAGTCTTCAAAAAATTTTATGTTTCAAATAGCACGAAAAAGTATCTTGGGCAGTTTCCTTTTGACAGCCATCTGACATCTGTGTGCAACAGCAAGTGTCAAACTGTTCATCATTCTCAATACTAAGCTCTCAAAATAGTCAAGATTTGAGAGAATGGGACTTGATTTTATTTGCTGTTGTGTTATCAGTATTTAATAATTGGTGCAGGCAATTCCTTAGTTTTTTTGCGACAGGATGTCTGTAAATTGTAGATGTGAAGAAAAAGCATTTCAGGATATATATATTGTATACATTTCTCTGACATGTACCTTTGAAATCTTTGAATGGTAAATATGTTAGGTACAGCTTTTTCAAGAAAATAATAACCCCACTGTGGCATCCTGTCATTGATGATGCCCCAAATGTTGTACAAGCAAGATTGTTGGTGAGTAGAATGTCCTTTTAAAAATTGCACAACACCTAGGATATTGACTCCACCTTTGTAAGTGTTTCTAGTCGCTTTGCAAGTAAATCTTGAACTTTGCATTCATATTTTATGAAGCAAAAATAACCAAGAAGCAAAAATTTGTTGCCTGGCAAAGTTGACTCATCCGACTGCGGAGCAAATTCTGTTGTCCTGAGTATGTTGGCACAATGTATCTGTCGCCGTCTCAGACATCTCATCTTCTTGTCTTTGAACAGGGTTGTCGCTGAGTGGAATCACTTTGATTATTTGGGCTGGTGACATGCAAAACCATACTCAAACCTCCCTCACTGACAGAATCAGTCCTTTTTCAATTGTATGAGGCTTTTCAGAATTAACAATCAGCATTGAAATGTTGTATGAAGCAGGCAAACCATCACTGTTTTGTGAAGTGCTGACAAACAGGTTTTGAAGTGTTATCCTTTTCTGAAAGTTTTCACGAAGTGACTGAAAATAAGTGAATTCTTGTTTAATTTATCAGAGTATAATCTCTTCAAATGTTCAAGGAGCCTGAATGGTCTCATTGCCTCATTAGAAAAAACATTTTCAGACAACAGATACTTTGGCTGCTATAAATCCATATTTCAGATACTCCACACTATGAGGGGTGATTGTTAAGTAAGGTAGAAGGAGTTAATTTTAGAAAACCTAGCACATTTATTTTTCAACATAATCCCCTCCTACATTTACACACTTAGTCCAGTGGTCGTGGAGCATACAGATATCTTCTTTGTAGAAGTCGGCATCTTAGACCTCCAGAAGTGGTCCACAGCAGGAGTGACTGATAAGTTTGTGGCCTAAGGTAGAAGGAGATGGGTTATACAGCTCTTGTTACATGTACGTGCAGTTCAACTCTTGAGTGATTATGCAGAAAGTTTAAAGTTAATAACTCATCTCCTTCTACCTATACTGTCTACATTTTTTTGTTTAATCTGCTTCTGCAATTTTTGTTATGGATTAACCACCACGATAAATCACCTATTATTTAAGTCCAACTTTAAGCACTTTGACCTATAAAGGCAAAGGTTAAGATGTCATCACAGCCAAGGCAAATGCTGACTCTCTGCCTGAAGGTACATAAGCTAGGATAGCAATAGCTCAGTTGGGCCGTGGGCTAGAGAAATTCAGTTAAGACCATTCAAAATGGGACTCGTATCAGCTAACGCTGTATGACAACAGTGCATGGATCAAATGCTTACACTATGTAACTAATTTCTTAAATTAAGCCTGTAATTCCTCAGCTGTCCCCCTTGCTACCACCCCTTTTATCTTTATTGCCCTCTTAGGAACTTCCACGTGGAGGAGGGGGTGGTGATAACCTCCACTTTGGAAATCACTGACCTACATCAATCCTATACTAATCCCATTTTTCCTCTTTCAGCCCCATCAACCTCATTCCCCTCTGCCAATTCTCCTGTAGTTCCAACTCAAGGAGCAATTTACTGTACCACCCATCTTTAGTCATAAGGCATAGGAGCAGAATTAGGCCATTTCACCCATCGATTCTTCTCTGTCACTTAATCATGGCTGATCTTTTTTTTTCTCCTTCTCAACCCCATTTCCCAGCCTTTTCCCCATAACCTTTGAATCCATGTCCAATCAAAAACCTATCAATCTTTGCCTTAAATACACTCAACGACCTAGCCTCCACAAGTGCACATGGCAACAAATTCCACAAATTCACCACCCTCTGGATAAAGAAACTTCTCTGCATGAGGCAGCGCCCTCTTGTCCTAGACTCTCCCACCATGAGAAATATCCTTTCCACATCTACTCTGTCTAGGCCTTTCAACATTCAAAAAGATCCCCGCTCATCCTTCTAAGTTCCAGTGAGTATAGACCCAGAGCCACCAAATGTTCCTCGTATGATAACCCTTTCATTCCTGGAAACATCCTTGTGAACCTCCTCTGGACCCCCTCCAAAGCCAGCACATCTCTTTTAAGATGAAGAGCCCAAAACTGTACACAATACTCAAGGTGAGGCCTCACTAGTGTCTTATAAATCCTCAGCATCACATCACTGAGCTTGTATTCTAGATCTCTTGAAATGAATGCTAACATGGCATTTGCCTTCCTCACCATTGACTCAACCTGCAAGTTAACCTTTAGGGTGTTCTGCAGAAGGACTCCCAAGTCCCTTTGCATCTCAGAGTTTTTAAAAAGATCTTCAGCAGGGGTTCTCAACATGGGGTCCATGGATCCCTTGGTTGATAGTAGGGGTCCATGGCATAAAAAAGGTTGGGAACCCCTGGTGAGTGGAGAGTGCACAATTCTATAAACGTGCACCTTCACGCAGGTCTGATATGCAAGTCTCTAGTGTTGTGATGCAGGAGCACTAACCATGTCTCTCAGTTAGCTGGAATAATCGAGAAATTGAAGCTGTGGGAACATTTTTAGCTTGAACTATTTAGCATATTTTATAGATATTTCTATAAAATGCAGGCTTTTTCAATAGGATGAATTAAAATCAATAGTTAATTTTAATCCCTATTCGATTCCCAGTAACACCTAATTTAAAAAAAGAAAAGCTTCCTGTTGTTTTGTACCTAACCTTTCTCATTATGCACGATGAAGGTTAACATTTGACATTATGCACTATTTTGGCTTTGCATTCAAAATGCAGACTCTTTTTTACAACAGACACGAATTCCTGGAGAAAAATGTATTTCTGAACACCAATACTGCTGCAACATTTTACACATTTGGTCAAACCCAGTGTGTGTGCTGAGCTAGTGGATTTGGTCCACTATGGTAATTTGTTGCCTTTCATATGTGCAGTTCTTACAGCTGTGATTTGCTTAAGAATATTTACACAATTACATGGGCATTTAGAGGCTTTAATCTGGAAAATAAACTCATCCTACACAATGTACTATTTTTTTCTAATACTGTTAATGACTACTTTTCAAAAGTATTTGCTTGTGCTAAAAAGAAGTTAAAGACAATGGTTTTGATTTTGGCTACATATATTGCTTTTCTGTTTAAGTAAGAATTTCCAAGCATTAAAGGGTCAATATTTTTCCGAATTCCTTGGGAATAAATGGTCAAATCTACACGTCTTGGTTCCAGCAGTTTTGATGTTCTTGTGCTACTACACTTAAAGATATCTTCTTTCATGCAATTTTGATGATTTGGAATTAATGTCACTTGGTTACCTGGAGAACATCAATGAAATGGAGGCAACATTGAGTGGTTGTTTATATAGATAGTTAAATACCAGGAGAGCTGTCCAGAATAAAAACTTGGTAATTGTAGCTGGTTTTTGAATCCTGCTGGAAATTATTCTTTGTTTGTTGTTGAGGACTTGAGAGAACATGAAGGTGGTTGGCACCTTGGCTACCTTTGTTGTTGCTGTTTAATTATTGTGTTCTTCTTTCAATATCTAATCAAAAGTGTTGGGGTGGGAAAGTAATAGGCTGCTGAGAGAGGGGAAAAACGAGATGGGTTGAGATCTCAGATGCCACTATTGATATAATTGTGTTTGTTGACTTGGCTGACCTTCGTTGACTGCTGGAAAGTGCAGGGCAGGAAGATTAGCCTGTAAAGTATTGCCAGATATCTTCAGCCTTCTGGTAAGTGATGTTACCTAGTAGCGTGCTTTACAGACTAGAAAGAGTATTGCTGCTATATCTAATCGGCAGATGGTTCACACCACACCATTCTTAGTGAACTCTTAGTGATGCTTTTTCAAAAATGTATTTCACCAATCATTTTGCTCTCCATTCCTGTGATTCCTAACATTTGCTAAATGCAGTCAACTGATGGATTGTTTGCTAGGGCAGGGACTTAAAATAACATCATATTGCATCTTTAAAATAACAAAACATCTCAAGATGTAATAAAATAAAATTTCACACCAATAGGAAAATTAGAACAGGTCCCCAAAGGCTTGGTCAAAGAATCAAGTTTTCAGCAGAGTGTCAAAGGGGGAGAGTTGCCAAAGTTTACAAGCAAATGAAAGAATGGCAGCTTATGTGGCATTATTGAAATAGAGGGTGTACATGCAGCTAGAAATGATCTTATAAATTATGAGAATGGAGATGGATGTGATCTAGAAATAACTTAAAAGAAAGATGAAAACAGGAGTTTACTGTGGGGAGAGCAAAGTGAGCCATAAAGTAACTGGGTTAAGTGAATATTGTTGGTGTATTAGAGGACCTATGGAGCAAAATAAACAGTTGACATTTTGGTCTGAGACTTTTTATCAAGATGAGAAAGGCAGGGATCCAAAATTGGAATGGGAAGTGTGGGAGGAGTGGAAGGAGTGCAAGCCAGCAGATGATGGGTGAAGGGGAAGTTGGGTGGATGGGCATTGAAGTAAGAAGCTGGGAGAGGATAGATAGAAGAGATAAGAGCTGAAGAAAAAGAAATTAGAGAGGAGGGGACAGTGGAATATGTCAGAAATGGAGGAGGAAAAGAACCAGAGGGAGGTGATGGACAAACATGTCAAGATGAAATGGGAAATTGAATTGAAAGAGGTGGCCACCTGGAGATCCTGCCTTTTGTTACAGATAGAGTAAAGGTGCTTGACAGAGTGCTGCCTCAAAATCAGACTCGGGTTTAATATCACCAGCATATGTCATGAAATTTGTTAACTTTGTGGAAGCAGTACAATGAAATACATGATAAATATAGGAAAAATACAGTAAGTATCTGTATATATACATATATATATATGTATATATATATTAATTTGACTATTTAATATACATAAGTAGTGCAAAATCAGAAATTTAAAAATAAAAGTAGTGGGAGTGTTCATGGGTTCAATGTCCATTCAGAAACCAGATGACAGGGGAAGAAGCTGTTACTGAATCGCTGAGTATGTGGCTTCAAGCTTCTATACCACCTTCCTGATGGTAGCAATGAGAAGAGGGCATGTCCTGGGTGGTGGGGGATCCTTAATGATGGATACTGCCTTTCTGAGGCACTGCTTCTTGCCTTCAATTTGCTTTGGGTCAAATTTGATATAGAGGAGGCTGCATATGGAGCATTGGATATAGTGGATGGCCCTGACAAACTCACAGGTGAAGTGTTGCCTTACCTGGAATTGGGGCTCTTATTACACTTGCAAGGATATGTGCCAGGAGGGAGATCAGTGGGGAGGTACATGGAGAGCAAAGCCTATGGGAAGAGGGGGGGTGAGGGGGAGAAGAGCTTAGTGGTAGGATCCCATTGGAGATGGCAACAGGTATGGAGAATAACGTGCCGCATATGGAGATTCATTGGGTGGTAGGTAAGGACAAAGGAATCCTATCCCTATTCTGATAGCAGGAAGATGGGGTAATTGCGGATGTGCAGGAAATGAAGATGTGGAAGAGGGCACCATTGATGGTGGTGGAAGGGAAACCCCGTTCTTTGAGAAAAGAAGTGGACAGCTCAGATGTTCTAGAATAGAAAGCTTCATTCTGAGGGCAGATGTGGCATAGATGGAGGAACTGAGAGAAGGGAATAGCATGCTTCCCAGTGGCGGGTGGGTAGGTGTACAGTCAAGATGATTGAGAAATAAGGCTTATAAAGGATATCAATGGATAGGTGGCCAATATTCCGCTCCTTCTTCCCTTTCTTCCATGGTCCACTGTCCTCTTCTATCTGATTTCTTCAGCCATTCATCTCTTCCACCTATTGTCTTTTAGCTTCTTACTTCACACTTACTGTACCTACCTTTCCCCCTTGCTTGGTTGCAATTATCACCTGCCAGCTTATACTCCATCCCCTCCACCCTTATTCTATCTTTTGCCCCTTCCTTTCCAGTTCTGATGAAAGGTCATGGCCTGAACCATAAATGCTGTCAGACTTGCTGAGTTCCTGCAGTATTTTGCATGTATTATGATTCTGTAATTTATGACTCTGTGATTGAGAAATCTGTGAAAATGCTGTTTTACTACTCAAGTTTTGGGTGTAATGATAGGAGCAAAACATCTTACCAGCTATAGAGTTGCAATAAAATTAGCATTTTAACTATATTTGCTGTAAAATTTAATTGTTATGTCTTGGCTGTGTATTGCTAATTAATTTCATTGCCGCTCATCTGAAAACTGTAAATTTCCAAAATATTGCACCTACTGGTGATTACCTCGTCTGAGCTCTTGGTGAGATTTCAGTCTGGGAATCCTTCTATATTTTTAGAAATAAATAGCCTAGTTTTTTTTGGTCTTGGATATACCTTTACTTTGCTGAGAGATCTTTTAAGTGCCTTCATTCCCCTTCCCACCTTAATAGAAGAATGATGTATTTCATCAGAGCTACACTGGCTGGATTGATTGATTGTGGAAGACAGGTAGGAGCAGGGGGCTGCTGATGATGGTGATTAACTATATGTGATAGCATCTTCCAATTGAAGAGAGGAAAAGTTGGAGTTTAGGAGCAATGAAATTTTTAAAGTACCATTGTCAATTTTTTTTTAAACTTTTCACACGAAAAGGAATTGCTTAGCTGTCAGCCATGTTGTTTACTTTTGAACCATCTTATAGTAAATGATACATTTTTAATGCTGTATGCTAGGTTCTTGTTTGATTACCCTGTTGGAAATTCATGTTAAAGTACTTATTGATAATATTGACACTGTGCATAGACTCTAGCTGGTAAAGACATCAATCAGTCAATTTACTGTTTGTGACCCTTTGACTCTCTTCATTACCAGCATTTTATTTACAGTTTTAAAACTGAATTTGGATTTTCAAGCTACTATTGTGAGATTGGAACTTGTGATATTTGTACAGGCATGAATATCACGCTTTGAGCTAACTTGCTGAATGTAATTAAAGGTAACTAGTATATAGTGTATTTGCACACAGGTTTTGTGTATGCTTGAGAGTAAGACAGCTGAGTTTGGAAACTAAGGTTGCTTCAGGTCCAGTTGGGTAGAGTGTTTGTCCCTTAAGCAGGAGTGGAGGAAATTGCCCAGAATAGATGAAATTGTGATTGTAGTTACTTTTCATTTTTTGATTCTTCTGTAAGTTCTGAACGGATCTCTTCATGTTGCTTCTTTTGACAATTTTGTTGTACTTTCAAAGTTTCCAAGTGTTAATAATTTACAGATTACTTAACCATAACTTATTTGATGTAAAGAAACAGGTTGGCAGAATGTCAATTAATAGAAGTGATTATGGTTGTAAAATATTGCTCTTTGTTTTTTTATGGCTTTTACTTCTGTGTTACTGAGAGAGACAAGTCAATACATGAAGCATGAAAATGATCAGTAATTAGTATTGTACACACTTATCTGTCTGTTGTGAAACCAGTGTTTGCTCAGCTTCCTGTGGCACATGTGCCATATGCTTTAAGCAGCTGTGTTGGAGGTCCTTGTTAAACGACTGTGATGTAAATTAGGGGCTGACATCCACTTACTTTTCATGTCCAATTCAAAGCACAATGCAAATGCTTATGGTGCTCTTAGAAATTATCCTTATAATTTAAGGTTTCTGCTCGACTGACATTATTTGACTCTTTAATATGCAGTGAACTGAAACAAACAACTGTTAGATGTATTCCTGCTGGTTGAGTGGCACAGCAAGGAAGGCAACAGTTCTTGGCAGACTTTGTGGTGTATTGAATTCTATTAATCAGTGTGAGCCATTTTAGAGTAACAAGGAAGTACATTTTAACAACAAAGCCATTCAATCTTATTTGGTTACAGCTCCCTTATAATCCTGATTCTACATTTGCTGGAGGAATTCAGTTTTCGATTCTGCCCCCCTTCCTCTTGTACGCCAACATATTTTAGGGGACAAGGTTTGGTAACCAAGTTTAATGTCTAGATTAAATGTAACCTTATAATGCAGATGGCTAAATTAAATTTAATCTTATAGAGCAATAGTATGAATCAAGTTGAATTTATACTGCACTGTAAGATTACTTCTAATGAACCAGGTAATTTTTATTTCAATATTTTGAGAGTTTTTAAATTAATATATAGCTGTTAGTACCAAAGTGATACATATCATGAAGCCTTGGGCATAAATGTAAATTTAGGATGATATTCCTTTTCATTTGCATATCTTTCAAGTTTGCTTTGAGGAATTTTGCATCATTGACAGAACAGTACCTTTTCAATAGACTGCATTTGAAAATACAAAATACAACCGTGATTGAATCATTGGTTCGATTTGCCTAACTCTGTTCCTATATCTTATGGTCTTAAGGAGAAGAAAATAAGTAAAATTGTTGATAGTGACGTGGGTTATAGTAGGCTACAGAACTATATCTATCAATAGGTAAGATGGACATAGCAATGGCAGGTGGAATTTAATCCTTATAAATACAGTATGATACCTTGGGGAGGGCTAACAAGGATAGGGCATAACTAGTGAATAATAAGGAATATTGAGGTGTGCATGTCCAACATTCCCTGTAAGTGGCAGCACAGGTAGATAAAGTAGAGAAGGCAAATCAAATACTTGCCTTCATTAGTTATATCACAGAAGATAAAATAAGTAAGATTATGGTACAACTTGGATTCAGAATTCACTTGCCTGTAGAGGCAGAGGGTGATTGTAGATGGATCATGTGAGGTTGGTGACCAGTGGGATCTGTTCTGGGATTCTTGCTGTTTGTGGTTTTTATAAATAATTTAGGAAGAGGAAAGGTTGGTTTGTAAGTAAGTAGATGACATGAAGGTTAGTGATGGGTTGTTGTAGGTTGCAACAGGACATTGACAGAATGCAGAGCTGGACTGAAGTGGCAAATGGTGTTCAACCTGGTAAAGTGAAGTGATTCACTTTGGAAGGTCAAATTGAGGTCAGATATAGGGTTAATGACAGGATTCTTAGAGTTATGGAGGAACAGAGGGCTCTTCTGGTCCACCTTCAATAATCCTTCAAATACCGGACAAGTTGATAGGTTTGTTAAGAAAGTGTCTGGTGTGTTAGCTTTCATTAGTTGTAGAATTGAGTTCAAGAGCCACAAGGTAATCTTGCAACTCTATAAGACAGACCCTGGTTAAATCACACTTGGAATATTGCATTCAGTTCTGGTCACAACATATGGAAGCTTTAGAGAGGATGCAGAGGAAATTTACCAGGATGCTGCTCGTATAGAGAGCATATCTTATGAGGATAGGTTGAGTGAGCTTGGTTTTCTCCCTCTTTGGAGTGATGGAGAATGAGCGGGAACATGACAGACGTGTATAAGCTGATAAGAGGCATAGATTGAGCGGATAGCCAGAGACTTTTTTCTTAGGGCAGAAATGGCTGAGATGAGAGGGCATAATTTTAAGGTGGTTGGAGGGAGTATAGTTGGGGGAGTATGTCAGGTAAGTTTTTTTTCTATACAAAGTGATAGGTACTAGATGTGATGGCGGAGGAAGATACATGAGGGATGTGGAAGAAACACATAAGCATATGACCACATGTACTATAGAAAAGTGGAGGGCTACGTAGGAAGGGATGGTTTGTTTGATCTTGGAGTAGGTTATCAGTTCGGCACAACATCGTAGGATGTAGCCTTGTACTGTGCTTTAGTGTTCTATGTTCGAAATTTATGAAACATTGGCTGCACCACAATTAGAATACTGCATGCAGTTCCGGTATCATATGTTAGAAAAGACATGATTATACTGGAGAGGATGCTAAGGAAAATCACCAGAATATTGCCTGGAATAGACTGTTATACTTTTGAGGGAAAACTAAATAAGCTGGGTTTATTTTCCTTAAGTGGAAGAGGCTGACAGAGGTCCTAATGAAGTCTAAAAATGATGAAGGGCATTAATAGAGTACAGAGTAGGAAACATTTTTCCAAAGTAGAGGTGTAACTCAGGCTCGGCCAAACTGGCCCCACCAAACTGAGAAATCATGTTTGTGTGGATGCTGTGTAATGTATCTCCCAGTTATGAACCCACAACACAAAATATCAGACAGTATGCCATATGCAATTAAATGATTGAACTTTATGAATCTTAATCTGAATATAGAGTTAGCAATGAAAATTTAATAAGGGCCCAATTCAAGGAAAAGTCAAAAGTGCAAGTTGGAGCTCACTCATTTGCCATTCTTCCACCATCGATCTCCTCCAAGCATCTCTGACCTTCGGACCCTCAGATCCAAGTCCACTCCATCCAGTGGTCTACCAGCTCTCTCCACATGTGTCTTCCCTCTTCATCTCTCCTCGACAAAGACCATGAAAAATCTTCTTCCAGATTCACAAGACAGAGCAACAATCTCTGATTGGCTAACAGGCATACCACAGTCCTGTTATCTCCAGCCATAATCCAAACAGTGCTGCTACAGTGAAACCGTTACCTCAGTAGTGAACATTCCAGAGAAACCATTACATTAGCCTTAGCAGTGAAACATTACAAAGAAGCCATTACATTAGCAGTGAATCCTTACAGCGCATTACAGAGTTATCTAGAGCTAGAGGACATAGGATTAGGGTAAGGATTAAGAGGTATGGGGATCCAAAAAAGAGCTTTTACATGCAGATAATTGCAGTCTGATAAATATTAAATACTGAGTGGATGGTGGAGGCAGTTACCCTTTGGATATTAAGGCGTAACAGGGCACAGGGGAAGTTCTGGTAAATGGGATTTGTTTGATAGGTGTTTAATGGTGATGTGGGTATACATAATAGGTCAAAGCATATGGTTCTGTGGCGTGTGACTCAGTTTAAAACGAAGTCTTGTTCTCTTGCAGTTTTGGGTTGACCAACAATAGAAAATCACTGTGAAATGTTTCACAACCTTCACTGGTCTAAGCTGAACAATCTTGGTTTCTCCAGGCTTTTGGAAGCCTTAGGAGTTTATATTCCACAGTTTGCGGTGGTGAGGGAGGGAAACTCACTGATAATGTTCATAAAATTGGTTATTTAATATTGGAAATGCATTTGCATGGGTGTGCCCTTCTGTCTGCACCCCGGGGCATGATATGGAATGTTAAGGCAGATTTGCTAACAAATTTTAATGCGTCATGGCAGTTGTGATTCTCACCTTGCTTCTGCAGAAAAATGATGCCTCTACTGTGCTAGAACACATGACTGCTATGTAGAGAAAACTAGAGTTCAAGTTTCTTGTAATTCTAGTAAAAGATAACGTCAGCAGTTCTGCAGAGCAACTCCCATATAATTACAGCACCAAGACTAAATTGCAACCAACTAGTCAGTAACTTACATGTAAGGTATGTGTGCCAGGGGAAATGTAATAAGCATTTCAGGAAGTTTACCATTAAAAAGAATCAGAGTGTCTGTACTTTTTTATTTACTGGTGGTGTTTGTACTGAAGCACTTGAATGCTAAATTTAATCATCCCTGTAGGAATTGGCTATGCCTTTGGCTCCATCTTTTTCAGATGTGGGATGTTTTCAATGGCACAGTTACTCCAATGTCATTTTGCATCAGCAATAATGAGAAATTCATTCTGAGTTGTGGAGAGTAAAAATATACATTGTAATTAAAAGAACTGACAAAACAATTGGCCTTTAGTTAAGAAAGGAGGAATGAAATCAGTGAATGAGATAAATCATGAAAAACTGGGAGAAGCAGCAAAAATATTTATTGGTAGATAACTGGAAATAGTGTTGGAGTGAGTAAAACAAAGTTCTTTGCATCTTACTTTGTGGGTAAAGTATATTGTTCAGATCATTAAGGAATTTAATATTGATACCTTGTTTCTCGTGATCTGTTGCTTTAGTGTATTATAGTGATGGGTGAGGTACATTTAATAAAAGATACGATAAACTTCAATTCTGGACTACAGATGAAGAACAACTCTGGAGCTTTACAGCAGTTCTTCATTAACATACATCATTGTTAATATATGCTTAAGAGCACTTGATGTGCATTGAGCATTGAAATGTATAAGTATTTAGAATGTATCGATAAGGCATGATTTTGTTGATTTACTGTTCAAAGATATCTTCATCTTTATCTGAACTCTATGCTCATTAATGACATATGTACTATTCTAGTAGTACAGTTAAATGTCTAGTATAAGAAGCAGCATTTCAGTCCCATTGGCCTATACTGATACTAATGCCCACCAAAGGCTTCTCTGACCTTTGTTTATCCAACCTGTATTCATATAGTTCTTTTCTAGTCTTCCTTGTGTTTTTATTTAGATTCTGCATAGATGTTCTGCTATTTGACAAGATTGTGGATGATGTTTAAATTCAATAGTTTCTTGCCTGTCACTCTCCACCTAACTCAATCCCCAAACCCACTTATTCCTGTCATGCCCTTGCTCACTTTTGCTCATCACATCCTTTGGGCCACATCCCCTCTGTTTTTGCCCCACTGGCCTTTTCACTCTCCATCTCTTGCTGCCCCTATCATGCTGCAGCTGGCCCACTTCCCTGTCATTGTCACATCCCTTTACTCTTCTAGAGAAGGTCGCAGTGATCTTTCAAAATTACTAATTTCATTAAATTAATTATTATATGGTATGTGAACCCATAGTTTAGTAACATATGGTCTTCTCAAAAATGCCTTATTTATCTGACAATATGTGACAATTTTTATAAGCACTGCATAATGTTAGGAAGGTTAATTAAGTGGACTCTCAGCTGTTGTGCTGTTAGTGGATAAAGGGACATCTGTATGTAGAAACTAAAAAGTGGAAGACCAACATGTTCTTCTTGAAGGGCAAGGCTGGTAGGGTTGGTGATGGATACTGAAGCATTGATGAGGTAAAAGAAGGCAGGAAGTCTGAGCAACTGGGATCAAGTGAGTCCCTTGTGGTGTACAAGGAATACACAAGAAGGAAATAAAGAGGGCAAAAATAAGATATGATATATTCTTGACAGATAAGGTGAAGGAATATCTTAAAGAATCTAAGTGGATGAAAAGCAAAAGGTTAACCAGGAGAGAATAGTTTCCATTAAGGATCATTGTGGTCATCTGTATGAAGCCATGGTAGGTGGGTGAGGTTTTAAATAAATATACTCAGCCGTGGAGACGGTCAATGCTTACGTTAATTTCTTGGGGCATTGTTTACAAGAGTTGGGATGTCTTAGCTGGATGAGACTGTAGTTGGAGCATTGTGTGTAGTTCTGGTCACTAGCTTTTGGAGGGATCTGATTAAGCTAGAAAGAGCATAAAAGAAGATTCACAAGGATATTGTCAGGACGAGGGCTTGAATTATATGGAGAGACTGGATCAGCTGTAACTGTTTTCCTGCAGTTGAAGGAGGCTGCGAGGTGACCTTATAAGATTTATGAAATCAAGGGTAGAGATAACAGATACTCATGGTCCTTTTCCCAGAGTACAAAAGGACATAGGTTTAAGGTGACAGAAAAAAAGACTAAAAGGGTCCTAAGCTGGAAGCTGCCAGAGGAAGTAGAAGGATGTACAATTGTAACTCTCAAAGGATATTAGTCCTGCATAGATAGGGAAGGAGGGATTATGGACCAAATGCAGACAAATGAGACTAGCCTGTTTCTGTGCCTTATAAATCTATGACTGCAGAATTAATGCTTGATCTGCTGCTAGACAGCAGAAACCACTTTGAATTGACATCTGATAATAGCTGATTTAGGGGAAAGGGCTAGTGCTCAGCACTGAGAATGGAGGACCTTTGGTGGAAATTTCCATGAGATCATAGGCTGACAGCATTGCTTTGCATTTGACTGCAAATTCTGGGTTCAGTAACAATGTATCAATTATTAAAACAAGGGATTTACTTTCACTTCTATGCTGATAATGTTAAGATTTAAGTTTCCATCCTTCAGTTGTTTCCATACTGTCAGACTGCTTATCCTACATCAGAACCTAGATGAGATGCAGGTCGTGAGTGCTAAGTTGAAGGGTGTTAGGCTGTCTTCAGGTGTCTTTGTAAGCTCCGGTGTGTCAGGTCACTTTCTTGTCTGTGCTGAATTTCAGATGTTGCATGCTGGCCATCACACTGGATAGCTGAACTCTACCACTGCAACATTTCTTGCCTTGATCTTTATCTTGTTCTACTCTGTCAAAGCTCTTTTAGTAAAGTCAGAGTTGTTTATACTAGCACTTTCTATCACATCCACTGAATTAACTTCCATCACCCAGCATTCAATGGAACACTCTTCCTTGCACCTCACCGCCATTTTTTTCCCCACTGGCCTACAGTATTTCTCTGCTCCGTATTTCAGATTCCAAACTGTTGTTTTAATCTTTCTCTGGCAATCTGATAACTGAGATTTTATTTGTCATGCTTTGATTTTTGCTTTTTAAAATTTTATTTCAGATTACACACATTTTGTCCACCCATTGCTAAAAGCATAATATGATGTAGGATTTATTAACTTCTGCAGTTTCATATCTGTGCAGGAAATTGTTTCCATGGAGTTTTCCGGTTCACAGTTGTTACAAGTCAATGCTGTCCACTTTGTTCATTTAACTAAATTTAACTATTTGAGGATGATGTAAGTGACTCTTTGAGTCTGCTGCTCCTCCTCCACCTCACCAAATGGCTTTGAATGTTTACTCTCCCCCAGTGTCCATCTCTTGCAACACTATGCGCACCTCTTACCTCAGTATATTATTGTTTCTAATTGTGCTTAGCTCTTACTTTCTGTTGTCCTCTTTTGCCTCTTCTTTCATCTATATTTCTATGTATCTTTCTTCCAACACACAGCAGCATAGCAGTTAGTGTAATGCTATTATAGAGGCTGTGGCCTGGATTTATTTCTGTCACTGTCTGTAAGGAGTTTGTACATTTTCCCCGTGACCACGTGGGTTTCTTCTGGGTTCCCTAGTTTCCTCCCACATTCTAAAGATGTACTGTACAGTTCGGGTTAGAAGGTTGTAGGCATGTCACATTAGCACCAGAAGTATTGTGATTTTTCTGGGCTTCGTCTAGCACATCCTCAGACTGTGATTGTTGACACAGATAATGTATTTCGCTGTCTGTTTGGATATAAGTGTGACAAATAAAGGTAATCTTTTTATGTTTATCTTTTAACTTGCATATACAAGATATATTTTTACAATCAATAAAGCTAAACTTAAGACTTAAATCTGATAGGTGAGGGGAGGTCAGCCTGACACTGGTTGTTATGAAAGTAATACTGATTTGTGTCACTCTCTAGTGCAAAACAACTTGCCTTCGGGCAATGTTAAAAAAAATGTCTACTGTGCCTAATAGGTTATTAAATCTCACTTGGATATGGTACATGAGTACTGTTTTGATGAGTACAGATGTTGCTTGTTGTACATTTACTGTGCATGGCTGTGAGAGAACTGTAGATCAAATGTGCCAAAGAGTGATTCCTTTTCTGCTGTATTGTTGTATAGGAAATACATTGAAATATAGGTATTTGCATTATAGGAGAGTTTTCTATAATGGTGTTGATTGTATTTGTTTCAGGGCATTGATCTGACTAATGGGCATGTTAGTGTAACGGTTAGCGCAATCACTTTACAGTGCTAGTGATCATCGATCGGATTCTATTCCCGTTGCTGTCTATAAGGCGTTTGTACGTTCTCCCTGTGATCACATGGTTTTTCTCTGAGTGCTTCAGTTTCCTCCAGTGTTCGGTGAGGGTTAGTGAATGGTGGGAATGCTATGTTGGTGATACTTGTGGGCTGCCGTCTCCCCCAGCACAATCCCTGGACAGTAAACACAAAGTATATTGCCGATGCTGTGGTCAAATCAACACATACAAACAAGCTGGGTGAACTCAGCAGGTCGGGCAGCATCCGTTGAAATGAGCAGTCAACGTTTCCCGAAACGTTGAGCCCGACCTGCTGAGTTAATCCCTGGACTGTGTTGGTTGTTAACCAGAACATCACATTTCACTGTATGTTTAGGTGTGCAGTCAACATACATGTGACTAGTAAAACTATCTAGATCAAAAGAAATCTATAAAATCTACATGAATCTTTGTGCGATTCTTGTTGATTATTTTATTGAGGTGGTGTCATGGAATTCCAGGATTTGTATGGTGCTTAGCATGAGGCTACATCCACACTAGATCGGATAATTTTGAAAATGCCGGTTTCACGTAAAAACGATAGGCATCCACACTATGCGTTTTAAAAAATCTCTGTCCACATTGAAACGGGTATTTCGGCAAATCTCCACCTACTGCATATGCGCAGGACTCATCTACCAAAAACAAGCGACATGTTTGGTGTCGAATGTCGCTGTGAAAGATGGTGTGTGTTTGTTCAGTTACAGACTAGCAAAACTTAAATGACGGGCAGCTGTTGGCTGTCGCACAGGAGGACTTAAAAGTTAAAAAGAAACAAATACTGGAGCGTATGGAGGCAACCGAGAGGGATGTTCACGGACTGTATGACCCGGCTGACGACGAACATTGAAAAGCACACTAACTATTGCATTAATAAAGCACTTTGTTAAATGTGTAAAACATGTCTGCATCAGTGTTATCTTGTATTTCCATACAATGTTACATTAGGCTGTTACACATCTATTGTCAGAGAAGTACTTGCATAAATAGGTAAACCACCTTCATACAAGCAAGGACAGAAAACAGGGCAAAGTGCGTATATTTATTCAGTATGTTATGGGTCAAAGTATTTGGTGAGTACATTTCTACTGGCTTCAGTCTCGTTGCCGTCTGTTCTGAAATTGTTAGGTTGCTTTCAAGAAAACAATGAAATGGCGTGCTGCTGTCTGACAGTGTTTTCAGATTTCTCCGGTTATCCCGTCCACACTGATCTGATGCCCAATGACACTTTCAAAAATACACACCCTGGAAAGAGTTTCTGAAAAGCTCCGGTTTCGGGGGATGAAAATGCCATTTCAGTGTGGACGGAGGGTAAGAACGAAGAGTAAAAGCTTCGGTTACGGATTTATCTGGTGTAGTGTGGACGTAGCCTGAGTGAGGTTGTGCAGTTAATTTAAATTATTAGACTGAGAAATTTTGTTTGATATCTCATATTCACTGGAGTAGTTGATCTGCTTTACAAATATTTCTGTTCATGGAAGGTACACAGTTACAGATTTATCAAAAGATGTATTTGTTTTTTTTTTAATTCTGAGAAGACGTGAGCAATGGATGTTCTCTAACTCTGGCTATGAGTCTTATCCTGGTAAGCCTCTTATTTGTTATTGAATAGTCACGTGATTTTTCAAAGTTGTACTACAGTATTCATGCAAAATGTTTGCAAGTGTATCAAGAAGGGGTCCTTTTAAACATTCTGAAATCGCTCTTGAAAAGTGATGATCGAAGTAGCATTCAGGCAATGGCTAGATGCAAATTAAAAAATTTTTGGTGTGTTGAAGATTAGAAGTTCTGCAATATCTTATTCTCCATGCCGTATGTGAACTCTCCCAACCTATTTGATTCATTTTATCTGAATTTAGATGAAATATTCAGATTCAGATACTGATTTAATTAGTCTCCACTCACTGATCCTGTAAATGGCAATATTAGTCCTGATTTTTATTTTGGCATTGAGCATCGTTGTAGGTAATGGCTTGTATTTACTTGTAAACGTGCGCCATTGTAATGGCGTATCTATGACACAGGGACCCTTGAGTGGCGGAAAAGAAAAGCAATTTTGAATTTAGTTAATGACACTAAAGTTTTTCTTCTGAGTTGTTTTACATTGCCCTTGCCCATAGTGGTAACTATGAACTATGCTCCCGTTGAGTTTAATAGTCATCAGAATTTTTCTGGATTTAAGCTACTGTTTCATCTAAAGCTACTATGCATGAAAACTAATAGTGCTAGTGGTTTGATAGCTGTCTGATTTATTGTTCATCCTGTGATTGTGTTAAAATTATTTTCATAATGGACAATATGAACTGTGCTAAATATTTCATAGAACATGGACTTGATGTAAAGAGAATGTTAAATAACCTCAAAATGGGTAATGTTCAGGAACTGATAAAATCACAAGTAACTTGCAGACTGCACAATGCTCAGTAATGAGTATCTATTTCAGAGAGACTATTAATTCCTTCCCATTGACATTCAAGTTTCATATCATCAGCATCTTATGGGACGCAGTTCACCAGAATTTTTCTCGGACTAGTTAAGTAAATATTCTGATTGTCAAGAGTAGATTGGAAACTGGGTAAATTTTGAGTGGCTCATATTTTCTGATTCTCCAGAACAGGGGTTCTCAACCTGGGGTCCATGGACCCTTCAGTTAATGGTGAGGCTCTGTAGCATTAATAAAGTTGGGATCCTCTGCTCCCAGAGCCTTTCCACCATTGGCAAGATGCAGTAGGGAGTAATGGAATGCTGTCCATTACTGGAATGCTGTCCTGAGGCCAGCTTATATGAACTGAAGTATCCTTGATTGGTCCCCCAGTACACCACCAGAGACATTCACTTCCTCTTGTTATGGCCTACTGTTACTAAAGTCTTTGCAAAATGTCTGCAGCTATCTGCTAAAGCCTGCAGTCTCTATCTAGCACAGGCATGGGCAAACTACGGCCCGCGGGCCATATGCGGCCCGTTAAGCTTTTTAATCCGGCCCGCAGAACGATGAAATTATATTAATAAACCTTGTTAACATTTTTTCCCCGCAATTCTGGCGTTTTCCCAATAGATGACGCACTGTATATACATTTGTGGCGACCCATTTCCTGGCACATCCGAACCGGCTCACAATTAGCCAGCATTCCGGCTAAGGGAGATAGCCTGCGGGGATTTGCGAGCACAGAGCTTTGGAGCCTCTGTGCCACGGGGGGCAGGTTGAGGGAGGCTTAAAAGTGAGACTGGGGATTTCGAGTAAAGTTTTTTTTCTTTGACTGCAGTTACCGATTCCGTGTCGTAATTTTAGCGCTGCATGTAGCACACCGCTACACATTGACCTTTGTTGAGGTGCAGCGTATTACTCCACATTTGCGCTTTACTCTTTGTTCGGCTCGACCTATTTGTGTGAACAGGTGTTCAGCGTCATGAACATCAACAAAGCCAGCCACAGATCCAAGTTAACTGGCCAACACCTCAATCCCATCCTGAGAATCGCCACAACAAAACTAAATCCAGACTTTGATGTGCTGGCTAAAAAGGGAGACCAACAACACTGTTCCCACTGAAATTAAAAATAAGTTTCTTCGTTGTGTTATGTAAAAAATGCATTTGAAAATATTTTTTTCAATAAGCCTTACATGTTACATGTCATTTCTGTTAAGTGATGGACATGAGTAGTGCGCAGGTGCACGTACGTTCTCAAAATAAAAAATGCGCTCCAGATCAAATAACGGGTTCCGCATACTGGCGCGCTTTCACTATTCTGTCATTGTGCGGGTCGTTGTTGAGTTTTGGCACAGGGGACAATTGAATAAGAAGGAGCAGGACAAGTAGACCTGCATCTCCTACCGTTTTTGAAATAAAGACAGTCAGGAGGAGAGTGATGATGATAATATCTTGAAGGATAACAGAATTTTCAGTGCTTTAAAATAATAACTGTTACTATTAAAAAAAAAAGCTGTATTTTATTCATTTAATTTTCAGTGTTTTAAAAGTCATTTCAATAAATAGCTAAATACCATGGGACTTCAAAGACAGATATTTTGTTGTAATGCATTTGTTCATTTTCAATTGAAATTAAAGCACATGTTTACTACATATCCCATGATATTTTATTTTCTCTTATGAGGTGTATTACCAAAACACTCCGTCCATCTGCTCCTGGTCCAGCCCCCCTGTCAAATTTTAGACCCTTTGTGGCCCTCAAGTCAAAAAGTTTGCCCACCCCTGATCTAGCACCTAGTTGCAGTCCCAGTTGAAGATCAAAAATATATTACCATGCCACATTTGTGCTGGATCAAAATTGAGAAATTCACCATGCAGCATGATTTTTTGAGTATCTTCACGATATAGAGTGCAGTAGTAGTTAAATAATGCAACTAACTGACACTTTAAGGATAATATGCTGGCTTTGCAGCTAATGCTTAGATATCCCTCGCCCCCCCCCCCCCACCCACAGGAAAACAACAAAACTTATTAGTTATACATACGTGTGTGTATATATATCCGTACAAACACATGACATTTATAGTGACATTTGCGATAGACCATTTGGCCCAACAGGCTGATGCTAGTTTTCATTTTTCATGCAGCATTTATGCTACCCACTATCATTCAGCCTCAACCCATCTCCCTCTATCTGCTTTCTTGTCTATCCAACTTCCTCTCAAGTAGACTTATGCTACCTCTTACTTATATTCCATTTTATAATCCCACTTGATAAATGTTATTTATTCTGAATTCCCTGTTGAATTTACTGGTTTCTATCATATTTATGGCTCAGAGTATGATTTCCTCACAAGTGAAAATATTGTATCTTAGTGTTTACACTTTTATCAAGTTTTGCTCCAGTGGTTTAACCAAATTCTAAATGAGTTTAATATAACTTCTCAGGCTTTCAATTGTGTTCCTGTAGAAAGGAACCATAGTATGAATTATCTTTATTAAATTCATATTGCTTCATATATTGAGTGATTTCTGCATCTGTTTGACCAAGCCATTTCATTTGTCCTAATATCTTATTTAATGCCTTGAAAATGTTATGGAAAAGGATGTGATACTTAGGTACATTTCAGCTCAATTGCTTCTTCCTGTAACCTTGTTTGCCAGAAAAACAAAGTTTAAAGTGGCATCTATTTTGAAATACTTTATCGAAACATTTTAACTATGCACACTTAATCAAACTGACAGTTTACTATAGTATTTATTAAATTAGGTTAAGTTACATATGGTTATGAAATGCTATGTTCCCATTTGGGACAGGCTCACAAGATACACAGTCCTAGTATTAGGGCCACAATGTACTGCAAATATTGATAGCAGTCTCTGAGAGTGTCTGTCTTCTTCCTTAAAAAGAGCTCCTTATTTATGCCTATATCATCATTCATCCAGCTTGAAATAACCAAGCTTGAAGTCTGGCTTCATTTGATTTGAATCGTGGTTGTAATTGGCATTCTCTGGTTACAAAAAAAGCAAGAATTGCAGATTATGTAAGATGCAGAATTTGTCACACTGCATTTCTGATGCTATGCAATGTCTGATTCTCACAACGTTTCAAGGCACAAAGGATGATTTTGGAATGTTAATTCACCAAGAAGGAGTGATATTAGTGGTGGGAAGATCTTGGGAATATTTATGCAGATGATTGTTTTACCTAAGTAGAGTGGATAGTGGATGGTTAGACAGGATATTTTGCATCCTTAAATAGCCATTGTATATATTTGTATATACAGGCACAATGAAACACTGTACTCTTCTTCAAGATCATCAGTCCCCTTCCCCTTTCTTCCACTATCTTCTTCCCTCCAGTGTCGCATCCTCTCCCTGCTGTTGCTGTTCCTTATCCCCTAGTTGACAATATTGCAGCGAGGGGGAACAGGCTTGTTATCTTAATATCTTGCAAAGATATAACAGTTGCTTTTGGTTCTGCATCAGTACAGATGAAAATGAGGGTATCTACTGATCAAATTAAGGGGGAGGGGCTTCAAATCATTGCTTGTGAGACTATCTGGAAGATGTTATTTGGAGTCAGTGGCCCATTATCCTGTTATTTACAGGGTAATCTGCTCTCTACTGTTTTAGTCTAATTGAAGGGTCAGTTTTATTATTTCTGACATGTCATGGAATGTGCTGATTTGCAGCAACAGTACTGTGCAATATATAAAAATTAATAAGTTACAATAAAAAATAGGTAGTGCAAAAAGGAAGTTGGATTCATCGACTTTCAGAAATCTGATGGTGGAGGGGAAGAAGCTGTTTTTAAAACATTGTCTTCAGTCTGCTGTACCTCCTCTCTGATGGTGGTAATGAGAAGAAGGCACGTCCTGGATGGTGAGGGCCCTAAATGATTTCGAGGCATAGTCCTGGGCAAGCTGCTACTGCCTATGGTGGAGAAAGCTGAGTTTACAACACTCTGCAGCTTTCTCCGTTCCTGTGTCTTGGCACCTCAATACTAGAGCATGATGCAATCAGTCAGAATACTCTCCACAGTGCATCTGTAGAGATTTGCTAGAGTCTTTAGTGACATACTAGATCTCCTCAAACTTCTAATGAAGTATACCTGTAGCTATTCTTCTTCAAGATGTTGGGAGCAGGATAGGCCTTCAGAAATCTATGTTCACATCATTCTGCTGATGCGTAGTAGAGAGCTCTCTCGCTCATATGTCCCCCTCTTACGCACCCTCTCATTTGTTCTCTTTCTTACGCGCTTTCTCATTCCATCATTATCTATCTCGTGCTACCTCGTTATCTAGCGCTACCTCATTATCTATCTTTCGTGCACCTGCGCTCGCTCTCGCCCACACACTCTCAAACTTTCGCTCCCATTCTCTGGTTCGCTGGTTCTCTCATTTTCTTGTCTTGTTCCCTTGTTCTCATGTGTGCTCTCCCTTGCTCTTGTACTCATTTGTGATCTCTGGCATTCTCTCCTTCGTTCCCCTTGCGCGCGCTCTGTCGCTCTCTCTGTCTTATTCCCTTGTATCTCTTACGCGCTCCTTAGGTGCCTGTCGCTCGCAGTCTCTCTCCCTTGCACAGACTCTCATCTGTCTCGTTCCCTCATTATCTCTCTTGCGCTACCTTGTTTATCTAGCGTGCACCCACGTTCTCTCTCGCTCTCTGTCACATTCCCTCGTTCTCTGTCTAGTTCCCTCATTTTTCTCTCGCGCACTCTCCCTTGCTCTTGCTTGCACTCTCTCACATTCTCTCTTACTCATTACTTCATGCTTGGTCTCTCTCCCCTGCCCTCTTGCTCTCTCTCTCTCTCCCCTGCCCTCTCGCTCTCTCTCTCCCCCTGCCCTCGCTCTCTCTCTCCCCCTGCCCTCGCTCTCTCTCTCCCCCTGCCCTCGCTCTCTCTCTCCCCCTGCCCTCGCTCTCTCTCTCCCCCTGCCCTCGCTCTCTCTCTCCCCCTGCCCTCGCTCTCTCTCTCCCCCTGCCCTCGCTCTCTCTCTCCCCCTGCCCTCTCGCTCTCTCTCTCTCCCCTGCCCTCTCGCTCTCTCTCTCTCCCCTGCCCTCTTGCTCTCTCTCTCTCTCCCCTGCCCTCTCGCTCTCTCTCTCCCCCTGCCCTCGCTCTCTCTCTCCCCCTGCCCTCGCTCTCTCTCTCCCCCTGCCCTCTCGCTCTCTCTCTGTCCCCTGCCCTCTCGCTCTCTCTCTCTCCCCTGCCCTCTCGCTCTCTCTCTCTCCCCTGCCCTCTCGCTCTCTCTCTCTCCCCTGCCCTCTCGCTCTCTCTCTCTCCCCTGCCCTCTCGCTCTCTCTCTCTCCCCTGCCCTCTCGCTCTCTCTCTCTCTCTCCCCTGCCCTCTCGCTCTCTCTCTCTCCCCTGCCCTCTCGCTCTCTCTCTCTCCCCTGCCCTCTCGCTCTCTCTCTCCCCTGCCCTCTCGCTCTCTCTCTCCCCTGCCCTCTCGCTCTCTCTCTCCGCTGCCCTCTCGCTCTCTCTCTCCCCTGCCCTCTCGCTCTCTCTCTCCCCTGCCCTCTCGCTCTCTCTCTCCGCTGCCCTCTCGCTCTCTCTCTCCGCTGCCCTCTCGCTCTCTCTCTCCCCTGC
The DNA here is from genome assembly GCF_030144855.1 of Hypanus sabinus. Classification (NCBI taxonomy): domain Eukaryota; kingdom Metazoa; phylum Chordata; class Chondrichthyes; order Myliobatiformes; family Dasyatidae; genus Hypanus; species Hypanus sabinus. The sequence goes on from NC_082722.1 coordinate 22,394,974, forward strand.
CCTCTCGCTCTCTCTCTCCCCTGCCCTCTCGCTCTCTCTCTCCCCTGCCCTCTCGCTCTCTCTCTCCCCTGCCCTCTCGCTCTCTCTCTCCCCTGCCCTCTCGCTCTCTCTCTCCCCTGCCCTCTCGCTCTCTCTCTCTCCCCTGCCCTCTCGCTCTCTCTCGCCCCTGCCCTCTCGCTCTCTCTCTCTCCCCTGCCCTCTCTCTCTCTCTCTCCCCTGCGCTCTCGCTCTCTCTCTCCCCTGCGCTCTCGCTCTCTCTCTCTCCCCTGCCCTCTCGCTCTCTCTCTCTCCCCTGCCCTCTCGCACTCTCTCTCCCCTGCCCTCTCGCTCTCTCTCTCTCCTCTCTCGCTCTGTCTCTCCCCCCTGCCCTCTCGCTCGCTCTCTCTCCCCCCTGCCCTCTCGCTCTCGCTCTCTCTCTCCCCCTGCCCTCTCGCTCTCTCTCTCCCCCCTGCCCTCTCGCTCTCTCTCTCCTCCCTGCCCTCTCGCTCTCTCTCTCTCTCTCTCTCCCCTGCCCTCTCGCGCTCTCTCTCTCTCCCCTGCCCTCTCGCGCTCTCTGTCTCTCTCCCCTGCCCTCTCGCTCTCTCTCTCCCCTGCCCTCTCGCTCTCTCTCTCCCCTGCCCTCTCGCTCTCTCCCTCTCCCCTGCCCTCTCGCTCTCTCCCTCTCCCCTACCCTCTCGCTCTCTCTCTCTCCCCTGCCCTCTCGCTCTCTCTCTCTCCCCTGCCCTCTCGCTCTCTCTCTCTCCCCTGCCCTCTCGCTCTCTCTCTCTCCCCTGCCCTCTCGCTCTCTCTCTCTCCCCTGCCCTCTCGCTCTCTCTCTCTCCCCTGCCCTCTCGCTCTCTCTCTCTCCCCTGCCCTCTCGCTCTCTCTCTCTCCCCTGCCCTCTCGCTCTCTCTCTCTCCCCTGCCCTCTCGCTCTCTCTCTCTCTCTCCCCTGCCCTCTCGCTCTCTCTCTCTCTCTCCCCTGCCCTCTCGCTCTCTCTCTCTCTCCCCTGCCCTCTCGCTCTCTCTCTCTCCCCTGCCCTCTCGCTCTCTCTCTCCCCTGCCCTCTCGCTCTCTCTCTCCCCTGCCCTCTCGCTCTCTCTCTCCCCTGCCCTCTCGCTCTCTCTCTCCCCTGCCCTCTCGCTCTCTCTCCCCTGCCCTCTCGCTCTCTCTCTCCGCTGCCCTCTCGCTCTCTCTCTCCCCTGCCCTCTCGCTCTCTCTCTCCCCTGCCCTCTCGCTCTCTCTCTCCCCTGCCCTCTCGCTCTCTCTCTCCGCTGCCCTCTCGCTCTCTCTCTCCCCTGCCCTCTCGCTCTCTCTCCCCTGCCCTCTCGCTCTCTCTCTCCCCTGCCCTCTCGCTCTCTCTCTCCCCTGCCCTCTCGCTCTCTCTCTCTCCCCTGCCCTCTCGCTCTCTCTCGCCCCTGCCCCTCTCTCTCTCTCCCCTGCCCTCTCTCTCTCTCTCTCCCCTGCCCTCTCGCTCTCTCTCTCTCCCCTGCCCTCTCGCACTCTCTCTCCCCTGCCCTCTCGCACTCTCTCTCCCCTGCCCTCTCGCTCTCTCTCTCTCCTCTCTCGCTCTGTCTCTCCCCCCTGCCCTCTCGCTCGCTCTCTCTCCCCCCTGCCCTCTCGCTCTCGCTCTCTCTCTCCCCCTGCCCTCTCGCTCTCTCTCTCCCCCCTGCCCTCTCGCTCTCTCTCTCCTCCCTGCCCTCTCGCTCTCTCTCTCTCTCTCTCTCCCCTGCCCTCTCGCGCTCTCTCTCTCTCCCCTGCCCTCTCGCGCTCTCTGTCTCTCTCCCCTGCCCTCTCGCTCTCTCTCTCCCCTGCCCTCTCGCTCTCTCTCTCCCCTGCCCTCTCGCTCTCTCTCTCTCCCCTGCCCTCTCGCTCTCTCTCTCTCCCCTGCCCTCTCGCTCTCTCTCTCTCCCCTGCCCTCTCGCTCTCTCTCTCTCCCCTGCCCTCTCACTCTCTCTCTCCCCCTGCCCTCTCGCTCTCTCTCCCCCCCTGCCCTCTCGCTCTCTCTCCCCCCCTGCCCTCTCGCTCTCTCTCCCCCCCTGCCCTCTCGCTCTCTCTCTCCCCTGCCCTCTCGCTCTCTCTCTCTCCCCTGCCCTCTCGCGCTCTCTCTCTCTCTCCCCCCTGCCCTCTCGCTCTCTCTCTCCCCCCTGCCCTCTCGCTCTCTCTCTCCCCCCTGCCCTCTCGCTCTCTCTCTCCCCCCTGCCCTCTCGCTCGCTCTCTCTCTCCCCTGCCCCCTCGCTCTCTCTCTCCCCTGCCCCCTCGCTCTCTCTCTCCCCTGCCCCCTCGCTCTCTCTCTCCCCTGCCCCCTCGCTCTCTCTCTCCCCTGCCCTCTCGCTCTCTCTCTCCCCTGCCCTCTCGCTCTCTCTCTCCCCTGCCCTCTCGCTCTCTCTCTCCCCTGCCCACTTGCTCTCTCTCCCCCCCTGCCCACTTGCTCTCTCTCCCCCCCTGCCCACTTGCTCTCTCTCCCCCCTGCCCACTTGCTCTCTCTCCCCCCTGCCCACTTGCTCTCTCTCCCCCCTGCCCACTTGCTCTCTCTCCCCCCTGCCCACTTGCTCTCTCTCCCCCCTGCCCACTTGCTCTCTCTCCCCCCTGCCCACTTGCTCTCTCTCCCCCTGCCCACTTGCTCTCTCTCCCCCTGCCCACTTGCTCTCTCTCCCCCTGCCCTCTCGCTCTCTCTGTCTCTCTCCCTGCCCTCTCGCTCTCTCTCTCTCGTTCTCTCTCTCTCGCTCTCTCTCCCCCCGCCCTCTCGCTCTCTCTATCCCCCCCACCCTCTCGCTCTCTCTCTCTCTCCCCCCGCCCTCTCGCTCTCTCTCTCTCCCCCCTGCCCTCTTGCTCTCTCTCCCCCCTGCCCTCTCGCTCTCTCTCCCCCCTGCCCTCTCGCTCTCTCTCTCCCCCTGCCCTCTCGCTCTCTCTCTCCCCCTGCTCTCTCGCTCTCTCTCTCCCCCTGCCCTCTCGCTCTCTCTCTCCCCCTGCCCTCTCGCTCTCTCTCTCTCCCCCTGCCCTCTCGCTCTCTCTCTCTCTCCTCCGCCCTCTCGCTCTCTCTCTCTCTCCTCCGCCCTCTCGCTCTCTCTCTCCCCTGCCCTCTCGCGCTCTCTCTCCCCACTGCCCTCTCGCGCTCTCTCTCCCCACTGCCCTCTCGCTCCCTCTCTCCCGCACGCTCTCCCTCCATCCCTTTCTCTCTCCTTCCCTTGTTCACTCTCTCTTCTCTCTCTCTTCCCCCCGCCCCCCCCCCCCCTTGGACATGTGCCTTTAAGGGCTGATACCTCTCCATCAGCTGAGTGTTTTCCAGCATTGCTATATTGGGCATGATCCTGTTGGGAACTGTGCATGATTCTGTATATGAAATGTCAAGCTGCATCACTGCATGTAGCTTTGCCCAATTTATTGAATTCGCTGCGATCTGTCACAGCACTTGTTTAGGGCACCACAAAAGGGAGAAATCCTGTTGCTAGGCAGCAGTCCTGTACTTGACAGCTCCTGTATGGTTCAGCTTGTCTAAAATGCCCTAACTAAATACATTCATCCTTTTAGATGAGAGTAACTGTGATAAAAGCTGTAATTGCTTCTCTCTGTGGTGATCCGCATCAGTCAAAGCTATGCATCAAAGGCTAATTCCATGTGGGCATAAACACCAGATTTTCAGTCCAGTTCTTCATGATTAGCAAACACCCTGTGAAAAGCAGCCCTTAAAATAGCTAAATCGACAGCCCCTAAATTCCAGGTGTGGAAGTTAGGGTGCATTTAATCTGCATTCATTGTTCCCGATGGATGCCATTTGCCAATTTTGTGTTATCTACAAATTTCATGGAAAGTTGGTTATATCCAGTGCTAACAGTGCAGCAGGAGACATATGTTGTGAGTGACGATCTCTACATAAAGCAACCTTGGACTAGTTGAAATCAGTGTTAAAGGGAAGGAGTGCTGTGCGATGATGTAAGTTGTTGATCTGGAAAGTAATATATTGACATGAGGGAAAAACAGCTTCAATATTTTTCCATACTGAGCTGAGACCTTGATGCAGGGGCCAGAAGCAATATGATCTCTTCATTGGGTTAAGGAGACCTCTCCAGATAAACTCTGAAGGCAAGTGGCCTAGCATGTGCGCAATTTGAATAGAGTGCTGCAGGATCTTCAGTGGCCTTACATGTGGTCAAAGTCATTGAATGCATTTTATTTGCTAGATCACCTCTCCTGTCTCAACAACTTCTGTTAATTAAGGCCTGTGGCTTCGCTATACTAATCATTCTATTTCCTCCTTCAGTCTTGCATTCCAAATTCCCACTCCGCCATTTACACAGCCAGGTACTGAACTATGACAGCTTTTCACTTTGCATCATTTGGACACAGCTGGTACACTTTCCTCTAGTATTGCTCAATGCACTGACACAGTCCAAAGGGGTAGCTCTGCTGTCTGGAATGAGAGGTGTGGTTTGTTGTCCTTAACCTCATGGAGATGGTAGAAGAGCCCAGCTGATTTCAGAAGTAGATGGCAGAGAGAAATGTTGTAGATACTAAACAATGCCAGACCAAGAGTCCAGTACATGAAGGTTCATTATAAGGGTCCTTTGACATGATTTGCACCAGCTCTTTTGTTGCAGCTTTGCAGCAGATTTCGGTGAGGATTCCTCAAAAGGGCAGATGTCTTGCATGTTATTCTCTACTAATAGCTGTTGAGAATTTTTCTCCTATGTCTAGTAACTTGCCCTGCTGTGTGTGTCCTCTCATTGTTCTTCCATTCATGCTGCATCTCAGGGAAGATACTTACTAATGCACTGATTCTTGGAGCAACACACTTGTGGAGAAACCTGGAGTTCAGAAGAAAGACCATCACTCTCTGCCGCATTGCTTCATGAAGTCTCTAACTGTTTTCCGAGCATCAACCTATTGCCAACCGAATTGCAGCAGCGGATACGGAGCTGTTATTGATGATGGCATGAAATAGGATTGGTGGGGGTGGCCTTCCCACTGCTGAACAAGTGTTCATTTTTTGAGGTGCTGCTGGTGCTTCCTGTCCATTTCTGCCTGGGTGTGAATTACTTAACGTGGATGGGTGCCTGTTGTTCACAGTTAATCTCCAGTGACATGTCATCATTACATGTTTATTTATGTGCCTACTCTGCATTCTTTCAGCAGGTATTCTCTGATCACCTGCTAACTCCCACAGTTCTACTCAGTCACACATTTTGGATAAATGTGTTAGATGACACCTTACAAATTAAAGTGGCACTTGTAATACCCAAACATTTGCAGTACAGTAGTGAAGTTTAAGAACATAAACCATAGAACTCTACAGCACAGCACAGTACAGGCCCTTTGACTCACAATGTTGTGCCAACCTTTTAATCTACTCAAATCGATCTGAAATTCCCTCCTACATTGTTCTCCATTTTTCTGTCATCCATGATCTAAGAGTTTCTTAAATGTCCCTCATGTATCTGCCTCTACCACCACCCCTGGTAGGGTATTCCACACATTCACCACTCCTTTTGTTAAATAAATTTACTTCTGACATTCCCCCCCCCTCCCACCATATACTTTCTTCAGTCACCTTAAAATTATGCCTCCTCATATTAGCCATTTCCACTCTAGGACAAAGTCTTTAGCCATCCACTTATTATTAGCCTCTTATAATCTTGCACACCTCTATTGAGTTGCTTCTCCCCTACCTTTGCTCTAAAGAGCTAGGTCATATCCTCATAGGACATGCAGTTCACACGTCCCACGCTTTTTAAAGAAAAATCAGGTACTTGAAATGTTGTAATGTTTTGCATGTTGATGAACATAATTCTTGACCTACTAATTGGTTCCCGAGTTCCAATGTGAAGGAACTGGTTTGTAATTCTACTGAGTCTGGTGTGGTGCCGGACTGAAGCTGACCTGTGATTAGAATAGTAAATGCTGGAGTTCGGTGAAAATACTATTTCATATTACTTCTAACTTGGTATGGGTAGTAAAAATAATCTTGCTCATAATTTAGAAGCTGCAGGTTTGATACAATATTACTGTTGAAACAGGGATAATTTAAGGATTATCATTCAGAAAACTTGCACAGTGCAACAATAGTACTGATGCTTGCTTTTTGTCTTGTTTTCTTGCAAGCTAGATGACTGTAAATTTTAACATGCAGCTGTTGAACACCAGTGATGTAAAGAACTAAACAAAAAGTTCTGAGTAAGTAAGCTTTTCATTGGGTCATTTACTGTGCAAATTTGTTACTGTTGGCAACCATGACAACTAATCAATGGTAACAATTTGCTATATGGGTTCAGTTATTCTTGTTTAATGTAAATGCTTATGTTAACTGTTGACTATTCATTAGCGAACACCCCATACAATGGCTGGAAGATGAAGACTGTAGAGAGGTTGGTTGGTAGGTGTGTTAGGTATCCGACACATAAAATAAATTACAGTCCGCCCTCCTTATCTGCGGATTCCGTATGCACAGATTCAACCAACGCGGATTGGGAAAACCTGGAAGTTGTCTCTCCAGCACTCATTGCTTGAGCATGTACAGACTATTTTTTTCTTGTCATTATTCCCTGAACAATACAGTATAACAACTATTTACATAGCATTTACATTGTATTAGGTATTATAAGTAATCTAGAAATGACTTAAAAGTACAGGCAGTCTCTGGGTTATGAATGAGCTCCATTCCTGAGTCTGTTTTTAAGTCGGATTTGAAGTCGGAACGGGTACATCCGGTATTATTTAGTATCAGTCAGTCAAACGTTTTTCTTAGTATATAGTACATATTTTACCTTTCTATGCATATAAAACACTTAAGAAACATACGTATTTCAATAATTTAATCACTGCGTTACTTAGTAATAATTGTAGCTTTCATCGGGGCAGGGCCTTTCACATTCTCCATTAAAATTGTTCCGATCGTTGACTGTAGCCTTAACGCTTTTCCAATGACCGATAGCATTTCACCTCTTTCCAATCGCGTTATCACTTCCACCTTATTTTCAATTGCGATCATGATTATTTTCATGAACAGAAACACTACACATTCAGAGCTGTGCCGCCAGGTCCTAATGTCCACCGCATGAAGACTTGTTAAATAAGTCCGGGATTCCACTGGGTCCTAAAGACAACCACACTGATTTTGTTATATAAGGGACTTGAGCATCCGCAAATTTTGGTATCCGCGGGGGGGGGGGGGGGGTCCCGGAACCAATCCACTGCGGATAAGGAGGGCCGACTGTACCTGTCTTTTGTCAAAAGTCAGTGATGCCCCAGAAAGGGTTTTAATTTCAAATTTTAAAAGCAAGTGCATTCATTAGAATGCTGCAGACTGTGCATACTTGAACTGTGCAGCATTTGTTTCATCTTGTGAAAAAGTATACAAGTAATGCAGGTTTCCTTTGAAGTGGAAATGTCACAGTTGACAGCTTTGATGATCAGATCACTCCTGCCCTCCGTTGAAATGTCAAGCCATTACTGAATCAACCACTCTAACTGACATTGAATCATAGGTGGGAAGTAAATCATAGAAGTTAAATTGTTTATAAATATTCAATGCAGTTTGAAGAAGGTAATTATCTACAGGATCTTAAAGTAAGGTTTCATCAAAAAATCAGAAAATTAAAGCAATATGTACCATGCTCTGAATGTTTTGGATTTCGGTTAGTTAACAAGGTAATTTGTCATTTGGTATTCAGTTCTTGTTCTGTCTCTTGTGACAATACCAGTTTTACAAAATGTTGACTGGAAGGGAAAAGCTGAAACAAGTAACCTAAGACTAATATCAAAGACTCAGGCAAGGTTTGATAGGCTGAATGGCTTCCTTCCACATGCACAGTTCTAAATTGGGTAGATTAATATATAGATTCTAGCAGTAAAAGCCTACTGGCCACATGTTCTTCTGTCTACTTGATGTCTTTGTCTGTCAACTTCCATGTCTTTGTGCCTCTCCAGGCAAGTGTAACCAAGTGCTGAACTTCCCTCATCCTTTACTGTATTATTGTGCTAAGTTATCTTTGTCCAACACAACATAACTTGCCTGCCAGACTTCAAGGAAGATTTGTTCTTCTAGATAGAGGTCTTGACCATTCCTAAATTCTTAAAGTGTACTTTGCTCTTTGTTGTTGCTTTTTTAGGATAGGTGTGAAATGAATCAACGTTCTACTTTACTGCAATTGGCAGCCAATTTTCTGCCACTTGCCTTTGTGCATTTGGTTGAAGCTTCTAAATTCCAGTCTGCTGTTGACACCATCAGTTCAATGTTTTTTTTCTCACACTTATAACTGGATTTCCTGCTCCTGTGGCTGAAGCAGACACTCCCAGCCCAATCTAATTAAGCAGCAGTGTTATCAAGTGGTGCAGCACTGCTCTTTGCACTTGTCCTCACCTGATTTGAATTGGATAATGGTGCCCTTTTATGCATACTCGAGGATGTTTTTCCAGTTTTTATGCAGGTAGAGGAAACACATTCGCTGGCAATACTAGGCTAACCACAAATTACTAAGCTGCGTTATTTATAAGTAAACGTTCAGAGCATTAGTTATGATCATTATTGTTTTGTTCAACTGGTGTAATGTATCTAACAAAATGCTTATTCTTTCTTTAGAGAAGCAAAGCTCAATGTTCATTACCATGTCAACCATCTTTCATCATATTTTACCTCCAAATATCTGCAAATGCACTTTTTTAAAGAGTAAAAGTACCATTTTCCTGAAATATTTTCAGTGCAGAAACTGACAGGGACTATCTCAGCTTCTACGACATGGTCGTTTCTACCATGGTGTGATGTTATTAAGTGTAACTCCTAATCCACACATGAACCGCGAGGTTTAATTTTTCTGCTTTTAATTTCTATTACTGCCAACCAATTTGAGCTGATGTTTACTTTTGTTATTTTAATGTCCTTCATTGGTCAGATTGGCTCAGGTAAGTAAAGCTCACCCTGGCAATCTAAGGCTGTGCATCACAGCTCTGCTCAGTTTTGCTGAACCTTTACTAAAATGTGTGTTTTTTTCTGTATTTTCATTTCCTTTATTTTCCCCTTAGCATTCAATTGCTCTAAATTTATTAGATGCTTATGAATTACACAGTGTAATTCATATCATCACATGTGATGATTGGGACATCTAGAGTTATTGTTACCAACTACAAACTCTGTTCCCCTGCCACCTTCTCCATCTGCTGCCTAGCAACCACCTGAGGCTGAACTATTCTATTCGCAATCCTTGTATTAACTACAAGCAGTAGTTCTAAATCCTTTGTGTAAAGTTCCAATAATCCAGTGCAGTTGGGATTTTGGTGCTATGCTAGCAGATTTTCCGGCCTATTGGCTGTTATGATTTTTGAAATTCACATCTTGGGTGTATACAGTACAGTGGATTCCAGTTATTTGCGACACATTGTGACCAGTACATTTTGGCCTAATTAAGCGGCTGCCCCAATTAGATGAAGTTTCATGGAAATAGTTAAAACGGAATAACAAAGACAAACTACTGCTTAACTGTATAACAAATTATGTGTTTAAATGAAATGCAGAACAAATTAGAATGCTATCAATACTGTAAAACTGTATTAGTTCCTAAATATTTACCAATGGAGGAATTCATCAGCTCTGTTCATTTGATTAACTGTAAATGAACAAATTCAGCACAGACACCTAGTGCAGATAGTGGAGTGCTTTCATACAATGTTATTGATGATTGCATCCTCCAAATCCCCATTTTCATTGAAACATTGAAGATAATTTTTGATACTTTCAGATTTTTCGTGGTTCTTGATTTGTTGAAGTAGTGTAATCATTTAATTTTCACTCCTGATCATTTTGGGCATCTTCAGGCCTGAGTGCTAGAGACCACATTGAGCAAAATACTTCTGAATTGTTCTTGCAGCTTTCTTCTCATCAACTATCAGTGACAAAAATTGCTGCTTTTTGAATACAAGCACGTGCAACTGTCGCTATTTAAAAACTGTTTGCTCCTGGCACGGTGTAGTGTGTAGCATGGTGTAGTGTCTAATGGCCACACAAGTGCACATGTCTGACACTAGTTCGAAACTGTTTGGCAATAGTCTCCTGCCACAGTTAAGCATTATAGTGTCCCAAATAAATGAAGGGAACCCCGGCTATTTTGTTGATTTTTTTTTGTTCTTTAAGCATTGTCCCAAATAAACGGCTGAAGATTAAGTGATGACCCAATTAACTGCAATCCACTATATTATAAATAACTCATGAACCTGGTATGTTTAAAGGGAGCACAGGAAATGGGATCTTTCAACAGTTTAAATGAAGCCAGAGAATGGGGACCCCAGTGAGCTGGAAAAGTTGTAGGAACTGGGCTTTGCTGAGTTGGAAGGGAGCTCAGCAAATATTACCTGATGAGGCAGATGTTAGGGAGGTGGATTATCTGAGTTCCACTGTACTTCGCTTGCACACTCAAAAGACTAATGATTTCTATCTTCATGTTGCTTAATTCTGTTCTCCTACCACCCAAGACATGGCCTCTTCTGATTGCTACCTTCAGGGAGGAGGTACAGGAGCCTGAAGACATACACGTAACATTTTAGGACTGGCATTTTCATCTTCTACGTAATATTTCTGACCTGTCAATACTACTTCTCTATTTAAGCTATTTTTTAATTTTTCTAATTTCAGCACAGAAAATATTTCAGGAAAATGTTACTTTTACTTTAAAAAAAATACACACACACACACATATTGTAATTTATAGTATATGTATTGCATTGTACTGCTGCCACAAAACAAATTTCACGTCATATGTCAGTGATAATAAGCCTACTTCTGATTCTGATTCACCTGAAGCTTGAAACCCTTGTTCATGTCAATGTTAATTCAAGACTCCAATCATTTAAAAGAGTCCTTGTTTGCCTCTCATGTTAACTTCAGTAAACTTAAAAGTTTTCTGAAATGCTGCTGCCCATGTCCCATATGACATCAAGCCCTGTTCACTTATCACATGATGCTCACTGACCTATGTTGGCTCTTTGCTGAGCAAGCCCTCTTCTAAATTTCTTGGATGCATTTTTTTTGGAGCATAGTAGCTGAAATTTGGAAGCAGAAGGCCATGGAAATTAATTTTCAGTGAGTTAAGATCACTTAACATTTATAGTTACTTTTATATGCTATTCTGCAAAGTTTTTAAAAGGTAATTAGCCCAAAATCCATGATGACAAAATAACAGTACAACTACGAATGTTTTTTATTACAGAAGCAAAAATAAAGTACATAATGAGTTTGCATTTGTGCGGCTCAGCAATTTAGTAGATGCTACTGGTGGTTTCTTGCTTCTCCACAGGGATTTGAAGCCTTCTGTAATCTTCATAAATCAATGAACTCACAAGAACTTTGAGGGGCTTACGAACAATTCTCACTGTAAAAACAAATGTACATGAGGTAAAAGTGATATTACAATTGGCTACTAAGTCTTTAACTTAACATTTATACCTTAATTAGTTACATTTATTATATCCTTAAGGTTGTCATATCTGGCAGGGGGCAGGTTGGAGTAGTGGGGATAAGCTCAGTCTACCTATTAAATGTTCTCAAATGACCTCTGACAACTAAGTCCATCTTCTGGGCTTCCAACTGGCAGAATGGTTTCTACTGACAGAAGTGGCAAAGGCGTGTTACTGGTGGATAGGGCTCATGAGTCGTAGTTGGCAGCTCATTTAGGAGAAAGTAAACTCTGATCTCAAACCCCGAAGAATAACTGGAGTCCCTAAGGTAGACCTGTGTTGAATTCAATGTTGACAACTCCTTCGATACCACTGGTGCCAAATCGTATCAGTCTCTGCTATTCCTTTGAATTCATCAGTTGCATGGAGGAGGGTAGCCTGCTGCATGGGCAAAAGCTTGTTCTCTATATCATACTGCCCCAGCTTGTGTATTGACTGACGCTGCTGCACCAACAATATAGACAGCTAGGAAGCAACATCCATGGTGAACCATGACCAATGGAGGGCCTCTCGTATCCTCGGATAAATATCTTGAAATACTTTTTAAATTTATGAACTTTCATTTTATGTGTTAATCTCATGAGGTTCCTTTTATTCTGCATTTAGAAAATGTTTTAATTTTACTTGTTTGTGATGTTTTGTCAACGTGCTCCAATGCTGTAGTGATCCTTTGGACTTAATGCCTGAAAGCAGATGGAAACTTTACACTAGAAAGATATCCTGTGTGTGTAAGCTCTTACCTTAGTGGTTGGTGGCAGGTGGCAGAAGCCCAAATCTTTAGCTGTGACTTGCTATAAAATTACCAAGCATACAAATGTTGACTTTTTGCACAGTGAAATTGGCGATGGCAAAATATGATTAGAGTTTTGCTGCATGTTGTCCTCAGTTTCCATTGCCAACTTTTGCCTAGAATGAAATTTCTTTCTTGTAGTAGTTGTATTTATAAGTGAAGAAAATATGCAGTCTAATGTTCAGCATAATGAAACACAAGTAATTGGTGTAAAAGGAGCCTGTAGGAGGAGTGAATTGCAGAATTCATCTTAGATATTGTTTACTCTTTTGTAACATTTCTAGCCATATTTAGAAGGGGTTATAACTGATCCATTGGGAGACACTAATTGATCCTTTGTAAACTGCTTATAAGCCACCAATATTAATAACAATATTAATTTATCTTGGGAGTGAATAACATATATAACACAGGATGTTAGGATGTATTCTATTTTGGTTACCTTAGGATGAGAAAGGAAGAGTATTTTTAAAATAAAACTGATTTCCGGGTAGGGCCGATGTTTCTTGAGGAATCCTGTTCTGTCAGTGTAATGATGTAATCCCTATCAACCCTGCACTGAGAAAAATAGAAATAATAATAAATAAATAAGCAATAAATATTGAGAACATAAGCTGAAGAGTTCTTGAAAATGAGTCCTTTTCAGAAGGAACAGTTCAGTAATGAGCAAGGAAGTTATCTCCTGGTTCAAGAGCCTGATAGTTGAGGGGTAATAACTGCTCCTGAACCTGGTGATTTCAGGCCTTGAAACTCTTGTATCTTCTTCCCAATGTAAGTAAAGATGTCTCGCCAAATTTACATTGTGTTGTGGTGTGATTACAGCAGATGCATTGTAAGATAGGGTGACCAGACCTGTAAACAAGGGATTTACAGTCAATGGAAGGAATGGCATAAAGGATCACCAAATTGATTATTGTGTTGGAAGCTTTGAGGAAATACTTTGAGTTACACAGCTCAGCAGCAGGCCCATCAGCCCAACTTGTCCATGCCATCCATCCAAGATGTCTGTGTGAGTTCGTCCTATTTTCCTGAATTTGGCCCCTTTCCTCTAGGTCTTTTCTAATTATATATCTGTTTAGTTGTATGTTAAGCATTGTATTTGTACCTGCCTCAACAGCAGCTTGTTCCATATACCAACCATTCTCTGTGTGAGGACAAAGTTGCCCCTCAGGTCCCTTTTAAATTTTACCCCTCTTACCGTTCAGCTATGCCCTTTGACTTCAGACTCCCCTACTCTGGGAAAAGAGATTAAGCAAACTGGGCCTAAAATCATTGACACCTACAAACTAGTTAAGGTTATACATGGCTGAATATTTCCCTTGACTAGGATATTTAGAATTTGGGGCACAGTTTCAACATGTAAAACAGTACAACACAGGAACAGGCCATTTGGCTCAGTGTTATGCCAAACCAGCTGAAATGCAAATCAAAAACTCAAATACTAATCCCTCTTACCTATACCATGTCCATATCCCTTCATCTTCCTTATATCCATGTGCCTATCCAAACATCTCTTAAAAGCCTTCGTACCAGGCAGTGTATTTCAGGCATCCATGACTCTCTAGAGTAAAAAAGAACTTACCTCTCACATTCCCCTTGAACCTATCTCCTCTCATCTTCAATGCATGCCCTCTGGTATTAGACATTTCAACTCTGGGAAACAGATACTCTGATCAATCTATCTACGCCTCTCATAATCTTGTAAACCTCTATCAGATCTCCCCTCAGCCTCTGGTGCTTCAGAGCAAACAACCCACGTTTATCCAGCCTCTTTTTATAATACATGCTCTCTAAACCAATGCCTTTTGACTAACAAAAGCAAGCATTTCATAAGCCTTCTTAACCACCTTATTGACCTGTAGCAGTTTTCAAGCAGCTTGGATCCCAAGATTTCTCTGCTCAGCAGCATGTTAAGTATCTTATCTTCAACAGTGTACTTACTGTCTCCTTGCTGTACCAAGGTGCAGCACCTCACATTTATCTGGATTAAACTCCATCTGCCATTCCTCTGCCCATATCTGAAACTGATCTAAATCTTGCAGTATTTTTTTTACTGGTCTCTTATACTATCAGTCATGGTATCATCCACAAAATTTCTAATCCACCCACCTACATTTTCATTCACGTCATTTATATATATCACAAATAGCAGAGGTCCTAGCACAGATCCCTGCTATTAATTACAGAACTCCAGCTCAAATAAGTCCCTTCTGCTTTTACCGTCAGTCTTCTATGTGCAAGTTAGTTCTGATTCCAAACAGCCAATTTGCCACCAATCCCATGCATTTTAATCATCTGGATTAGCCTCCCATGAGGGACTTGGTCAAACGCCTTACTAAAATCCATTTAGACATTGTCCTATGCTCATCAATCTCTCGTCCCCTCGTCAAAACATCAGAATCAAGTTTATTATCACCGCCATGAGGAGGTACCTGGCGTCCCTATCACAATTCCTTCCATGCCTCCAGGATACTTTCTTCGCCGTTCCAGCATCTGCAGATTTCCCCGTGTTGATGTGAAATTAGTTAATTTAGCTGAAGCAGTTCAATGCAATACATAATCTGGCAGAGAGAAAAAAAATAAAATAAAACATAGTAAATAAACAAGTAAATCAATTATGTATATTGAATAGATTTTTAAAAATGTGCAAAAACAGAAATCTGTATATTAAAAAAAGTGAGGTAGTGTCCAAAGCTTCAATGTCCATTTAGGAATTGGATGGCAGAGGGGAAGAAGTTGTTCCTGAATCGCTGAGTGTGTGTCTTTAGGTTTCTGTATCTCCTACCTGATAACAGTGAGGAAAGTGCGTGCCTGGGTGCTGCAGGTCCTTAATAATGGACTCTGCCTTTCTGCTCCCTGAAGGTGTCCTGGGTACTTTGTAGGGTCGTACCCAAGATGGAGCCGAGTAGATTTATAACCTTTTGCAGCTTCTTTTGGTCCTGTGCAAGTTGGTAAGGCTCGATCTACCATGCACAAAGCCATGCTGGCTCTCCTTAAATAAGCTGTGTTTTTCCAAATGCTCATATATCTTATCTCTAAGACTTTTCTCCAGAGGTTTTCCTACAATTGATGTGAAATTCACCAGGATATAGTTCCCAGGACTTCCCTTTGTTCCCTTCTTAAGTAGGAGTACAATATTTGCCACTTGCTAGACCTCTGGGGCCCTGCCTGTGGCTAGAGAGGACATAAAAATACTGGTCAAGAGTCCAGCAACTTCATCTTTTGTTTCCTTCAATAACCTGGGATAAATTCCATCAGCCCTGGGGAATTATATACCATAACACTCATTAGGAGGCCCAACACTTCCTCCTCCTTGACCTGTAAATGCCCTAACATATTTATATGCTCAGTACTGATCTCCTGGTCCTTCATATCCTTTTTCTTGGTAAATACTGAAGCAAAGTACTCATTAGGTACCTCACTCATATTCTCCACATCCCAAGCAAATGTTCCCCACGTTATCCTTGAGTGGTCCCACCATCTCCGTTATCCTCCTGATTGTGACACATGCATAAAATGTCCTGGGATTCACCTTAATCATACTTCGCAAAAAACTTTTCATGGCACCTCCTGACTTTCCTAATTCCCTTCTTCAGTGTTTTTTTTTCTGGCTTCTTATACTTCTCATGTGCTTTGTTTGATCCTAACTTCCGAAGCTTTACGTACTTTTCTTTTTCTTCTTGACTAAATTCATCACCATCCAAATTTCTCTTGTCTTTCATTTCTGTGTCCTTCCTTCTGAGCATACCTTTCCTGTACTCTATACAATTGATCTTTAAACACCCTCCACATGTCTGTTGTGGACTTGCCTGAGAAAAGGTGTTCCCAATTAATGCTCCTTAGTTCCTGCCTAATGCCCTCATAATTTTCCCTACTCCAATTTAAAACTCTCCGACAAGGACAGAATTTATCCTTATCTAAAGCTATTCTGAAAATTTAAGAAGTTGTGGTCAGTGTTCCCTAAGTGTTCTCTCACTGAAAGATCAGTCATCTGACTAGGCTCATTACCCAACACCAGGTCCAGTACAGCCCCTCCTCTCCCTCGGCTGGCCACATATTGATTTACAAAATCTTCCTGGATACACTTAACATATGCTGCCCCATCTAAACCCCTTGCACAAAGAAGGTCCCAATTTATATTAGGGAAGTTGAAATTCTCCCATGACAACAAATCTATTATTTTTACACATTTCCTTAATCTGATTAAATATCTGTTCCTCAATGTCCCGGTGGCTGTTGGGGGAATCTGTAGTACAGTCCCAGCTCTGTGATCCGCCCTTCCTATTCCTGAGTTCTACCCAAATAGACTTGTTGTCTGACCCCTTCATTTTGTCTCTTCTGGGTACAGCTGTGATACTGTCCTTGAGTAGTAGTACAACTCCCTCCCTCTCTTACCACCTCTAGCTTTTCTAACATTTTGGAAACTTGGTACAGTAATCACCCATTCTTGCCCCTCCCTCAACCAAGTTTCAGTAATGACTACAACACAGTAGTTCCATGTATTGATCTATGGCTCGATCACCTTTACCCATAATACTTACAGTATTAAAATATACACACTTCAAACTATCTGACCCAACATACCCATTTTGACTTTTGCCTTCCAATACTTTCCCTGACATGTACCTTCTAGTCTGATCCTTCCCTTACTGATCTGGGGCTCAGGATCCCAGTCCCCTGCAAAACGAGTTTAAACTGTCCTGAGTCGTCTCAGCAAACCTTCCATCTGGGATATTGGTTCCCTTCAAGTTCAGGTGCAACCTGTCCCTCTTGAACAGGTCACCCCTTCCCCTGAGGAGGTTCCAATGATCCAAGAACTTGAAATCCTGTCCCCTGCACCATCTCAGCCACTCATTCATCTGTGCTATCACCCCATCCCTACCTGCACTAGTCGGTGGCACAGGAAATCTAGAGATTACAGCCTTGGAGGTCCTTCTCTTCTGCTTCTTCCCTAACTCTTTCTACTCACTGTGTAGGACCTCTTCCCCTTTTCTGCCCATGTCATCGGCACCAATATGCACCCAGACCTCTGGCTGTTACCCCTCCCCCTTAAGAATATCCTATAGCCACTCCGAGAACTCAGGAAACAACAACCGTCCTGGTGTCTCTTTTGCGGTCACAGAATCTCAATTCTGTTACCCTATCGACTCCCCTATAACTACTGCACTGCCTAACTTTACCCTTCTGTGTCGAGCCACAGAGCTGGCCACAGTTGCCTCCAGCCTGGCTGCTGCTGCCATGATCTGATGGGTCATTGCCCTCAGCAATACCCAAGGGGGTGTACTTGTTGCTGAGGGGAATGGCCACAGGGGAACCCTAATCCCCTTACCTGTTCTGGTGGTCACCCAGCTTCTGTCCAGAGGTTGTACTCTGGATGTGACCTCCTCTTCAAAAGTCTCATTTATAATACCTTCAGACTTCTGAATAATCCTGAGTACATTCATCTCCAGATTTAACCTCTTTACCTGATCAGTCAGGCACTGAAGTTGGGTGCACTTCCGTTAGACTCTTCAGCTAGAGGTTGAGTCACTGAATATATTTAAAATAGATTGTTAGAAGAAGGGAATTAAGAAATACAGGTGTTCCCCGTTTTTTGAACATTCGCTTTACAACACCTCGCTGTTACGAAAGACCTACATTAGTTACCTATTTTCGCTAACAGAAGGTGTTTTCACTGTTAGGAAAAAGGCAGTGCGCACACGTAGCAGCTGATTTCCTCCCCTGGAACTGCATTGCTTAAACACGTGCCTGTGAGCATCTGTGCTTTATGTCGATTTATTTTGTGCATCCATTAGCAAGATGAGTTCTAAGGTATCAGAAAAGCCTAAAAGAGCGCGTAAGGGTGTTACACTTAGTGTAGAACTAGACATAATTAAGCGTTTCAATCGTGGTGAATGAAGTAAGGACATAGTGAATTTGGCTAAGGGTTTGTGGAAGTTGATGAAGATGACGTTGAAGAGGTTTTGGCATCCCATGACCAGGAACTGAGAGATGAAGAGGAAAGGATAACAATTGAAACCAAATGCAGTAGTGAACAGCCCGAAAGTGAAGTCGTCCAGGAACTGAACGTGAAGCAATTGTGTGAGATTTTTGCTGCATTTGACAACGCTGCAATGATTGGAGAAAAGTATGACTTTAATTTTGAAAGGGTACGTAGGTTTAGGGCATATTTGCAGGATGGTTTGAGTGCTTACAAAGAGCTGTATGATAGAAAAATGCGCGAGGCTAAGCAGTCAAGCATACTGTCATTTTTCAAGCCTTCCACATCAGCCACAGCAGACGACGAACCCTGACCTTGGACATTGAGGCTGGCAGACATAGAAGAAGGTAACCTGCCTGTCCTGATGGAAACAGATGACGTGAGGTGACACCCCAGTGTCCCACCATCCCAACCTCAGATGACTCAGCCTAACACACCATCATCAGTGTGCTCACTGTCTTCCCGATTCCGGTAAGTGAAACTACACTGGACGCACGTTATTTCTACTTCATATAGGCTGTGTATTTTTAAGTGTTATTTGGTATGATTTGGCAGCTTCATAACTTAAAGGTTACTGGAAATAGTGCTTCTGCCGAGAGTGCTTGTGCCGTGTGTTTCTTCCAAAAGCGCTGTGGTGGACAGTGCTGCAATGATTTCAGAAAAGTATTCCTACTTTATATAGGCTGTGTATTTATCAGATCATTCCTGCTTTTACTACATGTTACTGTTATTGTAGGTGTAATGTTCTCCTTCGCGTGTACTAATAACGCCGAATTCAACGTCGAGATAAACCAGTTAATAAGAACCAGATCGCAGTAAGATTAACCATTTACTGTTCACTCTTCACATTAACATTTGGTGAAAACTGTTGATAAAACAATACAAGATTGATACAGTATTTGTTCCTTCCTTAATATCACATTTCAAGTGTAAATACTTGCAAAGGTGACTATAACTACATTACACTAAGGTGCAGTATACAGGGAGAGTTTACCTGCTCCATTGACTACTTTAAATACACTTCCATGCAAACTATCCGCGACTCTTTAACTAACGAAAGCATAAACATTATCTACCGTCGTTACTTCTAACAGGATTGGCATTAACATCTTAGTTCAATATATCGATTATCTATTAACTTACAGCGTTGCTCTCACTGTGATTTCTCATGCCTGCAAAACTACTTCTGCTCAGGTGAGCCTCGTGGTAAGCCCCCACCCTCGCGCTAATTTCAAACCGGTGTTTTCCCACAAGACGCGGCGAAACCGGATGTGACGTCATCGCGTGCCGATATATTTTACATGCAATGAATATACTTTAAACACTTCTAATTCTAACTAGAAAATACTATTGAATGAATTACTAAGCGAAAGTATTATAAACTAAATAACTGTCGTAAAGACAGCACAGTAGGTTTTATGTGTTATTTGGCATGATTTAGTAGGTTATTTTTTGAGTCTGTGAATGCTCACACATTTTCCCCCTGTAAGTAAATGGTAATTGCTTCTTCATTTTACGACATTCCGGCTTATGAACCATTTCATAGGAACGCTCTACCTTCGAATAGCAGGGGAAACCTGTATTGTGTTGGTGCAGAAAAATAACGCTGTGGTAAAAGATCAGCTTTGTTTTTATTGTTGACCAAGGAACTGAATGGCCTATGTGTGTTCTTGTTACCTTGGAGCAGCTGTACTAGCTAACCACTGGAGTATGAGTTAGGTTCTGCTTCGTGTGCAACTGCCAAAAGATTGAGCCACAGATTCTTCAGTTGGTGCAGTGTACCTGCTGTTGGTGTGAAGTAAAGTTGGAGAGTATGCCAAGCATCTGAGTGGACAGTGTTGAAATATTTTGCAATCCTTGAAGTCAAATAATTTATTTTTTAAATAAATATTTGGGCCTTAGTGGAAGATGCACTGTTACAGAGCTGCAATTTTGTGGGGTAGACTGAAATGGAGCTAGCTGTGTAGCTGATCTGATAGTCCAGTACTCCTATTGATCAATATTGGTCTTGAGTCAGTGCCTCCACCATAATGTTTTTGCTTCTATAGGTTTTCTCCCTTTACAGTTTATGATTTAACATCTGTAAAACATGTTTTCCGACATCATGCATCCCTATAGAATTCTTATTATTTTTGATTACTCAACCTAACGTTAAGCATGTATAATTGGTAATATAATTGGTAAAAGGTAATATTGTTCCTTGTTGTAACGAGTGAAAAGTGTTATTAATTTGTTATTTTCAGCTCTAGATGGATAATGTCATTTTATTGCAGTGAGGTAATATGTTAGATCACAAAGATTAACCTATATCACTCATTCAGTTGTCTATTAAACTCAATTTGTTAGCTTCAGAGGTCACACTTGCCCTTGTAAAACTGTACAGAATGAATTGTATGTGTTCCCAGGTGAATAGATTGAAATTTTAAGTGAAAGAATGATAATAAAACCCCAGCACAACTGTGGTGGACCAAAGTGCTACCAGTCCTCCAAGTTATGTGCTTAATAATACTTTGTGCTCTATTACAAACAAGAGTAAATCTGCACTTGCTGGAAATTCAAGCAATACGCACAAAATGCTGGAAGGACTTAGCAGGCCAGGCAGCATCTATGGAAAAGAGTAAATCATTGACATTTCAGGCCAAGACCTTCTAGCACTTGCTATGTCTTGCTACGTGCCCTATATTGAGTGAATTAGTAAATTGCTGATACTTGATCCTCTCTATCACTTGCTGGCATAGCATTTGGATGAAATTGCCCAGACAGCTTTAGAAGACCCAGTTTTAACGAGAAAAATGTTATTTTTTAAAATCTTAAAACATTCAATCTATTAAGTTTTAATGCTAATTTTTTCATGTTTTGCATTTAGAGGAATACAGATTGTGTTGCATTTATCAAAAGATTCAGCAGGATCTATTTAGCTATCAAATCTTATCAATCTTTCTATCAATTTCACTCCATTTCAGAAATCATTGCAAAGGAGGGTTATAACATTAGGCCATACATATGACTCTGATTAACCAGCAAAATATATGTTAGAAATTGGAATGGAGGGAAGGTGGTGGGGCTGTTGTGAAATCCAGCTGACAGAAGTTGGAAGTTCCTTATTTACTTGTCTAAACTGAACAACGAATGTTAATTTACTGTGAGTTTTCGAAATGTAGGAATGCTATCGTAGTGTTGAGTTCAGTATCTTTGACATGTATGGTCTGTATTAGGGCAGCCTCGAAGGATTTGGGATTATTCCATCTTTGGTAGTGTTTTGTAAAGCTTCAAATATATTTTCAGGTTGGATTGAAAAAAGGAAGGTTAGTAAGGCAAGTAAACAAAGCAGACAAAATAGTTATAATTTGTAAACATCTGTATAACTTTTAGAAATAAAGTAATTCCAATAAAATAGGGTTGTATGGTAACCAATCCTATTCTTATATAGTATATTGGTTTTAAATAATGAAATTCCCAATAAGTTGGACAAATACATTTTTGTTCACTTACTCTTGTGTATTGTGAGAGTAGTCTTTTTTAATAGTGATGCCTTGCAATTTTGTCATTCCTAACTTTTGATAAACATCATAGTCAAATATGATTAGTTTTTACTGATTTCAATCTTAACTCAGGTCTACCAAATTCAAAAAGGTTGTGAAAATGTTACTTGCTTTTTGAATGTCTGTGTGCAAATGCAGTAAAATTCTAACCTCTGAGATAAATTGTGCTGACTGGGAAACAATTCCTACAGTGTTCAGGAAATGTCAACAGAAGGTGTTGATTTTTAGAATGATTCAGATTAGTTAATGGTGCTGACAGTAAGAGTGGTGACTAAAAGTAGTACTCAAGGCTAGTCAGAAAAATACATTGGACTTATTTGAGTGTTGAGTGCTTTCAAACAAGGTTTTTCTGTATTTGACCTTGTGATAAGTAATTTAGCAGTGTTAATTTTTGCTGTTCCTTGCAATAATAGGAAATAAAATATTAGTTTTCTGATGTGATGATCAATGTAAATTCAGGCAATAAAATTTTCTGCCTATGTTTTGCCTTTGAAACTTTGAAGAAACTGTTTACTTCATAATTACATAATATTTGTAATATTATTTTATTTTTGGCTTCTAATTGTAATTTTCATGCAGTTTCAGTGGATGTGGATTCCAGAGAGTTAAAATATCATAGAAAATGAGACTATGTTTCATGAGACTATGTGTTTAAAAGTGATGTGGAAAACAGCCCCAGTGAATTGCAGGGGAATGTGGGAATCAGGGCCCTGGTGAGCCAGGTGCTGAACTGTTGGGATTTCTGAATAATCGGAATGCAGATTAACACAAACACGAGGAAATCTGCAGATGCTGGAAATTCAAGCAACGCACACACAAAATGCTGGAATGTTCCATCAACATTTTGTGTGGAATGCAGGTTAATGAAGTTTTGCAGCGTTTAGTTTGTATCTTCACCAAATTTGTATAATGTTTCCTAAACATGAGTGATTTCTTGGTATTGGTAAACATTTAATATAATTTTAGTCCATGCTGATACTTACTTTTATACCTTAATAGAGTCATAGAAGATCCAGAAAAGGTAGTGGATTCAGCCCAGTACATCACTGGTAAGGCCCTCCCAACCATTGAGCACATCTACATGAAATGTTGCTGAGGAAAAACAATGTCCATCATCAAAGATCCTCACCACTCAGGCCTTGATCTTTTCTTGCTGTCTTCAGGTAGCAGGTACAAGTAGCAGCCTCAGGACTCACACCACCAGGTTCAAGAACAATTATTACCCCTCAACCATCAGGCTGTTGAATAAAAATGGGATAATTCATTCTATTTCTTGTGTTCCCATAACCGATGGTCTCACCTTAAAGTCCCTTTATCTTGTTATTTCATGTCCTGATTATTTATTGCTATTTATTTATATTTGCATTTGCAGTTTGTTGTTCACTGATCCTGTTTACAGTTACTGTTGTATAGATTGGCTAAGTATGTCCACAGGAAAAAAGAATCTCAGGGTGACATGTATGTACTCTGATAATATATTTTACTTTGAACTTAGACTTCTTTATCTTACCCTGTTGGAAATGGTCAGGTGACTTTGTTCCCTAAAACTTCCAAATCTTATCAAATACTCAAATTTAGATTCTCTTCCATATTGAGGTTGATTATTATTCAGTAATAGTTTGAAAATAGTGCATACAACATTGTAGGTTATGTGATTAAGCAGGACAGATTTCTAATTTTACTGAATTAACAATAGCAGTATATTCAATTCAAGAACACTTTGTTGTTTATGCTACTAGATTTGTTGGACAGTAGCACAGCGGTTAGCACAATTGCTGTAGAGCAATCATGGATCAGGGTTCAATTCCTGCTGCTGTCTGTAAGGAGTTAATACATTTTCCCCATGACCATGTAGGTTTCCTCTGGGTGTACTTGTTTCCTTTCACATTCTAAATGATTAATGTTAGTAAATTGTGACCATGTTATTTCAGTGCCAGAAACATGACAACATCGTAATTTTTGCGGGCTGTCCCCAGTGCAATTAAATGCTGATTTGATGCAAATGACATATTTTACTATAATGGGCTTGAATGAAAGATTGTTTGGGCTATTTAATGGAAAAGTCCAACAAATCGAGAACAGCAGTTAGTAAAGACAACAGAACCTTGAAATCCAAATATGAAATAGTGTACAAGTATTTCAAGGTCACCAGTGCACTGTCAGACTGCACCATGTCACATTGTAGTCATTAAAAAATGGGAAATGCACTCAAGGTCTAGAAACAATGGAGTAAAGATTCACAGCAATGATCCTTTTTGTGTGAAAGAGAGATCAGTGTAAGTAAAGAGACTTGGGTACAATTAGGCAAATATAGATTTTTGAGGACTGAATTTGGGATGTCCTTTTACAAAGGACATCTAAATAATGGAATGGACATCCCAATAATGGTGAAATCCAAAAAACAATGGCAGGTTCTAAAATTCTAAAGTTAAAAGCAAAGTGTTGAAGCACTTGTTTTCAGCCAGCGCCTGTGGAAAGAGTGAGAGATCCTTTGTCGGAACAGGGGAGGAAAGGAGACATGATACACTGCTCTTTTTCAGTAGCTTTTACACTTTATTCTAGCTCAATGCACTCGTAATGATTTGATATGTATGACCAGTATGCAATACAAGCTCTTCACTGTATCTTGATATAGAGTACCATACAAAATTTTGGGTACCCCTGGTCAAAATTTCTGTTACTGTGAATAGCTAAGTGAGTAAAAGATACCTGATTTCCAAAAGGCATAAAGTTAAAGATTACACATTTCTTTAATATTTTCAGCAAGATTACTTTTTTTAATTTCCATCTTTTACAGTTTCAAAATAACAAAAAAGGAAAAGGGCCCGAAGCAAAAGTTTGCATGGTCAATACTTAGTAACACCCCCTTTGGCAAGTATTATAGCTTGTAAACGTTTTCTGTACCCAGCTAAGAGTCTTTCAATTCCTGTTTGGGGGATTTTCGCCCATTCTTCCTTGCAAAAGATCTCTAGTTCTGTGAGAATCTTGGGCTGTCTTGCATGCACTGCTCTTTTGAGGTCTATCCACAGATTTTCGATGATGTTTAGGTCAGGGGACCGTGAGGGCCATGGCAAAACCTTCAGCTTGCGCCTCTTAGGGTGCAATTGTGGATTTTTGAGGTGTGTTTAGGATCATTATCCTGTTGCAGAAGCCATTCTCTTTTCATCTTCAGCTTTTTTTTTACAGACGGTGTGATGTTTGCTTCCAGAATTTGCTGGTATTTAATTGAATTCTTTCTACCCTCTACCAGTGAAATGTTCCCCGTGCCACTGGCTGCAATGCAAGCCCAAAGCATCATTGATCCACCCCCATGCTTAACAGTTGGAGAGGTGTTCTTTTCATGAAATTCTGCACCCTTTTATCTCCAAACATACCTTTGCTCATTGCGGCCAAGAAGTTCTATTTTAACTTCAGTTCACAGGACTTGTTTCCAAAATGCATCAGGCTTGTTTAGATGTTCCTTTGCAAACTTCTGACACTTAATTTTGTGCTGAGGATGCAGGAAAGGTTTTCTTCTGATGACTCTTCCATGAAGGTCATATTTGTGCAGGTGTCGCTGCACATTAGAACAGTGCACCACCACTCCAGAGTCTGCTAAATCTTCCTGGAGGTCTTTTGCAGTCGAACGGGTGTTTTGATTTGCCTTTCTCGCAATCCTATGAGCAGTTCTCTGGGAAAGTTTTCTTGGTCTTCCAGACCTCAACTTGACCACCACCGTTCCTGTTAACCTGCATTTCTTAATTACATTACAGACTGAGGAAACGGCTACCTGAAAACGCTTTGCTATCTTCTTATAGCCTTCTCCTGCTTTGTGGGCATCATTTATTTTAATTTTCAGAGTGCTAGGCAGCTGCTTAGAGGAGCCCATGGCTGCTGATTGTTGGGACAATGTTTGAGGAGTCAGGGTATTTATAAAGCTTTGAAATTTGCATCACCTGGCCTTTCCTAAAGATGACTGTGAACAAGCCATAGTCCTAACAAGCTAATTAAGGTCTGAGAACCTGGTGAAAGTTATTTGAGAGCTCAAATCTCTTGGGGTGCCCAAACTTTTGCTTGGTGCTCCTTTCCTTTTTCTCACTCTAAATTGTACAAAACACAAATAATACACAAATCTTGCTTAAAATGTTGAAAAGAATGTTTCATCTTTAACTTTATGACTTTTAGAGATCAGTTCATCTTCTATTCACTTAACTATTCACAGTAACAGAAATTTTGACCGGGGTGCCCAAACTTCTGTATGCCACTGTATGTGACAATAATAAACTAATACCAATGAAGCTGCCTGACTAAAATTTTCCTTCCAAATATAGCAAAATTGGTAAAATCTTGGCATAATTTACAAAGCTTATTAGATGCTGATTTGGAATGAAATGTAAAGATTATTTTTGATAAACTCATAAGATGAATGGTCAATATCTAATTTCAAATACCTATTGCGCTTTGAACTACTTTGAGGTATGTTCAGGTTTATTTGCATTTTCAATGTGATTTCACCTTTTATTTAGTCAAAACCATCGTTGTTTCTGTCTTAATGTAATTTGTCTTACTGTAATTGAGTATGTTTTGGTGATACATCCACAGAGAATTCTGTCAGCAATTAGACATATTTTAAGGTTGATAAAATAATGAGAACACAATTCCTGCTTTCCTTGTGTTTTGAGTTAAGAGTTAAAGGCTTAAAAATACCCAGATTGTCCAGTTGGGCATTTTCATAAACGCATACTTGATTAACATTTCATGTAGTATCTAACTCAAAGGGCATAAAACTTCAGATAGAGTTGCTACATTTCAGGGTAGGCACCAATTCTGGATGTAACCCACATTTTTTGTGTTGGTGTAAATAACAGATTGATATGTGCTGTAACTTGTTTCCAGGGAGTGTTGTATGGAGATCCAGCTACATCTGATCTTTGTGATTAGATCTGTTTTGAAGATCAGTCAGTTCTAATCATAATGCGACCAAAGTATGTTGTGAGAATATAGGAAGTAGCTAACTGTGATGACTTCTTGAGTCCTGCAATAATGTCTGTAGTAGGAAGGGGCATCTTCAAAACACAGGCAAGTACAGCTCTTATTATAATGTAAGCATTTGCCCTTTTAAAACCACTTGGAATTTATGGATAACAATCTTCATATTACTTATGCAATATCCTACCCTAAAACATCAACAATTCCTTTCCTCCACCAGATGCTACTTGATCTGCTCAGATCCTCCAGCAGATTGTTGTTGTTCCAGATCCCAGCATTAGTACTGTTTCTTATCTTCAAACTACTTAACTCTTTTCCAACTACAAGCATTAACATGTGATACATGAAAGATGTTAGCAGATGACTGAGAAGTAGCTTAAGTACATTTGCAATATGCAGTAGTTGCTCAATTTGCATAACAGAAGAGATTATCTGAGACTTTTTTTCTGAGAGGGGTTTCTCAGTTATTTTGGTAGCTAGGTAAAGAATTCCCCATTCCATAAAAACTGAATGATGTACCCTCCAGAATCCTAATTCATCACTCTTTATGTGCCAATTTAGGGGTGGCGCCATAGTATAGCCATTGGTATAACACTATCACAGCTCCAGCAACCTAGGTGCAATTCCATGGGGAAAGTTTGTACATTCTTTCCGTGACTGTGTGGGTTTCCTCCCGGTGCTCTGGTTTCCTCCCACATTGCAAAGACATATGGGTTAGGTTAATTCGACTCATAGGTGTAATTGGAAGGCATGGACACATTGGACTGGAAGGTCTGTTACTATGTTGTATCCCTGAACCAAACTAAATTTTTGGATTAAATC
This sequence comes from Hypanus sabinus, assembly GCF_030144855.1. Classification (NCBI taxonomy): domain Eukaryota; kingdom Metazoa; phylum Chordata; class Chondrichthyes; order Myliobatiformes; family Dasyatidae; genus Hypanus; species Hypanus sabinus. The sequence continues at coordinate 22,422,493 of NC_082722.1, forward strand.
TGAGCTGTGTATGCAGCTACTCGTTGTCGACCCACTCCAGTGTAACATGACCTGATCAAGATGCAGGTACTACTACATGAAGAATACTTCATTGGATGGACAGTACCTATAAAGTTAGATACTATCTGATAGCTGTCAGGAGTGATTATGGATAACGTACATCTGAAAAGAGTCAGTTTCCATTTATTTGCTAATTTTTGCTTCTAAACTGTTAGCTGTTTGACAGATGGACAGAAATGTCTTCTAAATGTCTTCTCAACTCACCATCTGATGAATTTCATTCCCTGATAATACTAAGACCACCTCTATAACACGTCCAGCTGTGAAATCTTGTTGCTGAAATCCTCAAGCATGTGCTTGATAAATCCTTCTATTTCCAGGCCCATTTTAGAATTGCGTGCTGGCCTTTAATTTCCTTTTACATTTGTTTTCCCTTATCATAGCAGATAAAACTGTATCTACTACATACTCATCCTTTCTATTACTGGTTTATTTCCTCTTGAAAGTATGGTGAAATGTGAAAGGTGACAGATTTTAAGTTTTGAACAGCTGTAATTTCCATTATTGTGCACTATTCATTCCAATTCCAAGTCTCCAGTATTTTTGTTTGTAAAGGTTGTGATCTTTATTTCAGCTCTTGGACACATCACTATGTAACTCATTACAATAAGTTTCTTGCTTGTTAGACAATCTTGTATTCATGCTACTATACTCAGATCCCCCATAATGCTGCTCTGCATGGTGCTGATTCATTACAACGTGAGTATTCAATGCTTTATTGAAATTCTAAAAAATGACAGGGGTATAGTCAAGATAGCCATATGAATCACCTTGTGTGTTCAGTGAAGTTTGGTAGAAAAGGGAATATATTTCATCAAGCAACAATTGCTCAAGAATACTCACATGTCTACCACAGCTCCTATACACATCTCATGTTGTATGTGCATCCACCTACTGAAAGAATGCTAGCACATTATACATATTCTATGCAACTCCTTCTTGCCATGCCTTTAGGTTGAATTGTCTTGAAGCAAAATTGGTGATGATCATGGCTTCCATCATGGAGCAGCCAATGGCCATCAGAGAAATGTAGAATAACTAAGCTCCTGTGTAGTTCTCTCCTTGCATTTTTTTTTGCTACTTCCCACAATCTCTTCTGTCCTGTAAGATTCAGAAAGTTTAAACATACCCTTCTTGCTTTTTCCCTCCCTATTTCACGATTATAGGCTTGTACCTTTCTTATTCAATTCAAAATCTCAAATATGCTATACTTGCAATAACAGATTACTGAGAATATAATAAACACATAGTAAGTCGGTTGGTTTGGGTTGTCTGCAGCCCAGCAAGGAGGAAAGTAATCTTAAAGGCCAGCTCCTCAGAAGTTTGGGTAGAACACTTATCCTGTACCAAAAGACAGTGGAGAACTTCAATGGAGCAGCCAATAGAGTTATGCACATTGAAATGCCAGGAGTATTGTTTGGCATGCTTGAGCGCCTGATGTTTAAGAATAAGGGGGAATGGAGCTTCACCTTTGACTGAACTGTGCAGAGAACCGGAAGCTTTCCAGGTGAGAACACACCAGACATACTATTTATAGATTTTCAGTTCATTATTTAATGTGCGTGTGCTTGAGGATATGTAGAAAAGGATCAATAATCTGCTACATGAAACAGTCCAAGTTCCAAGCCTTTCCTGATAATGCTACCGAACTCTTTCTGCACTCCACTGACAACTACATTGGGGCTGCTTCATGCACCCATGCTGAGCTTATCAATTTTATTAACTTTGCCTCCAGTTTCCACCTTGCCCTCAGGTTCACTTGATCCATTTCTGACATCTCTCTCCTCTTTCTCAATCTCTGTCTCCATCTCTGGAGACAAACTGTCTACGGATATCTTTTATAAACCTATCAATTCCCACAGCTATCATAACTATACTTCTTTTCACCCTGTCTTCTGTAAATATGTGTTGCCCTTTTCTCAGTTCCTTCATCTCCACCGCTAATGTTCCCAGGTGAGGATTTCCTTTTCAGGAAGTCAGATGTCCTCCCACTTTAAAGAATGAGATTTCTCTTCCTCCACCATTGATGCTGCCTGCTGCCCTCCCCACACCTTTTCTGTTTCCCAGACATCTGCACTCACCCCATCTACCCCATCTACCTGTATTAACAGGGATAGAGGTCCTCTTCCTCACCTTCCACCCTATGAGCTTCTGCATTCAACATATCGCTTCATGCAACTTCCTTCATCTTCAGTGACATCCTACTGCTAAACACATCTTTAACTCTTTACCCCCCCCCTTCCGTCTGCAGTTATCCCTGCAAGCAGACAACATTTTTCCTCATTCACCTCTATACAGCATCTCAACTGTCTTTCCAGGTGAGGCAATGTTTTACTTATGAATCTGCTAGGGTCATTTACTGTATACCGTGCTCCCAATCCAGCCTTCTCTACATTGGAGAGAGATGATATAGATTGGAGGGCAACTTTGTTGTGCTCCTCAGCTCCATCTGCAAAAAGCAGTATTCCCTGGTAGCCAACCATTTCAGTTTCTATCACCATTCCAATTCCAACGTGTTGGTCCATGGTCTCCTCTTCTGCCACAACAGGCTTAGCCCTAGATTGGAGGAACAACATCCCATATTCCGTCTAGGTAGCCTCCAACCTGATGGCCTGAACATTGATTTTTCCAACTTCTGAAACGATTTTGTTCTTTTCTTCTCTCCCTTCCTTCTTCTTCTATTCTGTACTCTGGCCACTTATCTCTTCTCACCTGCCTATCACCTCTCCCTGGTGCTCCTTCTCCTTCCCTTTCTCCCATGATCCACTCTCTTCTATCAAACTCCTTCTTCAGCCCTTTGTCTTTTCTGCTTACCACATCCCAGCTTCTTACTTCATCCCTGCATCTCCACTCACCTGGCTTCACCTATCACCTTCTAGCTTGTCCTCCTTCCCCGCCCCACCTTCTTTTTCTGCCTCTACCTTTCCTGTGCTGATGAAGGGTCTCAGCCTGACAAGTTGACTGTTTATTCCTCTGCATAGATGCTGCCTGACTTGCTGTGTTCTTTTGTGTATGTTATATTGGATTTCCAACATTTGTAGGATCTCTTTCTTTTTTAATTTGTGACTGCTGCTGGAGGAAACTTGGCATAAATCCATTGCTGTCAGCTGGAATGATTTGGGATAGGGTAAGTTCAGGATTTTACTGCCATTCACCTCTTGAACCAAGAATAACCCTCATCCTTCACCAAAGCAGTGATTCCATGGGAGTGTGTAGCTTTGCCAGCAGTCATCCATCATTACTGTCTCCAGAAGAATTGCTGACTTGAAGTCTCCAGGAATGAGTGGTTGTTCTCATTCTCAGCAATCATCAGGAATACCTCTCCCATTCAGAGTATCCAGTCTCCATTGTCTTGATAAATTCACTCTTGTCTTTAGGTTATGGTTTTCAACTCCTATCTGTCTTGAAGGAATGTGTTTTAATGATCTACTGTATTTAATTTCAGCATAAAATCTGATTTGCAACCAAAATATCCATTTTGTTTTTAAGTAAACAAGCTAGTGACTTCAAATTTGGTTAACATTAAGAATATTCAGAAACTCTGCACGTTATAAGATCTTTTGATTTTATGCTGCAATTAAATACAGTAGAATATTTTAAAAAAACACAGATTTCAATATGGAATCTCTAGGTGTTTTTATCAAAGTGGTCCTTTGTTAAAGGTTCATCAGTACTAGACTGCTTATGATTGCACAAGCAATTGTATCTGCCTCAGCTAGGTTCTTTGAAAAGCACTTAAACACGAAAAGCCGACTTCTTGTGGGATGGATCTACTTAGTCTATTTTTTCTTGTTCAAATCAAATGTTTTTCCTCGATTGAATTTCATGTTCTGAAGGAAATAATGCACTGAGGTGTTACTATAATTTAATGATTTTAATGTCTGCGTTTTGTAAGTGTTTCAGTAATTCCACAGCCCTCACTGGCAGTGACTGACATTGGACAGTTTTGAATATACGATGAGTCCTACAGAGCTAGTTAGTGTTGATAGATGAAATCTAGGCTACCATGGGCAAAAATAGAAACTTTTAGACTGAAATCAAGGTCATTGCAACCAAAAATAGAAATGGTTTTCACTGTATTTAGGTTGCCAAAAGCAAGTGTTGCAGTTTAAATTGAGAGCTGGATGTTAGACCAGCAGTGGACTTTAATGCAGGGGATTATGAACTTGAAATCCAGAATGAACTGCATTTTGAATGCTCTTCCTCTGATTGATTGACTTGGGTCATATGAGGGCTAGGCAGGGGGAATGTTACTGCCAAGGTTGCTTCATCATTTGGAAATATGCTACTTGTAGAGCAATATTAATAGGAGAAATCTTCAAACATCCTGATGTGATAGTGGCAAAGCAGAAGACAATGTGGGAGGAACAGGATTTGTTTAGCTGTTGTTGTTTTGTTGCTGTTGTGTTCTATGGTGTTCTGCCGAGCTTTGCATGCATGCTATGTTGGCACTGAAATGTGTGGTGACACTTGTAGTCTGCTCCCTTCCCCCCCCCCCCCCAGGTGTGTTGGTTGTTAACATAAATGATGCATTTGACTGCATGTTGTGATGTATACATACATAAACTTGGATACTGAATTTGAGATTTTTCTCTGTATACTTGGGTAGTGTGTTTTAGTAGTTCAAATATAGGGGAAAAATTATGAATTACAGTATTCACACTATATTTACTCTCTAAATTATTTTTGATAAAATTTGTGTTTCTAGTATTAGATGGGATAATGCTTGCTTACTTTAAATCTAGTTTTAGAGTTGACTTTTTGCATGAACTCATTTTCCAATATGACCCAACCCAAGTGGACCAGAAAGATCTGTATTAGTTGATCTGATAAAATAATTTGGAAAAACTTTAATCGATCTCTTTTTCTTTGACCAGTAAAGGAATGTAAGCCTAAAGTTGAGGCACAGGTTCTTGGAAGATATTAGCGTTTTTTGAAATGTGTGTTAATATATGATTATGCTTGGTTTCTTATGTTGTTCCAATTCTCTTGGGGATCTCCTTCTCAGTTAATTAGATTCAGTCAAGTATCCTGCTTTGGAATTGACAGTTAAATGAGAAGACACACTGCAAAGCTACCGTTACTTAACCTAATCATCACCACTTTAGTAGAAATGTACTCAATGTAGAGGCAATTTTAGTTGATACTTTCCAAATGATTACAATATATGTAACAAGCATCTTTACTCAGTCTGTGACAAGCAGGATTTTCCAGTGGCCAACTATTTTAATTCTATTCCCAGTTCCTATTTTGGTCCATGGCCTCCTGAACTGCCACAGTGAAGCCGCTCTCAGGTTGGAGGAACAACATCTCAAATTCCATCTGGGCATCCTTCAACCTGATGGCATGGACAACAATTTCTACAACTTCCATTAATTTCTGTCCTTGCCCCCTTCTTTTCCATTCCCATTCCGGCTTCCCTCTTGCCCCTTCTGTTCTCACTTACTTATCACCACCCTCTGATGTTCTTCCTCTTTTTCTTTTTCCAAGTTCATTCTCTTCTTCCATCAGATGCCTTCTTCAGCCCTTTACCTTTTCTACCTATCACTTTCCAGCTCCTCACTTCATCCCCCCCCCCACCCACCTACCTTCCCCCTCACCTGGTTTCACCTATCACCGTCGAGTTTCTACTTCCCCTCCTCCCCCTACCTTATTCTTGCTTCTTCCCTCTTCCTTTCCAGTCCTGATGAAGGGTCTGGTCTGAAATGTTGACTCTTTATTCCTCTCCACAGATGCCTGTCTGACTTGCTGAGTTGCACCAGCACTCTGTGTGTGTTACAATATATGACCTGCCTTTCTTTGTACTGGCAATGTGACTTCCTCACCGCAAGACCACAGTCTGTGCAGATTGGAAATAATATCTTGGCCTCACTGTTGATCAGCATCTCAAGTATTTACGCTTAGCTCACTACACCCATGACTATGTAGCTAGACACAGCTCAAATGCCATCTATAAATTTGTTGATGAGACAACTATCATTTGGCAGAATTTCAGATGGTGACGAGAAGATGTAAAGCAAATAAGGTAGATCAGCTGGTTGAGTGGTGTCACTGCAGCTACCTTGCACACAACGTCAGTAAGACCATGGGATTGATTGTGGCCTTCAGAAAGGGTAAGACAAGGGAAGACACATCAGCCCTCATCAAGGGGTCAGAAGTGGAAAGGGCGAGCAATTTTAAGTTCCTGGGTGTCACCATCACTGAAGATCTATCCTGACCCAAAATATTGATGCAGTTACAAGAACAGTGGCTATATTTCATTGGGAGTTCAACATACCAAAGGCACTCGCAAATTTCTACAGGTGTGCCATGGAGAGCATGCTGACTGGTTGCATCACCGACTAGTATGGGGGAGGACATTGTGAATATAGTGCCAATGCCTCACTGTAATTTTTAGGCTATCCACTGAGATGCAGTTGGTTCTATCATGGGCACTAGCCTCCCTAGCATCCAGGACGTCTTTAAGGAGTGATGTCTCAAAAAGGTGGTATCTATCATTAAGGACCCCTCATTACCAGGATATGCCCTCTTCTCATTGCTACCATCAGGGAGGAGGTGCCGGATCCTGAAGGGACACACTCAACGATTCAGGATTAGCTTTTTCCCCTCTGCCATCTGATTTCTGAATGTATATTAAGCCCAGGAACATAAGTCTCTTTTTGTTCTTTTTTTTTCTCTTTTAATTTAGCTTTTTAAATATATATACGTATACTTACTGCAATTTACAGTTTTTATTATGTATTGCAATGTACTGTTGCCGCATAACAACAAATTTCATGATATATGCCAGTGATCTTAAACCTGATCCTGATTCTGAATGAGGATGTATTTTTTGCTTTTCTTATATAATTATCAGTGTCTGAATATTACTTGTCTGAAATGATTTCCTGCCTTTGTGCTGCTGAAAGGGTAAAATGAATGTAAAAATAGTGTACCTAAAGATCTTGTATATTGTTTTAATCTGTTAATCTGCAGTCTAATAGTGTCGTGATCAGAAGTCTGTATTAGCCATGTCAACTTCATTCAAACTTGCATTGTAAAATAATGTTGATATGAATGGAAGAGGTGACAAAGGATCAGGAGATGTAAGATCTTTGTGGATAGAATTAAGAAACTGCAAAGTTAAAAATGCCCTGATGGGAGTTATTACAGGGCTCGGAATAGTAGCCAGGATGTGGGGTATAAATTATAATGGGAGATTGAAAAGGCATGTAACAATGTTGGTGTTTTGATAGTAATGGGAGATTTTCAATATGCAGTTAGATTGGGAAAATCAGGCTGGATCCCAAGAGAAAGCATTTGTAGAATGCCTATGAAATGCCTTTATAAAGCAGTTTGTGGTTGAGTCCACTTGGAGAAAGGCAGTTCTAGATTGGGTAGCATGTAATGAACCAGGTTTGATGAGGGAGCTTAAAATAAAAGAACCCTTAGGAGTCAGATAGAATTCACCCTGCAGTTTGTGAGGGAGAAGATGAAGTCAGATATTTAAATCTGAGATCGATAGGTTTTTGATTAGTCAAGGTTCAAAGGTTACAGGAAGAAAACAGGAGAATGGAGTTGAGAGAGGTAATGACTGAATTCTGCTCCCATGTCTTATGTTTTGTGAGTCTTGCCCTGGCTGTAGATTAGCTTGGTTTAGGAATGGTAAGTGAAGTTAAAAGTGGCATGCTGCCAGGAGCAATAGTGTAGGTGTTCTGAAAATTGGTCATCTGGTCTCTGGTCTCGATGATGCAGAGGCCACATCTGCAACACCCCTTGCTGCAGTAGAAGAGCTTTGAGGAGATATAAGTAGCAGGTTGGATCACCACCTTAGCAATCCCCACCTTCACCTCTTCTCCCAACTGGCTACAACTGTTTTTCATTGACTGCCTCCACCTATCACCCACGCTTGCCTGTGTCTCCGAACTCCATCCCTACTCATTCCCCTTCTTTGCTCCATCTGCTTGTCATTCACTCCTCGTCATTCCCCCAGTCTCCTACTGGCTCATGAATTGCTGCTTCCCCTCTTCTCTGTGTACTGGCTATCTTACATCGTCAGTCTCATTCCTTAAATAGGGTTTTGACTCCAAATATCAACAATTCCTTGCTCCTTCCCACTCTTCCCCCACCGTTGCATACCACAGATACTGCTCAGTTGCTGGGTTTCTCTAGCACATTGTTTGTTGCTCCAGATTCCAACATCTGTGGTCTCTTGTGCCAGTGTTGAATTGAAGCGTACATTTGCATTGTCCAAGTTATTTTCATCTCTATTCAGGTTTTTGAGTTGTGATGTTAAAAAAAAGTCTTCTGGTAAATGTTAATTTAGTGTCAGTTTTGTTTCAAATTCTCAATAGGAAAATGAAACATTTTTTAATGAAAGCTACAATGTGATGGAATGTCTTAGCAATTTATTTCTCACTACTCTGTGTCATGGGCTCTTGGGAGATTCTTTAAAACTGTAAGCTTGTTAGTGTAACTGAGTTGCAAAGAAATTCAGTTTTCTGTTAAATTCTTTGTTTATATTTGAAATAATTTCAGGTGCACATTCTTCTATCATCATGAAAAATCTCCAGAGACCTTTTTTATTCAGTATCTGCTTCATTGCTTTTACACAATATATGTCATCAATGTAAAATCCTGAATGAAAAATGTGGATTTTTTTTCCTTTCAAATGTTTATTTTACCAATCTGTTTTGGTCAGAGTGAAGATAAAAGTTGAATTGAGTATTTGCATTTTTATCTATTACTCCAGCTGTACACCAGTTGAACCCTTTATGGACTGAGGCAGTTTAGATGCTGATATTGTGCATTCCAAGTACTGTATGAAGGAGCTCTCAAGGTAGGGGAATGTTGTTAATCATGCCATAAATGTCACACTACAAGTGCATTGGCAGTGAGGATCTGCATCTCTATTCTCTCTCAATCTCTATAACATCCTTGTGCCATCTGCTAATCAGTTGGCATCTTGGGAAGAGCAAGTATCTATTGCCAGTTATCACACTGCCACAATCAAATAATGTTTGTGAACAAACACAAATTGCTGGAGGAACTCAGCAGGTCATGCAGTGTCTATGGAGAGGATTGAACCATCGATATTTCAGGCCGAGACATTTTGTCAGAATTGAATCCTTCATAAGTTCTGATGAAATGTCTTGGATCCAAAAGTTTGATTGCTTATTGCTCTCCCTCAACACAAGGACCAGCAGTAGAAATCAACTTCAGTTATATTTTCATGAAGTTTCTCAATTCAATCCATCTTCATTATCCCCAAAACTTGACAGCATGGGACTGGGTTCTACAGTACAGTCAAGCTTCTGTTGCTGATTAACTGTACTTGCACTCATTATTCAATCATGCTTTATTTTACTTGGGCACAAGGAGAACAACATGGCCCCTGTCAGCACACGATTCCGAATTCTGACCTGAGTAATACCATTCATAGGCACAATTGATTCGCAGTTATGGATATTGACCATTTGGTAAACAGTGCATGTTTGAATTCCTTACTTGCAAGATCAATTGCCATTCACAAAATAGGTGTTAAAAGTTTGTAGAAACTACAAGCTGACAACCAGTGATACTTTGAAGTTAGTGAAGTAATTGCCCCTTTGTTTGTGTGTGTGTGTGTGTGTGTTTTGAATCCTCCTGTTACATTCTGATCTCATATCCAGTAAGCGAAATAGCTCTGGGAATCTAATATGCTCTTCAAAGACTTTTCTTGCTTCAGCTGTTTGTACTCTATTTGTAATCTGTCATAGAGAACTACAGCTCAGAAACTGGCTTTTCAGCACATCAATCTACCTAGTCCCATCGATCTGTACTTGGACCATAGCCCTCCATACCTTTCTCATCCATGTACCTATCCAAATTTCTCTTAAATGTTGAAATCAAAAATCTTTTGAACATTGTTAACCTGCGCCTAACTGCAATTTTCACACTTCAGAGCACAATGGTTTATTTTTGTATTAGTAGAACATTGCGATTTTAGAAAAACAAGTTGCTTTCAACATTAACCATTGGATGGGATAGTGCAAGTGCTTTGTAAATCAGACAACTTGCTTTGGCTTGGTTGAGATTGAAAATTTGGCTGAGTGGTGCCGCAACGACAACCTCTTAGTCATTGTCAGCCAGACCAATACGCTGATTATTGATTTCAGGAAGTTGTTGAGGTTCAAGTCCTCATTTGGGGTTAAGAGGCGAAGAGAGTCACCAATTTTAAATTCCTTGGTATTATCATTTCAGAGCATCTGTCCTGGGTCCAGCATGCAAGTGCTATTATGAAGAAAGCATGGCAGTGCCTCTACTTGCTTTAGAAGTTTGTGAAGGTTTGGTATGTCATCTAAAACCTTGACCAACTTATATAGATATGTGGTGGAGAGTATATTGACTGGTTGCATCACGGCCTGCTATGGAAATACAAATGCCCTTGAATGGAAAAACCTACAAAAAGTAGTGGATATGGCCCAGTCCATCACAGATGGACGACCATTCAACCACATCTACACAAAGCACTGTCGCAGGAAAGCAGCATCCATCATCAAGGACCCCTACCATCCAGCCCAAGTGTTTTACTCACTGCTGCCATTAGGAGGAAGGTACAGGAGCCTTATGACCCACACTACCAGGTTCAGCAACAGTTATTACCCCTCAACTATCAACCTCTTGAACCAGAGGGGATAACTTCACTGAACCCATCACTGAACTATTTCCACAACCTAAGAACTCTTCATCTGATGTTCCTGATGGTTATTGTTTATTTTATTATTTTTTTCCTTTTTTTATTTGGACAGTTTGCTGTCTTTTGCACATTGACTCTTTATCTATCATGTTTGGTGCAGTTTTTCATTCATACTATTTTGTTTTTTTGTATTTATTGTGAATACCTGCAAGAAAGTGAATCTTGGGGTTGTATATGGTGATGCACAGTATATGTACTTAATTTACTTTGAAGTTTAGATTACATTACAAAGAATATATAAGTTATATTGGTATTGGGTCATTGTTACTGAAAGATCTTGATTGATTGAAGTCACCTGTTCCTTTTTTTCTAAAATGTTGCAAACCAAAGCTTATGGTCTCTAGAGTATGTAGATTAATAAATTATACTTTGCATATATCAGTGTAGTGATTCATCATGAAATTGGTTTCAGATTACACTATTTGTGGTCTAGACATATATTTTGGTAGCCAACCACAGAATATAACCATGCAGTGAAACAGTATTTATAATGTTTATGTGGCTGGGGATACATGGACTTGTTTTTTTATGTGGGGATATGTGATAATAATGCAATCGAATGCCAAATGGAGATAGTGATATAGGCTCTCATTAGAGATGTTCATTGTTTATCAAAGACAAAGTAAAATTTATTTTCAAAGTATGTATATGTTACCATATACTACCTTGAGATTCATTTTCTTGCAGGCATTTATGTGGAAATACAGTAGAATTTTTGAAAATTTATACGGTCATATTTACTTGTCACCTTGAGTAATAACATGAATGTTGTCAGCTCTCGGTGTATGTGTATATTAGCAGTCTCATTACCTGTGGCAATAAAAGCAGAAAATGCTGGAGGTATCCAACAGGTGAAGCTGCCTTTATGGGGTGGGGGTGGTGGGGGAAAGGGGCTGATGTTTTGGATTGAAGATCCTTTGTCAGAACTGGGAGACAAAGCAAACTTTTAATCTGTAAGAAGGGTGGGGGAGGAGGTTATCTAACAGGATAAAACTGGGGTAACCATGGTGATAGAGTGAACAAAAGTTGTCTAGTCAATAAGTGGACTAGCTAGAGTGAAAACTTTTGTCTCCTTACCAATTCTGACAAAGATTATAATAGCAGAGTAAAGAATTTTGCTGGAAGTACAACTTTGTGTTTGGTGAGGCTGCTGTTTAAGTAGTCCTTGGTATGAGTTCCTAGATGTTCGGTTTTTTTGTTTCCATGTTAGTATGTTGTCCTGCTACATTTCTAGAATGCTTTGGTCTTCTGGTTTTGTGGGTCCTACCAGTATAAACTGGCAGATTTCCTTCCCTACTGTCATTAATGAACTCTGAGGTTAATTTCATTATTACTAATAATTCTCAAATGTGTTTCACTACCCCACTGCCATGGGGGTATTTTCAGATCACTGTTTGAGGCTTCCAGATTGAACACAGTATTTCACTTTCCTAGGGAAAAGCAGCAGTTAAATGTAAATGCATTACCTTTTTATCGTGTCCTTTCCTTGCTATGTCACACCCCAAACAAAATATAAGGAATGAAAACTATTTCCCAGATGTTTGAAAGAGCCGGAGCTGACCTCTTAAGTGATTCTCTCCATCATTGTACTTTGATTCTTAACTGACCTGTGAATGATACATTAAAAGGGGACATGGTAGATGACATGCATCTATGCTATTATGTTTTACATCTTGAATATTATAAAGACTATGCCAATCAAGTTCACATGGGAAATTTATCTTGTCTCGTGCAATGGTATAGAATTTACTTATAATGAATAAGTGATATTTCACCACTGGCTAAAGTGCAAAAATTAACCAAACTGGTATTTTTGATCATTTACATAGTATTTCCCTCTTGGACTATTTAATGTAATGGCATTGTGAATTAAGTGCCAATGCCTCACTGTATCTTTCAGGCTACCCACTGAATGGATTCAAGCTTTCACTCAGTGAAGACCATTTGTTGTCAGAATGGATCATTTGAACAATTAAGCTAATGTACTGCTTCATTCAAACAATTTCAAAGTACTTTAATTGTATTAAGTTTGACCTTTTCTAAATAACAAAATTAAATAATTTATTTAAAATTATATAACAAAATAGCCTGTGTGGTCATATGCACATCTTTAAATATCCCAGAGTAAGCTATCCAAAGTACTGGATTACAAATATTATCCCAGTTTGTGTGGGTTTCCTGAGCCAAACAAGAAAGTGTGTGTGCTGGAAAACAAACTAAAACAGAAACTGCCTCAGGAGCATTCAGCAGGTCAGGCAGTATCCAAAGAGATGATGCTTCAATTCATTGACTCTTCATCAGAACTCAGTGAGCGGGGATGGTGTGTTCTTGAGGGAGCAAGCATTTTAGAGGTTGCTGCGGAATAGGCTTGTTGAATGTATGACGGGCAGGAGAAATGAAAGGCTAGCAACAATAGGGAGGCGTTTAGTGCAATTAACATCCCCTCTAAACGAATTCTCAGCGAGGTTTTCTGGGAGTGACTGAAACACAAAAGATGCATTGAAGCAGAGAAAAACCATAAGTCCCATTAGGAAAAACTAATGACTAAAGTTGTAGCAGAATATGAAATGGTGTAGAGGTTAGAGATGTGGATTTGAGAGGAGAATATTATGAAATGGAAGATTTGGATGCCCAATAATAGTTAAGAGAGAAAGCTTGTGGAGAGTCACTTCAGGTACACAGATGAATTATTTTGCATGAATGTGGCACAAAAATAATCCCTAAGAATGGAAGTGTGATAACTGAAAGATAACAGCAGAAGGCAGAAAGAGTTCCCAAGTGATCTAATAAAGTTACAGGAATATAACAATTGGCAATACAGAAATTTGCTGAACAATGAAGTGTGTTTATTAGTATCCGTTGTCTTTGCAGATTTACCATTGTTCAGTTTCTGACCAGTTTGCAGAGTAGGAACAGAAAGCAACAAAGCAGGTTGCCATAATAGCTACACAGCATGAATTTTTACTATTAGTTTGGCAATGATACAGAAAACAGCTGTTTGATTCTATTCAGTGTAAATAATAGCTATCACTCTAATTTCAAACCATACAGCTGCATTATACCTTGCAGTCCTGGTCCTGGCCTCCATTTTTTTTTAAAGCTTCTGTTTGCACTCTCTGTTAATATGCAACCTTTTCTTTGGAGCTATAAACTGAAATCCAAATAAGTAATCTAACAGAGAAATCCAAAGGGAATGAAAAGAAAATTGAAAGATGTAAGAAATAACAATTGCTTGGATAATTCAAAAAATAATCAAAAGCAAAGCTATAAAATATTAGATTCCACAGTGGGAACCTGTTTAGGTGTTACTCCTCGCTGCCTCTATCTCCCAACTGCGCCACCCCCTGCCCTTCTGAAAGGATACACTGTCAATGGGATGGAAGTTTACAATGTGACCCAAAAAGAATGCTGAATGTTATTTAGAACAAAGATCATACAGGTCCTTCAGCCCACAGTGCTGTGCCGACCCTTAAACCCTGCCTCCCATATATCCCCCCCCACCTTAAATTCCTTCATATACCTGTCTAGTAGTCTCTTAAATTTCACTAGTGTATCTGCCTCCGCCACAGACTCAGGCAGTGCATTCCACGCACCAACCACTCTTTGAGTAAAAAACCTTCCTCCAAAATCCCCCTTGAACTTCACCCCATATCTTAAAGCCATGTCCTCTTGTATTGAGCAGTGATGCCCTGGGGAAGAGGCGCTGGCTGTCCACTCTATCTATTCCTCTTAATATCTTGTATACCTCTATCATGTCTTCTCATCCTCCTTCTCTCCAAAGAGTAAAGCCCTAACTCCCTTAATCTCTGATCATAATGCATTCTCTCTAAACCAGGCAGCATCCTGGTAAATCTCCTCTGTACCCTTTCCAATGCTTCCACATTCTTCCTGTCATGAGGTGACCAGAACTGGATACACTCCAAGTGTGGCCTAACCAGAATTTTATAGAGCTGCATCATTACCTCGTGACTCTTAAACTCTATCCCTCGACTTATGAAAGCTAACACCCCATAAGCTTACTTAACTACCCTATCTACCTGTGAGGCAACTTTCAGAGATCTGTGGACATGTACCCCCAGATCCCTCTGCCTCTCCACACTACCAAGTATCCTGCCATTTACTTTGTACTCTGCCTTGGAGTTTGTCCTTCCAAAGTGTACAACCTCACACTTCTCCGGGTTGATCTTCATCTGCCACTTCTCAGCCCACTCCTGCATCCTATCAATGTTCGTCTGCGATCTTCGACATTCGTCTACACTATCCACAACACCAACAAACTTTGTGTCATCTGCAAACTTGCCAACCCACCCTTCTATCCCCACATCCAGGTCGTTATTAAAAATCACGAAAAGTACGGGTCCCTGAACTGAACCTTGTGGGACACCACTAGCCACAACTCTCCAATCTGAATGTACTCCCTCCAACATGACCCTCTGCTTTCTGCAGGCAAGCCAATTCTGAATCCACCTGGCCAAACTTCCCTGGATTCCATGCCTTCATAATTTAAAACGGATTAGATTAATTAAAGCTTGACTGAGGTTGAACTAACAACTTGCAGCAATCTTTCATGCAGTACTGATTCTTGTTTTGTTAAGGATACAATTAGGCTATTTTCAGATAAATGTACATTTGTCTATTTGAAAATTTATATGATTGACCTGGTAAAGTACTGACAGTTAAGCTTCCTTCAAAGATGTGTGTTCTTCGGTTTCTCTGTTTCACTGTCTGGAGATTTTGGAATTTTTTGTGCAAATTTATTGGCTTTTCATCTTAAATGCAGTTTGGTTTAGTTAGTGTTAACAGAAAAAGTGCTGCAGCACTTGAGCTATGGACTAGGAACTAGAAAATTGATGTGTATTAAAACCAGTATACTTACATAATTGTTTTCTCTCTTTATCGATGCGGTACTGTCTGGAATAATAGACAGAATGATGCCCTAGCTCGGTCAAATGAATTGCCTTAGGTTAGGTGTTCGTTCAGAAAGATTTTGTTCACAATGTAGATGTGTGGTTCATTGATGTTAACCCAGGCACAGCACTTGAATGGCAATTTCTGGTGCAGAATTAGAGCTGTTCATTGTTGTACAGTATGACATTAAAGAGCATCACAGAATTTGCTTACTGCTGTGCCCAAATATACAAAATACTTTAGTTTCTGTATCATCTGTGCATTTTTTGGATATATTGAACTGAAATTTGCAGGAAAAAATAGTAATCAATGTGGAACTGCCAGCACTGCTCAGCGTTAAGTGCACCAAGTTCAGGATCTCTGTGTGAATGTAAAAATCCTGAACTTCCAGACTGTTTTTCAGTAGCAACATTCCCAATGCTTTCTTGATGATGTTTGATTCAGAAATGCAAACTTGCAGCAATTTCCTAGGCACCTTGCACGAGAACAACTAGCCCATGGAAAGGCAATGGAAAATTACAATGAATGAAAACACTACTAGGTTTGATAATTGAATGCCTTTGGATATTTAAAATAGCTTCTAAATTTTAGTAATATGTAGCATATTTTAATTGTTATTGACATTTGAGTGTTTTAATTGTTTCTGAACTTCATAGAATAGTACAGTACAGTATGGGCCCTTTGTCCCATGGTGTTGTGACAACCTATTTAAACCTACTCTATGATCTACCTAACCCTTTTCTCCTTTCATTAAAAACATTCATAGATTTTGCCATCTGGATGAGTTGCATAAGACAAGTTCATGCTTACTAGTTCTTATCAGGCATTCCCTTGTTGCTTATTTCCCCAGTTTTATGTGCTCCTTGAAAACTTGCTGTGTATTACTGGTACAAAATCTAGTTTTGTGGGTTCTGAGGTGATTGAGGCGGGGGGTGGAGTTTCAAGATGGCGACATAGACATCTGCCTTTTAGGCGCTCTTCATTTTTTAAGCTATAATCACCCTTTAATCAAATCTTTTCGTACTTAATTACATGGGTTGATATTTACGATTTATTTCTCTTTTTAAAAATAACACTGGATTTAATTTTTTCAAACTTAAAATGTCTGTACCTAAGAAATCGTCTAAAGACCCTATAACTCTCGATGCAATCTCCAGTCTTCTGGATACTAAACTGGATACTAAACTTGCAAGTCTGGAAAATAAACTTACTGCGAAAATGTCGGAGCTTGAAGAAGTCGTTAAATCATTTGATATCAAGCTTCAATCGCAGGCAGCAGATATTGAACGGCATGAAGAAAAGTTTGCGGCTCTTGACAAGATAATTTGTGAAAAAATACGTACAATCGAAACTTTGGAGGAGAAGGTACGGTCGACCGCTAAAATAGTGGAGCAGTATAAGTTTAAAATCACCGATCTTGAAAACCAGTCTCGCAGACAGAATTTGCGTATTATTGGATTTCCCGAAAATGTTGAGTCTGGTGACTTAACTGAATATTTCTCTAATTTATTGTGGGAAATTTTTGGCGAGGACGCTTTGCGGGTTAAACCTACTATTGATTGTGCCCACAGAGTTTCGAGACTTTCGGCTGCGAAAGACAAGCCACGAGCTGTGATTGTCCGTCTCCATTATCCTCGGGAGAAAGAGCTTTTAATTCGATTAGCTCGTCAGAAAGGTATGATTTCTCACAGAAGCAACAACTTTCGTATTGTTGAAGATTATTCATTCGAGGTAATGAGGGCGAGAATCGCTTTTAAACCGGTGATGGCGGAGGTTCATTCGATTGGACTTAAACAAGCTTTAAGATATCCAGCGAATCTCAGAATTACGTTGAGCGACAACAGTCAGCGTTTCTTTAATACTCCGGAAGAAGCAAAGAAATTTGTTGAAGAATATCGCTCGTCTAGTACAACTTGAACTATGTGTTATGTGGAAGAACTTTTGGAGAGAAGACGCCATTCCGTTTTAGGCTTTAACTTATGAAGCTGCGGTATAGATTTTATTTTGGTCTGTAGACCTGGTTTTTTTTATTATCATGATTTACAGATGCTCTTTTAACTTTACTATAATGTCTTTTTTCTTAATTATTTTTTTTTCCTCTGGATTAGATATACATGTTAAGACTTTGTAATAATGATTTATTTTTTAAGATGTAGTTTCTTCTTCCCATAAGACTTTGCTTTCCGTAAGTGCTTATTTGCCTGTATTTGAGAATGGGACGAATGTTTTGAATTTTTGAACCTTTTTTTATATATATATTGTAGTGGTTATTGAACCCTTTTTAAATTTTATTTTGATAACCTTTTTTTTAAAAAAAAGATTGGTGAATTTACATTTATATTTTGTAATATGGTCCTTTCAAAATGTTGTTTCTTCTTCCCATAAGTCTCTGTTTTTGAAACATCACTTCCTTATATTTGAATATGGAATCTTTTTTTAAAGGCATATTACACTATTTTAAACTTCAATGGTTATCCTTTATTTTTATTAATGATGCTTTTTTACATTATTTTTTCATTTTGATTGATATATATTCTTTCTGTTTACAACCCTGTATTTATATCTGGGTGTTATATAGTTTCTCTTTTCTTTCTTTTCATGAAGTCGCCATCTTGAAAATGGGGGTAATATTAGTGTTAGTTTGTGCGCCTGCTGCTTGGCTTTTTTTCGTGGGGTTGGGGGAGGGGTAGGGATCTTTTTTCACGCTTTTGCTTTTTATTTTTTTGCTTTTAGTTTATGGGCCGACTTTAAATTATTAATATTGTTGAGGTGTCATGTTCTCCGGTTGCTCCTGAATCATTTTTCCTTCTTCCTGAATTATGGGTTATGTGTCTTTTTAACCTTTTATGATATACACAACTAATATTGGCATGATGGATAAGTCTATTAACTTTATCTCCTGGAATACTAATGGTTTAAATCATCCGATTAAACGTAAAAAAATATTTAAAGTATTCCATAGACTAAATGCTAATATTATTTTTGCACAGGAGACCCATATTAGGAGGGAGGATAATCAACGCTTTTTTAGGTTCTGGAAGGGTCAACAATTTCACTCGAATTGAACCGCCAAAATTAGGGGTGTGTCTATTTTAGACCCCTCAATTTCGTTTACACATCATGAAATTATTTCTGATCCACAGGGCAGATTTTTGTTGATAACTGGTTCACTTTTTAATCGAAAAGTGGTTCTAGTTAATATTTATGCTCCAAACTTTGACTGCCCTGAATTTTTTAAACGTTTATTTACTTCCCTTCCTAATCTAAATGAATATATGTTGATAATGGGTGGAGATTTCAATTGTTGTTTGAATCCTTCGATGGATAGATCTAAACCTATTCGAATTCTTCCAAATAGATCAGCCTTACTCATTAATTCTTTTATGGTTGATTCGGGAATTACTGAAATATGGCGGTTTTTGAACCCTAAAGATAAAGAATTTTCATTTTTTTCACATGTATATCACAGTTATTCTAGAATTGATATGATTCTATTGCTATTTCGGATCATGCACCTTTGAAGTTATCTATCAAGATTTCGGACTTTTCCAATAATACTAGATCTTGGAGACTTAACGCTACTTTGCTTCAAGATCCAGAATTCATCACCTACATAAAACAGCAAATTGACTTGTTTTTCTCAACAAACTGTACTGAAGAGATTGACAGAGGAATACTTTGGGACTCTTTTAAGGCTTTTATCCATGGACAAATTATCTCATATTCCGTTGGTAAAAGAAAACAAAGATATTTAGATATTGCTTTATTAGTGGATAAAATTAAATTGATAAGATTTATTCCGTGACTCCTACCAAAGAACTTTATAAGAAGAGAGTTGAGCTTCAAATGGAGCATAGCTTATTATTATCTTCTTCAATTGAGAATCAATTAATTAGGACCAGGGCTCAATTTTATATCCATAGTGATCGAACTGGTAAATTGTTAGCTAACCAATTAAAAGCTATCTCGACTAAGCGACAAATTATTAAAATTTGTAAACATGATGGCAATCTGACTACTGATCATAAAGAAATCAATAACACTTTTCAAGATTTTTATAAATCTTTATATCAATCAGAATTTGATGGTGATCTGTCCATGATGGATAACTTTTTTAACAATTTGAATATTCCCAAACTGACAGATGAAGATCGTAGCTTGTTTGATGCTCCTATCTCTTTGGCCGAATTAGGAGAGGATATCTCATCAATGAATTCAGGGAAAGCTCCTGGTCCTGATGGTTATATTATAGAATTTTTAAAAACTTTTTCTTCTTTGCTTTCCCCTTGGTTATGTGAAATCTTTAATGAGGCATTTGTTAAGAAGAGATTACCTCAGTCTTTTTATGAATCTACTATCTCTCTAATTCTTAAAAAAGATAAGGATCCCACTTTATGTGCATCTTATCGCCCTATATCACTATTAAATGTAGACTCTAAGATTCTTACAAAAAATTTTAGCTATTAGGTTAGAAAAGGTACTATCACAGATTATTTCAGAAGACCAAACTGGTTTTATTAGGAATCGGTATTCCTTTTTTAATATTAGAAAATTGATTAATATAATTTATACTTCATCACCCACAACTCCAGAATGTGTTATTTCACTAGATGCTGAAAAAGCTTTTGATAGAGTTGAATGGGTATACTTATTTAACGCTTTGAGATATTTGAATTTTAGTCCTAATTTTATATCATGGATCAAACTAATATATCATAAACCTGTTGCTTCTGTTCTTACAAATAATTACAGATCTTCTTTTTTTCAATTATCTCGTGGTATGAGACAAGGTTGTCCCTTAAGTCCTTTATTGTTTAATATTGCATTAGAACCTTTAGCCATTGCTATTCGTGAATCTCCTAATATTTTTGGTATTACCCGCAATGAGAAATTATACAAGTTATCACTTTATGCTGATGACTTGTTGTTATATATTTCTGATCCTGACAGGTCTATTCCCGCTATTTTATCCTTGTTGGCTCAATTTGGTAGTTTTTCTGGTTATAAACTAAACTTGGATAAGAGTGATTTATTCCCTTTAAACGCGCAAACTTTATTGAATGAAAGGATACCATTTAAAGTTGTTGATGATAACTTTATCTATTTAGGTATAAAAATTACCAAGAAATATAAAAATTTATTTACATTGAATTTTTTACCTATGCTTCATCAAATTCAACAACTTTACTACAAGATGGTCTCCCTTATCCTTATCATTAGTTGGTCAGATTAATGCTATTAAAATGATGATTCTACCGAAATTTTTATATTTATTTCAAGCTTTACCAATTTTTATTCCTAAATCTTTTTTTGATAACATTGACTCAAAAATTTCCTCATTTGTGTGGCAAAATAAAAATCCTAGGTTAAGTAAAAGGCAGTTACAAAAATCTAAAAAAGATGGTGGTTTAGCTCTACCTAACTTTAGATTTTACTATTGGGCGAATAATATTCGTAACTTAATTTATTGGAATTCAGATTTGGATTCACCATTGTGCCCACAATGGGTAAATTTAGAATGCAATGAGGCACAGGGATATTCTCTATTCTCCGTTCTGGGTTCTTCTCTTTCTGCCGATTTAGTTAAATTCAATAAACAGATATGCAACCCTGTTGTCAAACATACATTACAAATTTGGTTTCAATTTCGTAAATTTTTTACTCTGGAAAAACTTTGCTCTTGATAGCCCTATTTTACTTAATTTTTTTTTCAAACCTTCTTTGACAGATCAAGCTTTTAGCATATGGAAAAGGAAAGGTATAAAATGCTTTCGTGATCTCTTCTTTGAAGGTAGTTTGATGTCTTTCGACCAACTTTCCAACAAATTTGAGTTACCTAAATCTAACTTTTTTAGATATCTACAAATCAGAAATTTTTTACATAAAATTCTACCATCCTTCCCCAATTCAACTTCAATGGACTTTTTAGGTATGATTTTTATCTTAAATCCCTATCAGAAGGGATTAGTGGCTTTTATTTATAATATGATTATGAAGATACAACCAGAAATATTAGGTAGAATTAAACAAGAATGGGAAAAAGAACTTCAATATAATATATCAATAGAAAAATGGGAAAAAATTTTACAATTGGTTAATTCTTCTTCTATATGTGCTAAACATGCTTTAATACAATTTAAAATTGTACATAGAGCTGATATGTCTAAAGATAAACTTGCTCGATTCTACTCTCATATTAACCCTCAATGTGACAGATGTCATTCAGATGTGGCTTCATTGACCCATATGTTTTGGTCATGTCCCACCTTATATAATAATTGGAAGGATATATTTGCTACCATTTCCTCAATTTGGAATATCGATTTACAACCTCATTTTATTACTGCAATTTTTGGTATTCCAAATGAGGATGGTAATCAGTTTTCCCCTTCAATTAGACGAATGATTGCTTTTGTAACATTAATGGCCAGAAGGTCTATATTGCAAAATTGGAAAGAAGTAAATCCTCCTACCACATTTCAGTGGCTCTCTCAAACTATTTCTTATCTGAGCTTGGAAAAAATTAGAAGCACTATTTTTGACTCATCAGTTAAATTTGAAGAAACTTGGGGACCGTTCATTTGACATTTTCATATGAATTAATTTGACCTCTCCCAGACCTTCTCTCTGTTTATTCTTGTTCTGGTATGGAGTTCCGGAGTTTTTGGCATTATCATATACAAATAAACTGTTATTATTGCCCATGTTAGTTTAGTTTAGTATTTTTTTTCTCAATATATATTTTTTGCTTGTATTTTTACAATTTTTTCTTTTTCTTTTGATGATTATTCTTATTTTTTTCATATAATTATTATAGGCTTGATTGATAATGTACTATGTTTTCCTGTTGATATTTTAATAGGATATTGTTATCCTATTATTAATTTAATTTCAAGTCTAATACATTTATAACCTATTCATTATTATGTTATGTTTTTTTTATATATATGAAATTCAATAAAAAGATTGAAAAAGAAAGAGGTGATTGAGGCCATTGTACAAAATTGTGCCTGTACACAGACGGAGCAGGAAGTGCTCGGTGGACCAATGGTACTATATTCTTCATTTTCCATGGGGCTTCTGTGTGTTCCTGGTGCACGTATTAAGGTTCTCAATAACATCTCTCTATTCTACCTTTTGGGTCCCCTATTGCTTCCCAAAACTTTCCTGTCTGCCCACTATTCCTCCCTTTTCTAGTTCCACTCACTACCTACCTTGTCAGATTCTAGCATCTGCAGCCCTTCTGGCTATGTCTATCAATCAACCCCCGTTCACCTGTACTCCCTCACCTCTTTATATGGTTATTTTCCCTCTGCACTCTCCGTCCTGGTGCAGGGCTTGTAACATTGACCATCCTTTGTGCCCACAAAAGCGGCCTGACTGACTGAGCTTGTTTTCTGCTCTCAGTCTTCCTCCTTACACCACAGAGGGAGAGTCAAAGAGCTTTTAGCTGGCAGGGAAAATGAGTCCGTTTTTGAGCATTTCAAGCCTACTGCTTTATTTGTTTTAAGATTTTATTTGTTATTATTTTTATTTTCTTTGTCATACAGCTGGCTCTGGCAAAGAATGAACACATAGTGTCATTCTATTCATTGTGCTACATGACCTGAGTCAACATGGTCCTACCCAAAAACTGCAGTTTTAAGGCCATCTTTTAGTTTCCATCAACCTGTTTTAATGCATGCAGTGAAAATTTGCAATGTTTTAGTGTTGACTGGCTTATTTGGATGTAGTGATGAAAGGAATTCAGTAGCTGTTTTCACAAGTAGATCTAATTTGTATCTGAATGTGTCCTCCACACTTTACACTGTTTCCCCCATGTATCACAACAGTATTTGTTTCTTTCATCCCCAGTGTTATTTGCAATTTCCACAAATCTGTTCTGTTCACACACCCTATGTCCAAGTCACGTATCTCGTATTAGCACCATGACTCTCTGGAATTGGTCTCCTGATCTGAAATGCTTCCGTTCATCCTAATCTGTGTTTGATAAAATCATTAACTCCATCCTAATTTGCACATATGTTCATCGGCCTCCAGAAACCAGATACAATATTTTACACCCTGGTTGGGAGGAGAATCTGTATCTACACTTTATGAACTGAAATCTCTTTAAATATGAAGTTTCCGTTCAGTGAAAGTGTTTGTGTATGTGATTTTATTTATCTGTTAATGGGGTATCATATGTTAATGTTTAACCAAGTTTTGTTGAGAAATTAATCACATCTGCAGTATGGTACAGTTTTGTTCTTAATCCTTTCTTTCCGTTTGCTTAGATGGAGGTGAATGCTTATGTGATGGCTTGATATCTTTCCCAATGACAATCCCTGCCCCTAAACTATCCTTTTCAAACTGGAATCCTTGAGTTGAAAAGAAGTCTTAAGATATTAGTGAAAGCTCTTCATCTCATGTTCTCGATGTTTATTGCTTATTTATTTATTATTATTTCTTTCTTTTAGTATTTGCATATCTTGTCTTTTGCACAGTGGTGAATGTTCAAGTGGTCTTACATTGATTCTGTTACGGTTATTATTTTATTGAGGATTTTTTGAGTATGCCCACAAGAAAATGAATCTCAGGATTGTATATGGCGGTATGTATCTGCAGTCGCTTAACACTGAGGATGTAGTCCTCGGAGGTAGGGTACTATGTAAATTTGTGCTTTGCGGAGTCATTGCAACATTGTGTAAATGAACGTGTGTGTCTGATTTAAAAAAAAATCAAACCCGAGATATGAGATATATTATTTTAATGTATACATAGTAATTTGTGGAGTAACAAGCACGCAAAGAGGCCTAACCTGTACATCAGTGAAGCAGCAACACCTTGCAGCAGCAGCAGCAGCGGAGGGAAGTGGGTGGTGGTTACATCTTAGAGGAGGCACCAGGCTGTGGGTCCTCCACAACTTTGGCTTCTTCTTCCAGTAGGCGTCGAGATCTGACTGCCTTTTCTTAAGTTTCCTCTCATGAAGCAGTTCTTGATAGCAGGAACTCATGTTGAGACCTCTGCCTTATTGCATTGTGCCCAGTCAGGGTCATTCTGATTGTTGATGTAGCCAAATTCAAAGAGGTGCCAACATCAACTGGCACTCACCAGCTTCCAAGTGCCATATCACTTGCTGTTTTACATCCATGCTAATGCTTTTCCTAGTTGTACTACCCTCACTGGAAGTTGCAGGCTGTTTTTCAGACAGTATGGGTGAAAAAAACTGAATAAATTGTTGAGGGAGCTAGAACATTTACACACACTGGAGGCCAAGTGTGAACTAATACATGACTGGCTGTGAGCGCCTCAGAGCACTTGTAAAGCACTGTCATTGGCTGATTGAATGTTTACTGTAATGGCGGCCGCTCTTATTTTAAGTGTTGTTTAGAATGAATTTTTGTTATTTTTTAAAATTTCAATGAAGAATTGAATAACCGCATTGTAATGAATCAGTGCTATGCGGGGTCTGGTTATACTTTGATAGTAAGTTTACTTTGAACTTTGAAGTTTTTTTTTCAGATTACTGCCCTCAGTTTTCTGAAAGGACAATATGAAGCATATTCCTGAGGGGATAGCATCTAAAGAGTTTTGTATGATTTACTTTTCCACTCTTTTGGCCACAAGCTCATAGTTCTTGTTATTGCTGCTCTGTGTTGACCACATCTGTATATTTGTCTGAGTTTCTTCTATTAGAAAAATTCTATTTTCAGATATGATAGAAAGTAACGGTATATTTGTCAGACTGCAGTGGCATTTCTTGTAGATGAAAGTGCTGTAACCTTTTCTCCTGGGAAAGGGGCACTGGCTGGGTGGCAACTTTACATAGGCAACATCCATTCTTAATATGAAAGTGGCATTTTACAAGGTGAAAACTGATGGGAAAGGATTCAAGATTTTGACAGCAGTATCAGGCATAATTATATCAAGTCAAATAATGACTGCACACATTTCTTCAGAGAGGTATGAATAATAAATGCAAAATGCATTTAATTCAAATGTAGACTGAATTTAACACTTGCATCCTGAAATACCAATTTCATATTCTATTTTTGTTTACATTCATTGATTACATTTCATGATTACTACATGCAATAGAAAAGTTATAGTACTTTTAAAATATTATACATCTGTATTAAAATATTCTGTCTATCATATCAGTTACATTTCAGCACTTGTCTGCTTTTTTCTTTCTGTGTTTGCCAGTTAAAATTATAATGTGATCTAGATGTTGTAGAAATTAGGGAAGACTATATGTTCTTAGAAATGTGCACTGAAACCCACATTGGATCTGTGCTCTCCAGTCCAAATATTCACATTCATCTAATTTTACTTTTCTGAATTGTCCATTGATTTCAGATGAGACTTGACCAACACTTTTAAAAAAAAATCCGGCTATTTTGGGAACTGTTATATTTCCTATAACGGTGACTGTGCTTTAAAAGCACATAGAAACATAGAAAATAGGTTCAAGAGTAGGCCATTCGGCCCTTCAAGCCTGCACCGCCATTCAGTATGATCATGGCTGATCATCCAACTCAGAACCCTGTACCTGCTTTCTCTCCATACCCCCGATCCCTTTAGCCACAAGGGCCATATCTAACTTCCTCTTAAATATAGCCAATGAACCGTCCTCAACTGTTTCCTGTGGCAGAGAACTCCACAGATTCACCACTCTCTGTGTGAAGAAGTTTTTCCTCATCTCAGTCCTAAAAAGCTTCCCCTTTATCCTTAAACTGTGATCTCTCGTTCTGGACTTCCCCAACATCGGAAACAATCTTCCTGCATCTAGCCTGTCCAATCCCTTTAGAATTTTATACGTTTCAATAAGATCCCCCCTCAATCTTCTAAATTCCAGTGAGTATAAGCCCAGTTGATCCAGTCTTTCTTCATATGAAAGTCCTGCCGTCCCAGGAATCAATCTGGTGAACCTTCTCTGTACTCCCTCTATGTCTTTCCTCAGATTAGGGGACCAAAACTGCACACAATATTCTACCTTTGTTTCTAGAAGTACTTTGTGATTTCAGTCTTGAATTGCTCACCTCAGATTTTAAAATACAGTTCTCTTAATATTGTAAGAGGGAAGCTGGAGTTCATTTGTCTTCTCTATCAGCTCCTATTTTATAGCATCGTCCTTCAGACCTATTTGAGAGATTATAAACCACTTCATGGAAATTGTCCTCTAAATTTTATCCCTTAATTTTGGGATTGTTCTGATAAATCTGTTGCTCCATCTCCAAAATATGATTCTTTGAAGTCTTCTGCCTAGATGAAATACAATTCCCAGTTGCAGCCTGATCAAAGTGTTGCACAAAGTTTGCTTTCCAATTCTCTTGCAATTAGGTCCATATGAGGCAAAAGCCTCATCTCACCATTGGCTTGTTGGCTTGGGGTGTTATTAACTTAGCAAATACTCATTAGTAACCAGGATATATTCACAGTATTAGATTATGTGTGGATCATTTGCTGTAAATCCTGCAAAAATTAAAGGAATAATGAGGCAGTGTTTCAGGGATCTTGAGCCATTCAGAAACCTGATGTGGAGAGGAATAAGCTGCACCTTGATCAGTGAGTGTGGGTTTTCAGGTTCCAGTACCACCACCCTGATGATAGTAATGAGAAGAGGCCATGTTTCGAATGGCAAGAATGATTGATACCATCACCTCGAGGCACCACCTCTTGAAGATTTCCTCAATGGTGGATCAGGCCGAGTCTACAATCCCCACCCTATGATCTCTTGTGATCCTGTGAATTAGAGCCTCCAGGCTGTGATGCTACCATACAGAATGTCCTTCACTGTACACCTGTGGAAATTTGCCAGTCTTTGATGATATACCAAACCTCCTCAATCTCCTAATGAAGTAGAGCTGCTAATACGCTTTTTTAATGATTGCATCAATGTGTTGTGCATAGTACAGATTCTTGGAGATCTTGATACCTATGAACTTAAAGATGCTCATCCTTTCCACCACTGACCTCTCAATGAGGACTGGTGTGTGTTCTACCAACTTCACTTCCTGAAGTCTACAATCAGTTCCTTAGTCTTGCTAACACTGAGTGTGAGGTCATTGTTTCAATACCACTCAACCAGCCATTCTACCTCATTCCTCTATGATTCCTCGACACTGTTTGAGATTTTACCAACAACAGTGGTGTTGCATATGTAAATAGTACTTGGAGATGTTTCTCAATAGTCAAATACAAATTAAGAACCACAAACAGGTGTGATAACCAAAGTTTACCATGGCAAAGTCAAAACAGAGAAATTATCACAGGATGGATTTCAAAGTGAAAGGGCTGCCTTTTGAATAATCCATATTTCGTCATTCAAATTTAAGTGATCTGCATACATTATGTTGCTTGCATTAGAGAATCAAATAATGATCAGACATTGTGAAGCATTTAAAATTTTAAAAAAGGACTGAGCTATAGAGCAACAGCAATGGAATAGAATGCAAGGAATGCTCAATATGCTTGTATCACTCTTGGAGTGCTGGTCTTACGAAGAGAAATCAGTGGGATACCATGTTTAACACAAAGGTTTCAATAAAAGATCAGTTTCTATCAGCAAATACTCTGAAAAGGGGGATGAATTATCTGTACTGCCTAAAAAATGGTTCTGCTTTTGTTTTTGAAAAGTGCAGAAGTATTCCAGTATTACACTGTACAAGCCACTTCTGTGTTTAAGCACCACATTACTTCAAATGGTGATCCAAACTCGTGTATTTAAAGGGAAGTGAAAGTACTGTTTAAGTTTAAAAGTTGAAATTGCTGCTGAATTTCAGCAGCAGTTAGTCTATTTCTGCCTGGGTGTTTCATATTTTGAACAGTGATTACCAGGAAAACCATTAAAAAAATTTAATTTCAGGATTATTTTCAGTGAGTATGCTAAATTTTGATTGATCTGAGGTGACTCATCTTTGAGTAGCCTACTTTTAGTGGGGCTTATTACTGATATAGAGATTAGAAACTCATTTAAAGCTCTGTAAAGCAGCGTTTACAGGATTCCATATTGAAATTAGTTGGGGACTATTCCCTGCCCCTTCCCTCTCTCCCTTCTCTGAAGTAGCCGTTAGTTTAGTGTAAAACTGAAATTCATGTTTCATTGCGGAGCTATAAGAGATAAAATATGATTCTTTTGCCAAATAAAATGTTACTTTTCATGGATGTAAATGTTGCTGTCAGAGGCAGCCTTCAATCCTCATCCCCTAATTTTCCAGTTTCCCTCAAAAAGTCGGTACCGACCTGGGTTTCCCTGAACACAGACAAGTTCTTAGAGCTTGTTCAGTTGACAATTTGCATGATTCACTTGTGAGTTTAGATTATCTTTGACTGCAGGGACATTCCTGCTGAGACCAATCCTGAGCACACCTCAAAATAACCACAGAGATGATTTGATGCTTGGAAGGAGTTGTAACCCTAAGTCTTTTGCTCTGGCTCAACTCAGCATGTCATGACTAGTTTTTACTATCTAAGTTGATCTCAGCTGATTTCTGCTAACTAAAGTGTGTGCTGCCGGCTGTTAACAGTAGGTCTCTGTGCTCTTTGGATTGTAGGAGCTGCTGTACTGATTGCTATCCAGTGACTCCTGCTGGAAATCTGTGGCCTTTCAAAGCATTTACTGCAGTCTTTTTCTATTATAATGAGGGTGGTGGTGAGAATTGGGAATGTCAGCACTAATTGCTTTGGAAATGCCAGGACACTAAAGTTTTATTTAATATTAAAATCTCTTGTCCCTTCTCCTCCAACATCAATGTAGTTTGGTTTAAAATCAGAGTAATAATAATATGCCAGTCTTGTTCTGAATTTCATTCAGGTCTTTGGCCACTGTCAACCTATACACTTAGGACATATAATGCTGACAATTTCATAATGAAATTCCACATATCTAATGGAGGAAGAAAAATAAAGTTTAGCAAACCGGGTTGTGAGTGCTGTAGGGCAGAGATTATTCCTGGTGATGACCTACTTTGATTTGGTGATGAATTGTTGCTAGGAGACTTAAAATGAACATACTGTTGCCAGGTTATGTTATGGATCACTTCTGACAACACACATACAGAGGCCTAATGAAGCTCATTAAGTTCCATGCTTTTTTAATCAAATCCAGTGCCAACTAATTGTCATCTTGCCCTTACTGTCACAGTTACCCAGTCATCCAGTGAGTGTTCCCCTTTTGTGGAATAGCAGTCCTAAATGATGTTCCAGTTACTGAAAACGTCTCACCTATTTTGCACGATACTGAATCTATATGAACTACGAACACGTTCCTGCCACCACACCCACAGACTCACAGACACCCCTCCCCACACAACCCCATAGGTCAGGGTTCCCCAATTAGTTTTCCACAAGGGCCAAATTATGTCAAGCAGGCCAAGCCAAGGGCCAAAACATCCAGCGTTTTTTTTTTCATTCCGCCAGTGAGTTGTTCTATGGGCAGATGTTGTTGCTGCTATTACTACCATTATTATTATTAGTAGTAGTAGTAGTAGTAGTAGTGGTAATAGCAATAATTTAGGCCTAGGATTCTCAAAGCCTGTGTTATGGGTCAAGAAGGGAAAAAAATGCACTCTTGAAACAAAATAAGTCCAAAACATGGTAGTTTTCACCACTTCTCTTCCACACAAAGAGTTTTAGTAGTACTGCCTTTTCCACAGTTTCTGTTCTTTCATTTAATCTATTTGTTCTTTTTAATTAAGCTATGTAGCATTTGAAGTATGAAGTGTAGCTATAAATGAGATTATCAGTATTATTATTGTTCTCAATCTTATTGTGGTATAATAATATTACAAGTTGACCCAAAAAAATTGATTCACTCACTAATCAGTGAGAGAAGTGACAACAACGGGATGAGGCAATCCTTCTGATGTCAGGCCTGTGTTCTGTTGTGACAATCCTGAGGCACTGGCCAAGATGTGCATTGGAGAGTCTGTTTCTGTCCTGGTCCTTGATAGAGTTCATTGAAGAAAACGATGACTCACATATGTAAGTGGAGGGGAACAGCATGAGCAGGAGCATTGCAATAGCTCTCGTGTTTTTGAATTGAGCTTGGGGTACCACGTTGATCCAAAAGTCACTCACTCCAACGTCCTTGTGTTGTGCTTTGAGCAAATCAGATGTTCCCATTTCCAAGACCTCCATCTGAAGAGTTGCCTCATCTGTGGAAGGCACCAACCTTTTGGCCTCTGCAGTCCGTTGGCCGTCAGCTGAAATGGAGAACGGCCGTCTCAGGAAGAGGAGGACGTCACCTGAGAGTTTAGGGAGCTTTCAAATCGTTCCCTGAAGTTTTCTGCCAGGCTTGTCATGAAATCCTTCATCACTGGATCCTCCCGCATTTCGTTCTTCTCGAGATGCTTCCGCAGACGTGGAAAGTGGAACTGACAAAGTGAATGTCTCTCTCCAAAAGGTTCAGCTTTGACCGGAAAGCTTCAATCGCCTCGTACGTGTCCGCAACAGTGTGGTTGTTGCCTTGTAATTGCAGATTAAGTTGATTTAGATGAGACATGATGTCACACAAAAAAAGATCATGTGCCATCACCTTGTTGTCACTTAAAAACCTCTTAAATCCTTGGACTTTTTGGCTCTGCAGGCTGGATAAAAATGACACAAGCTCATTGTACAGTTCGCACACCCTCTCTAACACATGGCCTTTGCTCAGCCAGCGAACATCATTATGCTGCAAAAGATATTTCTGTTCCACTGACATCTCCTCCAGCAATGCTCTGAAAAGGCGATGTTGTAGACTAGCACTTTCATGAACAAAATTTACCATTCTTGTCACAGTATCTATCGCCTCTTTCATTTCCCCACACAGTTTAGCGCAGAACACTGATTTGTGAACAATGCAATGAAATGCCAAGAGTGCTGGGTTAACAGTGGCAAACCTGCTTATCAAGCCCTTGTGTTGTCCCACCATCGACGGAGCCCCGTCGGTGACAACTGACACAATTTTGCTCACATCCAAGCCATTCTTCTCAAAGAACTGTGTCAATTCGTTAAAAATTATTTCCCCAGTTGTGCGCCCAGGCAGAGGAAGCAAAGTAGTTCTTCTTGAAAGGTCTTTCTATCAAAAGCTCTTCCATATCGGTTCGGTCACAGTACGAGTCTATAGCTAGTGATATGGCTTCTGCTTTCTCTAAATTGGTGAGTAGATTGGAAAAACACTCCTCCGCTAAAACTTCTACTCTTCTTGATGCCCTGTTAGCTGACAATGGCACCGTCTTTAATAGCCTCATAACTATTTTCTTGGTTTTCTCATCATGGCTTAAAACTTCGCCAACCATATCAATTGCACACATTTTAATCAACTTGGCATCAGCGAATGGTTTCTCAGCTTTGACAAGATTCCATGACACATGTAATGATGCGGCTGTTGTGCTCTCGTGCAGATGTTGCCTTACAGATAGAAACTAGTGCTTGTATGATGTTATCATAATTGCAATTTTTGTTTACGTTGATCTGATTTTGCAGGGTAGTTGGCATTAAAACTGGCAGCATGCATAGTGTTGAAGTGCCGCTTTAGGTTTTCTGATTTGCAGACAGCTACGGACTGCATGCATATTAAGCATGTCAGTTTAGCATTGGCATGATCCAGTAAAATAAAACAAAACCAATCAGTCCAGTTGGATTTGAACTGATGATTTTCCTGATCGACTTTGTGCTTTTTTGTGCAGGCTATGTTGTTCTTGGTTTAGGGTCCATGACTTACTGCTGGTAGCAATTCGCTTAGATGACAGATTCGCTTCTTAGATGACAGGAGGGTAGCTGGTGCATGCCGCTGTCTAGTCGAGGACCCTAGAGAGCGCGTGGTAGGTTGTGTGCTCTTTGGAGGCATAGGTCAAGTGTACGGTGTGGGATGAGGTTAAAATAAATTAGAGTAGTGTGTGCTTAATTTATACGTTATGACAGGTGCGTTCACAGAAGTGCCAATCAGTCGGCATGGTCCAGACATGTGGTTCTTGCAGTCCGGACTGGCCCACGATCTGCCTATTGGGGTTGTCTGCCATACATATACCCCTCACACTGACACAGCCCCACATACACATGGATGAAGGATCTCAACCCAAAACGTCGATTCTTTATTCCTATCCATCAGATTAAGTTCGGACACATCCTGCAGCTCAAATGTAGCTGTAGAACTGAGTGGCCACTGGCAGTGATAATACCACTGTACTGGTAGCACTCTTGCTGGGGACATGAATAACATTTTCCAATTTGCAGGCACCTCAACACTAGGGAGGTATTGTTGGCAGTCTACATTAGGAAAACCAATTCATCTTCCTCCTCATTTAAAGAGAGCAATAAACAGCACCCACACATGGATTCTTGAGGGAACACATTTCCCATTTCTTGTCCCTTTCTATATGACATTCACAGCTACGTGTATCCATTTTTAACTTTGTGATGTATTTATATTTTAATTTTGCAGTCTACTGTGTAAAAAGGACATTTTCCCTCTTGGGCATTTTATAGGACTATCCATTAACCACATGGTTTCTTCTTATCTTAATTAAAGTGTATATGCTGCTTAATATAGTTATCTTATCCTGTGTGGCATGGTAGTGTGGTGGCTAGTGTAAAGTTTTTTAGCATCAGTGATGGGGGTTTAGTTCCTTCAGCTGTACGTAAGGAGTTTGTTAAACCTTGTGTTTAACACCACAAAGTTAAAAATGGATACACGTAGCTGTGAACGTCAGATAGAAAGGGACAATAAATGAGAAATGTGTTCCCTCAAGAATCCCGTGTTCCACTGGGTGCTCCAGTTTCCCCTCTCATTCCACAAAGAGAATGATATGAGCATGCTATGTTGGCACCAGAGCCGTGGCTACAGTTGTGTACTGCCCCTAGCACATCCTGGGACTGTGTTGGTTGTTGATGCAAACTATGCATTTCACTCTGTTTTTGATGTACGTGTGACAAATAATTCTAACCTCTTTAATCTTTACTTGATAAGTTCACATATTTTGAAATAAAATTCCCGATGTCTCTGGTATTTAAACTCATGGAACAGATGTCAACTCTTCCCTTAAGTATACTGAATTCCTGCCTTTTTACAGAAGTTAAATTTCAGTACCCATACCCGTTAATGTGATGAGAAACTTTTCCAACTCCCTTTGAATTTGCCAATCTCGCTAAGTAATTTTAAGTACTGGTGTTCTGACTAGAACTGGGAATTAGGGCTTTTGCTTCTTCCGTTTCCACGAGAGAGATCAGTGGGATATCTGCTTATTTTTACCCCATTAACCACTGTATTTTTCTGTGTTAATTTTCATCCCTCTTGTATCAATTAATTTATTGAAGATCAGTGCATCCAACTTTGTCCTTGCAGAATATCACATTTTTTTCAGCCTGATGGGCGTTGCAATCATTTATCACTGCACAGTGCTTTCTGACCTGCGTGTCACAACCAGTTTCAAACGCGAAGCATGTCTGATGTACGGTGCTTATAATCAGCTGATATATCTATGTTTATGGGGTATTTAGATGACATTTAAGTAGGGAAGGCATGATCAATGGTTGTAACGGGGTGAATGGCATGAATATAAATGAGCAACATGGTTGGCATAGATCTGGTGGGTTAAGAGCCTATTTCTGTGCTGTGCCATGACATCGAGTGTACCATCACTGGCAATACTCTGTTTCTTCATCAAAGAGCCCCATCGAGGTAATCAAACATGTGACCTAAATGACTGTAAATTAGCCTTCATTTACTAATCTGTGCTTTTCCAAGTGCTAATTAATTTTGTTCCCAGAAGCCCACCAGTTCTCTTTTTGCATTTATGTAGAATTGGAGGATTATGACCAGAGCCTTTGTAGTTGCCACACTTTTCTCTAATCGGTTACATTCCATCTGGATTGATATTGGTATTGGTTTATTGTTGTCACATGTACCAAGGTCCAGTGAAAAGCTTTTCTTGGATATGGTTTATACAGATCAAATCATCACACAGTGCGTGGAGCTAGGATACAGTAAAATAATAACAGTGTGGAATAACAAGTAAAAGCTAGTGAAAAGATGCAGTGCAGGTAAATGGTTAAGTGCAAGGTCATAATAAGGCAGTTTGAGGCCGAGTCCATTTTATCATATAAGTGGTCCGTTCAAGAGTCTGATATGTGTATAATAAAGGTTGTCCTTGAGACTGGTAGTAGGTGCTTTCAGGCTTTTGTATCTTTTGCCTGTTGGGGTAGATAGGATCTTTGATTATGCTGGCTACATTACCGAGGCAGTGAAAAGCGTGACCTTTCTCCTTTGGTATTTATTAAACCTGCTGAATAATGACTAATTTCTGGTGGAATATCAAATGGAATAAATTGCTTAATCAAACAGACAATCTGTTTTAATTTTATGGATAGAACTTACAATTTTGCATCATTTGAAATAATCTATGGGTGCATACTGCTTTAGAATTGTAGCTTTATGGAAATGCCGTGCAATCGCAGCTACTAATAATTTTAAGTTGATTTTCATACTTGCATTTCAGTTTTGTAGAGTAAATTGAATTAAATAATTTTAAATAGATGAGAGAGTATACATTTAACATTATAAAAATATTTGGACCATGAATATTTGTCGTAACTTTCCATATAACTTATGCTTTATCAGAGTTAAAATGTTTCTCCTGTTTGATCTTATTAATTTAAATTTATAACTAATGGTATTTTTAAATATGTAGGTTTGTCCAAATATTCTTAACTTAACATATTTTTCTGTAATAATAACTACCCTCAAACTAGATTACCAAATACTTCAACAAAAAGTAGGGTTGCTTTAATTGTGATGAGCTGTTTGTTTGAGAGTTAAGAAAATTGTAATCACCAGAATACTTTTGACCAGGAACTGAGACTGTTTGTCGTTGAAACATACATTAAATAGATTATGAATGTCTTGACTTGGAATTGTTGGTCAAGTGAGACCATTTGCAACAGGAACAAATTCAAATACTGAGAAGAAATAGATATGAACCTAAGTTTAGGAATTCCTTTCAAAATTATGAATTGATGACTGCATAAATCTGCAGATCATTGGATGTTGTATTTCCTAGATGAACACAAGAAAATATAAGCAAGAGTTGGGCCACTGGGCTTTTCAAACCTACCCTGCTATTCAATAAGATTAGTGTTGAATTATGTTGGTCTTATCTCCTCTTCTGTGCCTTCCTCATAACCCTCAATTCCTTGATTTTTATTTTCCCCAAATATTTATTTATCTTCAGCTTGAAAAAGTATCTTTGACCAATCCTCTTTCATCCCTTGGTAAACTATAATAGTTTAGCAATCTCTCCATTGCTCTGGTTAGTTTACATTCTGCATGCTTGGTTATTTTAATTATTATAACCAACCTGTACTGCAGCTGATTTTAATAATTTTGATATGTGAGGCAAAAGAAATTGGTTTTATAAAAATTAAGTGTGTTGAATTTCTGAATAAGCGATTGTTTAATGATAAGACTATTGAAAGCATGACGTGGAAAATAAAGGTTTACTGAAATACTAATAAACTCGGCATGTTCTGTCAGCTTATGATATCATAATAAACTTAATTGCATCAAAAAGAACTTGCTACTACAGAAGCTACAAGATATAATTACAGGAATTTTTATTTATCAATTGATTTAAACATTGACATATCTCTTTTATTTCTTTCAGGTTTCAAGTGCCCAATATGTTCAAAATCAGTAGCTTCCGACGAGATGGAGATGCACTTTATAATGTGTCTCAGCAAACCACGACTCTCCTATAATGGTACTGTACCAATTACTCTTGTGTTTGCAGTGTATATGGCTGATCCTTTTTGGTGTTGACAGTGAAAACATGATATATTCTGTCAAGTGCTTTGATGTGTTTCTGTTGACAATGAAAAAAACCAAGATAAAAAGTCAAAAAATACAGGCTTGAACATGTATCAATGGTCCTTGGAATGATAAGTTCATGAAATTAGACTAAGGGAACTGCTGCATTTTTATTTCTTCCAGAGGTGGTGTAGACTAACCCTTTACGTCTCCTAGCATTGCATTTCAGAAAGTTTCAGCTTAATTATAAGTAAATTCAAAAGGTTTTCATTGTCATCTCAGTGATAGTTTTATAACAGCATAGCTGGAGTTAAGAAAGCAAATAATTTGCTAAATATCTCATCTTAAAAGAGTGTATTGCAGAGAAGAAGGGTCAAAGTAAAGAATTATTTTAAATGATAAATGTAAAAATAAGAGCTGCAGAAAAACAGTTACTCTTTATAAGTACAGTCATAGAATGATGCTGTAACTTTTTATTGTATTTTGCAGCGCATTAGTGTTTTGATAGTTGAACTGTTGAATTGTATGCATTTGTGCATACCCATCAATTCTGGAATAAATTTTTATCAGATTTCAGCACATCAAAATAAGAAGCATATAGCATAGTGATATTGTGGCCCCACCTACATTCCAGGTCTAGTCCTCCTTTTTGACTTGAGCATTCCAAGCTGATCCATCTACCACTGAGATAGAAACACATTGATTCCACTCTTGATTATGCACAGAATGTTGGTGTGCTAAATCTTGCTTTATTGATCTGTACATTTTTTTTATGTGATAACATCATGACTTACAGTCACTGCATTGAAGGTGTAAAGTTGAGTAATTATAACGGGGAAGGTGTAGAGCAAATAAAAAGGCATTAATGTTTGGTACATGAAATTAAAGTACCATATACATGGATCAGCTTCTTCATTTATTAATTTAGAGATGCATAAGTAATAGGTCCTTTGAACCGCACTGCTCAGCAACCCCCAATTTTAACTCTAGCCTAATCAGGGGACAATCAACAATGAACAATTAACCTACTAACTAGTAGGTTTTTGGACTATGGGAGGAAACCAGTGGACCCAGGGAAAACCCACATGTTCCACAGGGAAAACATACAGACTCTTTACAGATGACTTTGGAATTGAACTCCAAACTCCAACACCCCAAACTATAATAGCATTGCATTGCCGCTATGCTACCATGGCATGTGCAGTGTTGTGTTGAAGCAGTTCTGACTGGTTTGGGTACAAAAAAAATACTTCGGTTTATTATTGTTTATTATGCTTATTTATATGATTATTATTGTTTAATTTTATATTTATTCTTTTTATTTTTCCTTGGAGTTCGATAAGAGATACAGTTGCTGACTTGGGAATGCTTGAACTATTTTTCATGGAGTGTACATATCTGGGAGTGTTAACTTTAGCTGATCAGTTTTTTCCTGGTATAATATTCTGAAATGCAATGCATATATATGATGCATAAAAGTTGCATTGACAAAAAGAATCACAGGGGATCAGAGGGTTAGCAGCTTTAAATTCCTCGGTGTTATAATTTCACAGGATATATCCTGAGTCCAGCACGGAACTGCCTCTATTTCCTTAGAGGTTTGCAAAGGTTTGGCATGTCATCTAGAACTTCGACAAACTTCTGTAGATGCACACTAGAAAGTATACTGACTGGTTGCATCACGCCCTGGTATGGAAACATAAAATCTCCTTAAATGGAAAATCCTACAAAAGTAGTGGATACAACCCAGTCCTTCATGGGTAAAACCCTCCCCAACATTGAACACATCTATAAGGAGCACTGTTGCAGGAAAGCATTATCAAGGACCCTCACCATCCAGGCCATGCTTTCTTCTGACTGCTGTCACCAGGAAGGAGGGACAGAAACCTCAGGACTTGCATCGCCAGGTTCAGGAACAATTATTACACTCTACCATCAGGCTCTTGGACAAGAGGGGATAAATATTCAAATTTAGCCCTCCCCCCAACATTGAACAGTGCCCACAACCTATGGACTCACTTTCAGGGACTCTTCATCTCATGTTCTCAATATTTAGTGCTTATTTATTTTAATGTATTTATATAGTTTGCTTTTACAGATTGATTGTTTATCTGTCTTGTGTGCAGTTTTTCATTGATTCTGTTGTGCTTCTTTGTATTTACTATAAAAACCCACAAGAAAATGAATCTCAAGGTTGTACATGAGACCATAAAATATAGGAGCAGAATGAGGCCATTTGGCCCATTGAGTCCACTCAACCATTTCAAATGGCTGATCCATTTTGCTCTCAGCCCCAATCTCTTGCTTTCTCCCCATGTCCTTTCATGCCTTGACCAATCAAGAATCTATCAACTTCTGCCTTAAATATATGTAAAGACTTGGCCCCCACAGCTGCCTGTGGCAACCATTTCCACAGATTCACCACTCTGTCTAAAGAAATTCCTCCTCAACTCCATTCTAAAAGGACACCCTGCTATTTCTGAGGCTATGTCCTCTGGTTTAGACTCTCCCACCATAGGAAACATCCTCTCCACATCAATTCTATCAAGGCCTTTCAACATTTGATAGGTTTTAATGAAGTCACCCCCCTCGTTCTTCTGAATTCCAGTGAATACAGGCTCAGAGCCATCAAACACTCTTCATATGACAAGCCGTTCAATCCTGGAATCATTTTCATGAATCTCCTTTGAACCTTCTCCAGTGTCATCACATCCTTTCTTAGATAAAAGGCTCAAAACATTTTACAATGCTTCAGGTGAGGCCTCACCTGTGCTTTATAAAGCTTCAACATTACATCCTTGCTTTTATATTCTGTTTCTCTTGAAATTAAGGCTAACATCGCATTTGCCTTCCCCACCACAGACTCATCTTGAAAATTAAGGTTAAGGGAATCCTACACAAGGACTCCAAAGACTCTTTGCTCCTCAGATTTTTGAATATTATCTTCATTTAGAAAGTAGTCTACCTCTTTTATTTCTTCTACCAAAGTGCATAACCATACACTTCCCGACACTGTATTCCCTCTGCCATTACTTTGCCCATTCTCCTAAACTTTCTACATCTTTCTGTAGCCTGTCTACTTTCTTATAGGTACTTACCTTCCACCTATCTTCGTATCATCTGCATACAACAAAGCTATCAATTCCACATCAAAGTTGTTGACTTATAACGTAAAAAAGCAGTCCCAACACTGACCCCTGTGGAACACCACTAGTCACTGGCAGCCAACCAGAAAAGGCTCCCTTCATTCCCACACTACCAATCAACCACTGCTTTATCTATGCGAGAACCTTCCCTGTAATACCATGGGCTCATAGCTTGTTAAGCAGCCTCATATAATGCACCTTGTCATGGGCCTTCTGAAAATCCACATATGCAACATCCACTGATTCTCCTTTGTCTATCCTGTTTGTTATTTCTTCAAAGAATTCCAACAGATTTGTCAGGCAAGATTTTCCCTTGAGGAAACCATGCTGACCTTGGCCTATTTTATAATGTGCCTCCAAATACCCCAAAACTACATCTTTAACAATTAACTCCAACATCTTCCCAACCACTGAGGTCAGAGTAACTGGCCTGTAATTTCCTTTCTTCTGCCTCTCTCCCTTCTTGAAGAATGGAGTGGCATTTGCAATTTTCCAGTCTTCCAGAACCATTCCAGAATATAGTGATTCTTGAAAGATGTATGGTTACATGTATGTACTTTGATAATAAATTTACTTTGAACTCTGAGGGGTTTTGCTGCAAACCATATATATAAGCTCACATAAGTGTCTGGACTGTTCTCAAATCAAAGTTAAGGTCATCCTCACTCTCAGATACTTGTTAGTGCATAAAGTAAGACATTGCGATATTGTCGGTAATGTAAAATAGCAAGAGCATTTACTAATTAATCAAAAAGAGATTTGGGATAAACGAGTCATTTTCAGGTTGTTCAAGGCTAAGATAGCTTGTTTTTTATTAAAGGGGTGTGAAGGGTTGTGGGAATCTGGCAGGAAAGTGAAGGCCATGGCCACATCAATTATGGGTAGAAAAATAGGCTCGAAGGAAGCCTGCTCTTGCTCATGTTTCTAAAGTTCTTACAAAAACTCCTATGTTGTGTTTCTTAAATTTTAAGACTATGTTGAGTATAAACAATGGAACTGTGAAGGTAGCAGTGGAAAAGCTGATTTATGAATG
This sequence comes from Hypanus sabinus, assembly GCF_030144855.1. NCBI lineage: Eukaryota > Metazoa > Chordata > Chondrichthyes > Myliobatiformes > Dasyatidae > Hypanus > Hypanus sabinus. Next base: position 22,463,127 of record NC_082722.1, read on the forward strand.
CAGGACCTGAGTTTGAGTCTGTCACAGCAGGTATAATGATGATGTACACAAGAGATTCCACAAATACTGAAAAGCTTAAGCAATACAAACAAGATGTCAGAGGAACTCAGCAAGTCATGCAGCAACTTTGATTTTCAAGGAATTGCAGGCATCTTTCCTTAAGATTAGAATCAGTTAATTATTATCATAAAGTACTTGTTCAGTTAATTCCAGATGAAATTGTAAACTCAAGTCTACACTCAATAATTACAAAAATTGGTTGATTTGATTGATGGCATCTGTTAGTCTTGTGAGACCATTGATCTGGAAAGTCTTACTGTGTCCTCTCCAGGGCGCAGGCCAGGGCAAGGTTGTATGGAAGACCGGCTGTTGCCCAAGCAGTAAGTCTCCCCTCTCCACTCCAGCGATGTTGTCCAAGGAAAGGGCAAGGGCCAATACAGCTTGGCACCAGTGCTGTCGCAGGAGTTGCCGGAGCGAGGTTGAAGGCAGCGTCGGACTGCCTTAGGGACTCCAGCTCCGGATTGTTCTTGGGGTTTACTCCCGAAGACTTTCCCATAAGTGGGTATGGCTGCAAGGCAGTGAAGGTTTGAAATCAGAGTTTTCCCTTTTTTAGATGGACTGACTTCCCAGGCTGACGAGCTCCATCTACCCGAAGCACTGGTTTTAAGGTGCTAGGACCCGCTTTGGCCCCTTCTCCTGTCAGTAGAAACAGTTCCGCTGGGCTTAGAGGCTAAGCCACATGAGAACACCAGGAGTTGGACTTGGTTGTCAGAGGCGCAAGCCATGAGGAGCACTTTTAGGTAGTGGGAGCTTGTCCCCACTACCACTCCACGGCTTGACAACCTTGGAACCAATTACAAGAATACAGTTAAGGAAATGCAGGAGTGCTTTTGTTTCCTTTACAACTAATGTAGTCACTTCTGTTTCTAATGCCAGCTTTTCTGCAAACAAAATTTGATGAATCATAACTCTGTATTGCAAAATGAATGTTTATCATAAAGTTCCAGGAAAAAGTTAAATCAATCATGAAACATCTTTGCTTTGGAAAAGAAAATATCTAGATATAGAGTTAACGCATTAATTGAGTTTTCTTTACAATGCTGAATGATTCAGGCATTTTGATTTTTTTTTTAAGAAATGAGTTTACTTGTGCTTGTCTTATGTCTTCTCATAACCAGTAAGAGATCTGAATAAATGAACTATTAGTCATCCTAGTAACTATTTACTGGGAGAGCAGAACCTATGTGACTCTGAAGTTCTTTAAGATGCTGTCACGGTCTCTGCACATGAGATATATTCTGAGGCACATCATCTGTTCAGAAAGCCAAGCTGACCATATTTTGTTTTGAGAAAAGCTATGTTTTAGTTCATTAAACTCTTGATTTTAAAGATCTCAGTCAGATAGTTATACGTAAGTGATTCAAGTTCACTGCTTTTCCCTCCCCTGATGTTGCAGACTTCTTGAGATTGTACGGGTTTAATTGCAAGCCCACAACAACTTGTGGAAGCAGCTTATGTTTATGATAGGCTTTATGATGCCAGACTGTTTATCACATCACTTGCTCTGAAAAATCATAACTGCATTTATCAAGGATAGACTTTATTCGCCATATACATTTACATATACAGAATGAGCATTCCTTATCCAAACTGCTTGTGGCTGGAGATGTTTATTATTTACAGATTTTGGAATATTTGCATTTATGCACTGAGATACCTTGGGGACCCAAGTCTAAACACAAAATCCGTTTACATTACATATACAGCTTATGTACAGTTGGTGTTAATCTCTCAGTCCTCAGTCAGAGCACAGACATCGTGGAGCTGGATCCTTCATAGACTGTTGAAGCTGAATGACCACCTCGATCATGTTTATTATTGAGTTCCAGTGCTACAAATGGCTTCATATCACTATCAATTTCAAAGAGCTCCCTGTTCCACAGCAACAATGATGGGGGGGTGGGGGGAATGTTTGTTTCATCTAATATTTTAATAATTTTGTGCAGGAAAAAATTACTTTCAATTTTCATTTTGTTGAGGTATGTGCAAATGTGTATAAAATACATAAATACCAGCATGTATTTACAATGTAAACAGCATTATAAAAAGTGGTTTTAAGTGTTTGCAGTGACAGGGGTAATAAATAGAGGGGCTGGGGGAAGCTAACTAGATAGCTGGATAGCATAAATACCAAATGGAATGAATAGTGAAATTTAAAAAATGGAAATGCTGTAAGTACTCAGTAGGTCAAGTTCTTCCTGGGAGAGGTGAAGTACATTAAAGCTCAAATCAATGACCTTTCATCAGAACAGGGACATGTACCGATCCAACTGAGATCATTTAACAAAAACTGAATATCTTCACAAAATTTCTTCCAGTGAAGCTCAGTAATTCACCAGAAAATTTGACTGGGCCAATAGGCTGATTGGAGACATCACCACTGAAGTGAATAAATGCAGGATATGTCAATATTCAAGTCCTGATCAGGATTTGACAGGTTGTTGCTTTTTAGCTGTTCTAACTTGTTCTTCACGATTTGTCACATTGCTCTTGAAAATTCACGTGGCTTGCTTTGATGCATGAGCAATGAAGATTACAGAGATTCACTAACAGAAGCATTTGTTTGGCATTTGAATTTAAACAACGGATATTGAAGGCACAGAATGAAATAGGAAATACGTAGAATTCTTCTCTTTCTCAATTAAAGCTCAGAAGTACAGCATTGTTAGATGAGTTCTAAATCCATTATAATGCCACAGAACTATGATGTGCCTGAAGGATGGTCGCAGTTGGGAGCTGAATGTCTAAAGTTACACTTTATATCAGAGGGATAGGAAGGTAGGCAGAGGGGGTGGTGTGGCGCTACTGGTAAAGAATGGCATCAAATTAGTAGAAAGATTTGGCATAGGATTGGAAGACGTTGAATCCTTGTGGGTTGAATTAAGAAACTGCAAGAGTAAAAGAATGTGGATGGCAGTTACATACAGGCCTCCCAACACTGGACGGCAGATTACAAGAGGAAATAGAAGAGGCGTGTCAAAAGGGCAATGTTATGGTTGTCATGGTAGTCGATTGGGAAAATCAGGTTGGTAATGGATCTTGAGAGTGAGTTTGTTGAATGCTGAAGAGATGGCTTTTGAGATAAGTTTGTCATTGAGCCTACTAGGGGATCAGCTATACTGGAATTGGGTGTTAGGTAATGAACTGGAGGCAATTAGGGAATTTAAAGTAAAAGAACCCTTAGGAACCAGTGATCATAATATGATTGTGTTCAACTTGACATTTGATAGGGAGACAGTAAAGTCTGATGAAGCAGTATTTCAACAGAGTAAGGGAAATTACAGTGATATGAGAGAGGAGCTGGCCAAAGTAAATTGGAAGGAGCTGCTGGCAGGGATGTCAGCAGAGCAGCAAAGACGTGCTTTTCTGGGAAAAATAAGGAAGGTGCAGAATATATGTATTCCAAAAATGAAGAAATACTCAAATGGTAAAATAGTACAACTGTAGCTGACAAGGAAAGTCAAAGCTATTGTAAAAGCAAAAGAAAAAGCATACAACAAAGCAAAAATTAGTGGGAGGATAAAGGATTGGGGATGTTTTTAAAAACCTGCAGAGAGCAACTAAAAAAGTTGTTAGAATGGAAAAGTTGAAATATGAAAGCAAAGTAGCAAATAATATCAAAGTATGTTAAAAATAAAAGAGAAGTGAGAGTGGATATAGGACTGCAAGGAAATGAGGCAGGAGAAATAATAACGGGAGACAAGGACATGGCTGATGAACTAAATGAATATTTTGCATCAGTTTTCACTGTGGAAGACACTAGCAATATAATTGATGATATAGTGTGTGAAGGAAGAGAAGTGGGTGCAGTTACTGTTACAAGAAAGAAGGTGCTCAAAAAGCTGAAAAACATAAAGGTACATAAGTCACCCAGACCAGATGAATTGCACCCTAGATAGTGTTAGAGCTTGTGGTGGCATTAGAAATAATCTTTCAAAAATCATTGGACTCTGGCATAGTGCCAGAGGACTGAAAAATTGCAAATGTCACTCCACTCTTTAAGAAAAGAGGAAGGCAGCAGAAAGGACATTATAGACCAGTTAACCTGACCTCAGTGGATGGGGAAAATGTTAGAGTCAATTTTTGAGGATGAGCCGATGGAGTACTTGGTGACACAGGACAAGATAGTACAAAGTCAGCGTGGTTTGCTTCAGGGAAAATCCTGCCTGACGAACCTGTTGGAATTCTTTGAGGAGATTAAAAGAAGGATAGATAAAGTGGATGCAGTGGGTGTTGGCTATTTGGACTTTCAGAAGGCCTTTGACAAGATGCCACACATGAGGCTGTTTACCAAGTTAAGAGACCATGGTATTATAGGAAAGTTACTAATGTGGTTAGAGCATTGGCTGATTAATAGGAGGCAGCAAGTAGGGAAAGAAATGATCTTTTTCTGGTTGGCTGCCAGTGAGTAGCGGTGTTCCGCAGGAGTCAGTGTTTGGACCACTTATTTTTATGCTATATCTAAATGATTTAGATGATAAAATAGATAGCTTTGTTGCCAAGTTTGTAGTTGATACGAAGATTGTTGAAGAGGCAGGTAGTGTTGAGGAAACAGGTAGGCTGCAGAAGGCCTTAGACAGATCAGGAGAATAGGCAAGGAAGTGGTAAATGAAATATAATGTGGGAAAATGCATGGTCATGCACTTTGGTAGTAGAAATAAATGTGCAGACTGTTTTCTCAACGGGGAGAAATTCCAAAAATCTGAGATGCAGTGGGACTTGGGAGTCCTTGAGCAGAACACTCAAAAGGTTAACTTGCAGGTTGAGTTGGTGTTGAGAAAGGCAAATGCAATTTTTGCACTCGTTTCAAAAGGTCTAGAATACAAGAGCAAGGTTGTGATGCTGAGGCTTTATAAGGCACTGGTGAGACCTCACCTTGAGTATTGTGAACAGTTATGAGTTCCTCATTTTAGAAAAGGTGTGCTAGCATTGGAGAAGGTCCAGAGGAGGTTCACAAGGATGTTTACAGGAATGAAAAGGTTATCATACACGAAATATGTGATAGCTCTGGGTCTGTACTCACTGGAACTCAGAAGGATGTGAGGGGTGATCTCATTGAAACCTTTCGAATGTTGAAAGGCCTAGACAGAATGCATGTGGAAAGGATGCTTCCCAGGGTGAGAGATTCTAAGAGGGCACAGCCTCAGGATAGAGAGGCGCCCTTTCAAAACCGAGATGTGGAGAAATTTCTTTAGCCAAAGGGTGGTGAATTTGTGGAATTTGTTGCTATATGTAGCTGAGCAGGCCAGGTCATTGGGTGTAGTTAAGGCAGAGATTGATAGGTTCTTGATTGGACATGACATCAAAGATTACGTGGAGAAGACAGAGAACTGGGTTGAGGAGGAGAAAAAAAAGGGATCAACCATGATTGAATGGCAGAGCAGACTTGATGGACCAGATGGCCTAATTCTGCTCCTATGTCTTATGGTCTAATCAGATTAAACAACTTCAGACAGAATGGCTGAGAGAATACGATAAGATCATGCTTTATAAAGCCAAGTAGTTTAAATGTAGATATACATAGAATACCTATTCATAATAAAGTCATATTATTGCCTTGAGGTCACCTGTTGCAGCCGCCAGGGTAGAAGATGCTGGAGCTAGCTATGAGCCATTGGATTCCCTGTTGGGTTGGGGGGAGTTGACAGTTTCCATGCACTATCAATCTATGGGCCATGGCAGTCAGGGATTTAGGCTATATTATTATAAATTTATATATATTTTTGTAACTTTTTCTGTTATTGTATTATATGTGCTATTTCTGCTGTGCGTGATTATTGGTACTGTGTTCTGTACCTTGGCCCAGGAGGAACACTGTTTTATTTGGCTGTATTCATGTGTATGGTAGCGTAGTGGTTAGCACAATGCTTTACGGTACAGGTGACCCACGTTCAATTCCCGCTGCCACCTGTAAGGAGTTTGTATGTTCTCCCCTTGACCGCGTGGGTTTCCTCTGGGTGCCCCAGTTTCCTCCCATAATCCAAAAGACATGCTTATTGGTAGGTTAATTGGTTGTTGTAAATTGTCCTGTAATTAGGCTAGGATTAAAATAAGGGGATTGCTGGGCGGCCTGGCTGGAAGGGCCTTTTTTACACAGTATCTCAATAAATAAATATTTCAGTTTCAAAATAAATACTGCAGTTTTTGATTGCTATTGCCTGTATGGTGGGGGGTAGGGGTGTTGGTACTTTTGCTGGTGCAAGCCGGGGGGAGGGGCTGCGGCTTGTGTGTGGGAGGGGGAGTGGGGCTTTGTGGATGACTTATTTCTGTCATCCATTTGTTTTTTTTTTCTGTTTTGTGGATGTCTGCGAAGAGTAAGAATCTCAGGTTGTATTCTGTATACTTTCTCTGATATTAAATTGAACAGTTTGAACCATTTGAAAAAAGCACTTGAAGTAGATTTGTTAAAATATGAAGTATGTCTTCATATCACAAAATAGCTTCAGCTATTTTGGTAAAGTAAATTGATTTATTCTGTTTACAGATTGGTTTTGATATTTTCTGTTTTGAAGATTTACTGTTAGGAGTTTTTATGAATTGGTGTTCTATGTATAATCTACATTTAAACTATGGATTGAGAGAAAGATTGCAAGCAACTACTATGTTGATCTTTCAAGTCATATTTAGTAAACTGCTCATTAACGTAAGTACAGCACAAAGTGCATAATTTATGAAATTCCCATTAAGTTAATTTTATTTGAATATTCCTTTGCATCCACCTCTGCTCAGATTGGACTGTTTCCTTTGGTGACTCTTCTACCTTCAAATATCAGACCAGAATAGCTCCTTTACAAGCTTACAGGCTCACCTTGGAAAATTAATTTGCATTCATTACATCTAAGCATTAAGCTGTCTGCTGTACAGGGGGAGAATCTTGTGATTGCGTTAATACAAACATGAGAAACTAAGATAATATGAACAGGAGTATATCACTTGTTCCCTCAGATCTATCCCTACCATTCAAAATGATCATGGCTGACCTGCTCCAGACCTGATTACATTTTCAGTGCCAGTTCCACATGGACCCCAATTCCCTAATCTTTCAAAAGATGATCTATCCCCTCTTCAATTCTCCACAACAGTCTAGCCTGTACAACATTTGAGGTAGAGAATTTCAGAGATGGATCACCCATAAATTCTTCCCACATAACTGTAATTAATGAATTAAATCCAAAAAAAGAATATTGAGGACCAAAACCATGTTGACTTAACTGGCTTACAATACCTTTAAGTATATATAACCAGCTAACATCAAATGCCTACTTGTAAGAACCAGTTTTTTCTAGGCAACATCACAACTGCTCACTAAGCATTCAGCTGTTGTAGTTATGCATCAGTGTGCCTTTCAGCTCTAAGATGCTTATCTCCTAGTAAATTGCTTTCCTTGAACAGAATTGATGAATTTCACTTCTTCAGGGTAGAAGTATCTGAATGGTAAGTTGAACTGAATTTAGTCCTTTGGATCATCTAACTCCCAAGTGAAACTAATCTTTCATTATTTGATTGGTAAGTTTAAAAACCACTATTGATTTTTGTATATTTTTAATTAATAATATCAGTTTTGGACTTTCAAGAGAAATGATTGTAGGTTTCCTTTACAGCTTTGTTGAGACTCATCAATAATCAAACAGTTAAATTATGCTGACCATTTGAAGAGATTGATTCAATAGACACATCACATCACTAAAGTCAGCATGGATCTTTTCTTTGGTTTGAATGTTAATCTGTGGCACTGCAATGTAAAATGTTTCTTCTATCTCTGATAGAATCTGAAATCAGTATCCTTTTTAAACCTTTATTTACTGGAGTAAAGGGATGTTTCTATTTGTTCAATACAAATGAAAGTAGCGGAAGCTTGCTTAAACCACAACCAAACTTGTATTATTGGGATCTGTTACAGACGCTTGATATGGAGGTTCCTGTTGCTGTTATAGCAAGTTTTGGTTGAGCTTTCTGGAGTGAAACATTAATATTCTTTCCAAATAAATGTAAAGTCTTTATAATGTGAGCCATGCAGTTCTTCTAGGATTTTATGTCTTGTCCTCCCAAATAAAAATGTTTTATTCTTCGCTTAAAAATACAGCGCAGAATAGGCCCTTCTGGCCCTTCGAGCTCCACTGCCCAGTAACCTTGACAATCCCAATTTAACCTTAACCTAATCACAGGGCAACTTACAATGACCAATTAACCTATCTGGTACGTTTTTGGATTGTGGGAGGAAACCGGTGGACCTGGAGAAACCCATGGGGAGGATGTACAGGCTCCTTACAAAGGATGCCAAGATTGAATTCTAACATCCTGAGCTGTAATAGTCACACTAACTGCTAAGCTACCTTGGCATCCAACTTCATTCCAACTTCACTTAGACTTCCATTTTATTTCCATCCTAGCATTTGCATCCAAATTGAAACATTTGAAGCTATGATTAAAATATTTTGTGACTCAGATTATATAGGTGTATCACTTGATCAAAAAGTAGCAGAGTTAGCTCACTGAACTGGATTGTGATCTTGTTAATACTGAAGTAGATCAAATACTGAAGAGATCAGTTGCATTTGGGAATTAAATCGAAAGGATGAAGTTCAACTCAATTTATCGTTCCTATTTTCTTACCCTGAACAATACATCAAACTCATTTGAAGCTGATTGGGCTAACTTAAACAAAGCCTATTTGGTGATCATGCTAATTTGTTGCCTCAAAGATGGCACAGGTTATATAATGTATATGGTATAGTAGTATTATAATTGTTGGTTGGCTGCATTTTGCTCAGTGAGAGGATATAAAGTGATCTTTAACTTGCACACATTTACTTTGTCACACATTAGTAATGGATGTGAATTTGTTTAGCCTGCAATGTGTACTGCATTTGGGTTACTTCATGTGGCAGCTGTTTCACAGTATAAATGTCTAGAGATTGAATCAAATTGCAACCATTTTTAAATGGGAAATTATGTATGTAAGACAAAGTTTGTTTGTACTCAATCTAACAAAGTCCTATTTATTAGGAAACCAGTTTAGACACTTCAAGGTGCCAGTAATCCTAAGATCAATTTCAGAAGGGGAGCACTCAGACCGAAGATGTAGGGGAGAAGGAAGAAAAAGATAATAAAGTTGATCGCATTGTTAGGGATAAACAGAGAGAAAGAGGTGGAGAGTTTCTTAAATGCATCTGTTTTAATGCTAGGAGCATTGTAAGAAAGGTGGATGAGTTTAGAGCATGGATTGATACCTGGAAATATGATGTTGTAGCTATTGGTGAAACATGGTTGCAGGAGGGGTGTGATTGGCAACTAAATATTCCTGGATTTCGTTGCTTCAGGTGTGATAGAATCGGAGGGGCAAGAAGAGGAGGTGTTGCATTGCTTGTCCGAGAAAATATTACAGTGGTGCTTTGGCAGGATAGATTAGAGAGCTCATCTAGGGAGGCTATCTGGGTGGAATTGAGGAATGGGAAATTTGCAGTGACACTTACAGGGGTGTATTATAGACCACCTAATGGGGAGCGAGAATTGGAGGAGCAAATTTGTAAGGAGATAGCAGATATTTGTATTAAGCATAAGGTTGCGATTGTAAGAGATTTTAATTTTCCACACATAGACTGGGAAGCCCATTCTGTAAAAGGGCTGGATGGTTTGGAGTTTATAAAATGTGTGCAGGATAGTCTTTTGCAGCAATACATAGAGGTACCGACTAGAGAAGGGGCAGTGTTGGATCTCCTGTTAGGGAATGAGATAGGTCAGGTGACGGAGGTATGTGTTGGGGAACACTTCGGGTCCAGTGATCACAATTCCATTAGTTTCTATATAATTATGGAGAAGGATTGGACTGGACCCAGGGTTGAGATTTTTGATTGGAGAAAGGCTAACTTTGAGGAGATGCGAAAGGACTTAGAAGGAGTGGATTGGGACAGTTTGTTTTATGGGAAGGATGTAATAGAGAAATGGAGGTCATTTAAAGGTGAAATTTTGAGGGTACAGAATCTTTATGTTCCAGTTAGGTTGAAAGGAAAGGTTGAAAGTTTGAGAGCGCCATGGTTTTTGAGGGTTATACTGCAGTCATTGAGTCTGTCCTGTGCACCTCCATCACTGTGTGGTTTGGAGCCGCCACCAAGCAGGATAGAACCAGACTACAGCGCACAGTGAGGACTGCTGAGCGCATCATTGGAGCCTCCCTGCCCTCTATTGTGAACCTGTACTCTTCCAGGTTGAAGAAGAGGGCGGGGAACTCCTTCCATCCCGCACATGGACTGTTTGAACTGCTTCCATCTGGTAGGCGCTTCAGATCCCTCCAGACTAAGACTAATAGGCACTGGAGAAGTTTTTTCCCTACTGCGGTCACTTTGCTGAACAGTTAACTGCCGGTTAACTGTCAGCTAACTATTACTTGGATTGCACTACTTGTATGTATAATCTATATTTTCATTTATATTTATCATTATTATTGTTATGAGCAGAGAGACAACATCTGCCGGAAGTAAATTCCTTGTATGTGTACAGGTACTTGGCGATTAAAGTCTGATTCTGATTATTGGAAACTTGGTTCGGAAAAAGAGGGAGATCTATAATAAACATAGGCAGCATGGAGTAAATGAGGTGCTCGAGGAATATAAAGAATATAAAAAGAATCTTAAAGAAATTAGAAAAGCTAAAAGAAGATACGAGGTTGCTTTGGCAAGTAAGGTGAAAATAAATCCGAAGGGTTTCTACTGTTATATTAATATCAAAAGGATAGTGAGGGATAAAATTGGTCCCTTAAAAAATCAGAGTGGACAGCTACGTGTGGAGCCAAAAGAGATGGGGGAGATTTTGAACAATTTCTTTTCTTCGGTATTCACTAAAGAGAAGGATATTGAATTGTGTAAGGTAAGGGAAACAAGTAGGGAAGTTATGGAAACTATGCCGATTAAAGAGGAGAAAGTACTGGCACTTTTAAGGAATATAAAAGTGGATAAATCTCTGGGTCCTGACAGGATATTCCCTAGGACCTTGAGAGAAGTTGGTCTCTAAACCAGGGGCTCTGACAGAAATATTTCAAATATCATTAGAAACGAGGATGGTGCCGGAGAATTGGCCTATTGCTCATGTGGGTCCATTGTTTAAAAAGGGTTCTAAGAGTAAACCTAGCAATTATAGGTCTGTCAGTTTGACGTCAGTGGTAGGTAAATTAATGAAAAGTATTCTTAGAGATGGTATATTTAATTATCTGGATAGACAGGGTCTGATTAGGAATAGTCAGCATGGATTTGTGCCTGGAAGGTCATGTTTGACAAATCTTATTGAATTTTTTGAAGAGGTTACGAGGAAAGTTGATCAGGGTAAGGCAGTGGATGTTGTCTATATGGACTTCAGTTAGGCCTTTGATAAGGTTCCGCATGGAAGGTTAATTAGGAAGATTCAATCGTTAAGTATTAATATTGAAGTAGTAAAATGGATTCAACAGTGGCTGGATGGGAGATGCCAGAGAGTAGTGGTAGATAACTGTCAGGTTGGAGGCCAGTGGCTAGTGGTGTGCCTCAGGGATCTGCATTAGATCCAATGTTGTTTGTCATATACATTAATGATCTGGATGATGGGGTGGTAAATTGGATTAGTAAGTATGCAGATGATACTAAGGTAGGTGGCGTTGTGGATAATGAAGTAGGTTTTCAAAGCTTGCAGAGAGATTTAGGCCAGTTAGAAGAGTGGGCTGAATGATGGCAGATGGAGTTTAATGCTGTTAAATGTGAGGTGCTACATTTTTGGTAGGAATAATCCAAATAGGACGTAAATGGTAAATGGTAGGGCGTTGAAGAATGCAGTAGAACAGAGTGATCTAGGAATAATGGTGCATAGTTCCCTGAAGGTGGAATCTCATGTGGATAGGGTGGTGAAGAAAGCCTTTATAAATCAGAGTATTGAGTATAGGAGTTGGGATGTAATGTTAAAATTGTACAAGATATTGGTAAGGCTGAATTTGGAGTATTGTGTACAGTTCTGGTCACCAAATTATAGGAAAGATATCAACAAAATAGAGAGAGTACAGAGAAGATTTACCAGAATGTTACCTGGGTTGCGCACCCAAGTTACAGGGAAAGGCTGAACAAGTTAGGTCTTTATTCTTTGGAGTGTTGAAGGTTAAGGGGGACTTGATAGAGATATTTAAAATAATGAGGCAGATAGATAGAGTTGACGTGGATAGGCTTTTTTCATTGAGATTTGGGGAGATTCAAACAAGAGGACATGATTTGAGAGTTAGGGGGCAAAAGTTTAAGGGTAGCATGAGTGAGAATTTCTTTACTCAGAGAGTGGAAGCTGTGTGGAATGAGCTTCCAGTAGAAGTGGTAGCAGCAGGTTCGGTATTGTCATTTAAAATAAAATTGGATAGGTATATGGACAGGAAAGGAATGGAGGGTTATGGCCACTGGGACTAGGTGAGTGTAAGTGTCGGCACAGACTAGAAGGGCCAAGATGGCCTGTTTCCGTGCTGTAATTGTTATATGTGTCCAGAATATCATCAATGTGAGTGGTTCATTTTAATTCTTTACTGAGATAAATTTGATCAAAAGGTTATAACTTTAAACATCCATAATTAATTTGCTGCAAACTGAGGATGAAGTTATGGTCAGGGTAGTGAACTATGCGTGACTCGTTGTATCATGACATGATATGAAGGCTCCAATGTGCCGGTTTGTAAAGAGCTGTAGAGAATTATAGATGCAGTCAGCTCAGTCATGGGCAGTAGCCTCCCCAACATTGAGGACATCATCAAAAAACAGTGCCTCAAGAACACTGCATCCATTACGAAAGACCCTCACCATCCTGTACATGCCCTCTTGATGCTACCTTCACAGATGAGTTATAGGAGTCTAAAGACTCACCTCAAAATCTTATGAACAAATTCTCCACTGATTTCCATCAGATTTCTGAATATCCAGGAACCATGAAACCATTATCACAACCTTCTCTATTAAGCTCTCTTTTTGCAGTATTTATGTGTTCTTTTATTTCTTATTGTAACTTATAGTAAATTTTTAATGTATTGTACTGCTGCCTCAAAACATATTTCAGAATCTGAATCAGGTTTAATATCACTGATGTGAAATTTTTGTTTTGCAGCAGCAGTTCAGTGCAATACATAAACAATAGTACAAATTACAATGAGAAATATATACACCATATGCCTCCTGTACCTAATAAAGTGGCCAATGAATAGATGCTTGTGGTCTTCTGCTGCTGTGCCCCATCCACTTCAAGGATCAATGTGTTGTGAATTCAGAGATGAATTCTGCACACCACTTTTATAACGGTTGGTTATTTAAGTTACTGTCAGTTTGAACCAATCTAACTATTGTTACCTATAATATCTAATGGAGTGAACTATCTAACCGAGTTTCAGACACCTTAAGCCAATAGGCTCAGGGTGGTCCTGGACTTATTTCCACTTGGAATAGTTTACTTATTATTATTTAATTATTTATGGTTTTATATTGCTATATTTCTACACTATTCCTGGTTGGTGTGACTGTAGCAAAACCCAATTTCCCTCGGGATCAATAAAGTATGTCTGACTGTGTATTCTCCTCTGTCCTCACTCATTAACGGTGTTTTCCCCTATGAAACTTCCACTCACTGGATGTTTTTTTTTTGTTTTTCGCACTATTCTCTTTAAACTGTAGAGACTGTGTGAAAATCCCAAGATATCGTCATTAAAATCCTGTACCTCCTGCCTGATAGTAGTAGTAAGAAGAGAGTATGCCCTGGGTCCATGGGGGTCTATGACAAAGGATACTGCCTCTTTGAGGCATCTCCTTTTGAAGGTGTCCTTTATGCTTGGGAGGCTAGTGCCCATGGTGGAGCTGGTTGAGTTTACAACTTTCTGATCATGTACAGTGGCCCCTCCATACTAGACAGTGATGCAGCCAGTTAGAACGCTCTCCACAGTACATCTGTAGAAATTTGAAAGAGTTTTTGGCGACATACCAAATCTTCTCAAACTCATAATGAAATAGTCACTGGTGTGCCGCCTTCATAATTGTATCAATATACTGAGCCCACAATAGATCTTTTGAGATCTAGGATTTTGAAACTGCTCGCCCTTTTAATGCTGACCCCTCAATGAGGACTGATATGTATTCCCTTGACTTCCCCTTCCTGGTCCACAATCAATTCCTTATTCTTACTAATGTTGAGTGCAACGATATTGTTGTGACATTGCTTAGCTAGATGATCTATCTCACTCCTGTGTCATACGTCAGCATTAATAAACTTGATTCGATTATAATAAAATGTTTCTGTTATTTATCCACCCCAGATATCATCTTTAATATCAAAAAAATTCTCTTATATAATTTGTATAAGAAAAATATTTAGTGCAGGTAGGTGTCTTTAAAAACTGAGACATCAGTGAACTGGTAAGTGTTTTCACAAACCGGTGGTCACAGATTTGCAGACACAACTGTGAACATGGGATGCATTGAGCTAGCTTCGTCGATGGATGATGGAAGGGTGGTTTCATACTATTATCCCTCCAAATCCTTTCTGCTATAGAAAGATAACTCTGAAAGTGCTAGCTCACTTCCTGTGGATCACCATGGGATGTCTCATGAAAATATGTCATGAATGAAGTAAGCAGGTTTGGTTGTAGCACTCTCAAAAGGGGAAAAATGCAAAAACATGTCCCATTTTCAGTTTTGTTTCTGTTATTTATTTGTATTCAATTCTGTTTAATGTAGAAGAAGTTCCTAATATTTAATTTCTAGATTGGTATGTTTTCATGTCATAATAAACACATCAGTTTCTGACGTTACACTATTGGAATAATTCCCTATTGTACATTGTTTCACACAACAAAATCAAAATGACCTTCAACATGCAAATGGTTGGATATATGTAGTTCCCCTTGAGAAAGAAATAACTAAGGATCATAAAGCCATATCAGTAACTATTGTCATTCATTTTAATACATATATACTCATCCTTGTAATATCTTTGAGCAGATTATTTTATAGAAAATTTAAGTTCCTGAAAAAACTTCGAAGCAAACTGATTCTCAGTTTAGACAGGTGAGAAAACAGGCTAAAGTGAATTCTTCCAGTAAAAATGCGGTAAAACCTCTTTTAAAAAAAAAAGTCGATTAAGTTAAGTGTGGCTACATATAACTTCTGTGCATAAAATCAGTATCTACCAGGTTATAGTTTGTCACCATATGCAGTTTTTTTCCAAGGTGATTAGAAATGTTAAATGCTACTTTACAATCAGTGAAGAATTTTCATTTCTCCTTGTAGGTAATATATGAAAATTTTGCATATTGCAGAAGAAAATTTACGTGAAACAGCTGTAGCCTAATATCACACACAAAATGCAGGTCGAACACAGCAGGTCAGGCAGCATCTATAAGGAGAAGCATTGTCGATGTTTCGGGCCGATACCCTTCATCAGGACTAACTGAAAGGAAAGATAGTAAGAGATTTGAAATTAGTCGGGGGAGTGGTAAATGCAAAATGTTAGGAGAAGACTGGAGGGGGTGGGATGAAGCTAAGAGCTGGAAAGGTGATTGGCGAAAGTGATACAGAGCTGGAGAAGGGAAAGGATCATGGGACGGGAGGCCTCAGGAGAAAGAAAGGGGAAGCACCAGAGGGAGATAGAGAACAGGCAGAAAGAAAAAAAAACAACTAAATATGTCAGGGATGGGGTAAGAAGGGGAGGAGGGGCATTAACGGAAGTTAGAGAAGTCAATGTTCATGCCATCAGGTTGGAGGCTACCCAGCCTGTTTATAAGGTGTTGTTCCTCCAACCTGAGTTTGGATTCATTTTGACAGTACAGGAGGCCAAAATGGGGATGGGACGTGGAATTAAAATGTGTGGCCACTGGGAGATCCTGCTTTCTCTGGCGGACCGAGCATAGGTGTTCAGCAAAGTGGTCTCCCAGTCTGCGTCGGGTCTCACCAATATATAAAAGGCCACACCGGGAGCACCGGATGCAGTATACCACACCAGCCGACTCACAGGTGAAGTGTCACCTTACCTGGAAGGACTGTCTGGAACCCTGAATGGAGGTGACTCCTCCCCTTCTTACCCCATCCCTGATATATTTAGTTTATTTTTTTCTCTCTCTCTCTGCGCATCACTCTGCCTGTTCTCCATCTCCCTCTGGTGCTCCCCCCTCCTCCTTTCTTTCTCCCGAGGCCTCCCGTCCCATGATCCTTTCCCTTCTCCAGCTCTGTGTCACTTTCGCCAATCACCTTTCCAGCTCTTAGCTTCATCCCACCCCCTCCGGTCTTCTCCTATCATTTTGCATTCCCCCCCCCCCCCCCCACTACTTTCAAATCTCTTACTATCTTTCCTTTCAATTAGTCCTGACGAAGGGTCTCGGCCCGAAACGTCAACAGTGCTTCCCCTTATATATGCTGCCTGGCCTGCTGTGTTCCACCAGCATATTGTGTGTGTTGTTTGAATTTCCAGCATCTGCAGATTTCATCGTGTAGGCTAATATATTGTGTTGCTCAAGGTACAAACTCACAATATACTGACTGCATTGTGTCCTGCAGAATTAATCAGGAATATCAAAAACTTGCAGAAAGATTTGAGCTTTAGAACTATATTTGTATTGGAGGCTATGCCACTAAATTTAAAAATCCAATTTGTCAAAAATGAAAGGGGTGACACAGTTGTGCCCATGCAGACCTGCTTCTGAACAGCTCCAGTAGTCAACAACAGAATTTATATGACCTCTTTGTGATCATAAGCATTTAACAAGTTTTCTGGCTTCCTCCCAAATCCCAGAGACATGGTGGTAAATTCATCAGCTATTTTAACTTGTTCTCTTTGCAGGAGGATGGCAGAATAATTGGGGAGGAGTTGATGGGCATGTGGGAGGGAATAGGTTACAAGGACATAGCACTGATATGACAGCTTAGACAGCTGGCATGTACTCAGACAGAATTTCTGTATGCAGACATCTTTTCTTTCTTCCTTACCTGTGTCTCTGGACAGCTGGTATCCTTGTGATTGTGAAGTTGCGTAACATGCATCAGAATCGATGTTTGGAAATGCGGGAAATATGTTCTATCAAACTGTGGATAGCAGATATCAGGAGTTAATAAATACTAGTTGTCTTCACATATATGTCGAGTTAAAAAGCCATGTGGTTGATTGATAGATGGAAACTTTATTGATCCCAAAGGAAACTACAGGATTACAGTAACGTTACAAGTGCACAGTTTTACAAATATTAGAAGAAAAGTAAGAAAGAATAAAAAAAGTTACCTTAAAAATAAGATGTATAAGATTTACAAATCAAAGATGACAAGATTTCAAGTTCACACTGATGAGGTGGTAGTACAAGAATTTCCATAATATTATACAGTAATGGATGCACATTCACACCATCCAGATAAGAAATGATGGTGGTATTGCACAGGGTGTCAGCAATAGTGGGGTGTGATAAACAGATTAAACAGAGCTCTAGTAAACAAGAGTTAATAACAGTCTAACAGGAGGGGGTCATCACTTCCTTGGCTATAGGTTGTCTCATTATAGAGCTTAATAGCTGAGGGTAAGAATGACCTCACATGGTGCTCTTTGAAGCAGTGCAGTTGTCTTAGTCTATTACTGAAAGCGCTTCTCTGTTCAGCCAAGGTGGTCTGCAGAGGGTGAGAAACATTGTCCAGAATTGCCAGGATTTTCCATAGGGTCCTTTGTTCTACCACAGCCTCCAGTATGATGAATGGACTGCATCACTCAATACCTGTTGATTGAAGTGGCTTGAATACAGTGCCATTTGACAAGGCCAAGATTCTGCTCTCTCGAGTTTTATATAACTTAAGTTTAATAACTTTGTTTTTAATAACTTGAGTTTTTAATAACTTTGAACACAGAGCATGATAAGGAAGCTTACAGATTATAGAAGCTATAATCTACTGTCATTTGATTAACAGTAATGACAAAATCTTCGGACTGCAGGTAGATCCTGCCAGTTGGTTAGAAAAGCAGCACATGGAATCTAATCTTGGTGTAAGGTAATGTATTTGTGAAAGAGCAATGAGGCATTTAGTAGGTTGATTTAATGTGATTTGGAGGAATATGGTCACCTTTGGTTTTCATTATATTCTTACAACTTTCCTAGTTGAAAAACAATATAGGTTTTAGTACTGTATAGTTATTTTTAGGGATACTGTAGATATTAATAGTTTGCTCTTTAGAATGCTACCTCTGAAATAGAATTTGATTTTAAACAGGTTGATTTGGTTATCAAGAGAATCTCTCAATTGAATATTCCAAAGTTCAAAAATGGACAGCTCCTTAATATTAACTGACATTCAGTAAATTCATTTTAATAACTGTGAACACTTTGAAAACTTTTATTGCATGTAACTCCAGTACTGTTGCTTATTCAAATTAATTTATTGTTGTACATATTGTATTCTGAGCAAAATATTACTAGACAATACATTACAAATGGCAATTTAGTAAAAATATTTTGATAGGATTGGAATAAACAGAGAAATGTTGATCATATATGATCAAGAATAATTGTTGATTAAAATAAGCTTTTAATTGACTACAAATAATACAAGTCAAATTGCTCTCAAATTCTTCACAAACTGTTTCTAATTTAATTCAACACCAGTAATTGCTGGTGACCTATGGCGCAGGACCATGTTGTGGTCACTTCTGGGATACACTTCTGAGTTGCCTATTTGCTACTTATTAATTATCAGTGGTGCAGATACTACAAGCTTCATAGTTAGAGCAGACCATATTGTTGCTTGCTTGTTACATCAGCAGCAGTCTTGTTTTATATCTTGTTCTCCTATCAGTTCCTCCTTTATTTTCAACTAGCTACTGCTGTTACTGCTTCATTAATTTCATTAAACAGTTTCATGGCCCCTGTGTCCTTTAAACTTAATCTAATAATTATTTCCCTTCCTACTAACACCTCTACCCACCATTATTCAATAGATGTTAAGAGTTATGTCTTTAGGATATATTTATATAAAAGATATATTTAAAATGTCGTTATCTACGGGCGAGGTGCTGGAGGATTGGAGGATAGCTCATGTTGTTCGGTTGTTTAAAAAAAGGCTGTAAAAGCAATCTGGGAAATTATAGGCCAGTAAGTTTGACGTCGGTAGCAGGTAAATTATTGGAAGGAGTACTAAGAGATAGGATCTACAAGTATTTAGATAAACAGGGACTTATTAGAGTCAACACGGCTTTGTGCGTGGTAGGTCATGTTTAACAAATCTATTACAGTTTTTCGGGGAGGTTACAAGGAAAGTGGATGAGGGGAAGGCAGTGGATGTTGTCTACATGGACTTCAGTAAGGCCTTTGACAAGGTCCCACATGGGAGGTTAGTTAGGAAGATTCAGTCACTAGGTATACATGGTGAGGTAGTAAATTGGATTAGAGATTGACTGAATGAGAGAAGTCAGAGAGTGGTAGTGGAGGATTGCTTCTCTGAGTGGAGGCCTGTGACTAGTGGTGTGCCACAGGGATCAGTGCTGGGTCCATTGTTATTTGTCATCTGTATCAATGATCAGGATGATAATGTGGTAAATTGGATCAGCAAGTTAGCTGATGATACAAAGATTGGAGGTGTAGTGGACAGTGAGGAAGGTTTTCAAAGCTTGCAAAGAAATTTGGACCAGCTGGAAAAATGGCAAATGGAGTTTAATACAGACAAGTCTGAGGTAATACACTTTGGAAGGACAAACCAAGGTAGAACATACAAGGTAAATGGTAGGACACTGAGGAGTGCAGTAGAACAGAGGGATCTGGGAATACAGATACAAAATTCCCTAAAAGTGGCATCACAAGTAGATAAGGTCATAAAGAGAGCTTTTGGTACTTTGGCCTTTATAAATCAATGTATTGAGTATATGAGTTGGAAGTATATGGAGAGGTTGTATAAGGCATTGGTGAGGCTGAATTTGGAGTATTGTGTGCAGTTTTGGTCACCGAATTACAGGAAGGATATTAATAAGGTTGAAAGAATGCAGAGAAGGTTTACAAGGATGTTGCCGGGACTTGTAGAAACTGAGTTACAGAGAAGGGTTGAACAGGTTAGGACTTTATTCCCTTGAGCGTAGAAGAATGAGGGGAGACTTGATAGAGGTATATAAAATTATGATGTGTATAGATAGAGTGAATGCAAGTAGGCTTTTTCCACTGAGGCTAGGGGAGAAAAAAAACCAGAGGACATGGGTTAAGGGTGAAGGGGAAAAGTTTAAAGGGAACATTATGGTGGGGGGTCTTCTTCATACAGAGAGTGGTAGGAGTGTGGACTGAGCTGCCAGATGAAGTGTTAAGTGTGGGCTTGTAGCGATGTGCTACACACAGCTAGAAATAATGACACACAGTCTGTAAGTTGCACTCAAGACTAGTTTATTCAAACTTCGCGGCACAGGCTTTTATGCTGTTCCGTTCCTGCCCTCTCAGGGTGGAAATGACATCAGAGGTACATTACAAAAGTCTCTTCCTACGCACGGGCTTTCTCCCCTTGCTGGTGAAGAAGAAGACACAGTGCCATTTTGGGGCTGGCCTCTCTGCCAATGTGCTCACCTTTTTGTGAGCCGGTTTGCCTGCGTAGAATGTGTGTCGCCACAGGCTCACTTTTAATATTTAAGAGTAACTTGGATAGGTATATGGATGAGAGGTGTATGGAGGGATATGGTCCAGTGCAGGTCAGTGGGACTAGGCAGAAAAATGGTTTGGTACAGCCAAGAAGGGCCAAAAGGCCTGTTTCTGTGCTGTAATGTTCTATGGATACTACTTATAACTCTCAGAATTTGATTTATAAACAAGTTTGACCAACCACAGCAACACTTGGTAAATCTCAGCAACAATTTGGATATACATTTGTTAAGGTACAGCTTTCTTTTATCCAGAAATGTTGATCATTTTTTATTTTGCACCATAAGGTATAAATTTGGCACTTGGTGCATAAGAATTGGGAAAAGTCATGTCTTCCATCTGGCAATGCATTCTACCAATAAACATTCTGTCCCATTAAAGAATTATTCATTGACATATTTATATTCAAACTCCAGTATACTGCCTAGCATTTTGGTATCAGAAGTGTGTGATTACCAATGTCCTGCAACCATTATGCTAACTGACATTGTAGTGAGTCATGTGGCGAAGAAATATCCAAGTTTAGTTCCTGGTGTGGTCTTCGATGATTCAGAGTTACATTGGTGTATGTAATATTGATTTCCATTGTTCCTAAACTGAAAGCCAATTGAGTTAATTTCCTGTTTGATACTACCCGGCTATCGTTGCTACATCGCATTTGTATGTAAATAGGGACTATCACTGGATTTGAGTGGAAAAAGTTTGTGTGGGGAAAGCAAAGGAAGATGACCAGATGGCAAGTATCAAGTTTCTCAACAAAAAAATCTCTAGATGCTGTAACTGTGACATAAAAACAAATTGCTGGAAACAATTAGCTAGTTAGATAGTGGTTGAATTAATGTTTCAGGTCAACAGTTAACTTTTCACACCTGTGAAGTTTCAGGTCAGTGTGAAGTGTTAAATTGTTATTTCTCTGACCACAGTTGCAACTTGACTTCCTGCAAGAATCTAGCTCTTTCTGTTTTCATTTCTGTCTTCAATGATCAGGATAATTTCTAATTGGGGATGGTTGTGAAAGTTAGTACAGAAAAATCTCCTTGAATGTTACCCAGTATTGAAATGATGTTAAAACATACATATTTTGTTGAATTAATGGTGTCAGTCATCATGCATTCTGCCAACAACTAATTAATAGAATAAGCTGGTGGTCAATGCACTAGTGTTGTATGCATTTACAGATACTTAATGCTAGGCAAAAGCCAGGCCATGACATGTTAAAAGTTTGGACATTCAATGTTGTGCAGAATTAATTAAACTTGTAACTAAATGCCTACCTAACTAGTCCCTTGCTCCTATGCAAGGTCCTCTGATATACTGTTTTATTTTTTTAAGATATCGAACTTAGGTTTTGAATTGTAGAAATATTGATCTGCTTCAGAATATTGATACATTTAATTTTTTTTAACAACTTTCCCTTTTAGCTGTCTGAATTTCAGTATCGGTACCATCACTTGCGGCCACAATTGATTTTGATCGTTCTGCCTATGTTGACCATGCTTTCAGTGGCATGATCCTAAACTCTGAAATATCAATCACAAGGTCTCTCCACCTCTCAACCTGTCCTTCGGCTTTTAAAGAATCCATTGGTCCAGTGTGCAGTTATCCCTGTTGTAGTGTCAGATTTTTGTTTGATAACTCTGATTGTAGTGGTACATGGAAACTTCATATCTGTAAGATAAGTAAATTACTTTGGTTTAAGTTAAAGTATGCTGTATAATTAAGTTGCTGCAGTATGTGTAGTGTTTGTTTTTGTCTAAGTATGAAAGGTTTAATGAATGAGTAGTGATCATCTGTGTATCGAATGGTGGTCTTCCTTTGAATAAAATTTAGCCTCCATGAATGGTATTTATCAAGTGCATCCTCATTCTCAAAGGGTTCTGTTTGGGCTATTTATTAAAACTTAAATATTTCCCCTTTAAATCAAAAACTGAAATGTACGGTAGGAGTATAGAATGAGCAGGTCAAGTCCTGGAAAGTGATGTACCTTTTGTACTAATCCCTTAAAATGACCCAGTGCTATATAGCAAGGAAAGTAGTCAACAGAAATACATCAAAAGCTTTAAAAGAGGTCCTCCTACATTGACAGTCTGTAGAAACCATGTTTGTTTCACTGATTTATTGTTTTCTGAAAACCAGCAGTACTGAATATTCTAGAAATTGCCCAAAAGCAATATACTACAGATACTTAAAATATGAAAAAAAATACTAGGAAGGCTCAGACAGTCGCACATCAACTTGGAAAAAGAGTGTTATGTTCTGAATTGATGGTCTCAAAAATTTGAGAGGCTGCTTTGGAGATGCCTCCAATCAGTTGATGTGGTGACCCTGAGCTTTCAGCCATTACCACTTGTGCCTCGCTGTCTTTGTCCTCTTACACTGTTCCAGCAAAGCTAAATGTAATCTCAGGATTCAGCATGTCATCTTCCAACCAGTTAGTTTATGGCTTCTGGGGCT
Source organism: Hypanus sabinus (assembly GCF_030144855.1). Lineage (NCBI taxonomy): Eukaryota > Metazoa > Chordata > Chondrichthyes > Myliobatiformes > Dasyatidae > Hypanus > Hypanus sabinus. The sequence goes on from NC_082722.1 coordinate 22,486,255, forward strand.
AAGCAATGAATATAACATTTGCAAACAATTAGTTTGCTCCATCTTTGTATCTCACATTTCCAGCATTGTTTTTTTTCTCTTTCCTCTTTTTCACTTCGTTTCAGTCTTCCTGTGTGCTTTACTTCCTGATATACCTCTGCTATTTTTTTGAGCAATCAGGGCAGTGAGAGCTACAAGGAACAACACCGTGTAGAAGATGAAGTTTGGCCAAATCAGCCATGAGTAAATTGAATGGCTTGTGCCAAACAGCCTAATCCTACCCCTGTTTTCTTGTGTTCTTCCAGTCAGTACCTGATAGTCATTCTCTCTTGGTTACCACCTTATCACTGATCCTCCCTCCTTTCTCTGCAGCTTAAAACTTCCTTCATTACTAAGTTTACCCATTTTATGATTATGACATTTACTGTACCTAAAAATGTTGACCCTGTCTCTCTTTCCCAAATATTGCCTGACATGCTGAGTACTTCCAGCATTTTCAGTTTATTTTTAATCACTTTGTACTCTAGGAGAAAAGAAACATCAGTACATAAAAACACCTAGAGAGAAGAGCAACAGGTCTAGACAAATCCAGGAAAATACTTCTGAAAGTAGTGTTATCACTCTGACAATTCTACTCTAAAATGGGAAGAAATGAGGTATCTGTACTTCAACATCCACTAAATCTCCAGTTCTTCAAAATGTCTCAACCAGCTTCCCATTTGTAGTTCAGGGTATTTTTTTTAATACAATAATGAAATACTATGATCAACACATTGCTAAATGACTATCAAAGTACTCTTGATAATCTGAAATACTTTAGGAAAGGGAACATGATATTTTTAAGCATTCTAATTTGTATATGGCTGGATAAGTGTCAGTATGAAGCAGCCATTCTTCCTATACTGGTGAGGAAGACCAACCATCCTACACACAAATACATTGCTTTTCTTAATATGTTTAGGACTGAACTGAAAGACAGTGTATCAAATGATTCTGTACTGCATTTAGTACCAGCGACTCAAGTATATGTAATTAAAGAGAGCTGTTCAAGTTCATTTTATTGTCATTTAACTGCGCACATGTATACCACCAAATGAAACAATGTTCCTCCAGACCAAGGTGCACAACGAGGTACAGGTAACTTGCATACACAATATTGCACAACACAAGTTAAAAAGTAAACACTATAATGCTGCTGGCACTTCATACATGGTGAGACCTGGGTGGTGGCAGAGAGTTCTGTAGTCTTATGGCCTGGGGGAAGAAGCTGTCTCCCATCCTAACAGTTCTTGTCCAAATACTAAGGTACCTCCTGCCAGATGGTTATTAACAATTCTTTTGGATCTTGTTATTTTAATTTCCTCCTGTACATCTGCTATCATATCAATTGGGACCCACGGTTTGTAGAACCTCTGCCTTACCCATCGTGTTCATTTCCATGGTGATCTTTACTTTTAACTACTCCCCTCACCCTTTTTCATGTTCTACAAAATATCTTTTAGCCTAGCATCAGGAAATCTACAAATCATTCAGGGTTGTCTCAGTAATTGTGAAACTGCCCATCCATTCTTCAAGTATCAAATTCACATTATTCCTCTTGTGCAGTAATCTGTCTTGCAGTTCTGTAGATGAAATCTGGACTGCGCTCCTTAATATACACTGAGAAGAAGTTTAAGAGTTGCCTCTTTGTCACCTGCATTGCACCTTCACTCTCTTTGGCTGAGAGCTGATCATTTTTTTTTACCAATCTCTTTACTCTGTTATTCTGTTAGGTATTTTTATTTGATGCGATTCAAATCCCTTAAATGTTAGTGTTGTTCAGTTGTTTAGTTTTATATTCCATTCAACCTCATGAAATGGCATGCTTATTTATGCATTATTTACTGTCATGTTTTGCTTAAATGCATCTACTTCCTTTGGCTGATTCCCACTCCAGATTTTTGTTACCACTTGTGTAGATCTATCACAGAAGAAAGAGATCTGACCTGAAGAATGATTACATTGATATTTCTTCCTTTTTACAATTCTTTTTGTTATGCCTCAGTGCACTCTGAGCCTCAAAATACTAAGCTTATTTTCTTTTTAAGATGTATTCTAGTTTTACAGTTCTGTGGAGATGACATTATCTTTTCAGTAACTGAACTTCAGTTGAAGTATTAGACATTCAGCCGCTGGTGACTCTAGAGTAAGAGCAGGTTTCTTGGGTTCATTAATAATATGACATGGATTTCAATTATTTCATTATTTTCAGTGCAGTAATTTAGTTTTGTCACTTTTCTGAACTTGATTCACCAAGGGAGTATTTACTGATTTATTTTTCCCCTAAACTTTATTTTTATTAAACCAGAAAGTGGTATCAAAAATGATTTCACTTAATTTGTATGACTGAAACCTGTCACTCTAATGTTTAAAATACCTATTGCAATTTTTCCCATTTTCTATAATAAAATTGTGTGTGGTTCAGCAGGTACTCGGATAGGTGAGGGCCTCTTAACAGGCCAGTATTTCAGACTCTGCTGTTAAGAGACAAGTATGTGGAGCTCTGATTTGCTAGATGCAAGGTTTGGAAACAATGGAAAAAGAGGGAAGTGCTTTGACCTTTAAACCTATCTGATGCACCATCAATAACTCTCAGAGACGTGAGTCAAGGTAGGCTTTTTATTGGCTGGAAGAAAGCACCGTCAGCAGCACGCGACCACCACACAGCATCCTGGAGACTGAGGGAGGAGCAGTGCCTCCAATCACCTTTATACAGGAGTCTGTGGGAGGAGCCACAGGAGCAGTCAGCTGGGGGGAGGGCGCGTGTCCAGACAGGTATATGTAGTTCACCACATTCACCCCCCCTTTGTTTTAAAAGAGAGTCCCAATGGGGCGAAGTTTCTTAAAAGTATATTTGCAGGTAGGTCTATCAGGTGGTCGAATCTGTCGCTGCGATCTACGAAGCACCGGCGGTGATTGCACCGGAGGCGGTGGTTGTGCTGGTTCCGGCCTGACTTGAGGTATCAGCCTATTCGGCGTCAGTGATCGATCCCTCATGCGTGTGCAAGGCTCCTGGTATATGCATGTGTGAGGTGCCCGGTATGGGAGTGTTGTGAGGAGTCTGTGTAGGGCTTGGTATGCGCGGTGTCAGGTGGGTATACACTTTGGTGGGTACAGGGTTCATAGTTACTGTGGAGTGTTCGGGGTAGTGGTCTGCTGCTCCTGCGGGCGCCAGGTTGAAGACGGAGACCGTGTTCTCCCGCCCATCAGGTAAGACCACGTAGGCATACAGGGGGTTCACATGTAGTAGGTGAACCCTCTCGACCAACGGGGGAGTATTTATGGCTCCTCGCATGTTTCTGGAGCAGCACTGGCCCTGGGGACATCAGCCAAGCCGGTAGGGTGGTCCCGGTGGCAGACTTCCTGGGAAAAGAGAATAGGTGCTCGTGAGGGGTGGCATTGGTGGATGTACATAACAGGGAGCAGATGGAGTGGGGTGCCTCGGGGAGGACCTCCTGCCATCGAGAGACCGGCAACCCCTTTGACTTAAGGGCTAAAAGTGTGGCCTTCCACAATGTGGCATTCTCCCTCTCCACCTGTCCATTTCCCCGGGGATTACAGTTCGTGGTCCGACTAGTAGCAATGCCCCTAGCCAACAGGTACTGGCGCAGCTCGTCGCTCATAAACGAGGACCCTCTATCACTGTGGATACAGCAGGGATATCCGAACAGAGTGAAGAGCTGGTGCAGGGCTTTTATGACGGACGTGGCAGTGGTGTCGGGGCAGGGGATGACAAAGGGGAACCATGAGTACTCGTCGATAATGTTGAGGAAGTAGACATTGCGGTCGGTGGAGGGAAGGAGGCCCTTAAAGTCAACACTCAGTCGCTCAAAGGGGCAGGTGGCCTTGATAAGTTGCGCCTTTTCAGGACAGTAGAAGTGCGGTTTGCACTCAGCGCAGACTTGGCAGTCCCTGGTCATCGTCCTGATGTCCTCAAGGGAGTACGGCAGGTTCCGAGCTTTCACAAAATGGTAAAATTGGGTGTCCCCCGGGTGGCAAAGATCTGCATGGAGGGCGTATAGCCAGTCGAGCTGCACGCTGGCACGTGCTCCCTGGGATAGGGCATCAGGGGGCTCATTGAGCCTTCCAGACCGGTACAGGATATCATAGTTGTAGGTGGAGAGTTCTATTCTTCACTGCAAAATTTTATCATTTTTGATTTTGCCCCGCTGTTGGTTGCTGAACATGAATGCAACTGAGCGTTGGTCGGTCAGCAAGGTGAACCTTTTGCCAGCGAGATAGTGCCTCCAGTGCCTAATAACTTCCACTATGGCCTGGGCTTCTTCCTCCACCACGCAGTACTGAATTTCAGGGCCTTGAAGGGTATGAGAGAAGAATGCTACCGGGCTTCCTGCCTGATTGAGGGTAGCAGCCAGTGCGGTCAGAGGCGTCACTCTCTACCTGGAAGGGAATGGTCTCGTCCACCGCATGCATCGTTGCTTTGGCAATGTCCTCTTTAATGTGGCTGAAGGCCGTGCGGGCCTCGGCAGAGATGGGAAATGTGGTGGACTTGACCTGGGGTGGGCTTTGTCTGAGTAATGAGGGACCCATTGGGCGTAATAGGAAAAGAGGCCCAGGCACCGTCTGAGGGCTCTGAGGGTGGTGGGAAAAGGGAGTTCTAACAGGGGGCGCATACGGTCGGGATCAGGGCAAATGATCCTGTTCTCCACGACATACCCAAAGATAGCAAGTCGGATGGTTCCGAACTTGTCCCTGTTATAGGTAAGGTTCAGGCTTTGGCCACTTGGAAGAATCGTTGGAGGTTGGTGTTGTGATCCGGCCAGTCGTGACTGCAGATGGTGATGTTATCCAGATATGGAAATGTGGCCTTCAGTTGGCACTGGTCCACCATCCGGTCCATTTGCCTCTGGAAGACAGAGACACCATTCGTGACACTGAAGGGGATGCGCAGGAAGTGATAGAGCCTGCCGCCTGCCTCGAAGGTGGTGTAGGGGCGGTCCTCCGGGTGGATGGGGAGCTGGTGGTAAGCAGATTTCAGATCTATGGTCGAGTACACCTTGTACTGAGCTATCTGGTTGACCATATCCGCGATGCGGTCACGACACTCCCATACTGGGCGCCTTACACACGCATATACCGGCACCTCGCACATGGCGCTGCTCGACCCTGCTCATGGTTTAGACTTACAGACCTTAGCGAAATGGCCCTTCTTTCCGCAGCTGGAGCAGGTAGCTTCTTGGGCCGGGCAGCGTTTTTGGGGGTGCTTTTCAAGTCTGCAGAAGTAATACTGCACGGACTTGCGACTGGCAGCAGCTGTGGTCGATTTGCTGGTGGGTGGTGGGGTCTGTGGCATCCACGGGGCCGGCGGAAGATTGCGCGGCTGGACAGCGTCAGCGTTGTGCAGAGCAGCCTCCAGCCTGTCGGCCAGCTCGATCGCTGAGCGTAAGGTAAGATTGGCGTTTTCCAGCAGCCGCTGGCGCACGTGCACTGACCTGATCCCCGTAACGAAGGCGTCTCATACCAGGAGCTCCGCATGCTGTTCCGCCGTCAGTCCCCTGTAGTCGCAGGCCCGCATGAGTGTCCTAGGGCCCGGACAAACTCAGCGCTCGACTCTCCGGCCCGCTACCGCCGCGTCGCTAAGCAATGTCTTGCGTAGACAGTGTTCACCGGCCGCAGGTACTGTCTTTTGAGGGCGTCCAGTGCCCCTTGGTAGATCGGCAGGTCCCTGATAAGGGAGAATACTTTCAGACTGACTCTGGAAAGGAGGATTTTGTGCATGATAGCAGGCTCAGTCACGGGAATCTCTTCCAAGTATGATTGGAAGCATGCAAGCCAGAGTTCAAAGGCAATAGCTGCTTCTGGGGCTTGAGGATCAATGTCCAATTTTTCTGGACGTAAAATACATACCATGTTTTAAATTTTCCAGCCAATAAAATTGATGCACCATCGATAACTCTCGGAGACGTGAGTCAAGGTAGGCTTTTTAGTGGCTGGAAGAAAGCACCGTCAGCAGCAAGAGACCACCACACAACATCCTGGAGACTGAGGGAGGAGCAGTGCCTCCAATCACCTTTATACAGGGGTCTGTGGGAGGAGCCACAGGAGCAGTCAGCGGGGGGGGGGGGGGGGGGGACATGTCCAGACAGGTATATGTAGTTCACCACACTATCTTTCCAAAGTCCCCATTGACATGTGATTTTCAATACTTTACAGCTAGTAATGAGTTGTTGAGCCTTTTCCAGAAGTTGTTTGTGGTGCTAAAGATAATATGAAATTTTCCATACTTTTCAATGCTTGTAATAAGAGCCTGTTGCATGCATTCGTGTGTTTGCTGTATTTGACATTTCTTACTTCACTATAGATAAAGGCAGCATTTAAAAGGCAACATCATGCCCCTAATATTCAAGGCAGATTTCTTTAAAAGTACCTGGTTTGGCTGGAATGCTGCCAGCATCCTATACATTCTTTCCCTTTGCTGTAGAGGTACTTTATAGTTTAGCAACACCAGAGATGTAATCTCTGTGTACAGTGAAACAGCTCTTGGAAGACCCTGTTCTTGCTGCACTTTCCACTTGCTTTGCAGAATTTATCTTATGCTTCTGATCACTTGTGACAAGTTGAATTCTGACTGAAAGTCCACAGGGGTTTTTATTTGCCTTGCCAAAGTATAAGCAGTGGTATTGGCCCGTGGAAATATTGATGATTATGAAGATCCATTCATGCAATGAAAGACTTTCTCCTACTTCACATCTTGCAACATGTATGCAGGCACTGTAGAAGACTGAAGACGTGATCTAGACATTTGAAGAGTGCGTCTATTTGTGATTTCCTTACGACATAGAAGACAGCCACTTTGGCCCATCAAACCTATGCCAACTCACAGAACAATTTTACCACCCACCAACATTAAAAGCAATTCACAGGAGCCATGCATCCAGTAGGATACCTTGCCATCAGGAGAACCCCATGCAGTCAGATGGAGAGCACTGAAGGTCAGGACTGCACTCGGTAGTTGGAGCTGTCATGCACTAACTCTACTCTCTGCATCTTTGTGTTTTAGTAAGAAAGAAACTGGTCATCAATGAGATGGGCACCCCTAATTTGGTAACTGCTAATTGGATAATTATTGTCAAATATACCAAAATATAGTGGAAAAACTTTGTTTTGCATGTCATCCAAACTTCCAAAATGCAGATAATTGAAGGTAGTACAAAAGGAAAGGCAATAACAGAACATAGCATATCATGTTACAGTGCAGATAGTCAGCAAGGTGCAAGGGGCATGATGAAGTAGTTTGTGAGATCAATAATTCTTCTTTATTATAGATCTATTTACATCTTATAACAGCAGAATAGAAACTGTCAATGAGCCTAGTGGCATGTGGTTTCAAGTTTTTGTTTCTTCTTCCAGCTGGAAATGGAGAGAAGAGTCAATGACTGGCATGGAAGGGATCTTTGATTATGTTAATTGTTTTCCTGAGGTGATGGGAAGTGATGAACTGAGCTGTGTCCACAGACCTGCAATTTATTGTGGTCTTGGGAAGAGCAATTCCCACACCAAGCTGTAATGCATCTTTATAAGATGCTTTCTGTCATTGAGAAGACCCTCCGTTTGTTGGGATTGACCATGGATGTTGCATCCTAGCTGTCTACGTGATATGCAAGCCAGGACAGTATGATATGGAGAGCAAGCTGTTGCCAATGCAGCAGGCTCCCCCTTTCCATGAACCTGATGGATCCAAAAAAATGGCAGAGACTGACAGTATAGCATTGGCAGTGTTGCAGGAGTTGCCAGGCAGTGTCGATCTCTACATAGGACTGCCTTAAAGACTCCAGCTCCAGACTTTTCCTCGGGGTTTACTCCTGAAGTTTTCCCCATGAGTGGGTATAGTTCAAAGCTGTGGAAATTTGGGATTAGAGTTTTCCTTCTCCTAGGTGAGCTGCCAACCGCAGTTAGTGAGCCCCATCTGCCAGAAGTGACTGATTTTAAATTGCCAGTAACCCGGGCGCCAGTAACAGATCCCCCGGGCTTAGTAGCTAAGCTCCATGAAGGCCAGGAGCCGGACTTGGTCGTCAGAGGCTATTTGAGGTGCATACCATTGGAGCATTTAATAAATGGTAGGAAATTATCTATAAAGATAGACAAGGATCAGCAGGGACATGCTAATTTTTTGTTTAGCCTTCTGAAGCACTGGTGTGCTTTCTTGACACTAGCATTTATATGTTTGGAGCGACACAAGCTATTGATGTTCTGATCGAGGAACATGAAGCTCTCAACTACCTCAAGCTCAGCACCATTGACATATATTGGAACATGTGTTCTGCCCTGCTTCCTGAAATCAATGGCCAGTTCTTTAGTTTGCTGAAATTGGTGGAAAGCTTGTTGCATTGATACCATGTCTTTAAGCTCTGTTGCTCCTTCTTATACTCTCTTTTGTCATTGACCATTCTATTATGTGTATTATTTTGGAGATTCAGCACAGTAATGGGTCCTTTCAGCCCAACGAACCTGCATCACCCAATTACACCCATGTGACCAATTAACCTACTAATCTGTATGTCTTTGGAAAATGTGAGGTAGCCAGAGCACCCAGAGGAAACCAACACAGTCACAGAGAGAATGTACAAGGTCCTTACAGTGATGGAATTGAACCTGGGTTCCTGGTACTATTACCATTACCTGACCACACTGCCCTATTATATTTTCAAAGATACCTCTTCACAATATGTGAGCTGAATGATGGCTGCAGACCCCCCCTCATGGTTCTCTCATGATGATCGCATTATTTACTGTTAAGAACAATATATTTGTGGGTGTGTATGATACCATATCTTGCAGGGTGGTTGCAAGATGAACATTTGTTGAAGTAAATATGAAGATGAGGCATGATGCTGCATAAAACTGAGGTTGAGCATTAGCAGTGGCTGCATAGAAAATGATGTCAAGAACATTAATAGAGACAGATGTGCGCTCATGCGAAGGAATTTAGAAAGAGGGACGCAATACATTTCATTAGAGTTGAAAAGGAATAGCGAAAAAATTAGAGTGACAAACGTATCAGTTGATTTGTGAAGAAGACACTGTCTCTTCTGATTCAATTTGATTGTCAAACCACTGGTTTCATTGACTCCAGGAGCTGTTGAGTTGAAATGGCTTGAGAAAAATGTTGCTTGCTTGCTTATTGTTGCACAGAAGGAGAATTTCATGCCATCAGTTTGCAGGACAGCAATGTCATCAATCCCATTCCCTCTCTCTATTTTCCTCTACCCTTACAGCTTATTCTCTCTCATAACTCATTTGAATTCTGCATCACTTACACTCAGGAATAATTTAGGGATCATTGGGATGTGGAAGGAAACAGGAGAACACATTGGGTCCACCTTCAAAATGCACTGCAGTTACTCTTAGAATACTTGAAGAGCACCACACCCGTCCCAGCATCACCGGCAGCAATTCTTGCTTTTTGCAAAATAAAGTTCTGTCTTTGCCCAGATTTTTTGAAATTAATGCAGTAGTATTGCTGCCCAATGCTCCTTGTACATTCACTCAATACCTAATAAAGTGGCCGCTGGGTGTATATTCGTGGTCTTTTGCTGCTGTAGCCCATCCACTTCAAGGTTTGACATTGTGCATTCAGAGTTGCTCTTCTGCACACCTATGTGTGATTTATTTGAGTTACTGTTATTTTCCTGTCACCTTGAACCAGTCTATTCACTCTCCTCTAACTTTTCTCATTAACAAGACATTTTCATCCACAGAATTATCTACACTGGTTGATAGAGACATAAAGAAAACTTTTGGCACTTTGGCTTTCATAAATCAATGTATTGAGAACAAAAGATGGGATGTTACATTGAAGTTGTATAAGATGTTGGTGAGGCCTAATTTGGAGTATTGTGTGCAGTTTTTGTAACCTACCTCATCATCATCAGCAATCACTTGTAGTCGAGGATGATTCTTCTGCTGATTGATCTGGTCACTTGTGGGTCTTCAGTTGACGGAAGAGGCTGATCCATGATCCTCGAGTCCATTTGCAGTGTTGGCAGGTGACCTACCTTTGGAAAGATGTAAGCAAGGTTGAAAGAGTGCAGAGAAAATTTACAAGGCTGTTGTTGGATCTGGATGACCTGAGTTATAGGAAAAGATTGAATAGATTAGGAATGTTTTCTTTAGAACGTAGAAAATCGAGAGGAGATTTGATAGGGGTACACAAAATTGAGGGGTATAGAAAGGGTAAATGCATGCAGGCATTTTCTCACTGAGGCTGGGTGGGACTGCATGGTTTAAGGGGAATATGAGGGGAAACTTATTCACTCAGAGTTGTAAGAGTGTGGAATGAGCTGCCAGCACAGGTGGTGCATGCAAGCTCAATTTCAACATTGAAGAGAAGTTTGGATAGAGATGTGGATAATAGGGATATGGAGAGCTCTAGTCCTGGTGCAGGTCAATGGATCCATTGCAGTTTCCCAATCACCACAATAGATCAACAGCAGATGCAATCTCAATGACTCTTCACACAGCCTTAGACCACCTGGACAATACAAATAGCTATGTCAGGATGCTGTTCATTGACTATAGATCAGTATTTAACAGCATTATTCCCACAATCCTAATTGATAATTTGCAGAGTTTGGGCCTCTGTAACTCCCTCTGCAATTGGATCCTCGACTTTCTAACTGGAAGACCACAATCTGTGCAGATTGGTGATAATATCTCTTCCTTGCTAACAATCAATTTTGGTGTACCTCAGGGTGCTTAGCCCACTGCTCGACTCTCTCAATACCTATGATTGATCAAATACCATCTATAAATTTGCTGATGATACAACCATCAGACGAAAGAGCTGATTGTGGACTTCAGGAAAGGTAAGACGAAGGAACACGTACCAATCATAAAGGGATCAGAAGCAGAGAGCGTGAGCAGTTTCAAGTTCCTGGGTGTCAAGATCAATGAGGACTAACCTGGTTCCAACATACTGATGCAGCTATAAAGAAGGCAAGACTGTGACTGTACTTCATTAGGAGTTTAAAGGTATTTGGTATGTCAACAAAAGTACTCAAAACTTCTATAGTTGTACTATGGAGAGCAGGCTGCATCACTGTCTGGTATGGGGGGGGGGGCAACTGCACAGGACTGAAAGAAGCTGCAGAGGGTTGTAAATTTAATCAGCTCCATCTTGGGTACTAGCCTATACAAAGTACCCAGAACATCTTCAAGGAGTGGTGTCTCAGAAAGGCAGTGTCCATTATCAAGGACCCCAGCACCCAGGGCATGCCCTTTTCTCACTGTTACCATCAGGCAGGAGGGACAGAAGCCTGAAGGCACATACTTAGCAATTCAGGAATAGCTTCTTCCCCTCTGCCATCTGATTCCTAAATGGGCATTGAACCCATGAACACGACCTCACTTTTTAAATATATATTATTTGTTTTTCAAAGATTTTTAATCTATTCAATATACCTATACTGTAATTCATTTACTTATTTATTTTTCTGTATTATGTATTGCATTGAACTGCTGCTGCTAAGTTAACAAATGTTGCAACACATGCTGATGATAATAAACCTGATTTTGAGTAGGCAGTTTAATTGGTTTCGGCATGGGCTAGATGAGCTGAGGGGTCTGTTTTTGTTCTGTACTTCTCTATAACTCTAACTGATAGACTTGTTTGTGAAAATCTTAGTAGATCAGCAGCTTCTGAGATACTCAAACCACCCCATCTGGCACCAACAATCTTTCCACAATTAAAGTCACTTAGATGACAATTTTTCCTCATTCTGATGCTTGGTCTGAACAAATCTGAGCTTCTTGACCATGTCTACTTGCTTTTATGCATTGAGTTGCTGCTAAATGATTGGCTGATCAGATATTTGCATTGTTATGTTGTTTCCTGGACTTGTTTCATGTGTCTAACAATCAGTGTGTGTGACTGGGACATTTTTATTGGGTTCACAAGACTCTGTTGGACATTTGGAATGTAGAAAGCTGTGAGTCTGGTTCACTGATGAGACCAGCAGTGGGGAAGCTGCATTGCTTTGGTTGTGGTGAGGACTAGGCTCAGGCTGAAGGGTTGCCTGTCACAGCTGCCTCGGAGAGAAGATGCTGAAGAGGTGTGGGAGAGCCTCTGTGGCATGGACGTGAATTGCCAACTGTTAGGGCTGGCCCCGTCTGTTGGTGCTGCTGTCCAGTGTTGGTTCGGTTGAAGAGCAAGCTGGACTTGGACAACATCCCATAAATCTGCAGTCATGCCACTCAGGGACTTGGGCTGTATTATTTTTCTCCCCTCTTTGTGACTGTATGTTTTTCTGGAATTCTAATCAAATGCGCTATTTGTGCTATGTACTATGTGCTGTTGGTAATATGCTTGCATCTTGGCCTGGAGGAAAGCTGTTTCATTTGGCTATATTCATGTATGATTGAATGATAATTAAACGAACTTGATGAACAAGCAGGTGTACAAGTGTACCTGATAAAATGGCCACTGAGTGTATGTACCCAAGCACATTTGTTGTTGTTAGGATTGGAGTTTGTTATTTGACTGGGAAGTGACAGTCCTCAGCCAGAAATAAATTGTTTTACTCAATCACTTTAGGTCACCTCTGCTCCCGTAGATATCATCATGCTTGCTACACTTGGTCTATCTCTCCCTCACACACACCCGCACACAATCTTGATCATGTGCTCTTTATGTAAAACAGATTTGTGTGACACACAACACCATACTGTGACATCTGAGATTCTAACTACAGTAGTTAACATCGCTGAATTCTTCCTATTCATCAAGGTATTTGAGGTGTACTTTTGTAAGTTCAAATTGCATTCTCTTCACTTACTTTGATTAAAGAATGTGCTGTTTTTATTATATTCAGCTGTTGTGCAAGGTGAATTAATGTCATCAATCAAAATGGCAAAGAGCAGAAATGAAACCAAATTCTGGAAGGACTCAGAGATCATAGCGCATCACAATTAATGGCCCAATGACCTTAGAACAAAATGGAGATCAGCTCTATTTAGGTCAAAGGATGTGACTACAGTGATTGCCTTACACTTGTGCCACATACAAGGAGAACATCAATTGTGTGTGGTCATGTTCCTCTTGTCACAGTTGGTCATTGAGAGAATGGAATGGAATTGTTCCCTGTGATCATAGGTTATGGGATCAGTTAGACATCAGCAGCTTGCTGCATGTTGTATACATTACCAAAAACATAAGAAACATGCACTAATAAATTGCACGTATATGCTAGGTAAATATTAGTTATGAATAATAAAGAAAATTGATCATGGTTTAAATTGAAGTCCTTCTACAAGTGCAGGGAATTTTCACCAGTGTGATTATTTATTGTAAAATATACTGTTATCACAAAACTAAAAATAACTTTAAAATATTTGGAACAATCAGTTTGATGTAGATCAACTCATTTGTATAGCATTCAGTTTTGATTGCTGTGGGTTACTGTGTACTACTGTAAGGTGAATAGCTTTAATTTTATTTCAGTTGTTGCCAGGATAAATAGAGTTAATGTTGCTACATCCCCATGGGAGTGGATTGATACTGGCTACTTAATCTGTGCATTCTACCTTACTGTACCAGAGCTGAAACTAGGTCATCTTTATCAATAACAAAAGTACTTACAACTCTATTGTTGCAAGTCTGACTATTTCTGACTATTTATGTAAAATGCACAGTACCTGCAAAAGGCTGCAACCTAACTCCCTTACTGCTGGTAGAAAGAAGTCTTAACGGAAAGGGGTGGTGGTAAGAAATTGGCTTCCAGTCATTTGAGCTAACATCTATTGTATTATGAACAAGTAGCACTGATTTTCAAAAGTTGACTTCTCAGAATTGCATGAGCAGGGTGAGTACAAACTCTTGTACAGGGTATGCAATAACATTTTCTGCCCATTAATCTGTTGGAGACAGCGCACAAATCCATTGTGGGTGTTTTTGCCTGATATTGTTTCCGTGAAATAAACATACAAGTTGAACATCTTTGAGTTTAATTGATGTCATGATCCATACAGCATTGTATTTAATATCTGTTTCTTCCTGATGCTGGTGTTCTTTTATGTCAGGTGGAAAGAGAAAAAAGTCCTTCTGGATTAAATTACTTAACGATTGTGTACTTGTCATATAAAACATGTATAACCAATAAAAGCCTTATAAGGATTTGAGTATTAATAAGGCAGGTTGTTTTTCACCTGGCAATTTCAAACCAACTTTTACAACTACAGGTTGACCACAACAAATCTGGAATGATTGGGACCTGTGCAGTGTTGGATTAGTGATTTTGCTGAATCACTGGTTACATTAGACTAAATAAATAAACACATCTCTAACCCACTTGATCATCACCTCACCTTTGTATAATAAAGAAAAAAAGACACAACAAATGAAAAGCAAGTGAAATTTATTGAAGTACACTACAGGCAATATACCTTACAATGTATCTGTATTTATTTACATCAAAAAGTTGGTTATAGCCACTTACAGTTAACTTGTCAGCTGAATTAACCCATCAATGGATATTCTTTATTGTTTTCATCACTACTTTCTTCCCCCACTTTTTTTTGTCTCTGGACTTGTATTCATCTGCACAGTTTCAGCATCAGTAAAATGAACGGTAGGTTCATTATCATCAATATCCATCCACTCATTAATAGTACCTACATCCAGCCTTAAAGCAATATCCTTCGCAGCAGAATTACTTGGATGTTTAGCATAAGAAAGCAGGTCATTTACGATCTGTTTTTGCTTTGAAATCCTAAATCTTGTAAAGTCATTTCCAGCATAAGGCGGTTTCGTCTGCATTGTACATCTGTTTGAGACTTAAATTTTCATCAAAACTTAACTTAGCAAACTTACCAGCAAACTCAACAGCTGCTTCCTTGTTTGCTGACCAATTTTCAGCACACACTGCATGAAATTTTATGCCATGTTGCTGTTTGAAACAGTGAAGCCACCCTTCACTGTAATCACATTCATAATCCAGTCCCAATTCTTCATGAAATAATTTCACTTGTTCCTTCACCATCTGTCCTGACAGTTCTGTGCCTTCACTGACGCAGAATTTAAACCACTTTTAAAACTTCCACAAGCAAGAGAAAATCTGCAGATGCAGGAAATCCAAGCAACACACACAAAATGCTGGAAGAGCTCAGCAGGCCAGGCAGCATCTATGAAAGAGTATACAGTCGACATTTTGGGCCGAGACTCTTCGTCTCGGCCTGAAACGTCGATTGTTTACTCTTTTCTATAGATGCTGCTTGACTTGCTGAGTTCCTCCAGCATTTTGTGTTATGAGAACTTTATCAAGTTGTGAACATCTTCCATCTTTCATTTTGCACACCTGTTCTTTTTATTCGCTGCCAGCAAAGAACTAGAGCAACTTTTCTTTTTGTTCCTTTATGTGATGCACAATATTAAAAAATCACATATGCTTTTCACAGACATACCGCTGTCGAGGTTTTTCAGAACTTCCAGTCCACTTTATTTTGTATAGATAATGTATGGTATTTGCATTTTATGCGACAAGAAGCACTTCCTTTATACAATGAAGACATGACTGGGGCTAGATAAGTACAGGTTATAAAAATGCAGAATAACACAGAGGAACAACTTGCTTCTTTTAAAGACCATGTCAACAGCTGATTCTGCTAATGGCACCACCAAATGGCGATGGGTTGGAGCAATGATGCAGAAAATTTGAAATTAGGCTGGCAAAAATTATATCTGAACCAGTGGTTGAACCAGATTACTAATTACCAGATTTGAGGTGGTCAACATGTACTAGAATTGTCAGTTCTAGAATGCAGAGTACCTTTGGCTCTCTTTAATATGAACAATATCAAACAAAAATTAATTTTAATTACTTTTTATATCCTCTCATGACTTTTTATTTCCTCTCTAAGATTTTAAGGATAAAAAAATTGTGGATTGGTATTATCTGGATATTATGAAATCTCTATCATAAGGGAGTATTTTCAGAGATACTACATGCAAGTCAGTGTACACAAATCTATAAATATTAGTGTACAAGAACAATGTTCACATTTCATTACTCTATATGTAACATGACTCAGAATATGCAATTGAGGCAGTGATTTATCTTTGTTTGCACAGGATATTACTAGGGCCCTACTTGAGGTGCTTTTAATTTTGGGCATTGAATCACATGAGAATATACAGTGGATTCTGGTTAATTGGTACACATCAAGACCAGTACCTTTAGGAACAATGAAGCGATGCCCCAATTAGCCAGAGTTTCATGGAAATAGTTAAAAATGTATATTTAAAAAATATAAACTACAATTTAACTGAGTAGCAAAAAAGACAGACTGAGTACAAATTATATGTTTAAATGAAATACAGAACAGATTAGAACACTTCCAATAGTACTATAAAACTGTGTATTAGTTCCTAATACGCAGGAATTCATCCACTGTATGCAATGAACAAAATCAGCACGGAGTGCAGATAATGGACTATCTTCATGCAACACTATTGCTGACTGCATCCTCCAAATCTTGATTTTCATTGTAATATTCAAGATGATTCAAACAAGAGGACATGAGTTGAGAGGGGGCAAAAGTTTAAGGGTAACATGAGGGGAAATTACTCAGAGATTGGTAGCTGTGTGGAATGAGCTTCCAGTAGAAGTGGTAGAGGCAGGTTCGGTATTGTCTTTTAAAGCAAAATTGGATAGGTATATGGACAGGAAAGGAATGGAGGGTTATGGGCTGAGTGAGGGTCAGTGGGACTAGGTGAGAGTAAGCGTTCGGCACAGACTAGAAGGGCCGAGATGGCCTGTTTCCGTGCTGTAATTGTTATATGGTTGTATGGTTATATGATTGTCAGTACCTTCAAATTCTCCATAGTTCCTAATTTGTTTAAATAGTAAAATAGTTTCATTTTTACTCCTGGTCTTTTCTGGCACCTCCAAGCCTGAATGCTTGAAACACAGTGAGCAAAACAGTTCTGCTTTTTGAACAAAATGACATGAAACTGATGCTATTTAAAAACTTTTCGCTCCAAGCACAGTGTAGTGTCTAATGGCCACACAGGTATGCATGACTGACGCTTGTTAGAACCTGTTCGGCAACAGTTTCCTCCCTCAATTATGTGGAATAGTGTCCCAAATAAACGGAGAATTTTTCTCAATTTGTTTTTGTTCTTTAAGAGTTGTCTCAAATAAAGTGGTTGACCTGATTAATAGATGACCCAATGAACTGGAATCTTCTATATTAGCTTTGCCCAAGAAATATAGTCACCAGAATGAGGACAGGTTTCACTAGCAGGTAACATCTGGGGTTCATGGAACCATTCTTGTCTTGAGTTTAAACCTTATCCCATAGTCTTGAGAACAGAATTCAAGAGGAAATTTGTTTTTGGTATTGAGTGAAGATGGTTGTGCCCTAAGGTATCTTGAATCAGGCAAAATGTTAAACTTCAAGTGGATGCAAAGTCTCACTTTGCAATATTTTGAACAAGAGCAGCAAAGCTCTTAGTGAAAATTTTCAATCCACTCCAGCAATGATATTGGCTTAATATGGAGGAGGAATGGGAACAGTTCCTAGCATGAAAGCCTTGAGGGAAAGTCACATGGTCAGGAATTGAATAGGTAGGGATTAGGGATGCAGAAAAGAAATTCCTGGAGGATTGTTGTTTAGCGTTTTCTAGTAGGATCTCTCTACCAATAATGATGTCCATTTTCAAAAAGGATAGGAGAAAATAAGAGTCAGAAGAATGTAATTGCTGCAGTATAGGGTGAAGAAATGTAGCTTTCAACCTTCACCCAAGTGCAATGATGCCAGCTGCCTTGCTCTCATACAGAACTCCACAATTTCATCATCTTTGCGACTGCTGCGAGCTCATTTCAACCTCTAACTCATCCTTTTCTTGATTCCTCTGTCCTTATTTCCTGTACTAGCTTAGCAAGAAGTATCCACTACATGCTCTTGGAACACTATACCTTGACTACAGTATTTCCTTCTGCTTTCAGTAAGAGGCTTTATTTCATTCTCCCAGTTAGTGTATTTATGTTCTCTTGCACACCAGTGCTTCCAAAATTTCTTCTTTTTACCGTGTGCTTCCCTTTCATTTAACAGGGCTGTCAACTGTACCAGTTCTATTTCAGTTGCTTCTACTTTTGATCTTTCTTTTCCTACCCATTACAAGGATAGGATTCTTCTGTTACTTCACCAGCATCCACAAACATCCCACCTCTCCTGGAAGTTCCAGGAGTCTCACACATATTGATAGCGGCCCACAAATTATATACAATATCCCAGAAATCGATTTTTTTTGAGAGGAGGAGGAAGAGCAAGAGGGAGCATCCTTATTGGTCTCTCTTTGTGCTAAATAGGCTTATCATTTTTCTCTGTGGGCGGGCTTTACCTTCGACCTCAAAAATGAGACATGTTGAGGTGAGTTTAACAGGTGTCATTCATTCATTAGCATAGCTGACGTTATTTAAACTAGCTGGCTAGCTGTGAAGGAGCTACTCTATTGATGTCCAACATGATGAGCCCAAACTCCCTGTAGACTTGCTTAAAGGTGTAATAGAATAAAAAAAAAGACTCCATGATAATATATAAGTACATATTTTAATGTCACATTTTCTGCATATACCCAAGTTGGTTTACAGATTAGACAAAATCACTAAACAAAATATTACATATACACCCTTGGAGGTTGACCAGGGTGGGGGTGGAATATGTGGTTGCGTGGGGCTACCTCCCTGAAATGAGATTTTGCAGAGTGGGATGTCTGAATTCACATTTAGTAGGTCATCCATTATCTGACATCTCCAATGTGATGCTCCCTTTGTATACATCTTCTGTTTCCAACCCCTACACCTGCAGCTTTCTGAGATGACTGATTCCTGTAAGTGTCACATTTCTATCTTCACCAAAACCCACTCCCCTTCTTTCAGCAGCCCCTCACGCAATAGCAGATGATGTTTTACTTCTGGCTTGGTGTGATAGCATAGCAGTTAGTGCAATCACTTAACAGCACTGCCTGTAAGAAGGGGTTTTGTTTCTTGTTGCTCTCTGTAAAGAGATTGCACATTCTCCCTGTGGCAGTGTGGATTTCCTCCGGGTTTCCTCCCACTTTCTGAAGATATACAGTTAGGGTTAGTGAGTAGTGAGCATGCCATGTTGGCACTGGAAGTGTGTTGCCACTTGCAGGCTCTCAGCACAATCCTTGCTAACTTGATTTGACACGAATGACATATTTATCTGTATGTTTCTATGTACATGTGACAAATAAAGCTCTTCTTATCTTCAGCTATCCTTCTGATCGTCCGGGGAAGCAGTGATTGGTACTGCTTCGAGCATACTGTAATCCAATCAGTGCTAAGAACATGGTCGCCACTGTGTTGGTGAAAACAACCTAGATTTGGTGATCACTTTGCAAAATGTCAGAAAGTAATATTTTAGGCCTCTTGAGCCTGCTTTGCATGTCAGCAACCAGAGTGGGTGATCTGGACTTGACCTGAAATATTAATTGTTCTTCTTTCCAGAGATGCTGCCTAACCTGATGAGTATTCCCATTGTTGTCCATCTCCCGCAACCCCCATCCTTAACAAAGGGTGAACAGTTTCCCCACTATCTAATGGACCCTTGCCTGTTTGAATCCCTCCATCTTTCTTAGCTGTATTTTTTTAAGATTTCTCTGTTTAGGATGTATTATTCCTTCTTGTTTTGTTTTGATTGACCTTGCTGTCCTCTTTGCCAAATTTCATGAGTCTGCTACTCAAAGTTGCAAAATGTGAATGACTATGTTTTTCTTCCCGCATCAGGCTGTCCTGTTT
The DNA here is from genome assembly GCF_030144855.1 of Hypanus sabinus. NCBI lineage: Eukaryota > Metazoa > Chordata > Chondrichthyes > Myliobatiformes > Dasyatidae > Hypanus > Hypanus sabinus. The sequence goes on from NC_082722.1 coordinate 22,506,051, forward strand.
CCCCCAGTGATTTCATCTGCAGACGTGAAGTCAGCTTTCCTGTTTGCCAGTCATATTAACTATATAACTCCACCACTTGCTTATTCCCATAATCACCATAGTGCTGTCAGATCAGTTATCCCACAGTATTATCATCAAGGAATTGTATCATCAGAAAGCCATAGTTTTTAAACAGCTACAGACAATTAAATTGATCAGCGTTGGTTTCATTCATTATTTATGCAGACTTAAATGCAGCCAGTTTGCCTTTGAGTTAAACTTTAAATGTCACATGTTGTATGGCACCAAATTTATCTATTCTTAGCTCTTGCTCCATGACCAATAACTGCTGTGTAATCATTTATCTTCTCCAGATTCTAACACCAGAAGGCACAACCTCAGAATAGAAGGATGTAACCTAGAACAGAGATGAGGAAGAATTTTTTTTTTAGTTAGAGGGTGGTGAATCTGTGGAATTTATTGCCACAGATGACTGTGGAGTTCAGTTCATTGGGCACATTTTAAACTGAGTTTGATGGATTCTTTACGACTAAAGGTGTCAAAGGGTACAAGGAGAAAGCAGGAGAATGAGTTTGACAAGGAAAATAAATCAATCGAATGGCAGAGCAGACATGATGGGCCAAATGGCCTAATTCTGCTCTTATGACTTATGTTCTTAAGTTATTTTAATTAGGCTCAGTTATGAAAGTAAAGGGGAAGACAAAACTTCCTTTTTTTGTTGATGAATAATTGAATAGAGTAAACCCCAATTCCACTTAAGACATAGGAGCAGAGTTTGACTATTCTGATTATCAAGTATGGGCTGCCATTCTATCATAGCTGATCCATTTTTTGTCTCAACCCCATTCTCCTGCCTTCTCTCAGCAACCTTTGACACCCTTGCTGATCAAGAACCTATCATCCTTCGGTTTAAGTATACTTAATGACTGGGCCTCCAAAGCTGTCTGCAGTAATGCGTTCCACAGATTCACCACCCTAAAGAAATTCTTCCTCAACCCTGTTATAAATGGACATCTCTCTATTCTGAGGCTGTGCCCTCTTGGCCTAGATTCATCCATCATAGAAAACATACTTTTCACATCCACTCTATTAAGGCCTTTCAGTATTTGATGGGTTTCAATAAGATCCCCCCTCCCACCCTTACAAATTCCGGTGAGTACAGGTCTAGAGCCATGAAATGCTCCTCATACATTAACCCTTCTATTCTTAGAATCATTCTCATGAAGCTCCTCGTGACTCTTTCCAATGCCAGCATTTCTTTTCTTAGATAAGTGGCTCAAAGCTCCTCACAGTACTCCAAGTATAGTGTGACCATATACTTATAAAGTACCAGCATTTCATACTGGCTGCTATATTTCATTCCAGTTGAAGTGAATGCTAACATTGTATTTGCCTTCCTTACCATGACTGAGCCTTCAAGTTAACCTTTAGGAACCCTGCACTAAGATTTCTAGGTCCCTTTGCATTTATAATTTTTTGAATTTTTTCCCCATTTAGAAAATAGTCTGCACCTTTATTCCTTCTACCAATGTGCATGTCCATGTACTTCCCTACACTATATTCCATCTGCCTCTTCTCTGCCCATTCTCCCAATCTAAGTCCGCCTGCAGACTCCTTGCCTCCCTAACACGGCCTATCATCTATCTTTGTATTGTTCGCAATCTTGGCTGCAAAGCATCAATTCCATTATCCATATAGTGTGAAAAGAAGCGGTCCCAATCCTGAAGCCTGCAGAACTACTAATTACTGGCAGCCACCCAGAATCATCATTATTGAGTGTCATGTTGTATAATGTAGGCAATCATGGACTCATGACTGTGATTGTTCTTAGCAAATTTTTCTACAGAAGGGGTTTGCTATTGCTTTCTTCTGGGAAGACGGGTGATCCCAGCCATTTTCAATACTCTTCAGAGATTGTCTACTTGGTGTCAGTAGTTGCATGACCAGGACTTAACATATGCACCAGCTGCTTAGACGACCATCCACCATCTTCTCTCCTGACTTCATTTAACCTTGACCGGGGGGGCTAAGCAGGTGCTACATCTTACCCAAGAGTGACCTGCAGGCTAGCAGAGGGAAGGAATGTCACATAACTCTTTTGGTAGAGAGGTACCTCCACTCCAGAACCTTATCCTTAATAATGGACTCCAACATCTTCCCAACCACTGAAGTCAGATTAGCAGGCTTAATTTCCTTTCTTCTGCTCACTCCCTTCTTTAAGAGTGGAGTGACGTTTGCAATTTTCCTGTCCTTCAGCACCATGTCAGAATCTAGCGATTCTTGAAATATCGCTACTAATGCATCCACAATCTCTTCAGCTACCTCTTTCAGAACCTGCGATATAGTCCATCTGGTCCAGGTAACTTGTCTACCTTCAGATCTTCCAGCTATACAAGCACCTTCTCCTTATTAATAGCAACTGCACTTACTTCTGCCCCATGACACACTATAATTAATGTCATACTGCTAGTGTCTTTCACAGTCAATTTTTGCAAATACTAAATGAAAATAAGGGTATGCAAATACTTTTCAAAAATTGTTTCACCATATGATAATTAGTCATGCTGTTCTGTTAAGTAAATGTGTAAAGATACAAAATCAACAATAGATATCTTTAAATGTTACTATTAAATTGTTAAATGATTTGGAGCAAGTAACTCCTAACTTTCAACAAAGAAAATAGTTTGTATTCATTTAACACCTTTAACATAGCAAAATGTCCTAAGAGGCTTAAAGAAACTGAACTAAATCAATTTTCTAAAAGGGAGATGATTTAATGCTTTGTTAATATGTTGAAGGGAGGCTTTTAAAGGAGCTCTTTAAAGAAGGGCAGTGACACAGAATTTCTTGAAAATTCTTGATGTTGGGGACACAGTGTTGAGGTCAAGGCTAACTCTGATAGATTCAAACATAATCAAGTGGTCAGAACTTCAGGTCTGCTGATATCTTGGAAGATTAGAGGTCACTGAGATAATGTTGAACACAGCTGTGAAAGGATTGATATCAGGGTTATGAATTTTAAAGTGAATTTTTTTAAACTAGGTGGGAAGTCCAGCTAATTGAACACAGGTGAATGGGGAATGAGATAAGTCTGAAGATGATTTGGAACAAGAAGGCAGCGGGAGAGCACCTAAGGATTTCCAGCAGGAAAACATTTTGAGTTCTCAAGGGGAGAGAGAAGCCAGACTGTGCAGGCGTGTGACGTCAGCCAGTTGAGTATGAACAGTTTAAAAAGGGCAAAGAATCTGCAGAAGTTTGCAGTAGTATGTGTGTGAGTCCAGTTTTCTGTGGTCGGTGTCAGATGTGGGAGGTCCTGGAGTCCCCCGGCATCCTGGATGGCCACATCTGCACCCGGTGCATCGAGATGCAACTCCTAAGGGACCGTGTTAGAGAACTGGAGCTGCAGCTCGATGACCTTCATCTGGTCACAGAGAGTGAGGAGGTGATAGAGAGGAGTTATAGGCAGGTGGTCACACTGGGGCCATGGGAGACAGACAGGTGGGTCACAGTCAGGAGGGGTAAGGGGAAGAGTCAGGTTCTAGAGAGTACCCCTGTGGCTGTACCCCTTGACAATAAGAACTCCTGTTTGTGTACTGTTGGGGGGGGACAGCCTACCTGGGGGAAGCGACAGTGACCGTGCCTCTGGCACAGAGTCTGGCCCTGTGGCTCAGAAGGGTAGGGAAAGGAAGAGGAAGGCAGCAGTGATAGGGGACTCTATCGTCAGGGGTTCAGATAGGCGATTCTGTGGATGCAGGAAAGAAACTTGGATGGTAGTTTGCCTCCCAGGTGCCAGGATCCGGGATATCTCTGATCACATCCAAGCTATCCTGACGTGGAAGGGAGAACAGCCAGAGGTCATGGTACATATTGGTATCAATGACATAGGTAGGAAAAGGGAAGAGGTCCTGAAAGAAGACTACAGGGAGTAAGGGAGGAAGTTGAAAAGCAGGACCTCAAAGGTAGTAATCTCAGGATTACTGCCTGTGCCACACGACAGTGAGAATAGGAATAGAATGAGGTGGAGGTTAAATGCGTAGCTGAGGGATTGGAACAGGGAGGCATGGATTCAGATTTCTGGATCATTGGGACCTCTTTTGGGGCGGGTGTGACCTGTACAAAAAGGACAGGTTGCACTTGAATCCCAGGGGGACCAATATCCTGGCGGGCAGGTTTGATAGAGCTGTTGGAGAGGGTTTAAACTAGTTTGGCAAAGGGGTGGGAATCAGAATGTGAGTGCAGGGATTAAGGTAGGACAAGGGCATGATGCTAAGAGTTCTGAGTTGATGAGGAAGGACAGGCAGCGGACAGAACATAATTGTAGCCAGTTAAAGGTATTGAAATGTGTCTATTTCAATGCTAGGAGTATTAGGAACCAGGAGGATGAACTTAGAGCATGCATTAGTATGTGGAACTATGATGTTGTGGCCGTTACTGAAACTTGGTTGGAGGAAGGGCAGGATTGGATGATGCAGGTCCTGATGTTCAGGTGTTTTAAAAGGAATAGGATGGGAGGTAGAGAAGGGGGGGAGTGACATTGCTGGTCAGGGATAGTACCACAGGTATAGAAAGGGAGGATGCTGCAGAGGAAGTGTCCAAGGAGTCAGTCTGGGTGGAATTCAGAAATAGGAAGGGATCAATCACTGTGCTGGGAGTAGTCTGTAGGCCCCCAAATAGCCCTCGGGACACCGAGGAGCAGATAGGCAGGCAGATTTTAGAATGGTGCAGGAAATACAGGGTAGTAGTTATGGGTGATTTCAACTTCCCTCATACTGACTGGTACCTCCTGAGTGCAAGGGGGATAGATGGGGCTGAATTTGTCAGGTGTGTTCAAGAAGGATTCCTAACACAGTATGTGGACCAGCCGACGAGAGGAGAGGCTATACTGGATCTAGTTCTGGGTAATGAACCTGGTCAGGTCACAGACCTCTTGGTGGGGGAGCATTTTGGTGAGAGTGACCACAACTCCCTTAGCTTCAGCATAGCTATGGAAAGGGATAAAATCCGACAAAATGGTAAAGTGCTTAACTGGGGAAGGACTAACTTAGAAGGGATGAGGCAGGAACTAGCGAGAGTAAATTGGAAACAGATGTTCAAAGGGGAAAGCACAGAAGTAATGTGGGAGTAGTTTAGGGATCACTTGAGCTGGGTTCAGGATAGGTTTGTCCCACTGAGGCAAGGTAAAAATGGTTGGAAAAGGGAACCGTGACTGACAAAACGTGAGGCAACTCGTCAAGAGGAGAAAGGAAGCGTATGTTAGATATAAGAAGCAGGAAGTAGGAGGGGCTTATGAGAAATATAGGGTAGCCAGGAAGGAACTAAAGAAAGGGGAGAGCTCGAAGGGGGCATGAGAAGGCCTTTGCATGTAGGATTAAGGAGAACCCCAAGGCATTCTATGTGTATGTGAAGAATAGGAGGATGATGAGAACGAAGGTGGGACCGCTAAAGGATAAAGAGGGCAACATGTGCCTGGAAGCAGAGGAGGTTGGGGAGGTCCTAAATAAATACTTCAGTATTCACAAGTGAAAAGGATCTTGATCAGGATGAGGTCAAAGTAGAGTGGGCCTGTGTGCTGGACAGTGTGGAGATTAAGGAAGAAGAAGTGCTGGATCTTCTTAAAAACATTAAGATTGATATGATACACCTCAGGTTGTTGTGGGAATTGAGAGAAGAGATCACAGGAGCATTAGCTATGATCTTTGAATCCTCTTTGGCTGCAGGGGAAGTGCTGGAGGATTGGAGAATGGCAAATGTAGTTCCCTTGTTTAAAATAGGTAATTGGGAGAAACCTGGGAACTATAGACCAGTGAGTCTTACGTTGGTGGTGTGCAAACTACTGGAAAGGATTCTTAAGGATAGGATCTACGAGCATTTGGAGAAGTACAGTCTACTCATGGGTAGTCAACATGGCTTTACGAAGGGATGATCATGCCTCACGAGCCTGATTGAATTTTTTGAAGAGGTAACAAAAGAAATTGATGAGGGGAGGGCAGTGGATGTGGTCTACATGGACTTTAGCAAAGCATTTTACAAGGTCCCTCATGAGAAACTCATCCAGAAAGTCATGAGGCATGGGATAAGTGGAACCTTGGCTGTCTGGATAAAAAATAGGCTTAAAGGAAGAAAGCAGAGGGTAGTTGTGGAAGGAAAGTATTCTGCCTGGAGGTTGGTGACTAGTGGAGTGCCACAGGGATCTGTCCTGGGACCCCTGCTACTTGTGCTTTTTATAAATGACCTGGATGTAGAGGCAGAAGGATGGGTGAGTAAGTTTGCGGATGACACGAAGATTGGAGGAGTTGTGGATGGAGCTGTAGGTTGTTGAAGGTTACAAGAGGATATAGACAGGCAGCAGAGTTGGGCAGAAAAATGGCAGATGGAGTTCAATCCAGCTAAGTGTGAGGTGATGCATTTTAGAAGGACAAACCAGAAGACTGAGTACAGGATTAACGGTCAGTTACTTAAGAGTGTGAATGAACAAACGGACCTTGGGGTTCAAATCCATACATCTCTCAAGGTCACTGCACAGGTTGATAGGGTAGTTAAAAGAAGGCCTATGGGATGCTAGGCTTCATTAACAGGGGGGATTGAGTTCAAGAGTAGAGAAGTCATGTTGCAACTCTACAAATCTCTGGTGAGACGGCACTTAGAGTATTGTGTTCAGTTCTGGTCACCTCATTATAGGGAGGATGTGGAAGCTACGGAGAGGGTGCAGAGGAGATTTACCAGGATGTTGCCTGGTTTGGAGAACAAGTCATATGGAAGCAAGGTTAGCAGAGCTGGGACTTTTCTCTTTGGAGCATAGAAGAATGAGAAGGGACTTGATAGAGGTCTACAAGATTATGAGAGGCATAGACAGGGTGGATAGTCAGTACCTGTTTCCCAGGGCACCAATAGCAAACACCAGAGGGCATATGTACAAAATTAAGGGAGGGAAGTTTAGGGGAGACATCAGGGGTAAGTTTTTTACACAGAGGGTTGTGAGCGCCTGGAATGACTTGCCAGGGATGGTGGTGGAGGCTAAAATATTAAGGGTATTTAAGAGCCTCTTGGACAGGCACATGGATGAAAGAAAAATGGAAGGTTATGGGGTAGTGTGGGTTTAGTATTTTTTTAAAGGATTATATGGGTTGGCACAACATGGAGGGCTGAAGAGCCTGCATTGTGCTGTAGTGTTCTATGGTTCTATGATGGAACAAAGGGGGCATACTCGGTCAGGAAAAGAAGGGCATAAAGTAAGGTCCTAGGGCAGATGAGCTGTGGCAGAGGCAGAGTTGGGGTATCTTGCAGAAGTTATTTGTCTTAATGATGCCACTTGGATTTTGGTGCCAGAGATTAGCACTATCCATTCAGATCACGCATACACGTTGGTAATGTAACAAGTTGGCACTTAACAATTAAAAATTCCTATAGGAACTAGCAGGGTTCTGTTCATGATCTCTTTGGGTGGGTGAGACTGGCAATGTAGCTTTGAGAGCTTCCAGAAACAAGTTATATGTAAGTGGAATTGAAGTTGTCAAATGGTCAGAGCAGAGTAAAATATGATTAGAGAGCTCATCATTTCCCAAGGTGGATAATTTGGATTCATTCAACAGAGATGTTTGTGGATGATTGAATCAGTTGTTGAAAGTGACAGGTCAACTCAATTGTACATAGCAAACTTTCTTGAGCTTTATGTCTTTGCTATGTTGGATGTCATCTTTGTTCACTTAAATCATCAAATTATTGGCATTGAATTAATATTAATAGTGCACATAAAAATATTATGCAATGAACATTTTAAAGTGAACAGATAAATGTAGCAAATATGTGCAATAATTATATTTCATTGCACCAACCATTGCATGGTTTACATTGACATTATGGTAATGAGGGAACATTCAGGCAGAAAACAAGAATTGGTTTAGTCGAAACTTTCTGCTTATTCAGCCATTTTAGTGGTACTAAGTTTTGTTATCTGATTTACGTTGTTTATGCAGCAGATACATAAATTTTGTTTTGTACATCACCAATAATCTTTTACAGTAAGTCCATTTTGTTAATTATTAATCTGGCTGGACATTACCCATCTGCTTACAAAAAGTATTCACCCCGTCCCCTTGGAAATTTTCATGTTTTAATGTTTTATACGTTGAATCATAGTGGATTTAATTTGGCTTTTTTGATACTGATCAGCAGAAAAATCCCTTTCGTGTCAGAGTGAAAACAAATTTCTACAAATTGGTCTAAATTTATTACAGTTATTAAACATAAAATAATTGATGTACAATTACTCACCCCCTTCAAGTCAGTATTTAGTAGATGCACCTTTGGCAGCAATTACAGCCTTGAGTCTGTGTGGACAGGTCTCTATCAGCTTTGCACATCTGGCCACTACAATTTTTCCACAATCTTCTTTACAAAACTGTTCCTGCTCTGTCAAATTGCATGGGGTTCGTGAGCGAACAGCCCATTTCAAATCCAGCCACAAATTCTCAATTGGATTGAGGTCTGGACTTTGAATTGGTCACTTCAGGATAATAACTTTGTTGTTTTTAAGCCATTGCTGTGTACCTTTGGCTTTATGCTTGGGGTCATTATCTTGCTTGGAAACAAATCTTCTCCCAAGTCACAGTTCTCTTGCAAAAAAACACTGCGTCAGGTTTTCCTCCAGGATTTCCCTGTATTTTGGTGCATTCATTTTACCCTCTACCTTCACAAGCTTTCCAGGGTCTGCTGCAGTGAAGCATCCCCACAGCTTGTTGCAGCCGTCACCATGCTTCATAGTAGAGATGGTGTGTTTTTAATGTGTGGTGTTTAGTCTGATGTACAAAAGGCGCAATTTTGATTTCATCAGTCCATGCAATCTTCTAGCTGACTTCGGAATCTCCCACATGCCTTCTAGAAAACTCTAGCCAAGAATTCATGCGAGTTTTTTTTTTCAATAGTAGCTTTTTCTTTGCCACTCTCCCATAAAGCTGCAACTGGTGAAGCACCTGGGCAACAGTTGTATGTGCAGTCTCTCCCATCTCAGCCACTGAAGCTTGTAACTCCTCCAGAGTTATCATATGTCTCTTGGTGGCCTCCCTCACTAGTCCCCCTCTTGCATGGTCGCTTAGTTTTTGAGGACTGCCTGCTCTGGGCAGATTTACAGCTGTGCCATATTTTTTCCTTTTCTTGATGATTGACTTAACTGTACTTCAGGGGATATTTGGTGACTTGGAAATTTTCTCGTGCTTTTTTTTACGGGCGATAACTTCATTCAACCTCACTTGCCCCATCACTGAATTGTTCCCACAAACAGTGAACTCACTTTCAAGAACTCTTCATTTTATGTTCCTGATATTTATTGTTTATTAATTTTTTTTTGGTAGTTGCACACTGGCTATGCACCCTGTTGATGCAGTCTTTCATTGATTCTATTATGGTTATTAGACTTATTGAGTATGCCCACAAGAAAATGAATCTCAGGGTTGTAAATGCTGACATATATATACACTTTGATAATAAATTTACTTTGAACTTTGAATTTCACTTGCACTAGTGCTATTCCGTACTTCCGAAGATTTGACATTCAAGATTGCTGTGCACTTTACAAAACTTGGAAGGACTTTATAGCCTAGCAGTGATATTCTTAGTTTTAGTTTCTATATAATTTTGATTTTTTTTTTAAGAGTGGCTACATCCACAATCACAACAATGGATGGTTACTTCAATAAGCAGTAGCATTTTATGACATTAAAAAAAATCTACTGATACTCAAAATCAACAGATCCCAGACTGCAGACTGAGGTCTTGAGTGCAGTTTTCCCTTAAGAAAGAGGAAGCAAGGAAGCATGTTGGGCTGCAAGTAAGGTTGAAATGCAGAGACTTTAGACCTCTACTCATGACTATCCTTCTGGTGAATGTACAGTTTTTAGAAAATAAAATTGAAGAAATCCACTATGATTGCTGTACCAGGGGGACATCAGGGAGTGCTGTGCAAGTTATTTCATGGAAACATGGCCCTTCCCGCAATTTCAGACACAGTGCTGCAGCTGGATGGTCTCGTTCACTGTATAGACAGGACTGTTCAGTCTTGTAAAAGAGAGGAAGTGGAGTATGCTTTATAATTAACACATCGTGGTGCATGTACATGGCGATTCTGTCTTAGTTCTGCTCACCCAACCTGGAACATCTAATAGTCAGATGTTGTCCATTTTATCAGTCGAGGGAGTTTTCCACGATCATCCTGGTAGTGATGTACATTTCACCTCAGGCCAGTGTAAGGCTGGCACTAGAGGAGCTAAGCTCTAGAATCAGCAGGCACAAAACAATGCATCCTGATGCCTTCCCATTCATTGGGGATTTCAACCAGACCATCTTGAAGAAGTTTCTGAACAACTTGCACCAATGTATCACCTGAAAGAACCAGAGGAGTCAACACACTTGACCACTGTTATACCACTGTCAAGGACACATACTCTATCATTCCATATCCACACTTTGGAAAGTTCGATCACCTGGCTGTACTTCTACTCCCAGTGAATAGGTAGAGACTAAAGACTGCAGCACCAGTAGTAAGGGCCAAGAAGATATGGTCAAGGGAGGCAGAGGAACGCTTACAGGACTGCTTTGAGTTAGTGGACTGGACAGTATTCATGGATTCATCTTGAAATCTGAATTAGTATGCCACAGTTGTCACCGACTTCGTCAAAACCTGTGTGGGTGAGTGTGTGCCTTTGAGAACATACTGGACATACCCAAATCATGGTCGTGGATGAACCAGGAGATTTGTAGATTTGCGGAAGGTTAGAGTTTTGTTATTCAAGACCGATGATCCAGAACTCTGCAAGAAGTCCAGGCATGACCTTCGGAAGGCTATCTTAACAGCAAAAATCAATTCTGATTGAGGCTAGAAACAGAATCGAATACACATCAGCTCTGGCAGGGTTTGCAGGCCATAACTTCCTACAAAGTGAAACCTAGCATTATGAATGGCAGTGATGCTTTACTTCCAGATGAGCTCAGTGCCTTTTATGCAGGCTTTGAAAGGGAGAATCCCTGCAGCATCTGATGACTCTGAAATCTCTGTCTCGGGGGCTGACGTCATAACATCTTTCAAGAGGATGAACCCTCTGAAGGTGTCGGGCCTGATGGTGTACCTGGTAGAACTCTGAAGTCCTCTGCAAATCAGTACCGGTGCACCTCAAGGATGCATGCTTGTCCCACTACTCGACGCTCTGTACACGCACAACTGTGTGGTTAGGCGCAGCTCAAATGTCATTTATAAATTTGCCAGTGGCATAATTATTGTTGGAAGAATTTCAGGTGGTGATAAGGAGGTATACAGGAGTGAGATAGATCAGTTGGTTGAGGAGTGTAGCAGCAACAACCTTGCATTCAATGCCAATAAGACCAAGGAATTGATTGTGGACTTAAGAAGGAGAAGCCAAGGGAACCATTTTTCTATTTCTCGTCAAGAGATCAGAACTGGAAAGGGTGAGCAGTTTCAAGTTCCTGGGTTTCAACATCTCTGAGGATCTATCCTGGGCCCAAGATATTGATTCAATTACAAAGAGAGCACACTAGCAGCTATATTTCATTATGAGTTTGAGGGGAATTGGTATGCCACCAAAGACAATTGGAATTATCTACAGAGCATTCTAACTTGTTGCATCACCTTGTGGTACTGAGGGGTCAGAGCAGAGCATTGGAAGAAGTTTCAGAAAGTTGTGAACTCAGCCATCTCCATCATGGGCACTAGCCTTCCAGCATTCGGGACACTGTCAAAAGGCAATGCCTCCCCATCATTCAAGATATGCCCTCTTCTCATTGCTACCATGAACCATCAAGGATGAGATACAGAAGCCTGGAGACACACACTCAACGTTTCAAGAACAGTTTCTTCCCATCCACCATCAGATTTCTGAATGGACAATGCACCCATGAATTAAGTGCTTTTTCCCTCTTTTTTGGACTACTTATTTCATTTTTATATATACTTACTGTCATTTATAGTTATTTTATTACTATGTATTGTAATGTGTTACTGTTGCAAAGGAAGAAATTTCACAACATTTGACAGTGATATTAAACCTGATTCTAATTCTGCTTTCGGGCTGTGATTTTGTGATTTTGAATGAGGTTCCCATAGGAATGTCCTCGCTGTCTCTTATTTTTGAAGCGAGGGGGATAAGAAACACAACTGGAATGCCAGATCAAATCAAACTCTTTTCCCAGCCACTGATTTTCGTATGTCAGAGATGAGTGTACTCATTATGGAAGGCAGTTTATGCTTGATTGCATTTGATGTAAGTGTGTTTGTGCATCTGAACCAGCTAGTCTCAATATATTCTTCTCCCAACTATGCCAAGGTGATAAGCAATCAGTGTTTGGCCATGTATGTCAAAGTGAAACTAATAATACTGATTCATAGTTCAAATTTATTTATCACATGTACATGGAAATGTACAGTGAAATTTCTCATTTGTATTATCAGCCAACACACCCAAGGTTGTCCTGGGGATAGCCCGAAAACAAGCTAATATTTGCAGGCCCTGGCATGTCATGCAGGCTGTGAGGTTGGGGAGCTGTAAAACATCAGTCTATATCATCGTATCAAGTAATCTCTAGTATTATCTGCTACAAAAGCTGTTCTCTTCTCATTGATCCCATCAGGAAAAATGTACAGAAACCTCAGGATATTCACCACCAGGTTCAGGAACAGTTATTACCCCTCATACATCAGGCTCATGAACCAGTGGGGATATCTTGATTCAATTTCACTTGCCGCATCACTGAACTGTACTTTCAACCTATGGACTCACTTTCAGGGACTCTTCATTTCATGTTCTCTATGTCCATTGTTTTTTTTTGTATCTGTGCAGTTTGTTGTCTTTTGCACACTGGCTGTTTGTCAGTTCTGTTTGTGTGGTCTTTCATTGATTCTTTTATGGTTCTTGGATTTACAGATTATGCCCACAAGAAAATGAATCACAAGGTTGTATAGTACTGTGCAAAAGTCTTAGGTACATATATATTGCTAGGGTGCTAAGACTATTTGTCAATGTGGAATGGAGGGTGAGTTTATTAATCTGGTAGAAGCAACTGACATTGCGATTGACGAGTATGAGAGTGCCACAGGAGGGGTGTGGGACAGGTGGCAAAGGAGAAATGCTAGGTGTGGGGGGTGGTGCAGGTGCAGATGCACCCAGCCCTGAGACATCAGGTAAGGTCACTTGATTCCAAACAATTGATTTATTGATTATTACAGAACATCTTACTGGTGCTTCCTGCTCCCTCCCCCTCCCTTCCCCTTTTCCCAACTATTATTTCCTTCTCCCCGCCCCCTTTGCACTCTCATTCCACAATAGAGACAGGCTCTTCATTCTGTGGAACTGAAGTTTCTGCCACTGATCATGGGGCAAGCTGTAGCCAGTGGAAGTGATTTCCTCCTGTTCCACATACCTCGCAGTGTGCTTTCTCATCCCATCAGCTTTGGGCTGCAATTGAAGTGTGTCTTTAAAAGCACTGTTCATCTCCATGAGAATGACACAGCAACTATCATCTATGAAAAGTCCATGTTAATTTAAACACAAAATAAAAAGGAGTGAACTACAACAACTATTTCTTAAGGCAAGATGGTGCGGTTTCATTTTTTTTTAAATGACGGACCTGGTATAGGAGGTATGCAAAGAGCCTCCAAAAAATGCCTGAAGTTCAGTGTTAGTACCAAACTTAATACAGACTGAGAACTGTAACAGAGTTTTAGTAATGTTGTAATAAATTCATTGTTACATAAGAGATGAAATGGTGCATAGGGGTTTTAAACCTATGGTCAAATATCTGGCTTTAGGAAATAAATTGATTTTAAAAATAAGTCGTTCATTTGCTTCTCAGTATTCAAGACTCTTCAATTCCAAGTTAAAAGTAATTAAAAAGTAAATAATAAGATGAATAAACATAAATTTAAAAATGGAATAGTTTTTCAAAAAATTTGTAAAATGAAATTTTACTTTGCAGATGATGTGCTGAGTAAAGATGCTGGGGAATGTGTAATCTGTTTGGAGGAACTTCTGCAAGGAGACACGATAGCTCGACTTCCTTGTCTGTGTATCTACCACAAAAGGTAAGTAGCCACTACAGTATGCATACTAAGTACTGAATTTAGTACCTTGGATGATGCTAGTTTTTTTGCATCTTTGAGTGATTTTAATGGCCACAAATATTGAGTTTATCTAAAACGTAATTTAAAAAGCTAATGATCCCATGTGGGATGATGAGACTTCATGTCTATAGCACTGATTTTCATTTTTGGGTTTGATAATGAAGTGAGTCACAGAGTCATAAATCATGATGAAAGAGGGTGGTGTGACAAGTATGTCTGATCACAGGCAATCCCAACATTATAGCAAGTTAGAGGGGTTGGGATTGTATTCCTAGAAAACAAACAATATCACATATTTTAAACTGCATTGTTGCAGTATGCTTATTTACATTTGTCCCCAGATAAATTCTGTGAGAATGAATCCTGTGAACTTGTGAATTCTGTGGGAGTGGTTTTCTGTAACTTTAAAGCCATAATTCATGGGTCACCTGCATTGATCATTGTGGGAACACAAAATCCATTTTATCATGTCACAGGTTTTTTTTCTTAATTTGCATGGAAGCAATTACTTGGAAGTCAAATTATTTATGTTATAGGTATCTTTAACAGAGTACACTCATGATGGCATGGTTTTCTTTCTGTAGATGTATGACTGTTGTGGCAATTAATCAAATTAAATTAAATGAATGAATTGAGGTAAGATTAAGGTTTTCTAATCCCTAGCCAAACAGATGGGCCACCATTAATGTTTGAACACAAGGTGGTGTTTTATAGGGGTATTTTTAGATATTTGGGTCTCATTTAGTCACTGTGACTTCTTTTCTTTCTGTAATGGATTGTTTATCTAATTAGATACTTTGAATACAGCACAAGCATTGTTTGATATATGGTAAACAAGCTGGCTAATGCAACATGTAATGATAATATTTCAGATCATAGTTAGCTTACCAAGTACGCATTTGGATTTACGTAGGCATCAGCGCTGGACTTCGGGGTGAGAGGTCCCGAGTTCGAATCTGGCCGGCTCCCTTGCATTCTCTCCATCCGTGCCTGGGTTGAGTGTTAAGGTAGCAACTCGACCTTGTAAAAAAAAAAGGCCTGGAGAGGGGTGGGCTCCGCCAGGTTTCAGATGGCCAAGACGTGCTGTACAATGAGCAATCACCAAAAAGATCAGTGCAAAAAGCTTGTCATGACGGTGCCTTGATGACTCCACCAGGAGTTAAGGGAGCGCGTGCGCCCGCTCTCTCTCTCTCTCTCTCTCTCTCTCTCACACACACTCGCGCACACACACTCTCTCTCTCACACACTCGCACACACACTCTCTCACACACACAAACTCTCTCGCACATTCGCACGTACACACACACACACACACACACACACACACACACACACACACACACACACACACACTAGCACTCACACACCCCACCCCACCCTGAATTAATGTTTCTGAATGTGATGTACACATACGACCTTATGCTGAAGGATAAGGTGATAATGCTTTGTAATTTTTTCCACTACATTAGTATGGAACATTCTCAGCTCAGAAGCTGATCAGAAGTAAACTTAGCCATGTTTATACTATTGGGCATAATCTAAACCATAAATCAGAGCATCTGGTTACAAGAGTAAGGTGATAATCATGAGCAGCCTTGTGTATAGAATGAGCAAGGCAAATTAGCTATAATGCATAAGAGGGATTCATGGAATGTCTGTGGAATGATTTTCTAGATTAATGACTTGAGGAACTGATTGAGAAGAAGCTGGGTTTTAACCTAGTGTTGTGTAATAAGAAAAGGTTAATTAATAATCTTGCAGTTAAGGAGCCTTCAGGGAAGAGTGATCATAATATAGCATTTTATATAAAGGTTGAAAATAATTTAGTACAATATTGAAATTAGGGCCCTAATTTGTAAGCAAAACAGATTGTGAAGGTATTAGGTATGATTCATTGTGGCCAACAATGTTAAGAGTGTAGAATGGATCAAAGGAAAAGGCTAATCATTTTGTCAGAAGAAATTGTAATCCTAACCATTCAGAAAATTTCGGAATTCAGCAAAGGATCTAGTGAGAAACTTAGATCAGACTATAAATGGCCTCTACATTCCAGGGGTTTAGTGTTCCTAGAAAAAGGTCAGTGTCATGATTTTCTGTAATGTGAAGTTTCATCATATGCACATGCATCAATAAACATGAGTTGAAAAAAAGGTAATTATTTTGCATGTAAATCCCATGAGAGTAAATTTTATTCTGTATCTCAATCTTTTTGGGTCGTGATTTGTGAATTGTGTAAAGGCATATTTCTGTCATCCAAATAGCTGTGATGCACTGGCCACTTGTTTAAAAGGTTTTGTGCATATGTAAATGATAATGATCAGTAGAGATTAATGTGGATATTCTGTAGACTGAGACATGAGATATTATTTTGGGGAAAATAAGCAAATATAAGAGAAGATAAGTAAATATATTTATTTCTGGTCTGACTTCATGAAGCACAAAACCCTCCAGCAGTTATTGAGAACCAATGGCCTAGAGCAAGTAAAAGTAAATTAGTATGATCAAAATAATTACTATAAAAATAAAAGTGGTCAAAAGTCAATGAATTTCCAGAATTTGATTACCTGCATCCAAAAATTTTGAAAGAGAATAATGGTCATGAAAAAGTTAATACATCATTCAAAATTCTATAAGCTTGAGAATTCTTCACGTATTTATAACTATTCAAGAAAAGAACAGGAAGTGTAAAAGTAGATTGTAGAGAAGTTGGAACAACACAAGTAGGAAGGCAATGCTAAAATTTATTACGGAGGATGAGGATTTAAAAAGGTAACAAAAGGATTGGGCAGAGTCAAAATGGATTCATAGAGTGAGATCATGTTTCGACAAATTACTTGAATTTTCTTGATGCTGCAGGTTATTTAAGATGTCAACCAGTAGCTTTTGAATATGAAGGGAATAAATGGACATGTTTGCAATGTCACAGAATGGCAATGGGACAGGAATGGCAGAATTATCTACTGCTGCTTTTGTTTCTTATGCTTGTATCTAGGTGATGTATTTTCACCAGAATGATCGTCTAATTCAGCATACAGTGTGTTGAATTGCCCAGTCACTAAAAATCAGCACTTGCATATCAACATCTCATTTTATATGCAGTTTTGTGTTCTTTCTCAAAAAGTAATTCACAATATGTGCATACATTAACAAAGACAGTATTAAGAAGTTCAGTGGCTTTAAAAACTATTTTTGTGTATACCTTTGAGATGTAGTCCCTTGCCTCTGTGTTAACCAACTCAAGGAACTGCATCAATTATGAAAACTGAAACTTTTTGTCTTTTTGACTACTAGACAAGTATATGGAGGAATTTAAGATGGGGTGATATATGGGAGGCAGGGTTTAAGGGTCGGCACAACATTGTGGGCTGAAGGGCCTGTACTGTGCTGTACTATTCTATGTTCTGTGTTCATTTATGCTGAATTGCGTTCTGTTTAGTGCTATAGACTTGCATCCATTGAATTGAGTTCAACTTTAGAAAATCGGCCAGCAGAAGTTGCTTACTTTTTCTTCATTGTTTTAGACCTATATCAATGCAATAACTTAAAACAACTGCAATTTAATATTGAGAGTTCCAAGTGAGAATACCTATTTCCAATTGCAAACAGGAACTGAATGGCTGATAAAGAGCTACTTGATTCCTGTTTGCTTCTTGGAATAAAACTAGATTTAGAAAATTTCAAAAGAATCCATATGTGTTATACCCTTCCTCTAAAATTAGTGTTATATTTTTCAAGTCATTTAATTCAATAAAAAGGAAAACATTCTGATTGCATTTATTTAATTATGTGTGACCAAGCTCTGCAGCTGTCTTTAATGTAAATACTGTGATTTTTATGTAGAGCAACTAGTTTTCAGACAAATCTGAATAAAATTAAATCAAAAAGAGGTTGCATAGAGTTCTGGAATGCTGAAAGTTAGTTGGACGTTATGCTGGATATGTGCATGTGATTTCCCCACATTGTTAAGTTACAAGTGGTATAATCAGAGTGAGAAAGTGTTCATTTTGATATATTAAAGGAGATTGCTGACAGACAGGAGAACTGAGGAGCAAAGGTTTGGGTAGAGAGGTGAAATGAGGGCAAGGATAGAAATAAAGCCCAGTTACATATGAGTACTACTTCATTTTTAATTGAGAAATGTCTCTTGCTTGTAAGTGGATATATTTATTTATTTAATATGCTTTTACTTTCTGTATCTCTGTTTTTCAGAGGTTGCTTCAGATTTTGATCAGATCCTGCATTGCATGCTCAGACTAGGACACTGTGTTTGAGGCAACTAGTTATAGATTTTGCTTATTCTCATGTTTCCAAATTGGGCTCGGGCCACAATGTAACATGCATTACTAGACCAGCTCTTGTGGCAAATGAGACACTAAGACAGAACGAAACATAGTACTGTGGATACTGGAAATATGCAAAAAAAAGCTAAAAATGCTGTAAACGCTTTGCAGTTTAGGCAGGGTATGTCAAAATGTTGAAAATAGGCACGCCCATGCTTATGGATTATCAGCAATTTTAGCTACAAAGAACTATCAGGAATAGTGTTTGCGCTCATAGAGTGTGCTTTGCTTTTCTTGCCCTATTATAGAAAGTCCAAAAATCAAGTGAATCAGAATAGAAATAATTATAATATTATGAGCACTGACACCTGTGAATCTGAGAGGAAACTAGGAGGTGAGGAAATGGTAGTTTGAGAAGTTAGTTATTTTGCCCACAGTTGGAATTCCTGTCCCTGAAATTATTTATCAGAAAGCTATCTTTTATGATCATTGGTCTGGTAGGCTTTGATTCACCCCATTATTCACCATGACTATTCAGATACCATCCTGTTGGAATATAGCACTAAAGAAGCATGGATTAGATCCTTGTTTTAATTACGAGACAATGCAGAAAAATAAATCCTCAAATTTTGCTTTAGAACTGGTCACTATAGAAAAAGCCATCAAAATGATTATAAAATCTGGGGACTTGAAATGAGCCACTTTTTCAGGATTGTTGAGGGCATAAGGTACATAAAATCAAGTAGCAGCTTCAGTACTCGTGCAGTACAAATGACATGCATTCATTTCTCTTCAGCTATCTTTTGAGGATACTCCAGTTCCCAGTTCTACCTTTGTACTCTCTCAGATTACTTAAAATTAAGACTCTGTGGCTTAACGAACGGAGATAAAAAGTCTTTTTCCCCCCAGTAAACTGTGAATTCCGTGCAGAAGCAGACAAAGAGCTCTGTAAGGCTGCGTAGACAGGATTTCCTAAATCATGAACTGTTGTACTTTTTCCCTTGCTCCTGTATTATTGAAGTTCTAACTGGAATATTTTGTTCATTATCTTGAAACCTAGTTCCAGGTATTGATGATGTGCATGTTTTTAACAGTATTGTTCTGCTTTTGAAATTATCCAAAATCCTGTAGACAAATTTCTTTCCACAAAGCCCCATGCCAATTCTGGGTAGGCGGCAGCACAATCTCATTAAATGCTGCACCAGTCAATACAGTTTTAAGCTTAGATGGACAGTTGTTCAGAATTTAAACAAAAATAAAGTTTATCTTCTGAGCAAAATTTCCCATAATACAGGGCTGAGCGAAAAAAATAATTCCTTCAGCTGGTTAGTAAAAATGAGATAAGGTTGTATTGCATTGCAGAAATCTCTGGCTAAAAATAAAAATACAACAATCTTTCTGTATTCTGTTGTCAAATCTGTCTTTCAAACATGTCTGGCATTTCACATCCCAGCAGAAGCAAAATACTTTCAAGTTTACTCAAACTGTGGCATTAATTGTGAGTTTTTAATGTTTAAAAGTAAAATTTTCTATATTTGTTGAGAACATTAATTAATTGTGCATAGAAAAGCTTTACTAGTGTATATGAAAAATAAACTCGGGCTTCCAGTCAGGTACAGGTATTGGTTATAACCGATGTTTCAAGGATGATGCCTGGACATGTCCAGTCCACTGGTATTTATATGTCTGTAGTCCGCCCCTGCTATTCATTTAGTCCTCATCCAATCAGGTTTCCGCTCTCCCACCTTGTTTAAAATCGAATTTCAGTTCTTATTTAGAGCGAGACCTTCATCTTTGTTAAAATTCTTTTCCTCTAATTTTATTTCAATGGCTTCCTTTACCAGACAGTCCCAAAAACCATTGATGTGGCACAGCAGTTTTGTGCTATTAAAGTCAATCCTATGGCCATTGTGAATGAAATGTTTTGCTACCACCAATATTGCCAGGCAACCAACCATTGAAATAAAACTAGAGGAGAAGAATTTTAACAAAGATGAAGGTATGTAAGAACTGGAATTCGATTGTAAACAAGGTGGGAGAGTGGAAACCTGATTGGATGAGGACTAACCAATCAAGAGGGATGGACTGGGGAGGTGGTATAAATATCACCAGTCTAGACATGCCCAGGCATCATCCCTGATGAAGACGATGGAATTTGTAATCAAAGCATCAGTTATAATCGATATTTGTACCTGGCTGGAATTTTGAGAAGTATTTATTCGTAATTGTACGTTATTTGCATTTCTGCCTAAACAAGCTACATCATAATTCCACCCTTCCTCTGGCCCACCTGAAACAATAGCTGCCTGTCAGCTTTGAACCTGCAGAGTTGGTGTTGTGTTAGTTAATCTTCTCAATTA
This sequence comes from Hypanus sabinus, assembly GCF_030144855.1. Lineage (NCBI taxonomy): Eukaryota > Metazoa > Chordata > Chondrichthyes > Myliobatiformes > Dasyatidae > Hypanus > Hypanus sabinus. The sequence goes on from NC_082722.1 coordinate 22,526,813, forward strand.
AATTGCTGTTATATAAAAAAGTATTGACAAGGTTCACACTGAGAAGTTGCTGCTTACATGAAAACTGGGCCCAAACCAAGTAAGCCTCACTGCACAAATTGACCTATATTAATGAATATAACAGTCCTGCTTGGTGGCACAGTAATATCAGCACCGGACTCTGGAGCAAAGGTTGCTGAGTTCGAATCAAGGTCAGGCTGAGCATCAAGCTAGCAACTCGGCCTGGTAAAAACAAGAATAACTTGGTATGGAAACACCGTCAAAAGACGGTGCCCCAATAATTCCATTGCTGAGTTAAGGGCTATTCTTCTTCTATGAACTATAACAGATAGTTGAGAATTTTTTCAAGCTTATAATTTTTATGGAAATTTTTATAGTTGCCTGAGGGTTATTGCCATTGGTTAACATCCATCAATTGGATTATTAGTTTGTAATCACAACCAACCAATTCTCAACAATAGCAGAATTCCTTATGTTATCACTATCTAATTAAATGCAGCTTTCAGTTGACATTGCTGATAACTGCACTGATACTGCAGGTCTATCAATATGAATGTAAGATCCACAGATCTGATTCTAATTTTTTCTTACATTAACTAGGAAAACCCAGAGGATGTAGAAGGGTTAAAGTGCCCTTAATTGCACAGGGTGGAGAGAAGCAGAATGGGCAAAAGTGGAATTGCTTAAGTTAATATCTAATCATTTAAATTCCTCCAATTACTATCATCTTACGTTTGCATAGCATCTTTAGCAAACAAAAATGTATTAACGCTGAATATTAAGGCAAAAAATATTGGCAGAAACCTAGAAAAATTAGACACATCTGGCAGTTCAGTTGGGTAACGCATGTTTTGTTTTGAAGAGTGCTGTAGTATTAAAGCTGATTACGTGTACAGTTATGAGGTGTTGTAAAACTGACACACATTGAAACATTTGATTGTGGCCTACTGAATGTGCCATACATCCAAAGCATACAATGGCCATCATTCATTAGATGCATTCTTTGAAAATGATTTGCTTGTAAGTAATTAATACTGAGTGTGGGTCATGGTCAAGAAATTAGGTTGGCACTACAGGAACAAGGCTGCGATCTGCTATTTAAATATATCATCATTTCTTGGGGTACCAACTGGAGCACAGCTCAAAAGACTCAATCCCACCAACCATTGAAATTTCACAGATTCTTCAATCTTCTAAGCATTTATGAGATGAAGCGCTGTCGTAAGTTCTCTTGATGTGATCTCACTAGGCATCATGCACAAGGGGCTGAAAACATGGACTTTATTATAGGGAAGTCTGAGGAGAAATGGGGAATGCCTTTGTTAAGAAGTCTAACTCAAGCTACTATCAGGAAATTTTTCTTGCCTCCATTTGTCTGTTGATAGATGGATCCTGAGGCTGACTTCCAAAATCTAATTCTAGGCATACCTGCTACAAAGCACACCCTAGCCGGTTCACTTCACCCCAACTTTAAATGTCACTATTGCACCAATACTCCTAGTTGGAACTGGTTAATAATCACCTTAAATTGCAATCAGCAGTATTTTGCTGCAGATATAAAATTAAGAATCCTGTATACTTCATATCAGCAGGTAGTGTAGTTGCAAAGATTTGCCCTGATTATAGACTTTAGAAGATTCAGTAACTGACATTCTGACACCTTTGCAGAGTGTTTAGTGCCATGTAGTGTGGCGTTAGTTAACACAGGTTAGTTTTATTGTTTACAAGACTCCTGTGCTTTCTGGTTGTTAGTCCATACTAATGGAAAAAAATTACAATTGACACCTCTTAAATCTCAAACCAGGTTTATTTGTTGAAATAATTACGGATGTTATTTTGACAAACTATTATCTGTTCTTCAATCAACTCCATTTTAGTATACTTTTTGTACCCTAAATATCAAGACCTGGAATTGGCAAGTAAAAGCTTAATTATGTAGGTAAGGTTAAAGACAATCTTAAAGGTGGTGGTGTATAAATGGACTTCATTCTTCATTGATAAAGATTTACTAATCATTGGTATTAGTAGATCTTTATCAATGAAGAATGAAGTCCATTTATACACCACCACCCACCACCTTTAAGATTGTCCTTAACCTTACCTACGTAATTGATCAAGAATTTCTAAGGAACCAGATCAAAAGCAGTTAAATGTTGTGGACTATTTTTTTTACCAGCTCTTCTTCACCAAAGGAAGCAATTGTGGAAAATAAGTCATCTGCTTTTTTTTAAACCATCTTGGTATGTTTGTTAAATTGTTTCTTCAAATTATATAACCATGAGCCTACAGAATAAGCTTATTTGATACCAGTGTAAGTAATTAGATAATTAGACACTTATCTTGAAAGTACCAAACAGTTTCAGACCCCCAAATGACACTGAAGAACTTCAGACCTCTCCAAGCAATGGCAGCATTAAACATAAAGACTAATGTGTGCAAATCACTGTTCATCAGTAGATGTTACATTAAAGTTAATAGTGTGTAAAGTCATTCCCAGCAAATTCCTTCCATTTTTCCCATAAAGACTTGTGTAATTCCTTTTGTAATAATGTATAAGTTATTAGATATAGGTTGTGAAAACTGTAGAATTAGGCATTTCCTTCTGTGTAAGCTGTGCAGTCTAACATCTCCATGGTTGACTTTCTGGACGTTTTTGTAATAATGAAACAAATTAGAGGCAGGGTGTACTGCAAACTGGAACAAAAGTTGAAGGGTTTTTTTTAAAATCATCTCCCTTTTGAAAGTTTTCATAACCCGTCAAGGTTATCTGCAGCCGCGTTTGGACGTGCTCTTAGTGGTGCAGTGCAATGCAAATCAGTAGGGACTGCTTTGTGTGTCTGCCAAAGAAGTGAGGAGAAGTGGAGCAAAGAGAAACAGGTGTGGAATTTCAGCCTTGTGGATACATCAGTCTGGAAATTCCTCCGTGCATTAAAGCAGCTTTGTCGATCACCCTAATGTTTTGTGAAAGTGGCATAAAGAATGGGAGCTTTTGGTGCTTATATTATGATGTATCTATGCTTCAAAATCTAGCTGCCAAACACTTGCTAAGTAACTGTGTCAGTGGTGAGGTTCACAGACCACGTCCATTTCTCCCATTGTGAGTTTCAGTGCACTGTATAATTTTAATATTTTGGAAGTCTCACTGCTATCGTCTTGGAATCCATTAAGTGTGATCCTTCACTGATTCTTCCCTCGTAGAACCTTTAGTTTAAAAATACAAAATATTTTCCAACCTTACTATGTCATCATTTATTAATAAGATTCAAAGTTCTGAAATCAGGGACAGTGGTTAAATTCCCTATTAACTTTAATGTCAAAAAAAAATTCCTTCACCTGATATTAACATTACCATTTAATGCCTACTTCTTATTACCCTTGAGAAAGTAGTGATGCACACTTCCTTTAAGTCCTGTAATCTGTATAGAGAAAATACACTGTTAGTGAGCTCTAAATTAAACTAATAGCATGGCAATATATTCCAATTCAAGAATCTTTATCACTTGGAGATGAGCTCATGAGTGTTGTTCTCCAGTACCTATTGCCTTTACCATCTCAGTAGTAGAGGCTGTAGATTTGCAAGGAATTATTAAAAGATCTGTTGCTGCATTGCATCTGGACAGTGGTCCATATGGAGCAAAAATAGACAATAGACAGTAGGTGCAGGAGTAGGCCATTCGGCCCTTCTAGCCAGCACCACCATTCACTGTGATCATGGCTGATCATATACAATCAGTACCCCGTTCCTGCCCTCACCCCATATCCCTTGACTCCGCTCTCTATAAGAGCTCTATCTAACTCTCTCTTGAATGCATCCAGAGACTTGGCCTCCACTGCCTTCTGGGGCAGAGCATTCCACATATCCACCACTCTCTGGGTGAAAAAGTTTTTCCGCATCTCTGTTCTAAATGGCCTACCCCTTATTCTTAAACTGTGGCCTCTAGTTCTGGACTCACCCATCAGCGGGAACATGCTTCCTGCCTCCAGTGTGTCCAATCCCTTAATAGTCTTATATGTTTCAATCAGATCCCCTCTCATCCTTCTAAATTCCAGTGTATACAAGCCCAGTCGCTCCAACATATGACAGTCCTGCCATTCCAGGAATTAACCTTGTGAACCTACGCTGCACTTCCTCAATAGCAAGAATGTCCTTCCTCAAATTTGGAGACCAAAACTGCACACAATACTGCAGGTGGGGTCTCACCAGGACCCTGTACAGCTGCAGAAGGACCTCTTTACTCCTATACTCAATTCCTATTATTATAAAAGCCAGCATGCCATTAGCTTTCTTCACTGCCTGCTGTACCTGCATGCTTGCTTTCATTGACCGATGTACAAGAACACCTAGATCTTGTTGTACTTCCCCTTTTCCTAACTTGACTCCATTTAGATAGTAATCTGCCTTCCTGCTCTTGCCACCAAAGTGGATAAGCTCACATTTATCCACAGTAAACTGCATCTGCCATACATTTTCCCACTCACCCAACCCATCCAAGTCACCCTACATTCTCCTAACATCCTCCTGACATTTCACACTACCACCCAGCTTTGTGTCATCAGCAAATTTGCTAATGTTACTTTTAATCCTTTCATCTAAATCATTAATGTATATTGTAAACAGCTGCGGTCCCAGCACCGAACCTTGCGGTACCCCACTGGTCACAGCCTGCCATTCCGAAAGGGACCCGTTAATCACTACTCTTTGTTTCCTGTCAGCCAGCCAATTTTCAATCCATGTCAGTACTCTGCCCCCAATACAATGTGTCGATGGTAGAAGTGGAAGTGACTGTGACCAAATTACAGAGCTATCAGTTCAGTGAGAGATTCCTTATGCATGTTCCTTTGCTGCTTAGCATTCAAGCCATCATTTTTTTCTCATGGTTTCATTGGGCTGATATCTCATTTTAGGGACATAAGGCATGATTCTGAACTTGTTCTGCTGAACTTATTTGATGAAGGGTTAGTTCTCTGACAATGCTGGTGATTAAGTGAAAGCTATGCTGTGTTAATGGGTTTTAGAATATAGAACATAGACTAGTACAGCCCAGTACAGGCCCTTCGGCCCACAATGTTGTGCCGATCCTTAAACCCTGTCTCCCATATATCCCCCCACCTTAAATTCCTCCATATACCTGTCTAGTAGTCTCTTAAATTTCACTAGTGTACCTGCCTCCACCACTGACTCAGGCAGAGAATGCCACGCACCAACCACTCTCTGAGTAAAAAACCTTCTTCTAATATCCCCCTTGAACTTCCCATCCCTTACCTTAAAGCCATGTTCTCTTGTATTGAGCAGTGGTGCCCTGGGGAAGAGGTGCTGGCTGTCCACTCTATCTATTCCTCTTAATATCTTGTATATCATGTCTCCTCTCATCCTCCTCCTCTCCAAAGAGTAAAGCCCGAGCTCCCTAAATCTCTGATCATAATGCATGCTCTTTAAACCAGGCAGCGTTCTGGTAAATCTCCTTTGTACCCTTTCCAATGCTTCCACACTCTTCCTCTCATGAGGCGACCAGAACTGGACACAGTACTCCAGGTGTGGCCTAACCAGAGTTTTATAGAGCTGTTTCAGTAGAATACAGTTTGCTAATGGCTCACAGAGCTTCTGCCGAATCTGCTTTGAATCCATCCCATTCAGACTACCTCACAATGCACCACATGTTCTCAAGAATAGAGCATCACTTGGTATCCATGAGGACTATGTTATTGAGACACTGGTTCTTTATGAAGCATTGCACCTTTGACAGGTGAATTGGTGGAAGTAAAGTCGAAGCAGGTTTCTGTACTTAGTGTTTCTCTTGCCAACTTTTACCAATTCATTCTGACATTTAATTTTAACCAAATCTCAGTCAACTCAGAGGCTGCTCATTATCTTGAGGATAGAGCAACAATTGAAGTCCTTGCTTTATCCTCTTTGTGTGCACTATGAAAAGATACTAATTAAGCTGAGGCAAGAGACTGGTAGCTGGTAGACAGAAGGTGTAGTCTTAGCCTGTGTTTGACTTGATTTTATTAGTTGTCTCGGGGTCCAGAATCAAACAATACTGAGGATTCTTAGAGCTTCTGTCTTTGGTGAATAAGTAATAGAGCAAAAGAATGAAAATGTGTGATTAAAGGTGGAAAGTAAATCAAGTATAATATGAAAGTAAAGTTTTTAATTGAAGATAAAAACATTGGAAGAATTACAACATAACAGGAAATACTGAAGGATAGGAAATGGAAAGAAAATAGCTACATAATATTAAAAATCTATAAATGTCTGTATGTTCATTATTTACCACTATGAAATCAGAATCAAGAAAATATTAAGGGAAATGAAATAATTTAATTGTAAACTAACAATCTCCAGATTTTTGTCAAAGTTTACAGTGCCATCTGAGAATAAACAATTTATTTTCCTAACACTGATAGTTCTGCTGTAGCATGAGCAACAATACCATGGATCAGTTACAAGTGTTTGAAATTGTGTGAGATGCTGCCATCTGCTGTTATTCTCAAAATAGAGTTCTAAGGAAAACTGGCATCTGATCAGTTAAAGGGAAAAAAACATGTCAAAATTAGGTTTAATACCACCAGTGTGTGTCGTGAAATTTTATATCTCATAGATACGTTAAAGCATTTTGGGAAAAGTGGTGCTGAAAGCAGCACCCATTTTGTTCACAAGAATAACTAGAAGTCTTTTATACTGGGGCTAGAAATCTGAAATATAAACTGAAAATATTGGAGATACTCAGAGGATAAGGCAGCAGCTATGGAGAAAGAAACAGATAGCCATCATCAGAACTGTGCTGATTATTGTAAAACTGAAATTTTAACTCTGTTTCTCTCCTGACAGATCTTGTCTCATTTGCTGAATATTTCCAGCATTACTGTTTTCATTTCCTAATTTTGTCATGGTGTTCAGAGTCTATGAACGATTCGTATTCTCCCATGCAACACACATACAAAATGCTAGAGGAACTCAGCAGGCCAGGCAGCATCTTTAGAAAAGAGTAAACAGTCGATGTTTCAGTCCGAGACCCTTCATCACGACTGGAAAGGAAGGGGGGTCAGGACAATAAGATTCCCCCCCCCCACCTTCTTGTTCTGACTTCTATCCTATCTTTCCAGCCGTGGTGAAACGTCTCGGCCTGAAACATGGACTGTTTACTCTTTTCTATAGTTGCTGCCTGGCCTGCTGAGCTCATCCAGCATTTTGTGTGTGCTGCTCTGGACTTCCAGCATCTGCAGATTTTCTCATGTTCGTCATATTCTCCCATGTCTGTATTTTCCCCTAAACTACTGATGCATGCAGGTGGTGCCTTAGTTTGACATTGCTTTTCAAGATTAGCTCAGCAGTCTTTCAGTACTAGTCTGGTACATTCCCCTGGACTTCTCAGAACCTAGAGTAGAACTGAATCAATAATTTCTGACATAAGGATGAGTATTACCAACTGACCCATGTCCGCCATTGTATCTGCTACAAATCTGTAGTTTAAAGCTACTTTCCTTGCACGTGGTTATTGTGAGAGGACTGCATCTATTGATATAGTGTTGAAGAAAACCTTAATCATGCAGCTATGGTATAGGGGCCAGCTGATGCTTTCTAAGAACTCAATAAGAAAAGTGCATTTTAAAAGACTTTCCTGATTACTGACCGTGTTGTTTTAAGAGACGGTGCGTAATGTTGTCTCCATATAAAGGTTTTACCTGAAATTGTACTTTCATATTCTTATTTACGTTGACAAAATATAGCTAAGGCACTTGGGCTCTGCTTTCTGAATCTCTGCAAAAACAGTATAATTTTCAGCTGTAATTGGAATATCAATTCCATTTTTTTTTGTTTTAATCTTTTTTTCTGTGACCTCTTTTGCTATTTAGTTTACTATTGGGTAGTATACTTCTAAAGTCATGCATTGTTTCCCTCAGAAAATTCATGTATGTGCATTCTATGCAGGTATTTACTTCAGGAAAGTTTCTGACTTCACTTCAAAAATTCCTTTTTAAAAAGTCTGCAACCATAATTTTGTATTGTTAGTCTAGATCAGGTGCTCCCAACCTGCAGTTTACAGACCTCTTGCTTAATAGTATTGGTCCATGGCATGAAAAAGGTTGGGAACCCCTGGAGATGAAGGACCATTTTGGAATTTGTTGCAGTTCAGTAAATGTTATTCTTCAGTTGCATGAAAAAAAAATTGGACATTGTAGATGTTAAGCTTGGTGTACCGGGAACATGTCGCATAAAGGCAGGTTTGCAGAAGTGGGATTACTTGTTCTTGAGTGGAACAGATGGTTGTAGACAGAGCATTCCCGTGATGCTCAAGTTGCTCCCATGCTTTATCCTTTACCACACTTAGATAAATATGTCTGCTGATGAGCTGCATTTTGTAAATGAATCTTTGGGAGTCCCATTTAAATGGTGTAAATGAGATTGGACAATGCACACTATTCATGACTTCACACCGATGAATTTTAAATGCGTTCTACAATAGCAGAAGGTCACAATTGGCAATATTATGATTATTAGGAATGATTTTACATTTATGTAATTCCTTTCATGTCTCCTAGACTGTACGTGGCATTTCAGTTTCTGACATGTAGTTGAACTATAGTTTTACAAGAATGTACTGAAATCTAGGCAGGAATATCTTATTATCAACAATTAAATCAATGTCCAGGCAGTCTTATTTCTGATTCTTTTAGTTGAAGGACATCTGTTGATGCTGCAGAGCTAATCTGCCATTCTTTGGAATGTTATTAAAGGATTTCTTGCGTCTCAACATATCATCTCATTCAAAAAATGAGCTTTTCCCCCTCCCCCTCCCCAATGTGATGAATCCCTCATGACTACACCAAAGATTCAGCCTAAACTGTGGGGTCAGGCATCTTAAGTGAACTGCCACTCACTGACTTACAAAATAAGCTTAATGTATTGACCTATGACAATTTCTCAATATAACTTTTAAGGATAGTATGTGATCAATGTGCTAAGCATAACTGCCTTCTTAAAACTGTAATATGGGATCATTGGAATTAAATATACAATATGAGTTCCTTCTCTTGTATACTGCAGCACATCAAGACTGAGGACCTTTAGCATAGGAATAGTTGAATCCATATTTATACGTCAGTGATTTGAGTGATGGAATTGATGGCTTTGTTGCAAAATTTGTAGAGGAAATGAAGGTAGTTGGAGGGGCAGGTAGCTTCGAAGAAATAGGGAGGCTACAGAAGGACTTCGACAGATTAAGAGAACGGGCAAAGAAGTGGCAGATGGAATACAGTATCAAGAAGTGTATGGTCGTGCATTTTGGTAGAAGATTTCTAAACGGGAAAAAAAATACAAAAATCTGAGGTGCAAAGAGATTTGGGAATACTTAATTATCCTTGCAAGTGGAACAAGTGCTACACCTGCCCTTACACTTCCTCCCTCACCAACATTCAGGGCCCCAGACAGTCCTTCCAGGTGAGGCGACACTTCACCTGTGAGTCAGCTGGTGTGGTATACTGCGTCCGGTGCTCCCGGTGTGGCCTTTTATATGTTGGTGAGACCCGACGCAGACTGGGAGACCATTTCGCTGAACACCTACACTCTGTCCGCCAGAGAAAGCAGGATCTCCCAGTGGCCACACATTTTAGTTCCATGTCCCATTCCCATTCTGATATGTCTAGAGGCCTCTACTGTCAAGATGAAGCCACACTCAGGTTGGAGGAACAATATCTGATATACCGGCTGGGTAGCCTCCAACCTGATGGCATGAACATTGATTTCTCTAATTTCCATTAATGCCCCTGCTCCCCTTCTTACCCCATCCCTGATATATTTAGCTTTTCTCCCCCCTCCTTTTTTTTCTCTCTTTCTGCCCATCACTCTGCCTGGTCTCCATCTCCCTCTGGTGCTCCCCTCCCCCTTTCTTTCTCTCTGGACCTCCCGTCCCACGATTTTTTCCCTTCTCCAGCTCTGTATCACTTTTGCCAATCACCTTTCCGGCTCTCAGCTTCATCCCACCCCCTCCGGTTTTCTCCTATCATTTCACATTTCCCCCTCCCCCCACTATTTTCAAATCTCTTACTATCTCTCCTTTCAGTTAGTCCTGACAAAGGGTCTTGGCCCGAAACGTCGACAGCGCTTCTCCCTATTGCTGCGTTCCACCAGCATTTTGTGTGTGCTGCTTGAATTTCCAGCATCTGCAGATTTCCTCGTGTTTGCCTTGGGAATCCTTGTGCAGGTTTCCCTAAAGGTTAATGTGCGGGTTGAGTCTGCTGAGGAAGGCAAATGTAATGTTACTATTTATTTCAAGAGGACTAAAATGTAAAAGCAAAGGTGTAATGTTGAGACTTTTTAAAGCACTGGTGAAGTCTCACTTGGAGTACTGTGAGTAGTTTTGGGCCCCTTACCTTAGAAAGGATGTGCTAAGTCTGAAGCGGCTTCAAAGTAAGTTCACAAAAATGATTCCAGGATTGAGTGGCTTGTCATATGAAGAGCATTTGATGGCTCTGGGCCTGTATTCACTATTCAGAAGAATAAGGGGTAACCTCATTGAAACCTATCAAGTTGTAAAAGGCCTTGAAAGAGTGGATGTGGAGAGGATGTTTCCTATATTGGGAGTTCCTAAGGCCAGCGGATAAACCCTCAAAATAGAGGCACATTTTTTTAGAATGGAGATGAGGAGGAATTTCTTCAGCCAGACAGAGGTGAATTTGTGGAATTTGTTGCCACAGGTAGCTGTGGAGGTGAAGTCTTTACATCTATTTAAGGCAGTGGTTGATAGATTCTTGATTGGTCGGGGTATGAAGGGATATTGGGGGGTGCAGGGGAGGGCAGGAGATTGGGGCTGAGAGGAACTCTGGATCAGTCAGAATGAAATGTCAGAGCAGTTTGATGGGCCAAATGGCTTCATTCTGCTCCTATATCTTATGGTCTTATATTTGTGATTACTTTTAGATTTTTGGCCTGATCAGAAAGGAGCCAGAATAAAGACTACTGCCTAGAAATTCAGTTATGTAACAGAGGGTTTGTGTGTGATACATATAATAATGTTCGCAAAATTGATGTGGATTTATCACATGCCTCGCAAGGTCTGCTATTTACCTTCCTGGTTTTTTTTATGATTGGCTTTCAGGTACAGAAAGGTGCAGCAGAATCTTATTACACATGGTACATGTCTGGAATCCACTTGCATCTTGCAAGCTCCTTTCCCAGTTGCTGTTCACAACTTTAGCCCCTCCACTCCCATTTTACGGTCCCAGCCAGGCATATGGTTAACTTACAGGTTTCAATGGGATTTCTGGACCTACATCCAGTACTTCTAGTTGAAGATATTAGAACAGATGGCTGGCTCACTTTGGATTAAAGGTGGAAATTGACCGTTTCCTGATTGGTCAGGGCATCAAAGGATATGGTGAGAAGGCTGATGTACGACTGATCCAGGATCAGCCATGATAGCATGACAGAGCAGACTCGATTAGCTGAACGGGCTAATTCGGCTCCTATATCTTATGGTCTTATGGATCATGCTTACAGTAGAAGGAAATATGAAACTAAGAAGAAACATACTGAAAAGTAAAATGTCCAATTCGCAGCACATTTAGAATGGCTTGAGAGTAATGGTCCTGAAAATCTGTGGAAATTCTACAAATGATTCCGAAGATCTGCTGAAGATCCTCCCCTCTGTGGATCGTGTCTACCCATCTCACTCCCTTTAAAGTAGCTGGCAAAATAAAAACCCCTCCTGCCCTGGACATTCTCTGCTGTCCCATTTCCCATTGAGAACAGTCTGAAAGCACATACCACCAAGCTCAAGGACAGCTTCTATCCTGCTTTTAGAAGTTTGTTAAGTGATCCCCTATTATAATAAAATGGACTCTTGATTTCCCAGTCTACCTTATTATGGCCTTGCACTTTGTTATCTGCCTGCACTGTAATTTCTTTGTAAAAACATTTTGTAATTCTGCATTCTATCGTTCATTTCCTTTATATTGCCTTAATGTGCAGCTAGAATGAAATAATCTGTGGATGACATGCAAAACAAAGTTTGCCACTCTGCCGATGTTTGTGAGATAATAATAAGATAATTTACCTATCCTGTTGGATTTTCTGTCCAGCTTTTGTAACCAAAAGTGCAGCAGAAGAAGTGAGTCCCTGGACAGATAATATTAGTTCTTAACTATAGTAGATGTAAAATTTCAATCTCATGATCTATTTTACCATTGGATAAAGTTTTGTAATGATTCTAAGAGGTTGTTAATTATTTGATTATAGTAATCTTCCTTACAAAACCTAACCTATTAGGAAGTTGGAATGGTGATTGAATAGTGATTATAAGTGAAGGGGTTTGTGAGATTTTGTTTGGGGTTGGGTGGGAGGGTTACACATCAGGATGTAAACTGGAGATTAAGGAGCAGTTCAAAGGGTAGTTTTAGTGCAGTTATGATGTTATAAAGTAATAAAGCATAGTAAAAGGCCTTCGGCTCAACAGGTCGATGCTGATCCCAATTGCCCACATTAAGCTCATAATCCTCCAAGCCCCTATCTTCCGTGCACTTGTCCAAATGCTTCTTAAATGTTGCAGTTGTACCTACCTTGACTGCTTCCACTCGCAGCTTGATCCAGGTACTCAACTTCTGTCGTGTACCTTTCTTCAGGTCTTATAACAAAGAACCAAAAGAAACACAGACTAAATCTTTTCAAAAGCATACTTACTTGAAAGGAGAAGACCCTTCACTCCTCAATGAATGCTTTACAGCTTACAAAGTTAATTTTTATACAAGTTTTCAGGCCATCCTTTGGTTGTTACCTATTCTGTGAGTCAGCTCTGCCACAGCTGTAGTACTCAAGGCCATCCAGTATATCAACTTCCCTTTAGTTATACAATGAACAATAGTCAGGACCTTACACACCTCCTGCCCTGTACACCCTTAGCTTACAGCAAAGTGCTTTGGGAATATACAGGTTCCATTTTGTCACATTACAAGATTAAATACGTTTTAAAAAATCTCAAAGTTTCGGATATATTTCCACACTGTCCTCTATGTAAATAGCTAACTCTTATGTCTTTCTTTAAATCTCCTGCTTCTTATCTTGTATCTGTGCCCACTAATTTAGGACTCTCCAACCCTGGGGAAAAACTATGACTGTCCACCTTATCCATACCCCTTATTATGTAAACTTCTGTGAGATCACCTCTCATTCTCCTGCACTTAAGGGGAATAAAGATCTAGCATGGCCAACCTCTCCCTATAACTCAGTCCTTCTAGTCCAGGTAATATCCTCATAAATCTCTTCTGCACCCTCTCCCATAACAGGGTGACTACAACTGTATTCAATACTCTCAAGTGCAGCCTCGGTAGCAATTTATATAATTGTAATGTAAAGTCCTTCCTCCTAAATATCCTCCAAGAGCAGTACAACTTGTAGGGTTTAGAGGCTTGCATGCCTCAATGACCCAGAGAGCTATGTTGACTGGAATCAGGGCCTTGTACTTTGACTCTTGGTAGGGTCATCCATGCCAAGCAGGTCAAAGGGCCAGACCAAGAGTGGTTCACTGGTCCTCCAGATTTGGGGATTCAGCTCAGGGCCAACGACTCTGACTGGTAAAAAAAATTGTTACAGAAACAGCAATGAAGAATCCTATATCTGTGTGCACAGTATTCTTAACTCCCTACCAGGGAATTGCATGACTGATGGTAGTGAAAACTGAGAGAAGACTACTGACATGATGAAGGAGGCCCTGAACGCCACCAATATCAAAACCAAAATTGTTTTTTTGGGAATGTATGAGCTATGTACAGCACTGGCAAGCTAGAACAAATAACTGCAGGAGTACGTTATTACAGCCTACATATACTGGGTGTTAGTGAAAACATATGGATAGGAGCTGGCAGACTAAAGGCAGCAACTGATGAAACTGTTTTATACTCAGGAAGGAAAGGTGGTCAGCATCATGATGGTGTAGCTGTCATTTTGAAGTAAGGCATTGTATGGTGCTTGCTGGAGTGGAAACCAATCAACAGTAGGCTGATGAGTCAGGCTGAAAGGGAAGCAAATGAATGTGAGTGTGATCCAATGCTATGCTATATCGATTGTGATATTGAAGAAAAGTATGTTTTCTATGAACATCTGCAATCAGAGCTAGAGTTAACAGCATACCATGAAATACATAATCATTGTCATGGGAGATCTAAATGCCAACTTGGGGCACTCACTTCACTAGGGTCATGGGCACACATGGATGTGGAATGATGACTAAAAGTGATGAATGGTTGGTGGAATTCTGTGCCATGGAACTGTCTGGTTATATAACCATACAACAATTACAGCATGGAAACAGGCCACCTCGGCCCTTCTAGTCAGTGCCGAATACTTACTCTCACCTAGTCCCACCGACCTGCACTCAGCCCATAACCCTCTATTCCTTTCCTGTCCATATACCTATCCAATTTTACTTTAAATAACAATATCAAACCTGCCTCTACCACTTCTAGTGGAAGCTCGTGAAGAAATTCCCCCTCGTGTTACCCCTAAACTTTTGCCCCCAACTCTCCACTCATGTCTTCTTGTTTGAATCTCCCCTACTCTCAATGGAAAAAGCCTATCCACGTCAACTCTATCTATCCCCCTCATAATTTTAAATATCTCTGTCACGTCCCCCCCTCAACCTTCTACGCTGCAAAGAATAAAGACCTAACTTGTTCAACCTTTCCCTGTAACTTAGGTGCTGAAAGTCAGGTAACATTCTAGTAAATCTTCTCTGTACCCTCTCTATTTTGTTGACATCTTTCCTATAATTTGGTGACTAGAGCTGTACACAATACTCCAAATTTGGCCTTGCCAATGCCTTGTCCAATTTTAACATTACATCCCAATTCCTATACTCAATGCTCTGATTTATAAAGGCCAGCATACCAAAAGCTTTCTTCACCTCCCTATCCACATGAGATTTCATCTTCAGGAAACTATGCACCATTATTCCTAGATCACTCTGTTCTACTGCATTCTTCAATGCCCTACCATTTACCATGTATGTCCCATTTTGATTAGTCCTACCAAAATTAGGCACCTCGCACTTATCAGCATTAAACTCCATCTGCCATCTTTCAGTCCACTCTTCTAACTGGCCTAAATCTCTCTGCAAGCTTTGAAAACCTATTTCATTAACCACAACGTCACCTATCTTAATATCATCTGCATACTTACTAATCCAATTTACCACCCCATCATCCAGATCATTAATGTATATGACAAACAACACTGGACACAGCACAGATCCCTGAGGCACCCCACTAGTCACCGGCCTCCAACCTGACAAACAGTTATCCACCACTACTCTCTGGCATCTCCTATCCAGCCACTGTTGAATCCATTTTACTACTTCAATATTACTATCTAAAGATTGAACCTTGCTAACTAAACTTCCGTGTGGAACCTTGTCAAAGGTGTGGAACCTTGTCAAAGGCCTTACTGAAGTCCATATAGACAACATCCACTGCTTTACTCTCATCAATTTTCCTAGTAACCTCTTCAAAAAATTCAATAAGATTTGTCAAACATGACCTTCCACACACAAATCCATGTTGACTGTTCCTAATCAGACCCTGTCTATCCAGATAGAAACATAGAAAATAGGTGTAGGAGTATGCCATTCAGCCCTTCGAGCCTGCACCGCCATTCAGTATGATCATGGCTGATCATCCAACTCAAAACCCTGTACCTGCTTTCTCTCCATACCCCCGATCCCTTTAGCCACAAGGGCCATATCTAACTTCCTCTTAAATATAGCCAATGAACCGGCTTCAACTGTTTCCTGTGGCAGAGAATTCCACAGATTCACCACTCCCTGTGTGAAGAAGTTTTTCCTCATCTCGGTCCTAAAAGGCTTTATCCTTAAACTGTGACCCCTCATTCTGGACTTCCCCAACATCGGAAACAATCTTCCTGCATCTAGCCTGTCCAATCCCTTTAGAATTTTATACATTTCAATAAGATCCCCCCTCAATCTTCTAAATTCTAGTGAGTATAAGCCTAGTCAATCCAGTCTTTCTTCATATGGAAGTCCAGGAATCAATCTGGTGAACCTTCTTTGTACTCCCTATATGGCAAGAATGTCTTTCCTCAGATTAGGGGACCAAAACTGCATACAATATTCTAGGTGCGGTCTCACCAAGGCCTTGTACAACTGCAGTAGAACCTCCCTGCTCCTGTACTCAAATCCTTTTGCTATGAATGCCAACATACCATTTTCCTTTTTCACCGCCTGCTGTTCCTGCATGCCCACCTTCAATGACTGGTGTACAATGACACCCAGGTCTCGTTGCACCTCCCCTTTTCCTAATCGGCCACCATTCAGATAATAATCTGTTTTCCTGTTCTTGCAACCAAAGTGGATAACCTCATATTTATCCACATTAAATTGCATCTGCCATGAGTTTGCCCACTCACCTAACTTATCCAAGTCACCCTGCATCCACAAACTTGGAGATGCTGCATTTACTTCCCTCATCTAAGTCATTAATATATACTGTAAACAACTGGGGTCCCAGCACTGAGCCTTGTGGTACCCCACTAGTCACTGCCTGCCATTCTGAAAAGGTCCCATTTACTCCCACTCTTTGCTTCCTGTTTGCCAACCAATTCTCTATCCACATCAATACCATACCCCCAATACTGTGTGCTTTAAGTTTGCACACTAATCTCCTGTGTGGGACCTTGTCAAAAAGCCTTTTGAAAATCTAAATATACCACATCCACTGGCTCTACCCTATCCACTCTACTAGTTACATCTTCAAAAAATTCTATAAGATTCGTCAGACATGATTTTCCTTTCACAAATCCATGCTGACTTTGTCCGATGATTTCACCTCTTTCCAAATGTGCTGTTATCACATCTTTGATAACCGACTCTCGCATTTTCCCCACCACCGATGTCAGACTAACCTGTCTATACTTCCCCTGTTTTTCTCTCCCTCCTTTTTTAAAAATTGGGGTTACATTTGCCACCCTCCAACCTTCAGGAACTAATCTAGAATCTAAGGAGTTTTGAAAAATTATCACTAATGCATCCACTATTTCTTGGGCTACTTCCTTTAGCACTTTGGGATGCAGACCATCTGGCCCTGGGGATTTATCTGCCTTTAATCCCTTCAATTTACCTAACACCACTTCCCTACTAACATGTATTTCTCTCAGTTCCTCCATCTCACTGGACCCTTGGTTATGTCCTCCTTAGTGAAGACAGAACCAAAGTAGTTATTCAATTGGTCTGCCATATCTTTGTTCCCTATGATCAATTCACCTGTTTCTGACTGTAAGGGACCTACATTTGTCTTGACCAATCTTTTTCTTTTCACATATCTATAAAAGCTTTTACAGTCAGTTTTTATGTTCCCTGCCAGCTTTCTCTCATAATCTTTTTTCCCTTTCCTAATTAAGCCCTTTGTCCTCCTCTGCTGGCCTCTGAATTTCTCCCAGTCCTCAGGTGTGCTGCTTTTTTTTGTTAATTTATATGTTTCTTCTTTGGACTTGATACTATCCCTAATTTCCCTTGTCAGCCAGGGGTGCACTACATTCCCTGGTTTATTCTTTTGCCAAACTGGGATGAAAAATTGTTGTAGTTCATCCATGCGATCTTTAAATGCTTGCCATTACATATCCACCGTCAACCCTTTAAATATCATTTGCCAGTCTATCTTAGCTAATTCACGTCTCATACCTTCAAAGTTACCCTTCTTTTTCAGAACCTTTGTTTCTGAATTAACTATGTCACTCTCCATCTTAATGAAGAATTCTACCATATTATGGTCACTCTTACCCAAGGGGCCTCGCACGACAAGATTGCTAACTGACCCTTCCTCAATACTCAATACCCAATCTAGAATGCCCTGCTCTCTAGTTGGTTCCTCGACATGTTGGTTCAGAAAACCATCCCACATACATTCCAAGAAATCCTCTTCCTCAGCACCCTTACCAATTTGGTTCACCCAATCTATATGTAGATTGAAGTCATCCATTATAACTATATAATTATATATACCATCTCTAAGAATACTTTCCAGTAATTTACCCACCACTGACGTAAAACTTACAGGCCTATAATTGCTAGGTTTACCCTTAGAACCCTTTTTAAACAATGAAACAACATGAGCAATACGCCAATCCTCTGGCACCATCCCCATTTCTAATGACATTTGAAATATTTCTGTCAGAGCCCCTGCTATTTCTACACTAACCTCCCTCAAGGTCCTAGGGAATATCCTGTCAGTACCCAGAGATTTATCCACATTTATATTCCTTAAAAGCGCCAGTACTTCCTCCTGTTTAATCGTCATAGTTTCCATAACTTCCCTACTTGTTTCCCTTACCTTACACAATTCAATATCCTTCTCCTTAGTGAATACCAAAGAAAAGAAATTGTTCAGAATCTCCCCCATCTCTTTTGGCTCCACACATAGCTGTCCACTCTGATTCTCTAAAGAACCAATTTTATCCCTCACTATCCTTTTGCTATTAATATAACTGTAGAAACCCTTTGGATTTATTTTCGCCTTACTTGCCAAAGCAACCTTGTATCTTTTAGCTTTTCTAATTTCTTTTGTAAGATTCTTTTTATATTCTTTATATTCCTTGAGCACCTTATTAACTCCCTGCTGCCTATATTTATTGTAGATCTCTCTCTTTTTCTGAACCAAGTTTCCAATATCCTTTGAAAACCATGGCGCTCTCAAACTTTTAACCTTTCCTTTCAACCTAACAGGAACATAATGATTCTGTACCCTCAAAATTTCACCTTTAAATGACCTCCATTTCTCTATTACATCCTTCCCATAGAACAAATTGTCCCAATCCACTCTTTCTAAATCCGTTTGCATCTCCTCAAAGTTAGCCTTTCTCCAATCAAAAATTTCAACCCTGGGTCCAGACCTACCCTTCTCCATAATCATATTGAAATTAGTGGCATTGTGATCACTGGACCTGAAATGCTCCCCAGCACATACCTCCGTCACCTGATCTATCTCATTCCCTAACAAGAGATCCAACACTGCCCCTTCTCTAGTTGGTACCTCTATGTATTGCTGCAAAAAACTATCCTGCACACATTTTATAAACTCCAAACCATCCAGCCCTTTTACTGTATGGGCTTCCCAGTCTATGTGTGGAAAATTAAAATCTCCCACAATCACAAATATTTGCTTACTACAAATATCTGCTATCTCCTTACAAATTTTCTCCTCCAATTCTCGCTCCCCATTAGGTGGTCTATAATACACCCCAATAAGTGTTACTACACCTTTCCCATTCCTCAATTCCACCCAAATAGTCTCCCTAGACAAGCGCTCTAATCTATCCTGCCATAGCACTGCTGTAATATTTTCTCAGACAAGCAATCCAACACCTCTTCCTCTTGTCCCTCCGATTCTATCACACCCGAAGCAACGAAATCCAGGAATAGTCAGTTGCCAATCACACCCCTCTTGCAACAATGTTTCACTAATAGCTACAACATCATATTTCCAGGTATCACTCCATGTTCTTTCATCCACCTTTCTTACAATGCTCCTAGCATTAAAATAAATGCGTTTAAGAAATTCTCCACTTCTTCCCCTCTGTTTATCTCTAACAGTGCAAACAATTTTACTACTTTTTCTTCCTTCTCCCATACATCTATTCCTACACTCTGGTTCCCCCCTTGATTCTAGTTTAAATCTACTGGAGCCTCTCTAGCAAATCTGCCTGCGAGAATATTTGTCCCCTCCAGTTCAGATGTAAACAGTCCCGCCAGAACAGGTCCCTTCCCTGGAAAACTGGCCAATAATCTATAACCTGAAGCCCTCCCTCCTGCACCATGTCTTCAGCCACGTCTTGATCTGCGCTATCTTACTGTTTCTAAACCCGCTTGCATGTGGCACTGGTAGCAATCCTGAGATTGCTATCCTGGAAGTCTTGTCCTTTAACTTGGTGCCTAACTCCCTAAACTCAGCTTTCAGGACCTCCTCACTCTTCCTACCCACATCACTGGTCCCTACATGGACCACGACATCCAGCTGCTCACCCTCCTTCTTGAGAATACGGAGAACTTGATCCGAGATATTGCGGACCCTGGCACCAGGGAGGCAACAGATTATCCAGGATTCTCGACCTCTTCCACAGAACCTCCCATCTGTCCCCCTAACTATAGAATCCCCTATCACTACTGCTATCCTCTTTTCCTTCCTTCCCTATTGAGCTGAGTGTCCAGTCTCAGTGCCAGAGACACAACCACTGCAACTCGTCCCTAGTAGGTCGACCCCACCAACAGTATCCAAAATGGTATACTTATTATTGATGGGAATGGACACAGGGGTGCTCTGCTCATTCTGTCTAATCCCCTTCCCTCTCCTGACAGTCATCCAGCTACCTGTCTCCTGACTCCCTGTAACTCCTGTTTATTTCTGCCTCTGCCTCCCGAATGATCCGAAGTTCATCCAGCTTCAGCTCCAGTTCCCTAACAGTTTGTTAGGAGCTGCAGCTGGATGCACCTTTTGCAGGTGTAGTCATCAGGGACAATTGTGCTCCCCCTGACTTCCCACATACTTCAAACGGAGCATTCAACTGCCCTAACTGCTGCCTCCATTACCTACTGCTAAGGTAATTAAATTAATTAAAGGAGCTTACCCCGCCTTACCTCACTTGGAGGTCCTCAGCCTCAGCTGGCTTTTTAAATACTCCCGTTGCCTTACGGGCCGACTTCCATGTGCTTGCGCAGTCATGCCCTGTTCAAACGTCGCCTCTACCTGTTCAGCCAAAGCCGCCCCACCCTGACTCAGTCCACTCCGACGATGGCCACTGTATATGGTGGTCTTTTTTTTTAACCTTTGGCGCGGTACGTCACGCACCTGTGCAATCTAGCCTCTTTTCCCCGATCAGTTTAAAAAAAGCTTCCCTCTGAGCTGCCTTTACTTCTTCCCTCTCCGCCTCTTGCTTCGATTTAAAAGACCGTTGAAAAATTTCTCTCCTTTTTAAACCTTTGGTGCGCTATGTCACGCACCTGTGCAGTCTAGCCTCTTTTCCCCGATCAGTTTTTTAAAAACGGCTTCTCTCTGAGATGCCCTTACTAGGAGGGATCTTCTTTCCACACCGTGAAATCCACAAACTGACATGGTGCTCACCCATTGGACAAGAACCAGAGTGACTGTTTAATCAGCCATGGTATGTGGAGAGGAGCATATACAGGAAATGATCACCACCTTGTAGCAGTGATAAGACTCCAGCACTGGGGCCAGAACACATGTACAAAGATGTTTTGATGTTTAAAGTTCTAGAACACTAGTGTAAAATCTGCTTTCATCATTCAGCTTAACAACAGATTCCAGGCCTTGCAAGACTTGGCAAAGATGTCTCAGTAGACAGGATCAACACAATGTGGAAACAGATTGCCTCAGTCTTTAAGGAGAGCAGCGCTGCTTCTCTAGGATACAGAGGTGGAAAGATACAATAGGAAGCCTGGACAACCACCTTAGAAGAAAGATGGGAAGTGTTAGATACAGTCAGAACGAATTTAGGAGAAACTGCAACTTGCGTATACTGAAGCTAGCAAGAAAGCAACGAGACTCATAAGACAGGATAAGAGAGTCTACATGGAAGACCTTGCAGAAGAGACCAAAGCAGCAGCCAATCGAAGTGATCCGGGAAATAGATACAAGATTTCAAAATTGGTATGCAGAAAGCTCCAGGCTAGATCCAGTTGTCCCGTTACAGATGAGAATGGTCTGCTCTTGACAACTGATAGAGCAAGAAGCATGATAGATGGAGTATTTCAGAGAATTACTAAATAGACCACCACCAAATGAAGAACTTGACATGCAACAACCAGCAGATGACCTCAACATCAACACAGATTCATCCAAGAAAGAAGAGATTGATACTGTGATTAAATCATTAAAGAACAGCAAAGCTCCAGGACATGACAATTTAAATGCTAAACTATTCAAAGCTGAACCAAATGTTGTAGCAGCCATCCTGCAACTACTGCTTACTATAATCTGGGAATAGGAACAAGTATTCAAAAAGTGGACAAAGGGAGTTATTAGCATCCCCAAGAGAAGAGGGAGGTGACGATGAGGAAGGGCTGGATGCTTAGAGTACAGGAGACCCCGGGGGATGTACCTCTTGAAAACAGGTTCACCCTCTTGGAAGCTGTCGGGACAGAAGACACTGCCAGTCTGAGAGGCAGACAGGTCTGCGAGTCAAAAATTGGTGCTGAAGCAAAGCCGAGGAGACAGATGTCAGGCAGAGCCATGGTAATAGGGGACTCCATAGCGAGAGGTACAGAAAGGGGTTTCTGCGGCAACAGGCGGGAGTTAAGGATGGTGTGTTGCCTCCCTTGTGCCAGGATCCAGGACATCACGGATCGATTGCAGGGTATCCTCAAGGGTGAAGGTGAACATCCAGAAGTAGTGGTGCATGTTGATACAAATGATGTCGGGAAGAAGAGGAAAGAAATTCTGCAGTGTGACTTCAGAGAACTCGGAAGAAGGCTGAAAAGCAGGACCTCCAGGGTGATTATCCGGTTTGCTTCCAGTTCCTTGTGCTGGTGAGGGCAGGAACAGGGAGATAGGGGATCTGAATGTGTGGCTGAGGAGCTGATGCGGGAAGCAGGGGTTTAGATTCTTAGACCACTGGAGTCTGTTTTGGAGTAAGGATGAATTGTACAAAGGAGACAGGTTGCACCGTAACAGGTGGGGGACCAGCATTCTGGCAGGCAGGTTTGCCACTGCTACACGGGTTGTGTTTAAACTAAGTAGTGGGGGGGAGGGGGAGGAGATGAACTGGAAATATAAGGATGGAGTTAAAGGGAAAGCGAGAATAAGAAAAGTTAAGAAAGGCAGCAGAAGTAACGGGGCAGAAATCTCAGAAAGGGATTGGAGAGTATGGCCAACTACAATAGGAATCGATGTGAAAGGTGAGAGGAGTAATGGATTAAAAGTGTTATATATGAATGCACGAAGAATAAGAAATAAAGTGGATGAGCTTGCGGCTCAGTTGGAAATTGGCAAGTATGATGTTGTAGGAATAACAGAGACATGGCTGCAAGAGGACCAGGGCTGGGAAATGAATATTCAAGGATATATCCTATTGAAAAGACAGACAGGTGATCAGAGGGGGTGGGATGGCTCTGTTGGTGAGGAATGAAATTCAGTCCCTTATGAGGGGTGACATAGAATCAGGAGATGTAGAATCTGTATGGATAGAACTGAGAAATTGTAAGGGCAGAAAGACCCTAATGGGAGTTATCTACAGGCCCTCAAACAGCAGTCTGGGTATAGGGTGCAAGTTGAATCAAGAGTTAAAATTGGCATGTCGCAAAGGTAACGCTACGGTTGTTATGGGGGATTTCAACATGCAGGTAGACTGGGAAAATCAGGTTGGTACTGGACCCCAAGAAAGGGAGGTTTGTGGAGTGCCTTCGAGGTGGATTCTTAGAGCAGCTTGTACTGAAGCCTAAACACAAAGTACACTGCAGACGCTGTGGTCAAATCAACACGTACAAACAGGCTGGAGGAACTCAGCAGGTCGGGTAGCATCCGTTGAAACGAGCAGTCAACGTTTTGGGCTGAGTTGTACTGGAGCCTACCAGGGAGAAGGCAATTCTGGATTTAGTGTTGTGTAAAGAACCAGATTTGATAAGGGAACTCGAGGTAAAGGAGCCATTAGGAGGTAGTGACAATAACATGATAAGTTTTAACCTGCAATTTGAGAGGGAGAGGGAATATCGGAAGTGTCAGTATTACAGTTGAACAAAGGGGACTATGGAGCCATGAGGGTGGATCTGGCCAAAGTTGACTGGAAAGATACCCTAGCAGGGATGACAGTGGAAGAATAATGGCAGGTATTTCTGGGAATAATACAGAAGGTGCAGGATCAGTTCATTCCAACGAGGAAGAAAGATTCTAAGGGGAGTAAGGGTTGACCGTGGCTGACAAGAGAAGTCAAGGATAGTATAAAAATAAAAGAGAAGAAGTATAACATAGCAAAGGTGAGCAGGAAGTCAGAGGATTGGGGAACTTTTAAAGAGCAACAGAAGATAACTAAAAAGGCAAACTAAAAGATGACTAAAAAGGCATATGCGATTAAATGAGTTCACTTTATAGATCTTACTGGAACTATGTACTTAATAGAGATACAATATAAAAGGAAAATAAAAGGTGCCAAACTTATCAGAGTTCAAACCACTTCGTGCATAACCGTTGGAGTTCAATTAACGAAGTCTTCTGGCCACCATTCGATCCCCTCAGACCTCCTCGACTCGTAGCTCAGGACCACCCGAAGTGATCAACCAAGCACCCCTGGCACGTCTGTCTTCATCTGCTCTCTTCACTGAAAACCCTGGCCTCAGACCCCCACTCGGGGTCTGTTCCGTCGCGTAGCTTACAGCATCGTGTCCTCTCTCTCTCACCCCCTCGCACCAATTCCCCAAAAACCCACCAACAATAGCTTACAGACCCAAAAGAGAGAATGACATCTATCCCAATTGTTTAATAAAGGAATACAATACCCATTATCAGCAATCATAACCCAAACAAGCTTCGAGAGAAAACACCCTCTCACCAGTTAGCATAACAGAAGCATTTTTACTTTTAACAAAGAAGCCATTTTGATTAACACACGCAGTAGCATAAAGAGAAAACCCTTACACACACTTATTTTATTTAAGTTGATATTCGTTTGTCATTCCTCAGCCCATTCCCCTAACTGGTCTAGATCTCTTTGCTTCACTATCAATAAGCTCCTCAATTTAGTGTCAGAAGCAAACTTGCTAATTGTCCCATATACAATCATATCCAAATAACTTACATAACAAAAGTGGCCCCAACACTGACCTCCATAAGCCTCCAGTCAGAGAATCCACATTCAACCATCATTCTTGGCCTGCTATTATTGACCAATCCTGAATCCACCTCACTAGTCTCCTGTATAGTCCCATGAAACCTAACCTTCCATATCAGTCCATGCGGTACTTTGTCATAGGCCTTACTAAAGTCCATATGTACAACATTTATTGCCCTACCTTTCATTTATTCCCTTAGACAACTCTTCAAAAATCTTCAATTGAACCAAAGTTGTTAAAGTATATTTCAGGTTATCTATTAGTCCACCCTGAATGTTTTATTCTTAACCATTGTGTACGTAATTCAATAACCAGCTGCAATTCAGAGGTTTGCTTGTGAACTTCATTATTTATCATACTGCTGTATTCAAAATGCTCCTTGCTTAATAATGCTTGAAATTAGTAAACTTACAGTATTGCAGTTTATATGTGCAATGCTGCTCTGCAGGTGCCCATTTCAGATATGAAAATTCATAATTCCTATCCAAGCATTTTGGAGTAAATGAGTATGTTCAAAATTAGGAAGCAGAGGAAACACTGTGTGGATCAGGCATCATCTGTCCCCAGTAGGAGCAAAATTGATATTTTAGGTGTACGGTCATTAATAATTTCTGATAAAAGATCGTTGATGTTGGGTCTACTTCTCCACAGATATTGCCTGATCTGCTGAACTACAACTTTTTCTGTTTTTGATACAAATTTCTAGCATTTGCAGTTTTCCTGTTTGTTACCTCATTCTCTTTATTCAAATGGATATATGGGATGTATCACGCAGAATGTCACGTTGCAATACCTTATAATTTTTCTCTGTTTTCATATGTTGGATCACACCTGATTTGTTTATCCAAAGCTACAGCTGAGTCCATTACAGTGGCAGGAATACATCTGGGAAAAGTGAATCATTCAGATTATTTTACTTTAGAGATTAAATTATGCTACCTAAATGTAAAATAATCATAAATTATGATGAGTATAACTGCAACAATATGGCTGATATGTATTCCTCTTTTCTCCTATACTTCTTTCTGTTTGAAAAATACTGGTAACTGCTGATGGTTCTGAAAATGGACCAACCAACATATACTCCTTTAATTGGCAGGAAGTCTAATGATGTACCACCATCAGAGAAGGTCTTTTAAAATGTACCAAGATGGGAGGTCGTCATTGGAAAGGAGTCATTACACCTCAACTTGAATTCTGCAAAGAACATGATCTTTTGTGTTTGCAGTTATCCACAGTTTGTGAATTGGAAGCATTTGGATTTTCTGAGGGAGATAGGGTGAGGCATTATGATAGCTGATTCATCATTTCTGAACATGGGGTCTTTATTGGCAATTTGACGGGAAAGGGAGTGACAGAATTAACTCCCAGTGAACTCACAGATTGGAAGGATTGGCAAAAGATTTGGACAGAATGGATAAATGTTGTGCCCATAGGAAATGATCAAGCTGTGCCCAGACTGAATCTTCAAAATATTTCTAAGGCTGTGCAGAGTGAAACTAGATATATCCATGATGGAGTCAATCAAGGAAGAGTGACAGGAGAGTAGGAAGGGCAAAATTTGGATAGGGATTTGGGACAGAGCACCCAGGCTCTGGAAGTGCTGTTGGTGAAGAAAGGGATTGGGAATGATAAGAGACACGCTGATATCTGAGTTGAGTCTAGTTGAGGATAATGAGAGAAGTATAAAAGAGATCTAGATTTTCACTTCTCAGAACTGATAAAGATAACTAGACAGACATAAGTCAACTGTGATACATCACAAAGGCATGGCAGTATTATCCTTGAAGAGGCCAGGAAGCTGGTTTTCTGAAAGTAAGCCAAGAAAATTTGGCAAGTGTTGGTGAGCATTATGTCTGATTTTAGAGTTGTTGATGGTAATGGCGAAAAGTAGAAAAATACACTCCATCCTTGCCAGAACTGGCACAGAGTTCATAAGTGTTTGGCAGTTACCCAAGTTCTCTCTCCTGTGCTGAATTCCATGAGGAGCCTATTGTCACAACCCTGTTAGCTGACTGGTGACAAATTGTTAAGCATAGCTTCCAGATTTCTGCTTTCACAAAAGCATAAATGGAAATCCTTAAATTGCTATTTTCTGTGGGGTCACGTTTTCACTACCATTTCAATACCTGATCAACACCTCCATCCATTAACTCACCCAGCGACCCCACCACCTCTCCATCCACATCTGTCACTCTGCTCTACAGCCCCTCATACCCTTAATCCCCTTTGTGCACTTCCACTTTATGCTTACACTTCACACCCCATAACTACAGTTATTGTCCTACTGTGTTTTCATCTGCCCTACTGCCACTTTGGAGAGTTCCTCTTGCCAGGTGTTTTTTATAGACCTCCCAATAGTAACAGGGACATTGAGGAATAGATAGGGAGACAGATTCTGGAAGGGTGTAATTATAACAGGGTTGTTGTGGTGGGAGATTTTAATTTCTCAGAAGTGGATTGGCATGCCCCTAGGGCGAGAGGTTTAGATGAGGTGGAGTTTGTTAGGTGTGTTCAAGAAGGTGTCTTGACACAATATGTAGATAAGCCTACAAGAGGAAAGGCTGTACTTGATCTGATATTGGGAAATGAACCTGGTCAGCTGTCAGATCTCTCGGTGGGAGAGCATTTTGGAGAGAGTGAACACAACCTGTCTCCTTTACCATAGCATTGGAGAGGGATAGGAACAGACAAGTTAAGAAAGCATTTAATTGGAGTAAGGGGAAATATGAGGCTATCAGGCAGGAGTTGGAAGCATAAATTGGAAACAGATGTTCTCAGGGAAATGTACGGAAGAAATTTGGCAAATGCTCAGGGGATATTTGCATGGAGCTCTACATAGGTATGTTCCAATGAGACAGGGAAGGGATGGTAGGGTACAGGAAACGTGGTATACAAAGGCTGTTGTAAATCTCGTCAACAAAAAAAGAGCTTACGAAAGGTTCAAAAAGTTAGATAATGATAGAGAGCTAGAAGATTATAAGGCTAGCAGGAAGGAGCTCAAGAAAGAAATTAGGAGAGCCAGAAGAGACCATGAGAAGCCCGTGGCGAGCAGGATTAAGGAAAACCCCAAGGCATTCTACAAGTTTGTGAAGAGCAAGAGGATAAGACGTGAGAGAATAGGACCAATCAAGTGTGACAGTGGAAATGTGTGTATGGAACCAGAGGATATAGCAGAGGTACTTAATGAATACCTTGCTTCAGTATTCACTGTGGAAAAGGATCGTGGCGATTTACAGTAAGGGATGACGTACAGTTGATTGAAAAGCTTGAGCATGTAGATATTAAGAAAGAGGATGTGCAGGAGCTTTTGGAAAGCATCAAGTTGGATAAGTCACCAGGACCGGACAAGATGTACCTCAGCTACTGTGGGAGGTGAGCGAGGAGATTGCTGAACCTCTGGTAATGATCTTTGCATCATCAATGGGGACAGGAGAGGTTCTGGAAGATTGGAGGGTTGCAGTTGTTGTTTTATTATTCAAGAAAGGGAGTAGAGATAGCCCAGGAAATTATGGACCAGTGAGTCTTACCTCAGTGGTTGATAAGTTGATGGAGAAGATCCTGAGAGACAGGATTTATGAACATTTGGAGAGGCATAATATGATTAGGAGTAGTCGGCATGGCTTTGTGAAAGGCAGATCATGCCTTGCGGGCCTGATTGAATTTTTTGAAAATGTGACTAAACACATTGATGATGGTAGAGCAGTAGATGTAGTGTATATGGATTTCAGCAAGGCATTTGATAAAGTACTCCCTGAAAGGCTTATTGAGAAAGTAAGGAGGCATGGGATCCAAGGGGAAATTGCTTTGTGGATCCAGAGCTGGCTTGCCCACAGAAGGCAAAGGGTGGTTGTAGATGGGTCATATTCTGCATGGAAGTCGGTCACCAGTGGTGTGCCTCAGGGATCTGTTCTGGGACCACTACTCTTTGTGATTTTTATATCTGACCTGGATGAAGAAGTGGAGGGATGGGTTAGTAAATTTGCTGATGACACAAAGGTTGGTGGTGTTGTGGATAGTGTAGAGAGCTGTCAGTGGTAACAGTGGGACATTGATAGGATGCAAAAATGGGCTGAGAAGTGGCAGATGGAGTTCAACCCAGATAAGTGAGAGGTGGTTCATTTTGGTAGGTCATGTACTATATGATGACAAAATATAGTATTTAATGGTAAGACTCTTGGCAATGTGGAGGATCAGAGGGATCTTGGAGTCTGAGTCCATAAGACACTCAAGGCTTGCTGTGCAGGTTGACTGTGTGGTTAAGAAAGCATACCGTACATTGGCCTTCATCAATCATGGAACTGAGTTTAGGAGTCAAGAGGTAATATTGCAGCTATGTAGGACCCTAGTCAGACCCCACTTGGAGTACTGTGCTCAGTTCTGGTTGCCTCACTATAGGAAGAATATGGGAACCATAGAAAGGGTGCAGAGGAGACTTAAAAGGATGTTGCCTGGATTGGAGAGCATGCCTTATGAGAATAGTTTGAGTGAACTCTGCCTTTTCTCCTTGGAGTGACGGAGGATGAGAGGTGACCTGTAAGGGGTGTATAAGATGATGAGAGGCATTGATCATGTGGATAGTCAGAGGCTTTTTTCCCAGGGCTGAAATGGCTAGCACGAGAGAGCACAGTCTTAAGGTGCCGGGAAGTAGGTACAGAGGAGATATCTTTTTACGCAGTTTTTTTACGCAGAGAGTGGTGAGTGCATGGAATGGGCTGCTGGTGATGGTGGTGGAGGCGGGTACAATAGGTTCTTTTAAGAGACTCCTGGACAGGTATATGGAACTCAGAAAAATAGAGGGCTATGGGTAACCCTAAGTAATTTCTCAGGTAAGGCATTGTTCAGCACAGCTTTGTGGGCCAAAGGGCCTGTATTGTGCTGTAGGTTTTCTATGTTTCTGTGTTTAACACTTTATCATTTCCTGTCAGACGTTTTAGGTTCAAATACTTTTGTACCTAGCTTCACTTATGTACGTACAATCAGTATATATGTAAGCTAATCTATGTATATACAGCTACACTCAACAGTTACTTGTACTTTTCTGTGTGGCTGTATGTACAGAAGATTGCTTTTATATTTATTGTGTGTTTTTATGCTGCAACGGTCTGGAGTCAATTTTGTCTTCTTTACACTAATGAACTGAAGGTTGATAATAAACAAGGTTGAATCTTGAATTAATCTACAAATCGGGCTCAGTAAATCCTCTAAAACTCCTTGATAAGTAATAGCTACAAATTTAGGAGACTGCAGTAGAACAGCTTCGGTTTAAGATGGCACTTCTTTCTGGTTTGAGAGACAACTTCTTGGTGGCTAATGAAACAAAACAAGCAATTAAATACTTCATTATTAACACTTTATCTGGTAAGCAATCGCGCAAGCAAAATCTCCCGTATGATCTGGCATTTTTGTGGTGTGACTGGAGTCTCGCTGGGGCACGGTGTTTGCAGTATGTCCAGACTGGGGTTGCTGAAGTGGACTTGTAGGCAGTCCGATGCATTGGAACTGAGGCATGGAAAGATCTGAGGTTTGATCGATGTAAGAGAAGAGTCAAATTGGAATGATTAGATTCTGGTGTATTGAGGTGATGGAGTGCGAGCCCAAGGGTGAGGAACGACATAAGGTTTGGAGAATTTAAGTGCTGGGCAAGATTGAAATGACTGAGGCCTGAATCGGCTTCTGTAGGCTTCTGAATCAGCTGCAGTAATGCCTAGCATTATAAATTCAGTTCTGACTGCTTTATTGTTTACTCAACTTATTTTCTTTACTCTCTGCACATTGGTGTTTGACTGTCTTCACTTGCTTTTAATGCATTCTTTTGAGGTTCTTTGCTTCATTGCTGCCTACAAGAAAATGAATCTCAAGGTTGGATAAAGTATCCATACTTTGTACTTTGAACTTTGGATGTATATTTTCTGTAAGTAGAGCAAGACAGGGTTGGGTTGAAATGGAAAGAACAATACTAATCTAAAAACTATAAGGAAGATTCATACAAACTTATCTCTTCATTACATGAAATCAGATTCAGGTTATTAGTTATTGTGTCAATGGTTTGAAGGAATAGTGGTTAAATACAGTTTTTTTCCTTCATGACTTGTGTTTCCTTCATCTTGTGTTTTCAAGGTTTTTCTTAAAAATTTATGCTGCTGCTTTCAAAGTAATCCATTGGTATATTTCATTATGACATTACCCACAATTCACAGTGACCATTTCCCCACCAGAAGAGGTGTCAAATACTGACAATTACTATAATACCGGTTTAACCTGATGCTGTGAAATCTGTCTTGGAACAACACATATAGGAACCTAATATACAGTATGAAAATTTGCAGTTTATTTTCCATTGCAGCATTATGCTGAAAGCCATTGGGTGAAGTATGTAAAATAATTATCCAGTTGTGATAAAACCTCTGTGTTGTTGCATGAAATTGGGTTTTAAAACCACTCCTTCTTATCAACTTCCCAGGTGGCAATGACAGATATGAAGTTTATATATTGTGCAAAAGTTTAAAGAAAAATCTGAAGACATTTGTTATACACCTTATGTGAATTTTACTATTTTTTCCCCTCACTTCAGCTGTATAGACTCGTGGTTTGAAGTGAACAGATCATGCCCAGAACACCCTTCCGACTGACCTCTCCTGGCCTGCAGCTGCTTACAGCCTTCTGTTAAAGGTAAGTGGAAAGTAATAAACTATTATGGAACATCACAAAGACATGCTGGCCAGGTAAATATGGGAGGATGGTTTTTTGAAAAAACTTGGCTTGTGAAGCATTATATTTAATTCTATCGTGGGGAAAATTCAAACACATTTCATCTATATATTGAAGTGTGCTTATTATGTTTCTCCACATAGGTAATCTACACATAGGACCTATCTACATAAGTGTAGATACACCTATCTACACATAATCTACACATAGAATATTCTGTCAGTGGCTAGACAATTCTGTTATTCTGGCTTAGTGTCACCAAGCATTGGACTCTCAAAGGTGGTAGGGTGAAGACGGCTCACTGTAACTGCCTGCTGGAAAGATACGTGACAGTGGCTCTAGAGCAGTGGTTCCCAACCATTTTTTGGCCATGCCCCACCTAATCACCTCTAAAATCCTGATGCCCCCTGTGGTGATATATAATTCTTATTATTCAAAAAGTGAACTCCTATTCACCTGGAGGAAGCCTAAAAGACCATTAACTTGGTTTAAACAAGCTTCCAAAGAACATGGCATTCATGAAAGAGAAAAATAAAAGAACCAAAGGACTGTTAAAGTTCTAAGGAAGAAATTACTAAGAAATTGTAAAAAAAGAACATTAAGTGATATTAAAATAATAATAATAATAATTAATAAATAAAACAATACCGATTCGTTTCTACAGCATACAAAGACAGATAGACCGTTTAAAAGAGATGACGCAATGTACACACCTTTGCACCACCAAGAACCGAAAGCTACTGCAAAAAGCAGCATTGGCGCGACCTCGTACGAGTTTCTTACGCGTTTGGACTTTTCATTCATTCCTTCCTACATCAGTCAATTCATTAATTTAATTATGAAAGCCAATTGATGGTTGTAATGATGGTGATACACTATATATACTGTATATACACATATGTATTAACTCACACACACACACGCATACTCACACAGACTTACTAGAAAAAATTCACTGTTAGTAACTCATTCTGAATTGCCCCCCTTAAAAATCAAATTACCCCCCCTGTGGGGCGTACGCCCCACGTTGGGAACCACTGCTCTAGAGGAACACACACAAAATGCTGGAGGAACTCAGCTGGTGAGGCAGCATCTATGGAAAGGACCAACCAGTTGATGTTTAAGGCCAAAACTCTTCATTTGGTCCCCTCAATAGAAGCTGCCTAACTTGCTGAGTTACTCTAGAATTTGTGTATGTTGGTCTGGATTTTTATCATCTGCAGAATCTCTTATGTTTATGCCAATAGCTCTGCCTGCTCCTCTTGCAGGGTTTTGTCAAAAAATTCCTTATTGACTCCTCGGGCTCCATAGATGCTGTCTGACCCGCTGAATTCCTCTACCAGTCTGTATTTTTGCTCCAGATTACAGGGTCTGCTGGGTCTTGGGTTTGGTCTCCTCAGTCAGTCTTTGTTTGTCCCTGCACTTTACATTTAGCCTGGAACAAGTCAGGTGAGTCTTGAATGTTGTTGATGTAGAGAAAAATAATTTACAATTAATATGCAGAGCCACAAGATTAACACGAGTAAAGGGTGTGTAGAGTGCCTGGCTACAGACTTACATACATATCTATTTATCTAGCTGGCCTATGTGTAAAAGCAACATTTACATATTTATAGTGGATTGTCAAATTGGTTTCATGTCATTGAGCTCATTCTGGGAAAATTCTTTTATTATTGAATTTCTTTGTTACTATGGAATATGTTTGATGATGAGTTACAACATATGCTAGAAAGCATTTTTAACTTTTCCAATCTGGCTATAGGGTTTGTCTGTTGGTCAGAGAGAGAAGACAGTCCACAGAGGATACTGAAAGTGTTTGCAGAGATAGGCTCAAAATAGCAACAAAGTGGTTAGTGTAAAGTGGCTGTATTTAATGACATAGGGCCTTGCACTTAGAGGCGTAGAGTAAACCATTGATCTAACCAAATGTTGGATCATTTTTATTACAGTTGCCTATTGTTGAACTTGCTCTGGAAGACAATCGTGAAAGGCTCATAACATGTCACTGGAGCTAAGAGAAAACAGATGTATTGTTCAGCAGATATTATGAGGAAAATAATGATGTTAATGAAGATGCAAAATACTTTGTTAGAATGCAGTAAATCTAATGTACATTTATATGTACTGTTTTGATCATATATTATGTATTTGATGTTTTACCACCTGTAAAGGTGACATTCTCAGTGCACAGTGCTTGCGTTTATATAGACCATCATTTGCCTGTCTTGGTTCTGATTGGCTACCCCTCCAGTCGACCTTTGAATTCTACTATCTCGCATTTATTTGATTCTTGAAGATTCAAGAATGGCATTTATTTCAATATGTTTGTTTACAGAGTTATCAGGAGAGAACCACGCTCCAAAAAATTCTCGTGCCTGCTTTGTGTTTGCCTACGGCAGAACCTCCATAGTGTCCCAGTTAAAGTAGTGTCTTTCTCGATCCTAATGTACTGAGATCAGAGACAGTGAATCATTTCTCTGTACCACCAGTTAAATGTGAGCACTCCCAAAGAAAAACACCAGCAATGCACACTGAGGATGTCATCTCAACTGCTGGTAAAATGTGTGCAAGCGAATTGCCAGGCTTGGTGAGCAATGCAACATCAAGCTCTCCAACCCGAGCTACCAATATTCACCACCACCCTATATATTGTGTATAATGGGCAGTGAAGTGAATGCTGTATCATTACTGGCATTCTTAAATAATAACTGCTGAAGCTGTGAGTTTTGGTAGCACTGTCCCAATTTTAATTAAGTGCCTCCCTTCAATATTTCACAGGATGTGATAATCAACGTGGCTGCACTAAAATAAATAGATTGATACTTTATTGATCCCAAGGGAAATTATAGTGTCACAGTAGCATTGCAAGTGCACAGATATAAATACTAAAAGATACATAAAAAGAATAAAAAAATAAGTTACCACAAGCAGTCTCACAGAAAGGGGTCATCATTTCCCCGGCTAAAGGTTGACTCATTATTGAGGCTAACAGCCAAAGGTAAAAATGACCTCCTTGTGAGGAGCAGGTTGTGCCATAAGCCTGATTATATTCTTCAAGGTTGTGACAAAGCAAATTGATGAAGGTAGAGCAGTGTATGTCGATTTTAGAAAAGCATTTGACAAGGTTCCTTATGGTAGGCTCATTCAGAAAGTCAGACATGGGATCCAGGGAAACTTGGCTGCATGGATTCAGAATCACCTTGTCCACAGAAAACAGAAAGTGCATATTCTACCTGGAGGTCAGTGTTGTGTGGTGTTCTGCAAGGATTTGTTTTGGGACCCCTTCTCTTTGTGATTTTTATAAATGACTTGGATGAGAAAGTGGCAGGTTGTGTTAATAAGTGTGCATGTGACATAAAGGTTGGTGGTGTTGGGAATAGTGTAAAAGGTTGTTGTAGGCTACAGTAAAACAATTGATAGAACGTAGCCCTCGTTGAGGACTTGCAAATAGAGTTCAATCCCAAAAAGTATGAAGTGATACACTTTGGAAGGTCCAACTTGAAGGCATAGTAGAGGGTTAATAGCAGAATTCTTAGCTCTGTGTAGTATTAGTGGGATCTTGAGATCCATGTCCCCAGATGCCTTAATGTTGCTGGTTCAAGTTGACAGGATGATTAAAAAGGCATATGGTATGTTGGCCTTCATTAAGTCATGGGATTGAATTCAAGAGCTCAGGTAATGTTGGAGCTCTATAAATCTCAAGTTAGACCACACTTGGAGCGTCTTCTTTAGTTCTGGTCACCACATTTTGAAAAGGATGTGGAAGTTTTAGAGCAGGTGCAGAGGAGATTTACTAGGATGCTGCCCGGATTAGCGAGTATGTCTCTTCTGGAAAGGTTGAGTGACCTAGGCCTTCCCTCTTTGGAGTGAAGGAGGACCTGATAGAAGTGTATAAGATGCTAAGAAGAGTGGATAGAGTGGATTTTTTCTGAGGATAGAAATGGCTAATTCGAGAGGACATAATTTTGAGGTAATTGGGGGGATTTGGGAGGATATCAGAGAATAAACAGAGTGACATTTGTTCTGTTTCTTTCTTTGTAGTTCCAATTTGACTTACTCAGCATATTCAGTTTTCAGCTTTAAGAATGGGGTTAAAAATTTGTACTGCAGGTGCAGCCAAAATAAAATTAAATTGGAAGATACAAGTAAACCACCTTGTTATGTTGCAGCTGTAAGAAACAAAGCTGTCCCACTCTTAAACTGCTTCCTTGGTCCAGTTTGTCATCAGAACAACAGATTTCATAACAATGTTCACCTCAAACAAAATTGTACATGGGCTTTATTGACACGTGATGGACATGATTTTCACCATAGGGGATTGTTCTTTAATCTATATCCTGTTTTCCTTTGATCACTTCATTCTGAGCAAAACTGAGTGAAATATTAAATGGTAACCACTTAAACACATTCCCTGTGAAACACAAATGTATAGATATTGGAAAGTCAGGCACCATATTTAATGCACTATGCAGTTCAGTGTTAGTGAAAAATAAATATGTTGGGCTTGTATAGCTGCAGAGTACATAGTTTTATCTTTGGCATTCCATGCATCACACACATAAGACACAATGAGGCCAGGACTTGCACAGTTATGTTGCATGGTGTGTAAAAAACGCTTGGATACCACTTCCAGAATACTTTTTCCATAAATACATGGATCATGGATAATGTGGGCTAGTCATGCAGATGCATGCCTTCTTTAGCCTGTTTAAACCTGGTTCAGTATTAGTTAAAGCAGTCCCCAATGTTGGGAAACTGTCATCAAAAGGCCCATTCAAATTGCTTTTTTATACCACTTCCTTGGACTCTATCATGTATCAATATTCATTCTTCTTTTTTTCCCTCCCTGCACTTAGCCTCTATCCACAGCTGACCTGACCCTCTTCTGATCCTTGTCATTGATCTCCCCCTCCCTTTTATCTCCTGGAGCTCAGGTTCTCTCAATGTAGATTTGAGTCCCACACACTGAATTTTCAGCTGTGATACTATGAGAAAATTTTAGTTGACTTGTTCAGTAATTTATTGTGCCACTCTGGAACGACCCCACAGGCTTCTCAGGACACTGACGTGCTCTGGTAACATGCGTTCTTGTTACATCCATTTTGTACTCAGAAAACCAAGCATCAGATTGTCTCTACTCTTCCCTCCACCCAAGCCCACTTTTTCACTGTTCTCTCCACTGGTCAGTGAAGGACCCACAACATTGCAAGTGCAAAATGTTGTGAAGAAAACAATTACTAACCACAACTTTGCAAAAGCTGCTAATGTTTGCTGAAGCAACAAAGAAAACTGCAGATTGAAAGATAAAGGCACTGTATCTGAAGCTTGCAATTAGCTTCATTGGATCTGTATATGATTAAAATCAAGAAGATCAGTGGGGGAACAGATGGAAGAATTGAAGTTGTGAGAGATGGAATAACACTTATAGACAGAAGTGGTCATTTAATCTGTTAAATAGAAGAAAATTTATCTGAGAAACAAGTACACTATACTGTAAATAAGAATCAACAGCAATGTTTAGGATTGGACCTCAATATAAAAGCAGGCATGCAAGAGCGTTTGTGTGTAATGAAGCTGTATATTTTTTCTTCACTCTTTTTATTTATTCTGATTGCTTTTTCATTTGAAATAACAATGAATCAGAATCAGGTTTATTATCACTGGTATGTGACATGAAACTTGTTAACTTAGCAGCAGCAGTTCAATGCAATATATAATCTAGCAGAGAGAAAAAAATTAATAAAATAAAAATAATAAATAAACAAGTAAATTAAAAAATGTGCAAAATCAGAAATACTGTATTTTTTTTAAAGTGAGGTGGTGTCCAAAGATTCAATGTTCATTTAGGAATTGGATGGCAGAGGGGAAGAAGCTTTTGCTGAATCACTGAGTGTGTGCCTTCAGGCTTCTGTACCTCCTACCTGATGGTAACAGTGAGAAAAGGGCATGTCCTGGGTGCTGGAGGTCCGTAATAATGGACGCTGCCTTTCTGAGACACCATTCTCTGAAGGTGTCCTAGGTACTTTGTAGGCTAGTACCCAAGATGAAGCTGACTAAATTTACAATCTTCTGCAGCTTCTATCAGTCCTATGCAGAACCCCCCCCCCCCCGCACCCATACCAGACAGTGATGCAGCCTGTTAGAATGCTCTCCACAGTACAACTATAGAAATTTTTGAATGTATTGTTGACATGCCAAATCTCTTCAAACTCTTAATTAAGTATAGCCGCTGTCTTGCCTTCTTTATAATTACATCAATATGTTGGAACTAGGTTAGATCCTCAGAGATCTTGACACCCAGGAACTTGAAGCTGCTCACTCTCACCACTTTTGATCCCTCTATGAGGATTTGTATGTATTCCTTCGTCTTACCCTTCCTGAAGTCCACATTCAGCTCTTTCATCTTACTGACGTTGAGTGCCAGGTTGTTGCTGCTGCACCACTCCACTAGTTAGCATATCTCACTCCTTTATCTCTCGGCACCACCTGAGAGATACCAGTGGTTGTATTGTCAGCAAATTTATAGATGGTATTTGAGCTATGCCTAGCCACACAGTCATGTGTATACAGAGAGTAGAGCAGTGGGCTAAGCATACACCTGTAACCCCCCTGAGTCGCCTCAAGCTGGCTCAGCTCGTTTCGTCTAGGGGGAGCAGCCTTCGGCCCCGCCAAACTGGGTAATCAGCTGGTGTGGATGCTGTGTGATGTCCCCGCCTCGCCCAAAAACAGACAGTACACCATATGCGATTAAATGAGTACAATTTATAAAGGTTACTATAACTAAGTGATTAATAATGATACAGTATATATGAAGAGAAAATTAAAGAAAAGGCGCCAAACTTATCAAAGTCCAAACCACTTCGTGCACAGCCGTTGGAGCTCAATTACTGAAGTCTTCTGGCCACCATTCGATCCCCTCCGAACTCCTCGACTCTCCAAACAGCTCAGGACCCTCCGAGTGGTCAACCAAGCACATCTAGCTTCATCCCCCCCCCCCCCCCGGAGAATCTCCCGGCCTCGGACCCCCCTTTGGGGTCCGATCCTCGCCCAACTTACAGCATTACGTCCTCTCTCTCGACCCCCTCGCGCCGATCTGCCCAAAAGCCCGTCAACAAAAGCTTACAGACTCAGAAGAAAAAACATTAATCCCCATTTGGTTTACAAAGGAATACCATTCTCGTTATCAGTAAATTAGCATTCCTGCCAGTTAACAAAAGGAAACCCTTTCCCAACAGTAACAAAGAAAAAAAAAGAAACCCCCTTTACACACCCTTGAAGTGTGCTAGTGTTGATCGTCAGCAAGGAGGATACGTTATCACCAATCAACACAGATTGTGGTCTTCTGGTTAGGAAATTGAGGATCCAATTGCAGAGGGAGGTACAGAGATCCAGGTTCTGCAACTTCTCAGTCAGGATTGTGGAAATGGTGGTATTAAATGCTGAACTGTGGTCAATGAATAGCATCTGACGTAGGTGTTTGTGTTGTCCAGGTGGTCTAAAGACATGTGAAGAGCCATTGATATTGCATCTGCCATTGACCTATTGTGGCAATAGGCAAATTGCAATGGGTCCAGGTCCTTGCTGAGGCAGGAGTTGAGTCTAGTCATGACCAACCTCTCAAAGCATTTCATCACTGTTGATGTGAGTACTACTGGGCAATAGTCATTAAGGCAGCTCACATTATTCTTCTTAGGCACTGGTATAATTTTTGAA
Source organism: Hypanus sabinus (assembly GCF_030144855.1). Lineage (NCBI taxonomy): Eukaryota > Metazoa > Chordata > Chondrichthyes > Myliobatiformes > Dasyatidae > Hypanus > Hypanus sabinus. Next base: position 22,566,073 of record NC_082722.1, read on the forward strand.
GCAAGTGAGAGGTTGAAAATGTCCTTGAATACTCCTGCTAGTTGGTTGACATAGGTTTTCAGAGCCATACCAGGTACTCCATCGGTACCTTCCAACTTGCGAGGGTTCACTCTCTTTAAAGTCAGCCTAACATTGGCCTCTGAGACAGAGATAACAGGTGCAGCAGGGATCTTCACATCTGTAGTTGTGTTCTCTCTTTCAAAGTGAGCATAGAAGGCGTTGAGTTCTTCTGGTAGTGAAACATCGCTGCCATTCATGCTATTGGGTTTGGCTTTGTAGGAAATAGTGTCTTGCAGACCCTGCCAGAGTTGCCTTGCATCTGTGATAAGTGATTTGCAACCTCAGGCATTAGTACAAGACTAGCTAAATGCAGAAATTGGGAAGCATCGGGTGAATACGTACTCCTCCAAAGACTGCACAAGAATTGTCTCTCAGTGGTATGCACATTGAAAGGTATGGAACTACTTGAAGTCACTGTACTTATTAGACAACCTCTTTGTGCAATAGGAAATATTAGATCTTGCCAATTCAAATACAGGTGACTCCCACGTTGTTGGGTGAGGGTGGGGGTTCGTTTCTTAAAAAAAACAGTTGGTAATAATGAAGCTGCGTCATCTGCACAAGGATATTTATTTACTTCTGCATGGAGCTTCTGTAAGAACAAATTTTATTCTATCTCTAAAATGTTTATTCTGTCTCAAATTTCAGCTAGTGATTTGTAAATTCTGTAAGGCCAAATTTCCATTACCTGAATGACCATAACGCAGAGGTTGTCTGTATATGTACAGTTTTAATGGTGTTATGTGAACATTTATTGCCTGTCAAGGTTTCTGGCATTGAAAACTAACTTCCACAGTTTATAATTAGTGTTCACTTATTACTTTATATTTTTAAAAAATATAACTATAAACTAGCTAGTTTCTTTATTCTTATTGCCCTCTCTCTCAAACATATTTTCTCTCCTTTTATTATTTTTGCATTTGAAATTAATTTCAAAATTCAAGTTAGCACTTTCTGATTCAAACATAACCAAACTCATTAATGATCTTTCAAGCTGATTGGTGAGATTAATGAACAGTTACAACCACAGAACTGTGTAGCACAGGAACAGGTCCATGCCAGCCAATATGCTAAACTAAACCTATCTACCTGCACATGATCCGTATCTCTCCATTCCCTATGCATTCATGAGCCTGTCTTAAATGTCTGTTAAACACCACTATTGTATCTGTTCGTCACAGCATATTCCAGGCACTTAACCACTCTCTCTTGCCTTATATCTTTGCCCTCCAGTGTTTGACATTTATACCATAGGAAAAATATCTGCCCTGTTATCTATTGGACAAGCACCCTTAACAGCATGTTAAACTTTATCATATTGTAAACGAGGATGAAAATGTAAATGGGTAGGTTTGTAAATTTACAGATGATACCAAGATTGGTGTGCCTCAGCAAGGACCTGGACCCATTGCAATTTGCCTATTGCCACAATAGGTCAATTGCAGATGCAATATCAATGGCTCTCCACACGGCTTTAGACCACCTGGACAACACAAGCACCTATGTCAGGATGCTGTTCATCAATTATAGCTCAGCATTTAATACCATCATTCCCACAATCCTGATTGAGAAGTTGCAGATTCTGGGCCTCTGTACCTCCCTCTGCAATCCTTAAGAATTAAAAATACATGTGGACTAAGATATTAACTGTCCTGTGCTGTCATCAGTGGGATCATCAGTTGATCTGCCACCTGTCTTCAGGAGTTTCGGCCCACTTATGATCAAGACTCCCTCGAGGTGGTGGGCCAGCCGTGCTAAAGCACCACCTCCCACTGATGAGCTTAACAACCTGGCATCTGCCTCTTTCAGAGTTGTTGGTTGCTTCCATCCAACAGATAGTCTACTTTTCTGGTGTCTATGCAGCTACCGAAGAGTTTACAAAAGATGGATACACTGTCCGACTGTCTGCCCCTCTGGACGTACTTAGTCCACACCCATGATGATCCTGCCTCTGCTGCCTCAGCTACAGCACTGCTGGTTGACTTGATCTCTCTTCTAGTAAAGTCAAGGTCACACAGCCACTTCTGGAAAGTGAACGCATTAAAGCCACGGCACCCTACTTCGAATGGATCGAATGCAACCTTCCACCCTCTTTCTCTGCACTCTGATCTTAATTCTGCATACTTGGTTAGCTTGCACTCATGGGCTTCATCGATGTTGTCTTCCCAGGGGACTGTGAGTTCACCAATAACCACTTCTCTACTGGTGTCAGACCAGACGATTATATCTGGGCACAATGTGGTGAAAACTATTTGCTCTGGGAAACTGCCTTTCCCATTCAGGTCGGCCTTGACACACCAGTCATTGGCTGAAGAAAGTATGCTTGATCGTGGGCCTGGGCTGTACACCCTTTACTTGGAGCCTTCTTTCACAAATGACATGCGATGTTCTGTGCAGCATGGGGCATGAGATAAGTTGTGCTGCAGTACTCTCTGCACAGCCGCTTCTGTTACAACTTTGAGAACGTTGTTATGTCTCCAAGTGTACATGCCGCTGGAAAGATTGACTCTGCATGCACTCAGAATATGCTGGAGTGTTCCCTTCTTGCCACAAGTAGCACACCTGTCTGTCTTATCTTCATACCAGGTGCTGAGGTTGGCAGGTGTTGGGAGCAGGTCATATACTGCTCTATATAGAAAAGAAATGCAGAGTGGTTCCATCTGCCACATAGATGTCGGTGTTTAACACTTTCCCACCAGGTCCAAGCCCCTTGTTTGGTTAGGCCAGCTGCTTTAGCTAACCTCTTCTACCTCTCATATTTCACACATTACAAGCTCACAACACTCCTTACCTGTAGAAGATGATCACCACTTGTGGGTTGTCCATCCAAGACCCTGGTGGCCTAGCCGGCCGTCTCCTTGTGCTTCAATCTAGACTCTGCCTCATCAGCTGCTGCCCAGGCTGACCACTTCCTGCCTGATCTCACATCCAGCTGGATGTTCTTGATGACAGGGTCTTTTGAGTCCTGAAGCATCAAGAATGATCCTACCTTGGCTACCTTGACCTCTTCAACAAGGGATTGCACTGGGATGGTAAGCTTTGTCTGGCTACCGTGGATTGCAACATTAGTGAGGCTGCTTGGTACTCCAAGCCACTTCTTCACATACTTGTTGATCTTCTGTTCCATTGCCTCAACATGGGACATTGCCACTTCATAGACAGTTAGTGGCCACATTATCCGTGGCATCAGTCCGTACTGCAAGCACCACAACTTCAACTTGCCAGGCAAGCCACATTTGTCGACAGACGTCAGACCTCTGCTGTCCCTCGATTTCGTAACCAGAAGACCACAGTCTACGCGGATTGGTGATAACATGCCATCCTTGCTGACGGTCAACACTGGCTCACCTCAGGGGTGTATGCTTAGCTCATTGCTCTACTCATGACTGTGTGGTTAGGCATAGCTCAAATACCATCTATAAATTTGCTGATGATACAACCATTGTTGGTAGAATCTCAGGAGGTGATGAGAGGGCATACAGGAGTGAGATATGCCAACCAGTGGAGCGATGCCACAGCCTGGCACTAATGTCAGTAAGACAAAAGAGCTGATTGTGGACTTCAGGAAGGTTAAGACGAAGGAACACATACCAATCCTCATAGAGGGATCAGAAGTGGAGAGAGTGAGCAGCTTCAAGTTCCTGGGTGTCGAGATCTCCCTGGTCCCAACATATCGATGTAGTTATAAAGAAAACAAGACAACAGCTATACTTCATTAGGAATTTGAAGAGAGTTGGTATGTCAACAATACACTCAAAAACTTCTATAGTTGTACCATAGAGAGCAGTCTGACAGGCTGACAGTCTGGTATGGAGGGGGCAGAACCGAAAGAAGCTGCAGAAAGTTGTAAATCTAGTCAGCTCCATCTTGGGCACAAGCCTACAAAGTACCCAGAACATCTTTAGGGAGCGGTGTCTCAGAAAGGCAGTGTCCATTATTAAGGTCATCCAGCACCCAGGATATGCCCTTTAGTCACTGTTACCATCAGGTAGGAGGTACAGAAGCCTGAAGGCACACACTCAGTGATTCAGGAACAGCTTCTTCCCCTCTGCCATCTGATTCCGAAATAGACATTGAATCTTTGGACACTACCTCACTTTTTTTTAAAGTATACAGTATTTCTGACTTTGCACATTTTTTAATCTATTCAAAATATGTAATTGATTTACTTGTTTATTTATTATTATTGTTTTTTTTCTCTGCTAGATTATGTATAGTATTGAACTGCTGCTGCTAAGTTAACAAATTTCATGTCGCGTGCCAGTAATAATAAACCTGATTCTGATTTTGGTAGAATTGTGGATAGTGTAGATACTGGTGAAGAATACAGCATGGTATAGACCACTTGCAGATATGGTCTGAGAAATAGCAGATGGAGTTTAACCCAGATAAATGTGAGGTGTTGCACCTCGGTAGGGCAAATGCAAGGAGACAGTACACTGTTAAGGGCAAAGTCCTTAGCAGTGTTACTGAGCAACAAGATCTTGAGATCCAAGTTCATAGCTCCATGAAAGCCACTACGAAGATTGATAAGGTGGTTAAGAAGGCTTATGGAATGCTTGCTTTTATTAATCGAGACATTGAGTTCAAAAGTCAGGAGGTTATGTTGAGGATAAAAATCTGGTTAGGCCACATCTGGAGTATTGCATACAGTTCTGGTCGCCTCACTATAGAAATGATGCTGAGGCTTGGAGAGAGCGGAAGATGTTCACCAGGATGCCTCCTGGTTTAAAGTGTATGTACTATCACAAGAGGCTGAATAAACTTGGGTTGTTTTCACTGGAGCATCAGAACCTGAGAGGAGATCTGATAGAAATTTACAAAATTATGAAAGGCATAGATAGAGTGGACAGAGAGCATCTGTTTCCCAGTGTTGAGATGTTCAATACTAGATGGAATGCGTTGAAGGTGAGAGAAGAATATGAGGAGTAAGTTTTGTATTTAAGAGTCATGGATGTCTAGAATGTGCTGCCTGGAATGGACGTAGTGGCAAACACATTATAGAGTTTTTTTTAAAAGAGATGTTTGAAAAAGCAGATGGATTAAGGAAGATGAAAGGATATGGACCATGTAGGTAGGTGGGATTAGTGTTTGGATGTTTGGATATTTTTGATTGCTTTTTAGTTTGTTCAGCACAACCTTGTGGGCTGAATGGCCTGTTCCTATGCTGTGCTCTCATAATTAGATGAGCATTACTCTGTGAACTGTGTATTACACTGGCTTGTTATACAGTATCAAATCTATTATTTGCTTCCTCAGCTTATAGATATATATGCTGTATAATACATTCTGGATATTTATAGGCATGAGCTAGTTTGTATTTCATACTGGACTGTGTCTAAGTTAAAATCATTACATGTTACGGTGCAGACTCGAGGGGCCGAATGGTCTACTTCTGCACCTATTGTCTATTGTTTTGTTATAGAAGGATGATAAATACAGTATATATTTCTGGATGGTATCTAAAACAATGCGTTTTTTTTTTCTTGCAGAGTGCTTTGCTCACTTTGGCTAAACCCTTACCTGGAGGTTAAGAATCTGAAACAGTCGGTTTACCCCAAAACTGAAAATTCCAGCATCCAGTTTTGAACAGCAGAAAAAAAAGCACCAAACAGACTTTCTACATCCCAAACCAGGATTAAAAAAAGGGATGAATGTGAAGATCAACAGGTAGTAGAGTGATCATGTCAGCCCCAGAACAATGTTACGGCTGTCAACTGATTCCATTAGAGAAATGCCTGTACGGAATATAAAGAGGAAAAGGACTAGCCAAACAGAGCATGATTGCTTTTTGGATTTTAGAAAGCTGTGCAAAAGACATGTCTCTGGGATATTACTCCAAGATGGCAACCACAAGAGGGTTACAAATGCAGAGGAGAGTAGAATTTAACATGTGTTGACCAAGTTCTGAAAATGCCAGAATGTAAAGCATTGAGTGTCTGTGGGCTTGTAGTTGTGTCCATGATGTGTTTACACAGTGTCCAGTGTAGTCAGCGTGTTCTTGCTGATGTGTGTACAGACACAGGCACTCTCCTGGTTTTCTTCCATCCCACTTTGTGACAGACGATGCCAAAATTTATCCAAAAAAAACAGACCTTGCTCTGTTCCACAAGGATCTGTTCCTTGTCAACGGTTTTCAACAAGAAAGTCTCTCTGCACTAATATTGAACATGGACTCTCTCTCCTTTAGCTCTGCGACTTTGTGCTATAGAATAGCACAGGCATCCTAAAACAGTTAAAATCTTTCTTTCACCCTAAAGCCCTTGTGGAATTTTTATGGCTTCAGTTTCTCTACGGTCTAGTGAATCAGTCCTGCTGTTAAAGAAATCAATTTTACTTCAGTTTGACATGTAGCCTGAATGTTCAGGCTGGTATATTAATAACAGACAGGGAAAGATGTCCTCTTTTTGTTTGTTGAGGTGTTTTGATATGGTGTACCATCACAATATTCAATAAACTGATGATTGAGCATTTATATTAATTTGTGGCAGACAAACCTAAACTGAATAAAGAGTTCACTTTCCTAATTTTTAGTTTTGCCAGAAGCAACCTCACACATGAGATAAAAAGCATGGTGTAATTTTTTTTTTATAACTTTGTTTGAATAGGCTTCAAGTAAGTCTCAGGAAATGTAATAGCCCTGCAGGCGGCCCAGATGTGGGTAGTTTTCCATTTTATTTAGGGACTACATTGACATTGGACAGCCAGTTTATAGCAACAAGGGCTCTGGGATGTTTGATCAGAGCTACAGAGTGTTGCTGCTATTTGCCTGATGTGTTTACAAGGTTTGCAAGTTGACAGGAGTAACTGGCAGCAGGACTCACGATGCCGTGCTCTGTGATCAGGCAGAACCCGAGCAGAGCCTGTATGCTGACCTCGACAAACCTATATTTACTAGGTAGAGTTAATCATTTTATCAGGGAGTTGATCCTTGCTGCAGCATTTACTACTAAATGAAATGGTAATTTTTCTAAAAACTAGTGTTTATTGTTGACGAACCCTCAGACAAATGAGATCAGAGATGAAATTTTGCAAGAAAGGAAGCAATTGGATTTGTAGAAGGAAATTGAGGACCATGCACACCAGCATTTCTATTAAGAATGGTGTTTGCCAGCTGATTTTGGAATCACAATATAAAGTTGCACTAGTGTTCAAAAAAAAACCATTTGAATCTATGCTGCTAGCAGTTTTGGGTACTTTAAGTCACTGCATGATGAGCAGAGAGTTTGAGTGTAAGATATATTACTGCAAGAAAATTGTGCTTTTCCCAGAAATGTGAGTAGACCCAGCATTTCCTGGAACTGTGTACAGTCATTGTGAAATTAATGTTTTGATGTGGTGGGTTACGGGCTTTCCCATTTGTACGGCGAATGACTTGCATAGCAGGATGGTATTGCTGCTGTTTTTACTGTGTGTTTTGTTCTCACCTCAGCTTTACATTATCCCTCTACTTCTGTAAAGGTTTCACTGTGTTTTCTGTTTATTTGAATGACTTGACCAGATGTCACCCTGGTAAAGTCTCCATATAGGGAGTGATTATGCATACCAAATAAAGATGTTCAGTTAGGGTGGAGAGTGCCAGTGAAGCAGGAACCTACATTTTTGATTTTAAAATGTTGCACAATACACAGCACATTTATAATGACTTAAAGTAATGCACTTTTTTGTTTTTTGTGTATTATACTTTGTTTTAGTTTACTGGATGCTTTTGCACTGCTTAAATCTGATATAGAATCTCACCTGAGTGGTCCTGTTTTTCAAGGTGAGCATTTTGAAAAGTAAATCAGAATCTAAATCTATAGACTTACTTTTGAATGCCTCGTGTAATTATTACTACTCTGATTTATGCAGTCACAGTGCCTTGAGTTCAAACAGTTTGGTGCTCTCATTGAGCCAACTAGTTTCCAGCCTTTTCTTGGTATTAATTAAGGCCTGTCTTTTATATTTTTTGTTGAACCTGAGGGTGATTAGTGTATTTGGCCCTGCTATCTATTTTATTTTCAATTCTCAACTCATTAGTCATTTCAAAAATTGAGACCTCTCACTTTAAATGTGTGAAGGAGAAAATAAAGCAAAAAGACATGATTAACACTTCATCATTTATTTTCACCCACAAAACTTCTTTACAGTTTCTCCTCTGAAGGTGCATTGTGGTCCCTTGATGAATATGAACATATTTTTGTTTCAGCAGTACACTGCGGTTAGTTGCATTGTCTGTACTGTACGGAGTTTAACTGCACTAGTGGACTTGACTGCTTTTATCATCCATGTGGGTACCACTGCATGGCTCAGTTGAACACAGTTAAAAATAAATCTCTTTTAGAGAATCAGATCAATTGATCGATTTTACTGTTTCTATGTAAATATATATTTTACTGGAAATTAAAAAGAAAACAACGCTGAAAACATTTTGAAATGAAAAACTTATTTGGCAATCCTCCTAAGAAATTGGTGGGTTTAATGCAATTAGTGAATGATTGTATTATAAAGAAATTATTGTAAAACCCCAGAAATGTTTTTATCACCAAGTTGTTCTAGTTAGAATAGTTATAAGAAAGGGTAGTTGAGATATTAGGCTGCAGAATATAGGCCAGACCCATCATTTCTCATGTGACACCCTTTGTGAATCTTATTGAGCAGAAACTGGTCACTTCCCCTCAGAAAGGAGATGGCGTTCAGCAGGTAAACCATCACAGACCGTTGGATTCAGATGGTGCAATTGCTGCTTTGGTAATGACACTTGGCACTTTTGCCTGCCTCAAAAGGTGAGGATAAAGCAGCTACTTATGGGAAAAGAGATGCTGTACATACATAATTGAAATGCATCACTGACATTCATTCACCAAAAGAATATTTTTAAATTCTATATTTGTCTCACAATGAACTTATAGAGGTTACAAATGAATTTTGTGATCTCTTCTGATATTTGAAAATTAAAGATGTTATAGTTGTTGACATGCAAGGCAATAAGATTCTGATTGCAATGATGATATCTATCAAAATTGCTTAAACTTTTGTGTTGAAATAGACTCTCTTCTGATGTCATCATCTCCAATTGAGCCACTGTGTGCCTACTTTAAAAAAATTACTAATAGATAGTTACCGAACGATGGCTTTGAAAGAACAATGAGCAGCTAAACATTACCCAACAGCAGGCTATTTCTAAACATTATAAAGCTAAAAGTTTTTAATTAATTTTCAAATTCGTATTTCCAATTCCGTTATTTTCCTGACTATGACCAATATAGTGAGACATGATTTATAATTCAAAACTTAACTGCATCTGTTCCCACTATTTCTGCACATTCTTTTCCTAACAGGTTCACTTTCCTGCAGTTTTTGATTGGGTGGGATAGGGAGGGACAGGGTGCCTTTTCTCAGTAGAGCTCCAGTTTTCAGGAGAAGTGGAGTTTCTGAGTTTATTCCCACATGGCTTGGCTCTACATTTAAGATCTCTTATGATTCTACTTGCTCCTGATTCCCCACTCTTGGGAAGGAAGAAAAAGAGATTGAGTAATGATCCATATGTATTGATAAAACAATGTCCTAAACTCACAAGAATGCATATCAAATTTCTGCGATTAGACTTTAACCCCTTAAATCCAGTACCATTTTCATGAACTGCCATTGCACTCCTTCTGAAGCTATTAGATCCTTCCTGAAACAGGTCAAAAAGTGAACAATGTATGCTAGCTGAGTAGAATCCAACTCTCCCCAAACCCCACCTTTGACTGACCTGCTAGCCTTTAAAATTAGTCTACTTGGACTCCCAAGTCTTTGTTTTACTATGGTTTCTTGAAGTGTAGAAGATATTGTACTTTGTCTATCTTAGATTGAAGGTAGACTTGTCTACATTAAATTCTACTTATCATAGTTATACCCACTCATTTAAACCATCAACTATCTTCTGCTTATCTTGCTGCCTCTCCCATTTTATGTCATCCAGATAATTCTTGTATCTCCCGCATTGAAGTAATAATGCAAAATTGGAGCCCTGACCAAATTCTGGAACTTCAAAAATGGAGTGGGTACTCTGGGGAATATCTCTCATCACATCTGTCAATCACATTATCTATCTTTTATTTCCATTACCTTTCAACCAATTTCTAGCCAAAGTTAAAGGCTCACATTTGTGGAGCTCATGTATCCAGCCTGATGATAAGCAGGCAGACTTAAATATTCTGATATCTCTTCTATGCTTCAGTTCCAAACCCAATGGCATAGCTCCTAACACAAGAGAAGTTTAAAAGTTAATGGCCAAGTTCTTATATAATTTCCTCTTCTACTCTCTGAGGTTGGAAGCCACCAGATCATGGAGATTTATTTATTCTTGTTACTTGCTTGTTATTCTTGTTTAATTAAATCCAATATGTTCCTCATATTCAACCATTGAAATATTTTATTCTTCTTCCTTTACTGTGAAAATGAATACTAACCACTCACTCAATAAAATTGTCATTAATGTGATATCTATTATATTTTTGTGCCTCTGTCTTTACTGGACCAACATCTTTAGAAACTGTACTCTTAATATTGATGGAATTGATTGGAAGTTTTTTTTGCAGTTTGTAAAATTTTCTTTTAATTGTTTTAACAATTTAATTAATAATTTCCACAATGCAACAGTGAAATCATGAATCATACAACTAAAAGCAACCTCAGCCTCTTTCGCTACCCCCACCCCACCATTCTGCTCAGCAAAATGTTCTCTGTTTTCAGATATTGTGCCCAGTAGGGAAAATTGAAGGGTGGTTACCTCTAACTGGCTTTTTTAACAAGGGCAAAGAGAAAACCCAGTGGCTATAGTGAGTACTTGTGGGAGTTTGTCAGATAAATCCAAATCATCTTTATGATCTCATATGATGCCCCACTACATATTATCTGGTCAAGATGCATGTAGGGGAGGTGGGAAAAGTAGATGTGTTACAAGGCTTAACCAAGCAGAATCACAAAATGAATTACAAATGTAGTATATGCTGCTTCCTTTCCTGTACAATCATCTGTGTGACTCGGGTGTTGCCTTATTCAAAGAGTTGTCTTTATGTTGTTATGTAAAGATGGAGCTCATATAGCGGATCAGTGGGAATGACCCAAGGTGATTGTCTGCATCTGATTATAATGTAAACCCTAGCTTCTTTTCAGACTAATGCATAAATTTAAAAAATGGCATGGCTCCTTGGACCTTAAAGCAGTATTTGAAAAGAATAACAGCATAGCTAAACAGAAGTGGACTTTTCAAAGATGAAATACTGCATTGTTGATGTGTGTCATTTACTTTCAAGTCAATTTTTTTTTAAAGACTTGAATAAAAGGGGATAATCTTTCAGCTGTCTAGTGTGTTTTACACTATGCACTGTAAGCAGGCTTTCACCAGGTTCCAATGAGAGCAGATGAGATTTGTATGTAATGCAGTTTCTTGAAAAAATGTTAAATGTTTACAGGCATATGCTTTTTATATTTACTGAGTAGAAGTTGATCCGAGATTAACACCAAAAAAAGTGAACTTCATTTTAAACAGACAATATCCTGTTTGTTGATGTATAGTATGTATTTCAGAATTATGGAAAATAAAATCTACACATTCCCACATTCTATCTTCTGTTTATTTTACACTCCAGTGAATTCATTTTTGAAGCTTTAAATCAGGGATTATGTTTGGAGAATACTAAACTCTCAGTGGGATACAGTGTCTGACTGCTGTTGGTCCTCTGGTACAGAGTGTTTGATTGTTGTGGGTCCTTGGATGTGGCACAGTGTACAACTGTTGTAGGCCCTATGGGGCACGGCGTGTGTGACTGTTGTAGGCCCTCTGGGACATGGGGTGTGACTGTTGTAGGCCCTCTGGGACATGGGGTGTGACTGTTCTAGGCCCTCTGGGACGTGGCATGTGCAACTGTTGTAGGCCCTCTGGGACGTGGTGTGTGACTGTTGTAGGCCCTCTGGGACGTGGCATGTGTGACTGTTGTAGGCCCTCTGGGACGTGGTGTGTGACTGTTGTAGGCCCTCTGGGACGTTGTGTGTGACTGTTGTAGGCCTTCTGGGACATGGTGTGTGACTGTTGTAGGTCCTCTGGGGCGTGGCATGTGCGACTGTTGTAGGCCCTCTGGGACGTGGCATGTGCGACTGTTGTAGGCCCTCTGGGACGTGGTGTGTGACTGTTGTAGGCCCTCTGGGATGTGGTGTGTGACTGTTGTAGGCCCTCTGGGGCGTGGCATGTGCGACTGTTGTAGGCCCTCTGGGGCGTGGCATGTGCGACTGTTGTAGGCCCTCTGGGAAGTGGCGTGTGCGACTGTTGTAGGCCCTCTGGGACATGGTGTGTGACTGTTGTAGGCCCTCTGGGACATTGCACATGAGACTGTTGGAGGCCCTCTGGGGCGTGGCAGGTGCGACTGTTGTAGGCCCTCTGGGACGTGGCAGGTGCGACTGTTGTAGGCCCTCTGGGGCGTGGCAGGTGTGACTGTTGTAGGCCCTCTGGGGCATGGTGTGTGACTGTTGTAGGCCCTCTGGGACATGGCGTGTGACTGTTGTAGGCCCTCTGGGATGTGGTGATTGCGACTGTTGGAGGCCCTCTGGGGTGTGGTGTTTAATTGTTGTTGGTCCTTTGATATGTGACATAATGTGCAGCTGTTCTGGAGGACTCGCTGGGCCACAATGACTGACTGTTATGACATGCACAGTGTGTGGTTCTGGCGGGATTCTGCATTTGTTGTGAGACGTCCAATGAGGTATGTGACTTCGTTTTTTTCCTGTATTCCCAAAGCTCAATACAATCAAGATGGGTGTGGCATTGAAAATCTGAAATTTGAACTGAAATCCAGCTTTTTCTGTGAAGATGGGACTGTGGGACGGGTGGGGGTCGGGGTGGGTGCTTAGTGACCATCAGCCAATTTGCGTCAGGTCAGCTGATTGCACGTGGACAGCTGCAACATGCCCTTTTTTAACTTTGATACTGCTTTGTTTTTTAGACCCTGCAAAATCTGCCAATTACAGGGAGTCGAGGACAACTTCATTCGAAAGTCGTGGTTCCCCAGGTGCAACATGTGGCTCATGACTGTCCCTTCAGTAGATCACCCACCTTCTCAGAATGATGCAGTGCAACATTTTTTTCAACTCATTTTTGGGATATGGGCATCACACACAGGTCCAAGGTCAATTGACCAAACGATTGCCCTTGAGAAGGTGGTGGTGAGCCTTGAACCACTGCAGCTGTTCTGGTGAAGGCACTACCCCCCCTCCCCCCCAGTGTTTCGTGGTTAAAAATTCCAGGATGTAGAGCCAGAGATGTATTTCCAAGTCAGGGCTGGTTGCAACTTGGAGGGGTAAGTGCAAGAGGTGGTGATTCCATGCACCTGCTGCTGCTGTATTCTTAGTGGTAGGGCGTCAGGTTTGGGATGTGATGTTGGAGGATCCTGCAAGAGTAGCTGTACTGCTTTTTGCAGATGGTGCACACTACAGTCATTGTGTGGGTGAGGAGGTGAATGGAAGTTTAGGATAGTGGATGGGATGGCATTCAAAACAGACTGACTTGCCCTAGGTGGCGCTGAACTTCTTGGGAGCTTATTTTAGCCATGATTTTCAGAAAATAAATGAGGGTGCAGTTAACGTGCATGTGGTTTCATGCCCTACAAATCATGCAGAGGCACTCTTGTTGTGCTGTGTCTCACTATGAAGATTTGAATTGCTCTGGATCCAATGTTCCAATGAGAATTCAAGTTTTCCTCCCTCAATTGCACTGGTAATGTTTAAAGCTACAAGCTGGGAGCAGAAAGGGTTTTAAATGTGTCCTCCAAGGTTGTCCCCGTACCCTCAGTGATATAATGGTTCAATATTTCCCTTGGTATAATTAGAATTTATGCTGGTCAAATTCTAATCTTGTTCAACCCCATACCACACTTAATCAAATTGTCCTCTTCTTTCATTCCCTGAACCCATCCACTTCCCACCCCACTAAATCCCAGGCTGTCCTTTTTGCCTTTGAATATTCCAAGGTGCTTCTACATCTGGCCTCTCTGCTTCTCCATTGCCACATGTGGCCTCTCATTTCCCTGCATCCATCTCTTTTGGAAGGGGGTGGTTGGGTGTGAGGGTCACTTAGAAGGACAACCTTCCCAAAATTACACACCACAGGACAAAAGCTAGAGTTTTGGACCCCCAACAGGAAAAAGTGTTTCTAACATCTTTATTCCTCCCTTTGGTCTAAGAAGTAGTTTCTTCTGCAGCCCAGGGATATTGGTCATTCCCTCATTCTCTTTTCTTTCCCTCATTATCTGTCATTGTCATCCTATCAAAACCTTCACATGCCTTCCGATGTTTGCTTTATCTCAACTCCCCCACCCCACCCCACCCCACTCCAATTCCAATCCCATAGCTGTTTGTTTCACCCCACCTACAATGCATACTCCAAATCGAATAGCGACCATTCTCTAGAACCCACCACCTTAAGGCATCCGATACACACCACCTCAGCCTCGAACCTCCATTTGACACTGGTCGTCTTAATGCTTCCTCCACACTCTGAATCACTATTGTCCTCCTACCTCTTTCCGTGGCTGCAGACTGGGGGCAGGTAATCTATCCAGCCAGTCTCTTAACCCGGTCAGCAGCTGCTGCCTGAGAACATACAGTGCCCGTAAAAACTATTCAATACCGTTGGATGCTTTCATGCTTATTGTTTTACAAAATGGAATCATAGTGCATTTAATTTGGCTTTTTTGTCACTGATCAACAGAAAAGACTCGTGTCAAGCTGAAAAAAATTTCCACAAATTTATCCAATCATTAAATACAAAATAATTGATGCATAATTACTCACCTCCTTCAAGTCAGTATTTAGTAGATGCACCTTTGGCAGCAATTACAGTCTTGAGTCTGTGTGGATAGGTCTCTATCAGCTTTGCACATCTGGACACTGCAATTTTTCCACAGTTTTCTTTAGAAAACTGCTCAAGCTCTGTCAGATTGCATGGGGATCGTGAGTGAACAGCCCTTTTCAAGTCCAGCCACAAATTCTCAATGGACTGAGGTCTGGACACTGACTTGGCCACTCCAGGACATTAACATTGTTGTTTTTAGGCCATTCCTGTGTAGCTTTGGCTTTATGCTTGGGGTCATTGTCTTGCTGGAAAACTAATCTTCCCCCAAGTCGCAGATCTGTTGCAGATTGCGTCAGGTATTCCTCCAGGATTTCCCTGTATTTTGCTGCATTCATTTTACTCGCTACCTTCCAGGGCCTGCTGCACTGAGGCGTCCTCACAGCATGATACAGCCACCACTATGCTTCATGGTAAGTATGGTGTGTTTTTGATGATGTGCGGTGTTTGACATGTCAAATGTAGCATTTAGTCTGATGGCCATAAAGCCCAATTTTGGTTTAATCAGACCATATGACCTTGCAGCTGACTTCAGAGTCTCCCACATGCCTTCTGGCAAACTCTAGCTCAGATTTCATGGACAGTTTTTTTCCAACAGTGGCTTTGTCTTTGCCATTCTCCCATGAAGTTGCGATGATGAAGCACCTGGGCAACAGTTGTATGCACTGTCTCTCCCATCTCGGCCACTGAAGCTTGTAGCTCCTGCAGAGTTGTCATAGGTCTCTTGGTGGCCTCCCTCACAAATCCCCTTCTTGCATGGTCACTCAGTTTTTGAGGAGAGCCTGTTCTCAGCAGATTTACAGCTGTGCCATATTCTTTCCATTTCCTGATGATTGACTTAACTGTACTCCAAGGGATATTCAGTGACTTGGAAATTTTCTTGTATTCATCTTACGACTTGTGCTTTTCAATAACCTTTTCATGGACAACACGAGTGAATCTGCAGATGCTGGAAATAAATGAAAGCACAAAATGCTGGCCAGACAGCATCTATGGGAGGAGCTAGTGACGATGTTTCGGGCTGAAACCCTTCATCAGGAGTGAAGTAACATGGGATGGTCGGGGGGGGGGGAATAAGAAGTGGGGAGTGGGATGAAGTAGAGGGATGGGAAGTGATAGGCTGAAGGGAAATGGGCTGGGGGAAGGTGGAGAATTATGGGAAATAAAAGCGAAAGAAAGGTAGGGCTGGGGGGAGATTATAGTGAGGGGGGGAAAGAGAGAGAAAGAGAACTAGACTAAAATTATAGATAGGGATGGGGTAAGGGGGAGCAGGGGTATCAACGGAGGTCTGGGAGTTGAATATTCAGGCCGGCAGGTAGGAGACTACCTAGGCGGGAGATAAGGTATTGCTCCATCGACCTGCATGCAGCCTCATCTTGACAGTAGAGGAAGCCATGGACAGACATGTTGGAGTGGGAGTGGTCTGTGGAATTGAAGTGTGTGGCCACGGAGATCCCGCCACTGCTGGAGGACTGAGCGCTGGTTTTCAGCAAAATGGTCTCCCAGTCTGCGGCGGGTCTCCCCAATGTATAAGTGGCCACATCGGGGAGCACCGGATACAGTATATCACCCCAGCTGACTCGCAGGTGAAGTGTTGCCTCACCTGAAAAGACTGTCTGGGCCTGGGATGGTGGTGAGGGAAGAAGTGTGGGGGCAGGTGTAGCACTTCTTCCATTTTCAGGGATAAGTGCCAGGAGGGATGGGGGGGGGGGTGTGGAATGAATGGACAAGGGAGTCGCGTAGGGAGCGATCCCTGCGGAAAGCTGAGAGTTGGGGGGAGGGGAAGATGTGGCTGGTGGTGGGATCCCCTAGGAGGTGGCGGAAGTTACGGAGGATTATATGTTGGATCTGTAGGCTGGTAGGGTGATAGGTGAGGAATTTATCCCTAGTGGACTGGCCGGGGGATGGGGTGAGGGCAGAGGTGTGTGAAATACGGGAGACACGATGGCGGGCAAAGTTGATAGTGGAACTGGATGAGGCCACACGCAGGCCGATGGAGCAATACCTCATCTCCCACCTAGGTAGCCTCCTACCTGCCAGCATGAACATTCAACTCACAGACCTCCGTTGATACCCCTGTCCCCCCTTACCCCATCCCTATCTATAATTTTAGTCTGGTTCTCTTTTTCTGTCTTTTCCCCCCTCACTATAATCTCCCCCCAGCCCTACCTTTCTTTCTCTTATTTCCCTAATTCTCCACCTTCCCCCAGCCTATTTCCCTCCAGCCTATCATTTCCCAGCTCTCTACTTCATCTGTCACCCCACTTCTTATCCCCCCTCGACCATCCCATGTTACTTCACTCCTGATGAAGGGTTTCAGCCCGAAACATCGTCACTACCTCCTCCCATAGATGCTGTCTGGCCTGCTGAGTTCTGCCAGCATTTTGTGTTTTCAACCTTTTCATGGAGTTGCTTGGAGTGTTCTTTTGTCTTCATGGTGTAGTTTTTGCCGGGATACTGATTCACCAGCAGTTGGACCTTCCAGATACAGGCGTATTGTTACTACAAATCAATTGAAACACCTTGACCACACAAGATGATCTCCAGTTAACTAATTATGTGTAAAGGGGATTTCTTCTTTTTTCTTTGTTACTGTGTATGTAATCAAAATGGCTTCTTTGTTTTGTTAAAAGTAGGAATGCTTCTTTGTTGCGAGGGAGTGCTGGAAGCTTGTTTGGGTTAAAATTTACTGATAACAAGAATTGTATTCCTTTGTAAACCAATTGGGATTAATGTTGTTCTTTCTTCTGAGTCTGTAAGCTATTGTTGGCGGGCTTTTGGGGAGATCGGTGCGAGGGGTTGAGAGAGAGGATGCGATGCTGTAAGCTGGGCGAGGAACGGACCCCAAGCGGGGGTCCGAGGCCAGAAGGTACCCCGAGGAGAGGAGATGAAGCTAGGTATGCTTGGTTGACCACTCGGATGGTCCTGAGCTGCAAGTCGAGGAATTCGAGGAGGGGATCGAATGGTGGCCAGAAGACTTCAGTAATTGAGCTCCAACGGTTGTGCACGAAGTGGTTTGGACTTTGATAAGTTTGGCGCCTTTTCTTTATTTTTTTCTTCATATGTACTGTATCGTTATTAATCACTTAGTTATAGTAACCTTCATAAATTGTACTCATTTAATCGCATATGGCGTACTGTCTGTTTTTGGGCGAGGCGGGGACATCACACAGCATCCACACCAGCTGATTACCGAGTTTGGCGGGGCCGAAGGCTGCTCCCCCTAGACAAGAACGAGCTGAGCAAGCCTGAGGCGACCCCGGGGGTTACATATGTGACTATTAAAACTAATTGGCTGCACAGGTGATGATTCATTGTGTCATATTAAAAGGGGTGCAATCAATTATTTTGTGTTTTATATTTGGAATTACTTTAAATAACTTTATAGAGATCTGTTTTCACTTTGACATGAAAGAGTCTCTTTCAGCTGATCAGTGTCAAGAAGGTCAAATTAAATCCACGGTGATTCAATGTTGTAAAACAATAACATATGTAAACTTCCGGGGGGGGGGGGGGAGAGCATGAATACTTTTTATAGGCACTGTATTTCAATTAGTTCTGATGATGAGTCATGGACCTGAAACATTAACTCTGTTTGTCTCTCCACAGTGCTGCCTGCTCTGCCGAGTATTTCAAGCATATTTGGTTCTAATTGTGTTTGATTAGGTCTGCCATAAATTTGGTAAGACCCGAGGAAAATTCAGTCTTTCAGCTTTTCCTCACCACTGGGCTTATGGAGCAGCCGAGCTACTCCCAAGGTGAAAGAGGATCTGCAAGGAGGCTTTCAGCTGAAGCTCTGAGTTCTTTACAGTAAGTAGACCTACGTCTGTTTCTGTTTGGGACGACATCTGTTGTGCAGGTAAATAGAATTTGTAACACTTCCTTTAATAGCACTGGCTTTTAGACCATTAGACGCAGGAGCAGAACTGGGTCATTTATCCCATGAAGTCTGCTCCACCATTCCATCATGTCTGATTTATTATTCCTCTCAACCCTATTCTTCTGCTTATTCCCTGTTACCTTTGACTCCTTGATTAATCAAGAATCTATCAATCTCTACGTTAAGTATACCCAGTACCTTTATGATTGAGATTTCCAGCTCTGCATGGGATATGTAGCCCTGAATGGAATAAGGAATGTCTATAAAGCAGAAGGCTCCATGGTTGTGTGTATGGGAAACTTTTTTTTCCTGACCATATTCTGGGATATAAACCAGACTTGTGACTTTTCCTTCATTTGTCTCACTCCTCCCAGTTCATTAGAACTGTGGATTTATAGATGGGAGAGAAGGCAGAATGATTTCCACAATTGGGCAAAGGGTTGCATGAGAAAATATTAAGCGGACTGGACCTATACTCTTGAGGGTTTAGAAGAATGACAAGTGATCTCACTGAAGCACAGGGCTTAACGGCACACATTGGGATGATGTTACTCGAGGTATCAAGAACTGGGCATCACAGTCTCAACATAAGGGGTCAGCTTTTTAAGGTAAATATGAGAAGAAATTACTTCGTATTGATAAAGATGGTGAATCTTTGGAATTGTTTTGTCCAGTAAGGTTGTAGGGATTCAATTGCTATGTATATTCATGATGGGGATCAGTAGATTTCTAGATATTAAGTGAGTCAAGCAATGTGGGGTTGGTGTGGGAGAACTGTGTTTGCGTGAAAAATCAGCCAGCAGGAAGACATGAGAAGAAGAATGCCCTACTAATGCCTCAGCTTTGTTATCAAACAATGGAACAATTCCCTGGTTTATTTGCAGAAGAATAGTAATTAGTAGATAAATGTCAGTTTGTGTTCCTTAAATTATGAAGCAGCTGAGTTTGCCTTGTGTCTCAATAACATTCATTTCTGGGACTTAAAAATTAAAAATTCCATGATAAATTACCACAGGTCTCCTAGCGTGGCTCTGAGTTTTTGTGCATTATGTATCACACATGATAAAAATTACGTTTTAATGAAAGCCGAGACATTGCAGGATTCTGTGGCTGTTCCTCTGGGACCTGGGTGATTCAGGTTCGGATTCCCACTGCCGGGTGAGTGTGGTGGAGGTGTCCAACCATGCCCTGCGTGCATAGGGTGCCAAACCTGTCCCAGTGGTACACCCCATCCGCGGTTGGTCAAACAGAACCAGGCTTGACTTGCTTCAAGGGACTTACTTCATCAGGTTCCTGGCGCAGGTAGGGAGCTGAGCTTCTGTGTTAGGGGTTACCAGCTCCCCTTCAGCACTCCCACCCCTGTCCAGATCCATCGCCAACTGGTCAATCGTCCTGACCTGTCTCCAGCCCCACAATCACTGATGCTCACTGACATTCCACTCCAGCATTTGACCCTCATCCTGAATCCTGTTCTCTACACCAGTCCCTTCCTGTTTGCAGATCCCTCCTTTCCCACTCCTAATTTGGTTTCCACTATGTGCTCCCTGCTGGAGATTTACAATCTCGGCCCTCGGCAAAGAGTCCAGCCATTTTCTAGGCGTCTTTTCCAACAGTCCTCCCTCTCACACTAGTGAAAGCGAACTTCCAACTGTTACAAACAAGAGAAAATCTGTAGACGCTGGAAATCCAAGCAGCATACATAAAATGCTGGAGGAAATCAGCAAGCCAGGCTTCTAAAAACCTCTGGTAATGCCCCCACTCCCCCACTCCTTCATCATTTTCTGCAGCCCTGTATCTCTCTCACCAATCAACTTCCCAGCTCTTTCCTTCGTCCCTCCCCCTTCAGGTTTCACCCTTCTGTTTCTCTCTCCCCTCCCCCCACCTTTACTCCTCAGCTTTTCTTCTCCAGTCCTGCTGAAGGTTCTCGGCCCAAAACGTTAACTGTACTCTTATCCATAGATTCAGCCTGGCCTGCTGAGTTCCTACAGCATTGTGTGTGTGTGTTCCCAACTGTCATATTTGCTTACATGAAGACCACTCTTAATTAAATGTAATTCAATGTAAGAGGGCTGAAAGATAAGTACCTGACAGTTAATTAGAAGGCAGAGCAGCACATGCTTTTCAGCCTGGCTGTCTCTATGTGAAAAGGGATAATTACTCAGCAATCACGTATTTAAGATGTTTGACAGTGATACCTCACCCAGAATGCTTTCCCAGGATCAAGGTGATGGTATCGATGATAAGCTGTCATTACAGCATTATGTACAGCGAAAAGTGTTGCCTCGTCAGAAACCTGGTACAACATCCTACCCTCCCCATGGTTTGTTGGGATTCTAGCAGTCACCCTGCAGCTCAATGTAGGGAGGATGCCCGCAGGCTGGGAAGGAGACCAGAGAGGAAGCTCTGGGCTGGAAGAAGCTGAGTAGCCGGGCAGGCAGTTGAGGAGGCAGCAACTTCCACTTCGGTGGAGAATGGATGGCTGCATCCTCACCCTGACCAACAGCGGTTCTGGCAGACACTCCATACTGCACCAAGAGGTAGTATTGTCAGGGTAGAGCCTGCTGGTGGCTGGGGTTGGTGCCGAATTCTTAATGCAGCAAAGTACAGCCCATTAGAGGACATTATCGAAGTAGTATGGTGCACTGTTTTTTCTGAACACAACCCCGTGATCAACAAGGCAGTACTAAGTGTGCTGCTCAGCTATTTCCTTGTTTTTCAGGATTTGGGTGGTACTGGTAATTCTAGCATTCATTTCAAAGCCTAACTGGCTTTGAGAATGGGGGTGGTCTGGAATGACCCATCCCCAATTTCTCCTGCCTTCCTGAGTTGCGGCAGTCTTTCTGTTGTACGCTCACTATGCTGTCATTGAGGAAGGCCAGTTACAAAAATATCTAAGCCAGGATAGTATGTGACTTGGAGAGGAATGTTCAGGCAGTGGTGTTCCTGTGGTCCTGCTACCCTTTGCCTTCCCTAAAGCTTTGGAAGATCCATTCCACAGTCAGAATGCTGAAGTAGTCAATTTTAACAAGAATGATTGGGCCTTGTATTGCTACAGTCCTCATCTACCAGCCAGCAGGAAATAATAATTTTAAGAATAGATCATTCTATACAAGTTGTGCAGGTTTAATGTACAGTTTAAACATTTGTGATTTTGTTGAATCTTGTTGTAAAACAATTGAAGATCTGCACCATTTATGCTGTCACACAACTGATTTTAAAAGCCAGCTGAATTAGCCGTTGAGAATTAGCAAAGGATAAATGCGTGGATTTGATGGGCTCGAAGAGCCACTTGGCAATTGTGTGAAAAATTCCTTCGTGCAGTACACCGTCGCAATTCTTAACCGGAAGATGCAAGCTGAGAACCAGTTACAGAGAGCTAATCCCCAGGATGGGACCAAGAGAAATAGGAATATCTTGGGAATGCTGGGAGGAAGTCTTTTGGGAAGTGAAGGAATAATACAATGGAGTGGATCAGAAAGCAGACCAAATATGTGGAAGGTACCGATATTTAGCATTCCATAAAACTATATGCCACTATCCCATTAACCAGTGCCTGCTGAGTTCCATCAGCATTTTGTTTTGTATTCTTGGCTGGATTATTGTACTGTTCTAGTTATTTCACATAAGACCTGCTTTTAGACTTCAATCATAGAATGTTAGAGAATTGTCAGATTCTATTACTTCTTGAATTAGTGAATATCCTACAGGATTCCCATACCCCAAGCAGATCTAAATTGTGGAACTATGTCTTGTTTACACATCAGCTAGTATCTTAAATTAGCATCTTAGCATTCACTGTATGAATATTTACACCTTTGCCAACTCTCCAAATTCCCCGTAAGAAGGTTCTTTAGGATGTGCCCCCATGCAAATTCAGATTCAGATATTAACCTGGTTCCCAGTGTCTACAGATGCTAGAAACAGTCATTCCTTTCATTGGCTCAAAACCAAAGATATTGGATATACTCATCAGGAAAGAGAAAGGGATCTCATTGAGGTTCTATCGAATATTTAAATGCCTAGGTAGAGATGACATGGAGACAATGTTTCCTATACTGGGGGGGGGGGGGGCAAGGATCAGCAGGCACAACCTCAGAATACAAGGGCATCCCTTTATAAAAGAGATTAGGAGGAATTTCTTTAGCCAGAATTGAGTGAATCTGTGGAATGCACTGCCACAGATAGCTGTGGAGGTCAAGTCATCATGTATATTTAAACCAGAGGTTGAGAGTTTCTTGATTAATAAAGGCAGTAAAGCTTATGGGGAGAAGCTAGGAGAATGGGATTAAGAGGGTAATAAATTGGCCATGATGGAATGGTGGTGCAAACTCGAAAGACCAAATAGCCTAATTTTGCTGCTATGTCTTATGGTAATTTCAGCAGAGAAGGAAAGAGGACAAGCATGTAATGTTTCCAATCTGAAAGTTGTTGTTTAATAGCTGTTAGATAAATGAAAATATAATAAAAGCAGGTGCTGAAAACCTGACATTTAATAATAACAAAATCTGTGATATTCTTAAAGTCAACCTGATCTGTTGAGTTTTTCCAGTACTTTGTGTTTTTATTCTAACTGTTAGATAAGTGGTCAGAGCAAAGAAGGGATTAGAAAAGAAAAATGAGGTCCTATGATGATGTGGAGAATAGGAGTGATGTCATTAATATCATTCTTAACCATATCATTATAAAAACATAGCTATTAAAGTAACTTACTCTAAAGAATTCAAGAAAATAAAATCCTGTTATTAGATAAATCTCGGCCCAACTGATGATGACGAAGAGTAAAACCACAGATAATATACACACTACAATTATGCCATATCACCTGAACAAGAAAATTCAAGAGAAGTAACGCAGAATGCAAGAAAAAGTGACTGTGGTTACATTGATCTGAGATGCAGAGATGTGCTTTTGAGTAAAATAGATGTCTGGGTGTGAAGGAACTGACAGCAGGGTTATAGAAGGCTAAAAGTCTTTCATTGCCAGAGGCAAGAATGAGAATTGCTGTTGGCAGTACTCAGGGAAGAGTAATTGTACAGAAGTACAACAGGCTTCCCACTGATGCAAGCAGAACAGAGAAGTAAGTATGCCACCATGAAAAATACAGAACAATGTGTGGGCCCTTTGGAATTCGAATAGTCACAGTGAGTCACTGCATAACATCAAACTTCTAGGATTTTCTAAGTTTGTATGCTGTACAGGTGATTTTCTTCACTATCATACCCTGGAAAATTAGATTAGTGCACTCTTCGAGATGGAAAGCAATATAATGTGAGAGTTTTGTATTAGTTTTGTTTCCAAAAGGCGGGTGAATAGCTTAACAGTGAACAACAGTGGAATTTTTCATTGATTTTTTTGAAAACTGATGATATGGATTTTTTTGGATTTATAGATTCATATGAAAATACAGCCCACCTCTTTGTCCATCTAGTCCATGCCAAACCATTTAAACTGCCTACTCCTTTCGACCTGTACCAGGATCATAGCCCACCATACCCCCAAACTTCACTTAAAAGCTAGTATGCAACCCTTGCACTGGCAGCTCGTTTCACATTCTCATGACCCTCTGAGTGAAGAAGTTACCCATCATGTTCCCTTTAAACTTTTCCCCTTTCACCATTAACCCACGACCTCAAGTTGTAGTCCCACCCAACCTCAGTGGAAAAGGTCAGCTTGCATTTACCCTATCTATGACCCTCATAATTTTACATACCTCTATCAAATCTCCCCTCAATCTTCTATGTTACAAGGAATAAATTCCTAACCTATTCAATATTTCCTTATAACTCAGATCCTCCAGTCCCGGCAACATCCTTGTACATTTTCTCTGTACTCTTTTAATCTTATTTACATCTTTCCGGTAGGTAGGTAACCAAAACTGCACACTATGCTCCGAATTAGGCCTCACCAGCATCTTAATGAACTTCAGCATAACATCCCATCTCCTGTATTCAATACTTTGATTTATGAAGGCCAATGTGCCAAAAGCTTTCTTTACAATCCTATCCACTTGTGACACCACTTTCAATGAATGGACTTGCATTCCCTGATCCCTTTGTTCTGCAGTTATCTTCGATGCCCTACCATTCACTGTGTTAAGACCTACCCTGGTCAGCCTTAAATTCCATCTGCTATTTTCCAGCTGGACAAGATCCTGCTGCAAGCCGTGATAGTCTTCCTCACTGCCCACTACAACCCCAATTTTGGTGTCATCTGCAAATTTGCTGATCCAATTAACCACATTATCATCCAGACCATTGACAGAGATGACAAACAACAATGGACCCAACACCAATCCCTGCGTCACAGGCCTCCAGTCATAGAAGTAACCATCTACTACCATTCGCTGGCTTCTCTCACTAAGCCAACATCTAATCCAATTTACTACTTCATCTTGAATGTCGTGAGGGACCTTGTCAGATGTCCATGTAGATGACATCTGCTGCCTTGCCTTCATCAACTTTTCTGGGAACTTCCTCAAAAAACTGTAAGATTGGTAAGAGACAAGCTATCATGCATGAAGCCATGCTGACTATCCCTTATCAGTCCATGACTATCCAAAAACTCATATACCTGGTCCCATAGAATACCTTCCAATAACTTTCCCAATACTGATGTCAGGCTCATCGGCCTATAATTTCCTGGTTTATTTTTAGCCTTTCTTAAACAGCAGAACAACATTAACTATCCTCCAATCCTCCGGTACCTCACCTGGTGCTAAGGATGATTTAAACATCTCTGCTAGGGCCCCGGCAATTTCTGCACTTGCCTCCCACAGGGTCCAAGGGAACACCTTGTCAGGCCCTGGGGATTTATCCACTCTAATTTACCACAAGACAGCAAGCACCACCTACTCTAGTCTGTATAGGGTCCATGGAATCTGCCAATAGTATATAAACACGCCTGCTAGAGCTGTTTCAGATCAATATTTGTGCAAGTGAGTAGAGGATTTTGGCGAAGCTGAGAAAGTTGGTTCTTAGGTCACTACTATTGAATATATAATGCCTAATGTAGGTGAGAATATATGAGTACTTTTTAATTCCAATTAGCAGGTTGGATATCAATGGAATTAAAATAGACTCATAGCTAATCACAACTTTATATTAATGACTTTCATGAAAAGACAATATTTGACATACCTGGATTTATTTTTGATACAAGCCCCATGGAAAAGTTTGCTCTCAGGTGGAAGCAAAGGAGTTAGACGAGTTGGGTGAGTGGGCAAGAAGATGGCAGTAGTGTTGCGACTGTGCCCCAATTCTGAGGGGCCCTTCGGTACAAAGTAGCCCCCTCCTTTTTGAGAATCGCAAGATCGCTATTAATTCAGGTCAGGAGACCCAGGAAATAAGAGAGAGACGTTTGGAATGTGTCCTGTCCTCCGCGATACAAAGCCACGGATAACGGCCATTGTCTCTTGGAGACGGAATTGTGTATTGAGTACTGTACTTCATGGAAACCCTCAGGGAACGATCAGAGGGGGTTGGTTGAGGGATTGCATCATCTCAACCTGATTGACATCTGAGACCCCGTGAGTCAGGATAAAAGAGGGTCTGGGGAACATCCCTTTAGACGCACCAGGAAAAACGCTAGAAATCCCGTGACAGCGTTTAATAGCAACAGCCAGTGGAGGGCCCACGTGTGTCCTTTCCCGTTGCCCGGGATTGAGGCCTTACCACAGAAGAAGGCTTAGCTAAAGAAGAGATCACCACCGACGACATTTCGAAGGATCGACATCATAAAAAGGAAAACGGGCAAGTTCTAAACATCCGTCTCTCTCTCCAACCAACAGCTGCAGCTTGAATGAACTTGAGTGACTTTTATATTTCCATTGGACAATACATTATCCCCTAGACAACGATAGAGCTATTTCTTATTGATTATTATTATACCCGCACTTTTAGATTTAGTATTGATGACGTATATTATCTGTATGTTTGCATTGATCTTATTTTTGTGTATTTTTATCAATAAATACTGTTAAAAATAGTACCATCAGACTTCAACGGACCTCTCTATCTTTGCTGGTAAGTGACCCAGTTACGGGGTACATAACAGTAGATATAATGTGGGAAAACATGCAGTTATCTACTTTGGTGGTAAGGACAGCAAAACACAAATGTTTAAAGGCTTTAAACATGGTAAAATATTGATGTACGTAGTTCAAGAGACATTAAGTTAGCATGAAAGTACACAATGTAAATCAGAAGGCAAATAGTGCATCGATCATAAAAGGGGCATTTTTGCTGTAGTTAAGCATGAGTTGTGGTGAGATCACAGATTACCTTGTGTGTAGTTTTAGTTTTCAGACCCACGGAAGGATGCTCTTTCCTCAAAGGCAGCAGAGATTCATTAGATTGATTTCTTAGAAAGTATGGAACAAATAAGGCCTGCATTTACTGGTGCCTACAAGAATGAGAGATGATCTTATTAAAACATATGATTCCACTGTAATTGTCTAATACTGAATGACTATTTCCTCAGGTTGGATAGTTTATAAATAATGGGTATAGCTTGGGAGTGAGGGTCAGCACAGGAAAAATGAGTAAGTAGTTTATTCAGTGAAATGCAAAGTTTTGAGTTCCTCTGTCGTGCGTGCCATGGGCGCCAGGTCATTGAGCTTATTCAGGGCTGATCTTCAGAGATTTTAGGAACTGAAAGAATGGAACAATCTAGGGATTGGAATGAGGTTCAGGGTGGCAGATCAAACCTAAAGAGCTGGATGCCCACTCCTGATCTATTCCTCAGACCCTTAGAATGTTTTCAAAGTAGTTGTTGGAAAATGCAGCTATGAGTGTTGCTGAAAAGTCACAGAGTTTGAGGTTTACCAGTGATTATTAGCAGAGAAAGGACGGCCAGGTGTCAAAAGGGATTAGAAAAGTCCCTGATTATCTTAAAACTCAGTAAATGGCCTTCTTTAGTTAATAAAGGTTTAACAAAGGTTTAAAAATATCAACTATTCTCTGAGAGGAAAAAAGAAATGTTTGGTTCACAAATATCTTTTGGGGCAAGAAATCTGTTGATGTGATTTGATGAAGTCCAGACCCAACACCAACGTTGGTTAGCTCCTAGTTGTGCTCTGAAGTGATCCAGCAAGCAATTCAGTTTCATTAAATTCCTGCCCAAAACAATTCAGATGAAACTGATAGATTATCTAGCACATAGGTGTCAAACTCAAGGCCCGCAGGCCATATCCGGCCCCCGAGATCATTTTAGATAGATCTATTATTTTAATTATTAATGGCCCGGCAATATGAAGCCTATGATTGTAAGTTAATACCAATCATAAAAATATTGCTTGCTCAGCAGTCTTCTTCATAAGAAACGGAATTTGTGAAGTGAAACACTTTGTAGTTATAGCAGAGACTGAGACACATGAGAACAGGCTGAAAAAATGGAGGCAATGAAAGCTGCGTTCGCACGCGCCCGACTGATCCAGCCCGCATGAAGCTGCATTTTGCCTAATCCGGCCCGTGACCTAAAATGAGTTTGACACCCCTGATCTAGCATCTACAAAGATATTTGATGAGATACTGCAACAGAGACACAGCGCCTAATGCCTCACAGTTCCAGGGAATGCATCAATCTTGACCTCAGGTGATGGTTATGTGAAATTTTTTATGGGTCTGTGATTGTCCCCATGATTTTTATGGGTTTCCTCCAGGTACTCTGCTTTACTCCCATGTTTCATGGATGTACTGTTTGATAGGTTAATTGAGTAAATTGCCCATAAGTCAGAGAATCTGAGGGAGTTGGTTTTTCATTTCAAGATTTTGTAACATTATGACATCATTTTTCATTGTGAGAGAATGGTGCGGTATTCCTTAAAAATCATGCAATTGAATTTACAGTCAATAGTCCCTATATGGTGCAAACTGCATTCAAGAAAGAATAGCATCTTGCACATGATAAACTGGCTAAGGAAGGGTGGTGGGGTGTGAGTCTACAGAAAATATAGTTCCATGAGCCACTTTGTTATCCTTCAGAGCAAAATATAAATACAAACTTATTTCTCCAGCTGAAACAAAGTTGTATATTTCTGAATGGTTGAGTTGCTATTATATTATCTGATAGTGGATTGGAAATAATTTGTTTTCCTGCGCATGCTCTATTTCTCTGCTTTCATCATCTGAGGTCTGTGCCCACACTGATTGTGTTACGAAGCATCAGTGGCAGTGTTACCTGTCGCCTGCAGATTGTCACTCTGCTTATAGGCTTAGACCATCTCATTAGCTACCATCCCAACGTGCAATCCTGGTTGATGTACTGGTCCGGCAGTCAGAGATTGCTGCAACATGGGAGCTGAATAAATGTTTCAGATAATATGTTAACCCTTGGCCAGTCTGATTTCTGCAGGAATTGCAAAAGGATGCTATTGTGTTGTCTGAGGAAGATGTGGAGAGCCTTCCTTTGTGTCTTAGCCAACATTCCCTCCTCAAACCATCAGCACTGTCATCTCTAATCTGCCATTATTTCATTATTGTGGAACCTCAGTTTAAATTGGCTGCTGTGTGTATTGTGTTAAACTATTGACTGTACAAAAAAACATAATTGGCTGTACAGCATTTTGGAACATTATGCGATTATTAGAGTTGCTATGCAAATTGAAAATGCTCAAAAAACTATGAAGATGAGGTAGCATCTATAGAGACAGCAAAGTCGACATTTTAGGCTTTGCATCTTTCACCAGAAGTGAGAAACAAGTTTGTCTAGGGAGCAGAGAAGATGGGCCAGCTGGGTGGAAATAGTAGGGAAGATGAAGTTTCTTTGCATAATTTGTGGAGTCGAACAATACAAAAATGGCCAATTTGTATTCAAACAGAAAGAAAGAGGAAATTATCTAAAGTGAGAGAATTTGATACGGAGTCTGGAAGGCTGCAATGCACCGAGGCAGATAATGAGTTGGGTTCCTCAATCTAGCATTGGACTAGGAGTAAACAGAATGAGATGGTGAATTAAAGTGGCTCCAACTACAAATCAGACTCACTCCTGCATATCAGGCACAGAAGCTCCACAGAGCAATCATCCAGTCTGTATTTGCTTAATCATAGAGGTAGCAACATCGTGAACAATAAACATAATGCATTAGATTGGAAGAAATGCAGGTGACTCACTGCTTCACCTACAAAAACTGTTTGGGTCCCTGGATGGTGGGAACAGAGGAGGTGAAAGGACAAAACAGGCTGTGGCAGGCAGGGAAGGAAGACCTCACCTGACCTGGGAGTTACGAAGGAAGTAGCATCTTTAAACTGCTGACAGGGAGAGGAGGGAGAGGAAGATGGTGGAAACTTACTGAAGCTGCCAAAAGTTGTGGAGGATGAGAATGCAGAGGCTGCTGTGGTAAAGGGCAAGGACGAGGGGGAACTCTGTTCTTGCTCTGTTCAGGGGGAAAAGGGGATGATGCGAATAGATGGACTGTTGTCAAGGATTCTTTCACTGTGGCAGAATGTAACACCATTCTATCAGTTCCTCATTCTCTGTTGTATTCATTCCAATGATGAGGCATTCCATACACATACCTTCCTTTTTACTGAATTATGGTTTTCCTCTGCCACAGTGGACCAGCTTATTTCAGCTAACTTCACACAAAGTATTACCAATCTGCAAAAACTACTTCAATAAACATTGATTAGAAAAGGTCAGTTTATTGTGCAAAGATTGCATGATTTTAACTGTGTTCGATTCAGAGCAATTATTCAAATAGAATCTGTGAAGAATAAGAGCACCATAACTAATGAGGATTGACATTGAATATTCTTATGTGTAATACTGGGTACATAAGATAGCCAGATATTGGATAGCCCAGTTTACTAAGTTATGCAAGTACGACAAAAGCATGTGAGATCTTCTCAGTGAATATAAATATTGCTTTATTTCAGGCTCTTGATTCATTTTCCTCATTGCTGACTAGCAATGGGAAGTTGCTGCTGTAAAATATTTCCCTTTCATTAAGTTTTTTTCCATTACCATGATCTTCAGCCCAATCTCCAATTTTTGTGTGTTCCTCCAACTTATCAAATGCAAGAACTGACTGTGAAAGACATTTTCAGTTCGTGTTGTTTCATTTTTAAATTTCATAAACACAATGAAAAGTTATTTAATTCCTATATTTTTATGTTTATCTATTTCAATTTAGTTCATTGTTGCACAATATACCTGTGTTCGCTTTCTTCAGATGTAAAGACAACTTAGATTGTGAGTTTAGTAAACTCCGCCTCCTGTTTACAGGCATGTAAGACACAGTCACTTCTTTAATCTCTCCCTTTTCCGACTTAAACTTTGGAAATTTCAACTTTATTCAGTCAGATCTGTAGAGTAACAGTTATAATTGTGGCTACTCTCAGAAGCGCCAAAAGAAATCCGGACCCAGGCAATGGGAAGCCCAAAAAAGCTGACGAATTCTCGGAGGAACCCCCCCACCCCCGGGTAAAGAGACTAGAATCTCAAATCAGCAATATCGGCATTGAGAAAACTCAATTAAAAGAGAAATTCGAAGGAAAAGTTGACTCTCTGAGCCTTGATCTTAAAGAAGTTAGTCAAAATGCTGCTGACCTTTCTTCTCATTTGGAAAAAGCCCAACAACGGATCGTTGATCTCGAAGCTCGATCACGTTGGAATAACATTCCAATTGTTGGATTAAAAGAGAAATCAGAATCGGCCGACACACTGAATTATTTCGCAAAAATGTTTCAGTCTTTATTTCCGGAGGTTTGTTTACAGCCTTCAGATATCAAAATGGCTCACAGAATCGGCACTTTAAAGTTTTTGGATCAAAGTAAAAACAGACATTGTTGTGCGTTTTCTCCGTTTCAGAGACAAAGACATGAGAAAAAAAAGACTTTCAGTATCAGAATTCAGAGATTCACTTTTTTGAAGATTTTCCACGTGAAATTGTTAAGAAGTGTGCTGGATTTGGATCGGTTATGAAATTAGCATATCAAAAAAAGCTCTTTCCATTGCTTCAGTATCCAGCAAAATTAAGGCTTTTTGTCAAAAAGTCTGGCGTTCATATTTTTGATGATCCAGCCGAAGCATTGAGTTTTATTAACTCTTTACCTGATGCATCCGATGACGAGTCTAAAGCTTGAATGATTTATAATGGCTTGTCTTGCAGTGTAAAGAGTGATAAGATTGGAAGATTTGATGGTTACAGAAGTTTTTACCTTAAAATGCATTTTTATCTCTGAAAAAGACTGGTTTGGATGGCTTCAACTTCAGAAGACATAGCGGGAGAACTGTTGATAGACTGTAATAAATTTGAATCATTTAGAATTTTTTTTCTGCAGCATTTAAATGAATTGTTTTTTTTTGTTTCGTATGCTTTTGTAAAGATCTTTTAAGTAATTATTTGGATTTCCTTATGTTTTAAAGATAGACAGACAATTTAAAGATGGCGATTGTTTTTCTTTTGAGCAAATATTTCAAGAATTGTTTTAAATGTGTTTTTCTTCCCTTATCTAATGTTATGAAGGTTGCTTTCAAATTGAAGGTCGTTTTGTTTTTACAAGAAAAACACTTTCCTTCCAAGTTAATTATATTGAGATATATGTTGACTGTAATGAGTTTTATGTTCAGTAGCGGGACACAGAGATTATTTTTTTCCTTTTTTTTTACTTAGGTAGGCAGAGTTTGCATTTGCATCTATGCTTTTCTTGGGGCTTGCGTTGATTGATATCAACTTGTTTCTGGGCTTTGTAGTTTGGGTGGGATTTTTTTCCCCATTATGGAATCCCGGAGCATACGCCAATTATTTTTATTGTTGTTCATCTCCGCCATTTTCAACTACCCTATCCTGACGTGCGTCTAACTACTCTTTTTAGATACAAAGTTCCATGATCATATCTAAACAGTTAAATGTTTTAACTTGGAATGTTCGCGGTTGGAATAATCCTATTAAACGTAAGAAAACATTTAAAGTTATTAACCGATTCCAGATATGCCTGATATAATCTTTGCTCAAGAGACGTATATCAGGTTATGTGATAAAAATCGATTTTTTAAATTTTGAAAGGGCCCTCAGTTCCATGCAAACTCCCATAGTAAAACTAGAGGTGTCTCTATTTTTATTGATTCCAATATTCCTTTTAATCAGGATATATTATAGCTGATAGTAGCAGTAGCTTTTTGCTTGTTAAAGGAATAATTTGTAATAGGAAAATGGTTTTGGTTAATATTTATGGACCAAATGTTGATGATCCCTCATTTTTAAAGTTGTTTTTCCTCTATTACCTGATTTAAATGAATATATGTTATTAATGGGTGGTGGTTTTAATACTTGTCTAAATCCTTTAATGGATAAGTCATCATCCAAATATCAACTCCCTAATCATTCTGTATCATTTCTTAATTCCTTTTTAATTGATTATGGTTTAATTGAGGTTGGGAGGCATATGCACCTTAGTGATAGAGAATACTCTTTTTTTTTCTCACATGTTCATAATAAATATTCGAGAATCGACTATTTTATAGTTGACCCTCAACTTTTATTTAATGCTCAGAGATGTGAGTATGATGTGATTGCTATCTCTGATCATGCCCCTTTAAACTTAATATTTGAACTGAAAGATGTTGTTTTTACCAGTCCATTTTAGCGTTTTCCATTTATTACAAAGTTCAGGATTTGTTGAGATTATTGAAGCTCAGATAAAAGAGTTTTTTTCTTTTTAATAGTATAGGAAACATCTCTAAGTTAGTAATTTGGGATACATTAAAAGCTTATTTACGTGGTCAAATTATTTTGTATATAGCTAAACTGAAGAAACAAACAAAAATGGAATTAGATAAAATCTCTAAACAAATTAAAGAATTAGATAACATCAATGCAACCTCTCTAAATGTTGTTTCATTTAAAAGAAGAGTAGAATTACAATCACAGTATAATTTATTACTAACATATCCTGTTGAAGGATATTTGCTTAAATTGAAGAGTCTATATTTTTGGGGATAAAAATAATAAGCTCTTAGCTTCTCAATTAAGAGCATCTAGAGCTAAAAGACAAATTTTAAAGATTTGTAAAAATAATGGAGATATAGCAAGTAACCATGAGGACATTAATAATACTTTTCAAGATTTTTATTCTTATCTTTATAGATCTCAATTTCCTGCAGATTCCTCCAAAATGAAGAGTGGTTTTTTTTTTACATAAGATTAAATTTCCACAAATTTCTATTAAAGATAAACAGAGGCTTGATGCTCCAATTACCGAGAATGAAATTAAGAAAGCTACTTTAGCAATGCAATCAGGTAAAGCTCCTGGACTTGATGGTTATTCAGTGGGATTTTACAAAAAAATTTCAAAGATTACTTTCTCCGTATCTTTTGGAAATGTTTCATGAATCCTTTGAGAAGGGCAATTTACCTTCTTTTTACAAAGCATCTATTTCCTTAATTCTTAAAAAAGATAAAGATCCTGTTGAATGTTCATCATATAGACCTATTTCGCTATTAAATGTGGATGCAAAAATTCTCTCTAAAATAATGGCTAATCACTTGGAAAATATTTTAACTAAAATAATTTCTATGGATCAAACGGGCTTTATTAAAGGCTATTACTCTTTATCTAAAGTTTGGAGATTGATGAACATTATATATTCATCATTATCTAAGCAACCTCAATGTGTTATCTCTCTCGATGCAGAAAAGGCATTTGATAGAGTTGAGTGGCCATATTTGTTTAAAGTATTAGAAAAATTTGGTTTTGGTAATAATTTCAATAGATGGATTCAAATGATTTGTAAGAATCCTATTGCCACGGTCGATACTAATAACTGCAGGTCTTTCTTCTCACTTTCTCGTGGCACTAGACAGGGATGTCCATTAAGCCCTTTATTATTTAATCTTGTATTGGAGCCTTTAGCTATAACACTACGTGAAGCTAAAAATATTCATGGTATCTCTATGAATGGAACCATACATAAGATTTCTCTTTATGCAGATGATCTTTTGGTTTTTATTTCAAATCTTGAAGAATCAATTCCTAATCTTTTGGAAACACTTAAAGATTTTGGTAAATTTTCAGGATATAAACTTAACTTGAATAAAAGTGAATTGTTTCCATTAACTATCCCTGTTAGTATATATAAAGATATTCCTTTTAGAATTGTTAATACATTTAGATATCTAAGTATTATAATTACTAAAAAATATAAAGATCTCTATAAAGCGAATATAGTTCCTTTAATGGACTCCATGAAACAACTATTTTCTAGATGGAATCCACTTACTCATTCTTTAATAGGTCGTATTAATGCTGTGAAAATGATTTTACCTAGATTTTTATATATTTTCCAAAATATACCTATCTTTTTAACTAAAAAAATTTTCGATCAAATTGACTCTCTTATTTCTTCCTTTATTTGGAACAATAGGAGACCAAGAATTAATAAGTATCATTTACAAAAATCTAAAAAAGATGGTGGACTTGCACTTCCTAATTTAAGACTGTATTATTGGGCTGTGAATATCAGGCAATTATGTTTTTGGTTATATTGGCTCGATAAGAACCAAAAACCATTATGGGTTGATTTGGAATTAAAAGCTGTTAAACAATTTTATTTAACTTCAATTTTAGGAGCTCCATTACCTTTACAGCTTTCTAAAATTCCAAACTTAAATCTTTACCCAGTTATTAAACAATCCTTATGGATTTGGGTTCAGTTTTGTAATTTTTTAAATTTTAAACAATTTAAGTTGTCTAGTTTTTTATATCGAAACTTTTCATTTAAACCTTCAACAACTGACCCCATTTTTCTCCTATGGAAAAATAAAAGGATCCATTCTTTTACAGTTTTATTTTGTGATGGTCGATTGATGACCTTTGAAGAGTTATACACTTCTCGCTCATGCACATTTTTTGCAATATTTTCAGGTTAGACATTTTTTACAACAATATTTACCCAAGTTTCCATATTTACAAGAATCTGATTTGTTGGATACCATTTTGAAATTGAACCCCCAGTGAAAGGTTCCATTAGCAGAGTTTATAATTTATTTTTGTTACAAAACGAGAACCTATCACTAAAGATTAAACAAGATTGGGAGAGAGAACTTAATATGACCTTTGTTAATGAAGATTGGCTTCAAGTTTTGAAAAATGTAAATTCTTCTTCTGGATATGCCAACCATTGTTTAATTAAATTTAAAATTGTTCACCGTTATTATTTAACAAAGGAGAGACTATCTAAAATATCTCCTAGTATAGACAACTACTGCAATAGATGTTAAAACTTAAGTAGCTACTTTGTCACATATGTTCTGGTCATGTTCTTCATTAAAATTGTTTTAGAAATCTTTATTTTCTACAATTTCTAAAGCTCTGAAAATTAATTTACAACCTAATAGATTAACTGTTCTATTTGGAATAGTTCCACATCATATTCAGGATAGTTCATCTTCAGATCAACATGTAATTGAATTTGTTTCACTACTGGCAAGAAGGGCTATCTTATTAAAATGTAAAGATATTTCTTCCTCTAATTGAATGGTTTTCTCAAGTAATGTCTCAGTTTGGAAAAAATCAGAAGTAGAACTTTTGATCCTCGATTCGATTTTGAGAGAAGATGGGGTTCTTTTGCCAAATATTTTCATTTAATTTGAATTAAGTTATATGGTTTCCTTCCAATTTTTTATATAAATATGAAATGGCAGTTGATGACTCCTTTTTTATATTTAGATGATGGTCAAATGTGTTGCTCTGGGGGATTGATTCCTAATGGGTTTTTTTCCCTTTTTTTTGTAGTCAGTGGGGTTTTTTTTATTAGTTAGATGTTTTTTTTTCCTTTTTTTCTATATATATTTACATTTTTATATATTATGATCAGCTTTTTTTTCTTCAGCTTTATTAGTTGTATACATATTAATCCGTTGAAGTTTTGTGTCATTTTATAGCTGTAGAAGATTATGTACCAATAAGAAGATTCAAAAAATGAAATGAAAATGAAACATCTTTTTAGCTGCAGGAACTCAGCAGGCCAGGCAGCATTTATGGAAAAGGGTGAACACTGACATTTTGGGCTGAGACACTTCATCCTGACGAAAGCCCGAAATGTCAACTTTAACTCTTTTCCATTGATGCTGTCTAGCCTGCTGAGTTCCTCCAGAATTTTGTGTGTGTTGCTTTTGATTTCCAGCAACTACAGATTTTGTTGTGCTTTGTGATCCTTGGAGATTTTTAGAAACCATGTGCCCATTGCCTCATGTGGTTCTCCAGGCAGAAGCAAATCTCTCGATCATTTGAACCAGAGACCAACATTGCAGTCCATCCGAAGACAAACACAACTTTCCCGCCATTTTGCTGTGCGACTTGCGTTTATGTGTCTTCCACTAAAGATTAAAATACCATGTATGCCTTTTAGAACAAGGCTTTAAATGCAACAGTAGAAGGGAGATTGGGCTGGAGGTCACAAGAAAGGAGGCGAAACGGGAAGGAGAGAGAATATCATTTCAGCCAATAAGTAACCATCTCCATCAAGAATGTTTGAATCATGGTGGGAAATACCATTTTCTATTTTACAGCTGAATTTTCAACAAAGAAATAGCATTTATCTTCTTTATCAGATGCAGCAAAATAATTAGTGAACAACATCTCCCAAGTTGTTGGAAATAGTAAACTAAAAAGGAAAATTGCATTTGGCAATAAAAACATGCATATTTTCTTTTTCAGAACACTAATTTATTTAGGACGTCTTAGCATAATTTGATCAGACATACTCTTTTATGATTTAGCTGTAATTTTAATCGTAGTTCATGCCTTATATCCAGCAAGCTAACAATCTGAAAGCAATGTTTCATCTCTCATCAAATCAGCTGATACATTATTCAAGCATAAACTGGAGGAACTTTATCTATAATTTGTGTAGGATCCTGATAACATTCTAACTATGAGTATTAGGAAGCAGAGTACTTGCAGTGAGAAGGAATTCCCTCTCAAATGCTCTGTAGGATTTTGCCAGGATTCATAATGTGTTTTGGATCCAACACTGCCTTAATTTCTCTCATCACCTGCATACCAACAGCACCAATTTCTTCTGTAAGGAGTTGCTGTTTACCCAGGCCTATACCGTGTTCTCCAGTACAGGTGCCATGCAAAGCCAGGGCTCTCCTGTGGAAGGAGGGAAAAAAGACCAAATCAGCCCGCTTATCCTTTACTGTTATGCTTTCTAACTTCAGAACATTAAACTAATTCAATGGAAAACATGGGAGTCCAAAATGTGAGTCTAACTTCATGTTTACTTTAAGTGAGGTGCATGCATATCACGTGGTAACATGATAACTTGGGTGATTCACATCTTTATACATATAATCCATAATGAATTATTTAAGCGAACAAGAATGCTTAATCAAACAATACGTATATATTATTCAATTATTACTGAAATATTAAATGCACAACACTCCTCCCTGCTTAGCCAAAAACTCCAATTCAATGTAGAATGCACCTCAACTATATACACAGTATATGATATAATACAACTGCTATCTACAGACATCCACAGCACAGTAAATTTTAAATTGTCCCATTCAGACCAAAATATTTAATTGCTGTGGAGGCTTTCTTACTCTTGAGTGATAATGGCTTTCCTGACCAGGGGATCCCTCTGCTTGACAGGTGAAACTTGTAGCTGTGAAACAATCTCATTCTGGGATCTCCTCCATGGTGATTGTAGGAGCTAACTCTGAGACTGTGGCTTTGGAAATCTTTCTTCTCTTCTCGGCTTTTCCCTCTCTGCATCCCACTTTCTTCAGGATAAGTTCTTAGTTGGATATCTGCAGGCTTCAGTTCAGTATCTTTGAAATGCCTTTCAAACTTATTTTGTGGAATGACCAAGCCAGTGTCAAATTCTATTTTAATTAATCGCCATTCATTTCTGCTGTAAGACATATTACTTGTATATTGTTAGTTTTCACATTGTAAATTGCTGGAATGGACTCCCTTTCATTTTGATTCCACTTATGAAACCTAAGGTGTTCTGCAATCAACAATGGCTTTGGTTTTAAGTGTTCCCGCATTACTTTC
Source organism: Hypanus sabinus (assembly GCF_030144855.1). Taxonomy (NCBI): domain Eukaryota; kingdom Metazoa; phylum Chordata; class Chondrichthyes; order Myliobatiformes; family Dasyatidae; genus Hypanus; species Hypanus sabinus. Next base: position 22,604,891 of record NC_082722.1, read on the forward strand.
ACAATAACAGCAAGGCTCATTTCTGCTGCTTTCGTTGGAGCAGTCAAACTTCGAAGCAAACTGTTTGTCTTTAAACTCAATGCACTCAGCAAAATTGGTAATCATTTCGCATTAGCCATTTCATTTGCTTCAAAACACTGTACAATTAGCTCAGTATATATGAGACAGCTATTTCTTGTGCAACCAAACACAACGATCATTCCAATGTAGCCAGCCATTTCTGATCATTTTTAATGATTATTATCATCCATACTCTTTATGAACCAGTGAATTCTTCCATTTTCGAACACTTTTTGTTAAAAACTCAGTCATGTTTTCCCTTCCAAAGAACATTTGCTGTGCTGCATTTTTTTTAACTTGACAGTCTGCACGTACTGGGCTGCGGTTCTGCTCACTGTCCCTTGCATTGTTTTTCAGTTCAAATGCTTCGCTTCAACGGGTGAGAAGCCACCTTGGGTTCGTTTCAAAAAAACCTTGTCACCAATGTAACTTCCAAACATTAAACTAATTCAAATTAAGACATGGGAGTCTGAAATATGAGTCTAACTTCATGCTTAAGCGAGACACATACATAATCCATAATGAAATATTTAAGTGAACAAGAATGCTTAATCAAACAAAATATATACAAAATTACTCAAATATTACTGAAATATTAAATACACAACATTTACCATCTTTGATTAAAGTGAAGGTCAGCACTAAAATGGATGATTCCCTCACTAATTCTTACTCGGTGTCTGGGTACAGTGATATTAAGGGTGCAGCTATGATGGCTGCGACCTGGGCTGATTGTGACCCCAGCCCAATGTCCTTGTAGAGTCTGCACATTCCCCTGTGACAATGTGGGTTTTTTCTGTGTACCTCTTGTTTCTCTGAGAGCTATGCTTTGCCATAGATAGAGTTGATGGAGTTGGTGCATTTTTCCCAGGGTGCCAACAGCCAATACCACTTAGCACACCACTGTCGATGAGCAGTTTGTACACTCTCCCTGTGAGTACATAGGTTTCCTCCAAGTGTTTCAGTTTCCTCCCACAGTCCAAAGATATCCGGGTTAGGGTTAGTATGGAGTGAGCGTGCTACGTTGGCACCAGAAATGTGACCATGCTTGTAAGCTGTTCAAAACAATCCTCACAGATCTGATTTGACATCAACAATGCATTTAATTGTATGTTTTGATTTAGATGTGACAAATAAAGCTAATCTTTATTCATCTGTTTAAGGTGAGGAGTGAAAAGGAAAAAGGCCTTTTTACACAGATAATGGTAAGTGCCCGGAATGCACTGCTATGAGTGGTGGTAGAAGGTAATACATTAGGGACATTTAAGAGATGTATATAAGCACGCGGATGTAAAGGAAATAGAGGGCTAAGAGCTGTGCAGGAGAAAAGGGTTTTATTGGTCATGGAGTATGTTTACACTGGTTGGTACAACACAGTGGGCTGATGTGTCCATAACATGTTGTAGTGTTCTGTGCTCCAGTTTCCTTCCCAATAAAGACATATGGGTTGTGAGGTTAATCATCATTTGTAACTTGCCCTATTATGTCATTGAGTGGTAGAATGAGTAAGTGGCAATGGCGTAGGATTAGTGTAGATGGATACCTGCTGGTTGGATCGGCTTGTTAAGCACAAGGATATGTTTCCATGCTTTATGACTCTTAACTCTACGTCTGAGGTATTGCTGCAACCCTCGAGGACAGATAGACACAGAAGAAACGGCACTGGCTCTGGCTGAAGAAACAGACTTCAGCACCAGTCTGAAGGCTGCAGGTTGCTGATCGTGCAGTGATCCACAGCCCATCTGCAACTTCACTCATGGGACCTTCTCCAGTGGCCCTGCTGTCTCAAGGTGAGTCTTTCTGCTGTCACTGGGAAAATGACCCTAACTGCTCTGATATTTGCAACAATCTTTGGGGAATGTAGAATCTTATTCCTGGGCCTGACTTGTTACTCCCAGGTGACCTGATTTAATCCCATTCATTGGAGCAACATTTGTTGTTGGAGACACTGTTTAGCGAGTTGTTGTTATGATGCAGGACTGTTCAGTTTAATTTGGTCGAATGTATTCATGTTGCTGATGTGCAAGAGTGTACGATACCACGTGCATTCCTCTTGATTTGAGCCCCTGGTTCTTTGGACCCTCAACCTTCTAGTTCCACGTGTCTTATTGTGTACAATTTCCATCTCAATATACACTCAGTGGTCCTGTACCTAATAAAATGGCAAATGAGTGTATGTTCGTGATCTGCTGCTGTTGTAGCCATCCACTTCAAAGTCCTTCATGTTGTACATTCAGATGTACTCTTCTGCACAATACTCTTATAATGCATAGTTACTTGAGTTGCTGTTGCCTTCCTATCAGCTTGAACCATTCTCTTCTATCCTCTTTAATTAACAAGGCATTTTCACCACCAGGCTCACTGGATCTATGTTTTTCACACACCATTCCCTGTAAACTCCAGAGACTGTTGTGCATGAAAATCCCAGGAGATCAGCAGTTTCTGAGATACTCAAACTACCTTGTCTGGCACCAACAATTATTCCACGGTTAAAGTCACTCACTATTTGAAATTTCTTCCGCATTATAATATTTAGTCTGAACAGAATCTCTTGTCCATATCTGCATGTTTTTAATGCATTGAGTTGCTGCCGCATGATAGGCTGATCAGATATTTTCATTAACGTACAGGTGTACCTCATAAAGTGTCCACTGAGTTTATTTCACCAGAATCGGAATCGGGATCAGGATCACTGGGATATGTCGGGAAAGTTGGAGGCTTTGCGGCAGCAGTACAATGCAGTGCATAATAATAGAGAAAAACTGAAATACAGTAAATATATATTAAATAGTTAAATTAAATTCATGCAAAAATAGAAATAAAAAAGAAATGAGGTAGTGTTCATGGGTTCAATGTCCTTTCAGAAATCAGATGGCAGTTCGGAAGCAGCTCCAGAGAATCTAAATGCATCTCCTTCCCTTTTCATGAGGACCTGTTGCTATCATAATAAGCTCTATGTTAACAAAGCTAATCCAAGAAAGATCACTAATTACAGGATCAATACAGGTTTCAAAGAAGGCTTTTAAAGTGGTGAAAATCAAAATTCATAGGTATCGATCGGAGGATTAAGAGTGAAAACACAAGGTCGGCAGACTGAGGAAGAGCAAGATAAGATCTATAAATGGCCCAACGTTTGAAGCACATGAAACTTGGTTGTTAAGATGCAGAAGCAGGACACAACAAGCATTATGTAATCTCAGTAGATGTAAGCTAGCTAGTAAAGGGGAAAGTTCAATTGAGTTCTGGGAATGTTGGAGTCCATGCTAAATGTGAAATCTCTGAAACATCAATCAAATTGAAGTGTGTGTAGGCTTATATGACTAAATGAATAGAATATAAGCAATACCACAAATACTGTGCCTTGTAGAAGTATTCAGCTCCAGCCTTTGTTCACATAAATTAAGATTACAACCAGGGATTTTGATCAATTTATCTGAGATTTTTTATTTGTGAATCACATGCTCTTTTTTTCCCCATAGTAGATTCCAAAAACAGAGAAAAATGTAAAACATGGAAAACTAGAAGTTTTAAACATGAAATTGTCAGCAATTCAAAAGTATTCATTCCCCTTTGCTCAGTCCTTAGTTAAACCATTATTAGCTTTGCACATCATGGTGGAGCAAGATTTGCCCGTTCCTTCTTGTAAAATTGCTCAAGCTGTGCCAGGTTAGATGGGGAGTAGCAGTGGACAGCAATCTTAAGGTCTTGCCAGAGATATTCAATCAGTTGAAGATCATGACTGACTAGGCCACTCAAGGACACCGATTTCCTTCAACTGAAGCCACTGCACGGTTGCTCTGGCAGTGTGTTTTGGGTCACTTGCCTGCTGAAAGAGGAACTTCCTCCCCAGTTTAAGCTTTCTGGCAGAGGCTAACAGGCTTTTACCCAGGATCTCTCTTTATTCAGCAGCATTCACCTTCCCAGAGTTCCCGTCCCTGCTGCTGAAAAGCATCCCTAAAGCATAATGCTACATCCACCATACTTTTCAGTAGGAATGGTGTTACCTGGTTGAGGCGCAGTATTAGATTTACACCACACGTATCGTTTAGTGTTGAGGCCAAAAAGTCCCACTTTATTCTAATCTGACCACAAGACCTGCTTCCACGTTATTAAGTATCTTCTAAGTGATGCTTTACAAAATCTTTATGGGGAAAGATGTTCCTTTTTTTTTTAGCCAGGGCCTTCTCCTTGCCACTCTTGCATAAATGCCTTTCTTGTGCAAGAGATTGTGAAGCCATGAACTTCATCTCCAGCTGCAGCCGCTGACTTCTGCAGCTCACTCAGGGTGACTGTTGCATCACAGGAGCCTCTCTTACAAGTGCCATTCTTCTCCAGCGACCAAGTTTAGAAGGGTGGCCTGACTATGCAGTTTGGTGGTGGTTTCATATTTTTTGCACTTTTTCACGATAGACTGCACTGAGCTCTGAGGTATGTCCAGTGCCTTTGAGATGGCGTCTACCCTTCCTCAGATACGTGCTTCTTTATTATCATTTCCCTGACTTGTCCTTTGAATGCTTTTTTGTTTTCATTTGGTTTGGTCTGTTGGAAATCTACCATATGGTTGGGCCCTTACAGAGAGAGGCGGTGTTTATTCTATGAATTCGTGGAAAACAGGTGATCATTCAATTTTCCACATCAATGAAGTGGGTGAGTTCCTAAGGTAATGTGCTGTATTTGGAGAAAGTTGGAGTAGTAATTACGAAGCGAATGAATACCTTTTTAGCCTCACAGTTTTGGTTTGTAATTTTTAGTAAGTTGTTGACAGATTTTGTAATTTGTCTTTTGATTTAGCACGATGTTTTGAAGATCACTCCCTACACGACACCCTCGTCCATTCTCCCTCCTGGCACCTATCCTTGCAAGCGGAACAAGTGCTACACCTGCCCCTACACCTCCTCCCTCACTACCATTCAGGGCCCCAGACAGTCCTTCCAGGTGAGGTGACACTTCATCTGTGAGTCTGTTGGGGTCATGTATTGAGCCCGGCGCTCCCAGTGTGGCCTCCTGCATATCAGTGAGACTCAACTTGGATAGGGAGACTGCTTCGCCGAGCACGTACGCCCCATCCACCAGAAAAAGCGGGATCTCCCAGTGGCCACCCATTTACTTCTACTTCCCATTTGCATTCTGATACATCAATCCATGGACTCCTGTACTGTTGCAATGAGGCCACACTCAATTTGGAGGAGCAGCAACTTGTATTTGGGTAGCCTCCAACCTAATGGGATGAACATTGATTTCTCAAACTTCTAGTAATACCCCCCCTTCTCCATTCACCATCCTGTTTTTCCTTTCTCACCTTGCCTGCCCACTGCCTCCCTCTGGTGCTCCTCCCCAACTTTCTTTCTTCCATGGCCTACTGTCCTCTGCTATTAGAGTTCCTCCTTTTCCAACCCTGTATCTCTTTCACCAATCAATTTTACAGGTCTTCACGTCACCCTCCCCCCTCCCATTCATCTATCACCTTGTGTTTTTTCCTCCCCTTCCCCCAATTTCCAACTCTGACTCCTCATCTTTTTTTCTCTCCAGTCCTGATGAAGGGTTTCGGCACGAAACGTTGACTGTACTCTTTCCCATAGATGCTACCTGGCCTGCCAAAGTTCCTGCAGCATTTTGTGTGTGTTGCAATGCTTTGTAGATTAGCTCATAAAATCCATCTTGAATATATTTTAAATTCAGAAAATGATAGTAAAATATGTAAACAGTTATGGGGGCTGAATACCTTTTCAAGGCACTGTATATACAGAATTCTAACCAGATCATTCTTTGAGCTTGACGTACTAAAGTTTGTACTGAACAGAAAAGACACAAACATGTTCGTAACATAGGAGAGCATTCAGCCCATCCAGTCAATGCTTGATGCAGTCTTTTTGCGCTATTATTTATTTTTTATATATTTGTTACTGTAACTTTTAGTAATTTATAATGTATTGCACTGTAATGCTGCTGCAAAACAACAAATTTCACAATATTTGTCAGTGATTCTGATTCTGGCTGCCAGGGAGGTACCATCAGACCATTCCCTCATCCATTTTCCTGTAATCTATTCTCTCTCACTTGCCCATCAATCCCCACCCTCCGACAATCACACTAAGCAAAACTTACAGTAGCAAATGAACTGCCAATCAGCATCTCTCTGGGCTGTGGGAGAATGCTGAAGCACATGGACCAAACCCACACAGTCACAACTTAACACCCACTGCACCAGAAGTCAGAGCTGAACATGGATGAATTGTGAGATCAGAGTTTCATTGACCTCCAAAGTCTCAGTGTTCCTCTGCCAACTTTTCCACTCTCCACCATTAGTAGTCATGCCTTAGGCTACTAATCCTTGAAATCCCAACTACTCCGCTTTTCTCTCTGACCAAGCTTACTGTCACTTGTGTAATACTTCTTGGTGGAACACCCAGAATATTTTACTGCATTATACACATATGTTGTCAGAGACTTGTGTTAACTTTATTCGAACAGTTTAAGTCAAATATGTCCCCACAAAATTATTCAGAGTCTGCTGAAGGCCAGGTCAGAAGCATTCAAGTCTGGTGACCAAGAGAGTGTCAAGAGGTCCAGCTACAGAAAGCCATTTCATGGGCGAAGTGGCAATTCTGGACTAAAATTGAATCAATGAAGGATGTTCGACAGGGCTTGAACGCTATCACCTCTTGCAAAGTAAAATCAAGCGACATAGTTGACAGCAGTGCTTTGCTTCCAGATGAGCTCAATGCCACTTTGACCATCAGAATCATCCCAAACTCCCATAGCTCTTGATGAACCTGTGATTTCAGTCTCAGAAACCAAAGTGTGAAGTCTTCAGAAGGGGGAACCCACAAAAAGCATCCAACCCAAATGGGGTATCTGGGGAAGTACTAAAGATCTGTGCTGATCACCTGGCTGGAGTGTTCACTGAGATATTTAACCTACCACTTCAGCTGTCTGAGGTACTTGCTTCAAGCAGACCACTCACACCAGTACCTAAGGAGAACATGGCAACCTGCCTTAATGATTAACGTCCATACTCAGTAATAAAGTGTTCCGAAAGGTTGGTGATCAAACATATTAACTCCTGCTTGAGAAGTGACTTGGATCCGCTCCAATTTGCCTACCAGAGCAGCATGTCTACAGCAGATGCCATCTCAGTAGCTCTTCACTCAAACCTGGATAATCTGTTCACCATGCTCTTTAATGACTACAGTTCAGCATTCAATACCATCATCCCCTCAGAACTAATCAATAGTCTTCAAGACCTTGGCCTCAGTGCCTCTTTGTGTAGTTGGATGCTCAATTTCCTCACTTGCAGATCCCAGTCAGTTCAGATTAACAACATCTCCTCCACAATCTCCAGCAGCACAAGTGCACCACAAAGCTGTGTACTTAGCCCCCTGTTCTACGTACTCACACTTATGACTGTGGGGCTAAGTACAGCTCCAATCCCATATTCAAGTTTGCTGATGACACCATTGTCATAGGCCGAATCAAAAGTGGAGATGAATCAGCATACTGGAGGGACATTGAAAATCTGCTGAGTGGTGCCACAGCAATAACCTCTTACTCAATGTCAGCAAGACCAGCAAGGTCCTGATTATCAACTTCAAGAGGAGGAAACAAGAGGTCTAAGAGCCAGTCCCCGCCAGGGGATCAGAGGTGAAGAAGGTCAGCAACATTGGTGTTATCATTTTGGACAGCCTGTCTTGGGCCCAGCATATAAGTGCAATTACAAAGAAAGCATGACATCTAAAACTTTGATAAACTTTTATATGTATGTGGTGGAGAGTATATTGACAGGCTGCATCATGGCCAGGTATGGAAACATCAATGCCTTTGAACGGAAAATCATATAGAAGTAGTGCATACTGCCCAATCCATCATGGGTAAAGCCCTCCTCACCATTGAACACATCTATGTGAAGCATTGTCGTAGGAAAGTAGCATCCAATTTCTGGGACCCCCACCAACCAGGAAATGTTCTTTTCTCACTGCTGCCCAGGAGCCTCAAGATTCATGCAAACAGGTTTGGAAACAGTTATTACCCCTCAACCATCAGACTCTTGAACCAAATGGGTAACTTCATGCATCTTCACTTGCCCCATCATTGAAGTGTTCCCGCAACCCATGGACTCACTTTCAAGCACTCTTCATCACGTGTTCTTGATATTTATTGCTTAATTATTATTATTATTACTAATTCTTTCTTTTTGTATTTGCGTAGTTTGTTGTCTTGCACACTGGTTGAATGCCCAATTTGGTGCGGTTCTTTCATTGATTCTATTATGGTTGTTAATCTATTATGGATTTATTGAGTATGCCTGTAAGAAAATGACTCCCAGGGTTGTATGTGGTGACATATATGTACTTTGATAATAAATTTACTTCGAACTAGAAGCTGTATTTCAAATGGGTTGTCATCGGGGAAGGGAAGCAACAAGATTAATTCTCAGGCCAGTGAGCTTGAAATGTTTTTGGGGCATGTGTCTCCTGAGTTTTCAATGACCTTGTTCATCCTTTGATGTATATGTTCTAAGTTAAAAGATTGTTACTGTACCTGCCCAATCTGTCAACAAACTCTTTCATCCTTCTCTTCTCATCCTTGTCCTCTGGGTCTATCGACAGCAAGCAGTGGAAGTTGCCATCTCCTATGTGGCCTACTATAGATCCTTAAGTTAGAACCAGACAGTCTATTAGTTATTTTGCATCATGTAGAATGAAAAGATAGAGAAAAAATAAGAACAAATTAAAGCCCTAACAATGTTTAACCAGCTTACTGAGATTCTAGTAATGCTCATTGACATTGACCATTTTCTCAAAAGACAATGTTTCATTTTCCTCTTTGTTCATATACAGTAAACAGAAGGTTCTCTTCCTCAATCCTATTCCTATTTTGACTAAGGTCTTGGCCATTCTGCACCTCAGATCATTACCTTACCTTTTGTCTATATCACTAACAAACTCTTTTTTTCAGCCTGAGAACTTCAATTGATTTTCAGGGGGAAACATTTCCTGGGTTTATCTTCCTTTTTCTTAGTCCACCTCTCTTTGCCGCACACCATCAAACTCTTCCTCATCTTCTCCTGTCCTCACTTGCTTCCTGTCTCTTCTCTACCTCTCACCCAACGACCCACTCTTTCCTTTATTCCACCCACTGCTCTCTTACCCCTTGTCTTAGAGCCCTTCCCTATTCCTTAACCCTGCTCCTTCACCAAACCCAGTTTCCTGACCACCTCTTCCTCTCTCCTCACCCCCCTGCTTCCTCTTTTCCTACCCCTTAACCTTTCTCCCACCTACCCCACAATCTTTCTCAGCTGCCGTGTTGTCAGCAGACCGATGTGTAGTGAAGGATTGCCCTCTGCTGGTGTGGATGTTAGCTGCTGGTTTGGCCTCAGCAGAGTCTATGACCAGGAGTAGAAGTGAGTGAAAGAGAGTCAGTGTCCTGATATGATTGAAGATTGGCTAGGAAGTGGACTGAAGAGTAGTAGTAGCATGATCACTCGTTGATTAAGATGTTCACTGACCTAGGGGGTTATCTATTCGGGGTTCTCATGATCCAACTATTCTGATGGTGAATGTTGCTGAGTTTAGTGGTTGGGTCTTCCATTCTCTCCTTTCACAGCTGCCACTTGTTCTCTGTGGAGGTCAATCTCATGTTGTACAGCTCCCTTTTTTACATATATTTATTCCCTGCATCTATTGAGTACAATATCTTCCAAATTTTTAGATGCAAAGTTGAATTTCTTCAGGCTAATTTTGATATTATTTTTGAAGCATTTCCTTTGCCTACCAGGGGCTCAATGTCCTTTCTTCAACTAGAGGTAAAGTATCTGTTTGGGAAGACAAGAGTTAGGCATCTGAATGACATGGCTCATCCATTGGAGTTGTTGCTTTATTGTGGTGGAGATGCTGTTCACGTTAGCAAGCTAGTGTTAGTGTGTCTACCCCTCTAGGTGATCCTCAGAATAGGGAGTAGGTGTGGATGGGTCTTGTACTGGTTGGCAAAACGTAACGGATGGTGTACCACACGATGGATGCTGGGAGTTTGAGTACATCTACATGGAGTGCTGCCACAAGAAAGCGGTATCCATCATCAAAGACACCAACTATCCGGGACTTGCCCTCTTCTCGCCCCTATCATTTGGCAGAAGCCTCAAGTCCCACATAACCAGGTTCAGGAATAGTTATTAACCAACACCCATCAGGCTCCTAAATCGATGTGGATAACTTCATTGACCACTACACTGAACTAATTTTACAACCTACAGCCTCTTTACAACTCATGTTCTCAGTTTTACATTTATTTGCTCAGTTTATCTTCTATTGCACATTGGTTGTTTGTCATTCTTTGTTTATGTATTGTAAATTTCTATTGTATTTCTTTCTCCCTGTAAAGGCCTGCGAGAAAGCATATATGATAACAGATACATACCTCCATAATAAATTTATTTGAATTTATATAAATGGCATGGAATAAAAGCATTAGGGGGCAATATGTGATTACTAAACTTGCGGACAAAACAAAAATAGGTAGTAAAGTCAGTTGTGAACAGGACCCAGGGATATTACAGGAAATATAAATGAGTTAAGAGAGTGGGCACAGAATTAGCAAAAGGAATAATTGTTCAATAATTGTTCATTCTGAGAGAAAAATTATAAAAAGCAGAATGTTGCCGAAATCCTGAGAGATTGCAGAACTCCAGGGTGACTTGCAAAGGCCAGAAAGTGCTAAGAAAGCTTGGTGCTTTCAATATTTATGGGAACTGAATACCCAGGTAGGGAGATTATAGGACAATACCTGGGGTACTGGGTCTCCTTATGTAATGTGCTGAAAGCAACTCAGAGAGTGTTTACCGAAGCAATACCTAAAATGGCTGGGTTGTATTAGGAGGAAAGATCAGACAGGCAGACTTGTACCATACCTCTGTGATTTTAGAAAACTTAGGGAGCAATTTGATTGAGACACATAGGATCTTGAGGGCTTATGGTATATGTAGAGATTCTTGTGGGATAATCTAGAGCTAAAAATTAGAGTTTAAAAATAAGGGGCTACCCATTTAAATGGTTGGGTGGGATTGGTGCTGCATCTCTACCAAAGGAGGTTAAGGCGCCCCTCCCCTCCACTAGCCCGCCGGCCACCCTTGGGCAGGGTGTAGCACCTGCTTAGACCCCCAATCAGGGTCACGTGAAGCCATGGGAGCAGGTGGTGGATGGTTGTATGAGTGGCTGGTGCATTATCTCAAGTCCTGGCTATGTGACCACTGACACCAGGCAATCTCTGAAGAGTATTGATCATGGATGGGGTCACCCACCTGGTAAAGGCACTGCCCAGAAGAAACCACTTCTGTAGGAAAAAAAATTGCCAAGAGCAATCATGGTCATGAGGTCATGATTGCCTCTGTCATACGACATGAGATGTGATGATAATGACTCATTTCAGATAGAATTTTTATCTTCCTCTTTCAGAGGACCATGAGTCTCAGGAACTCTCTTATATATAGGCACAATTCTGCTCTGCCATCATAGAGAGCATCCTCATATCAACCATTACAGCTGGTTCAGTGCAACATATATACAAAAACTACAGCAAACAGTCAGCTCAGCAGGAAAAGTCATTAGCTGCAGTATACCGTTCCTGCAGGACTTGTATGTGTCCAGGACAAAGGAGCAAGCAGGAAAAGAAATCATTTTCCACTAAGTGGGTAGTGGAAAAAAGATACTACCCACTTTGCAAACTGCCTTTTCCAAAAGCTCCCTTCTGGGAAGCTCAATAAAGACTAACTTCACATCATCATAAAAAGTTCTTCCCCAGGCAGTTAATCTGATCAACCACTTAAGATAGACACCTCCCATCTTCTGGCATTATCTATTACCCCATCACTGTACTGCATTGTAAATACTTTAAACCTCTTTTTACAATGTTATTTCCCTTGTACATACATGTTGGTATTTATGCACATTTTATTCCATATCTGCCCTTTAACTTATGACTGTATGTTATATACATTGGGTTCCAGTTAATTGGGACACATTGGGACCAGTGCATTTTGACCCCAATTAGCTGAAGTTTCATGGAAATAGTTAAAAAGGTATATTTAAAAAAAAGACAAACTACAATTTATGTATTTAAATGAAATACAAAACAAATTAGAACATTACCAATACTAATACAGTATTATAAAACTGTGCACACAAAATGCTGGTGGAACACAGCAGGCCAGGCAGCATCTATAGGGAGAAGCACTGTCGACGTTTTGGGCCGAGACCCTTCGTCAGGACTGTGCATTAGTTATCGATAGAAGAATTCATTGCTGCCGTGCTCTTCTGATTGATACAAATGAACACAGACCCCTAGTGAAGATAATGCACACATTCAAAATGCAAGACGAACTCAGCAGGCCAGTCAGCATCTATGGAAATGAATAAACAGTTGGCATTTCGGGCCAAGACCCTTCATCATGTTTAGTGTAGACAATGGACTGCCTTCAATGATTGCATCCTCTAAATCTTCATTTTAATTGCAACATTCAAGATGGTTATCAGTGCCTTCAAATTTTTCACAGTTCCTAACTGGTGAAGTAGTGAAATTGTTTCATTTTCACTCCCGGTTGTTTCTGACATCTCCGAGTCTGAGTTGGAAAATCTACACCAGGGGTGTGTGAAAAGAGCTACTTTTTAATCAGATTGAGATTTGAAGGCAAAGTTTAGCGGCAGTTGTTCTGATTTGAGGATCCACCAATCGGCAAGGAGGTTTCATTAGAAAGGGTCAATAAGAATAATTTACGTACAAGTGGAGCAGCCATTCTTTTGAGTGTGGCAGTGTCTCGAGTGGCTTTAGCTCATCAGGTTTGGGTGAGGTACATTGTCTTCTCTCTCTCTCTCTCTCTCTCTCTCCCTCTCCCCCCTCTCACCCCCTCCTCTCCCCCCTTCTTCCCCCACTCCATTTTTGTTCCATTCCTCATCTGTGAGGGCATAGTAGATTAGTGAGATTGGCTCCAGGGGCAATGTTTTGTACTCTGTGTGGGATGTGGGAAGCCTGGGGACCTCCAATCTCTCATAAACAAATCTGTGTCAAGTACACCGCGTTGCAGCTCCTCGAAGAACATATTAAGGAACTGAAGCTGCAGCTCGATGACCTTTGACTCACACAGGAGAATGAGGAGGTGATAATTCAGAAGCTACAGTGCGGTCTCCTGGGCTGCAGGAAACAGGCAGCTGGTTGACTGTCAGAGAAGGAGGTGCAGGGTACACCTGTGGCCATTCACCTCAATAATAAGTATATAATTCTAGATACTGTTGATGGGCCAACCTTCTAGGGGGAGCCACAGTGACCATGTCTCTGGCACTGAGTCTGGTGCTGTGGCTCAGAAGAGTTGTATTGATAGGAGATTCCTTAGTCTTAGAAGAGGAGTAAGAAAAAAAAAGTTACCTCAAACAGTCTAACAGGAGGGGTTATCATTTCCTCGGCTATAGGTTGGCTTATTAGAGAACTAATGGCTGAGGGTAGGAATGACCTCACATGGTGCTCTTTGAAGCAGTGCAGTTGTCTTAGTCTATTACTGAAAGTGCTCCTCTGTTCAGCCAAGGTGGCCTGCAGAGGGTGAGAAACATCGTCCAGAATAGGCAGGATTTTCCATAGGGTTCTTTGTTCTACCACAGCCTCCAGTATGTCCAGTTTGACTCCTTTATAAAACAGCTTTTCTAATCAGTTTTTTGAGTCTGTTGGCATCACTCGTGTTGAGCCGCAGATGATTCAGCTTGTACCATTTGACAAAGTCCTCCACCAGGGACTTTTACTCATCCTCCCATGGTCACTTTATGCACCCAACTATTGCTGTGTCATCAGAGAATCTCTGCAGATGACATGACTCAGTGTTGTATCGAAAGTGTTAGACTGTACTGGCTATTTCAGTATCCTTGCCATTAACAGATCCAATGCTAATGCTTGGAAAAAATCAGCAACTTTCCCTTCATCTGCACATCAGTAGCCATCGACAAAAGTGGTTAGCCTATTTTTTCACAGGCTGACTACTGGAAGCAAAATTTTGAGTTGTTGTGGATCATGATGCAAAGTGATACTAAACACCAGTGACAGCAGCTGTGAAGTAGAGAAAACACACACCAGTCCTTGTCAAGGAGTCAGCTTTAGAAAGGGTGAGCAGCAACAATTTCTTGAACATCAGGCCTAACAGATTGATGCAATGACAAAGGCATGCCAGCAACTCTGCTTCATTAGAACTATTTAAGAACTTTTTAAAAGCTATTTATTAAAGCTTTTTGGGAGGGTGATTTTAGATGCATATCATATTTATATTGAGTTAAATACTTATGTAATTAGTTTTGCTACAATAAGTGTATGGGACACTGGAAAAATGTTGAATTTCCCCTTGGGGATGAATAAAGTATCTATCTAGAAGTTTGAGGAGACTTGGTACGTCAAAGACTCTGGCAAATTTCCACAGGTGCGTGGAGAGCACTCTAACTGGTTTCATTACCGCATGGTATGAAGGTTCCAATGTACAGGATGAACCAAACTGCAGAGGGTCATAGACTCCATCATGGGCACCTTCCCCACCGTCGATGACAACCTCAAAAGGCAGTCCGTCATGAAGGTGGCATTCATCATCCAAGACATGCCCTCTTCTCATCAGCAGAAGGTGCAGGATCCTGACGAGGTACTCTCAACAATTTAGGAACAACTCTTTCCCCTCTGCCATTAACTTTCTGTATAGGCCATGAACACCACCTCACTCATTTGCTCTGTTTTCACATTATTTATGTAGTTATATATATTTTATGCATTGCACGGCATTGCTGCCACAAGATTTCATGACATATTATCCATGCTGATAAACCTAATTCTGATTCTGATCATTTGAAACAAGATTTGACAGCAGACCCTAGAATGCCAGTGATATAAGTCCTTCTGTGGCAATCACTAACCTGTAAGCTTTGACTCTATCAAGTCGTCTTTAGTTGCCACAATGATTTCTGATAGCTTTGAGAGTGGAACACACACATCTGTGGAATAAATCTTCAAAGTGAAGGAGATTTGTCAGTCAGTTGGCTTGTGTGAAAAGCTTGTTGGAATGGTGGAAAGGAAGGATGAAACTGCCTCACCAGAGAGCCAGGGCAGAAGGCACGAACAGCGTAAAATGCGTTGTGCCGTGCATGCCATAGTTTATCCCGGGCTTCTTGGTTTTTCGCCCAAATGTAATCAGAGCCCTTGTTGCCCTTCACTATTTCAGCTGAAAAGCAATCAAAGACAAATATGAAACGGTATGCATCCCACTGAGAAACGGAGGGCACGAGATTCTGTGTGGTGAGGTAAAGTCTGTTCGTTTGGTCTAACTGTTTAATTAGAGGGAGAAATAAAAGAAAAACAGTGCTACAGAATTTATCGAGATTGAAAGCTGACAATTCTGCATTCCAACTGATGAAAGGAAGTATCCAAGAAAATGCTAGATGCTTGGTTCATACTTCCCAAAATTTTGTAGATCATAGAAGAGATTGTGCAGATGGGAGGGTGGCAAATGTAACCCCATTATTTAAAAAAAAGGTGAAAGAATAAGAAAAACAAAAAAAAGGGTTTGTCTAACATCAATAACAGAGAATAATTTGAGTCAATTTAGTCTAATGGCTAAGATGAGAAGGTATAATTTTCACGTGATTGGAGGTCAGTATAGGGGAAATGTCAGAAGTAGTTTTTTTTACACAGGGAGTGGTGGCTGTGTGGAATGCACTGCCAAGATGTTGGTAGAAGTGTTACATTTAGGACATTTAAGAGACTCTTAGATAGGCATGCAGGTGAAAAAAATGGAGGGCTATGTGAGAGGGAAGGGTTAGACTGACTTTGGAGTCGGTTAAAAGGTCATCATGGCACAACATCATGGGTTGAAGGGCCTGTGTTCTGTTTCATGTGATGCAGGAAGAGGACACTTGGAAAATATTAATAGAATTAGACAAAATTGGTGTGGATTTATGCAAATAACTAGGTAGTGTTTGGCAAACCCATGAGGGTTTTTTGACCATGGATGTGGTTTACTTGGGCATTCTGAAGGTCTTTGAAGCACAAGAAATGGGGGTTAAAGTACATGGATGGCTTGAAAACTGGTTGACAGGAAACTGTAAAAAGTGGGACTTTGCAGTGATTGGAGAAGAACTGCCCTGGCCTTAGCTGTTACAACATGCGGCAATAATTCAGATCTAGGACTAGAGTTAGGCCAATCAGCCCATCAAGTATTGCTACTCCATTCAATCAGGGATGATATTTTGCTCAACCCCATTCTCCTGCCTTCTCCCCGTAACCCTTAACCAATCAATCTCTGCCGTCAATGCAGCCAAAGACTTCTTGCTGAGCCCCACCTGGGATACTGTATGATATTTGCTCTCCTTCCCTCAGAAAGGATCTATGTAGCACAGGGGAGTAGAGCAAACATTCACCAGCCAAATTTTGGGAAGAGGAGACTTTAGATCACAGGCCTATATTTAGAGGGGATCTCATAGAATCGTAAAGAAATCTGACAGGGCCCAAAAGACTGGATGCAGGGATCATCTTTCCCAGGTGTCAAAAGAAGGGTTCGCAGTAACAGGGCATAGACTAGATCCTTAAGATAGAAGGCCACGGAGGCCAGGTTCCTGATTATATTGTGTTGAGGAAGGTGATCAACTTGAATGGATGAGCAGATGTAAAGGGCTTTATGTCCTATATCTGCTGTTATTTTCTATGTTTCTGGATTTAGATTTGTATTTTAACATGAGCAACAATTGTACAGCAGTTCACATTGAGGCAAAGATTGCCTTGGAAAGGTATCCAAGTTGTGATAAGTCTGTAGAAGACTGAGTGTTTTCAGATGCCATGACCAGTCCTTTCTGTTGAGCAGAAATAACTTCATGAATGTGTATGAGACAAATGGAGCTAAACTGGGAAGGTCAGGGTGTGGGCTCCCAACTACACACGAACATATGCATGGAGTGAGGGTGGGAAGGAACAGAGACACACTCTGCACACCTGTTGCCTCAATCTGCTCCACCAAGCTTTTCTCTGTGCCATGGAACTCCAGGAATAATGTTGAAGATACTGCGTAATTCAGGTTGCTGTGCTTGTTACACATGTCCATCATCACATCGTCCAGGAACTCTGAAGGACAAGACATGGTAAGTTTAAAATTAGTTACATTTTACTTAAACGGAAAATTGGTATTGAAACCAGTGAGTAAAGCAGCTGGTACAGAAATTATATTAACCTACATTTAATTAAAAGTCAAAATTCATTAACATCAGACTGAAGTCATAAAAATAATAGAGTGGAATATGGAGTTTTAGTGCATTTATTTTAAATTGAATTTTTCTGAAAGTGCAATTGATGTTAAAATGAGATTTCAATAAAGTGGCTACACAGGTTGATAGGTTGGTTATGAAGGCGTACTGCATGCTTGCCTTTATTAGTCAAGGCAATGAGTTCAAAAGTCAGGAAGTTACGTTGCAGCTTTATGAAACGATGTAGGCTGCAGCTGGGGTATTGCTCACAGTTCTGTTTGCCTCATTATAGGAAGGATGTCGAGGCACAGAAGAGGTATACCAGTATGCTCCTGGATTGGAGGGCAGATGCTATAACAAGAGGTTGGATAAACTTGGGTTGTTTTCTCTGGAGTGGTGGAGGCTGAGGGGAGAGCTGATAGAGGGTTATAAGATAATGAGAGGGGTAGACAGACAGTATCTTTTTCCCAGTGTTGAAATGTCTAACACCAGAGGAGATGCATGTAGGATGAGTGAGGTAATTTTAAAAGAGATGTGAGGGGCAAGATTTTTTAACACAGAGTGGTGGGTGCCTAGAATGTGCTGCCTTGAGCAGTGGGACTTTTAATAGATGTTTAGATAGTTGCGTACGCAGAAGACATTAATTGGCCATTTGATTTGTTTGGCACAACGTTGTGGGCTGAAGGGCCTGTTCCTATGCTGTACTGTTCTAAGCTCTGTTTAAACATTACAACCTTTACACAGTTGCAGCTTACAACCCAATGTCTTCAATAACTCTGCACCTGCACTAAATATCTGTCAGCAATTGTCACCTGCACTCATCTACCCACAACACAACACCCACGCACACTCGTCCACCCATCACCTTCCCAAGATGGCACTGGCAATATACGGCGACACTTTGCAGGTAGCTAACAAAACTAATAAATATTCTCGGAAGATACTTTTTCTGGACTGTGATCACTGCAGTCCGCAGCCTGTAACTTCCCTTTGGGAGTTGTGCTTTGGGACCGTCTGATATTTTCGGCATATCCTGAAGGATACCCCAAAAAGAGAGGTCGAGCCAGAGTTAGAGTGAGTAGAGGCAAGGCAGAGTCATGGAAAGACTTGCAATTTAATCAATCTAAGTGCCAGGCTAAGTTGGAAAGTTCGGGTATGGGCCCAAATGTGGTCCAGGCCCGGAGCCTATTGAAGCGACAGGGCCTACCCGGGTCCTACAGCGAGGAACGAACCAATGTTTGGACAGCTTAAAAGCCAGGCCAGATTGAAAAGGTAGGGTGTCAGGACCAAAGGCAAGGGTCAGGCCAATCCTGCTCACTGCTTCATGACCTTTATTCAGCTCTGGGCTGAACTGAGGCTGTGGCCTGCTCTGCACTGAACTGAGGCTGTGGGCTGAACTGAGGCTGTGGCCTGCTCTGGGCTGAACTGAGGCTGTGGCCTGCTCTGCACTGAACTGAGGCTGTGGCCTGCTCTGGGCTGAACTGAGGCTGTGGCCTGCTCTGGGCTGAACTGAGGCTGTGGCCTGCTCTGGGCTGAACTGAGGCTGTGGCCTGCTCTGGGCTATGTGTCTGTGGACTCAGTTTCAATTCTGAATGCTATTAGCTTACTTTTATTGTTTGCACAATTTGTCTTTTTTTTCTCTACACATTGGGTGTTTGACTGTCTTTTTTTTAAATGGGCTCTTTTGGGTTTCATTGTTTTGTGTCAAGAGATGAATCTCAAGGTTATATAATTATACATATTTTGATAATAAATGTACTTTGAACTTTGACACTAGACTCTTGAGAATGCAGATACAGCCACATCAGCCACAGCTGGAGTGGACTTCAGGCCGTATTGAAGCGGCGGGGCCTGAGAGCAAAAATCAGACTGATGTTCAACTGACTTAGCACCAAGCCAGATTAAAAAGATTAAGTCATTGAGGTCAAGAGTGGAGAACAAACCTGTGTTCAGGTTACTTTTCCATGTCAGCCAGGATCCCCCACCTGAGCATCTCCTGTCTGCCTGTATCTGACCTGTCACCCTTGCTTTCGCACCCGAGTCACCCCAACCACAAACTGTTCCAGCCGCTACCATCCAGGAAACGGTACCGCAGCATAAAAGCCAGGATCAACAGGCTCTGGGACAGCTTCTTCCAGAAGGCCATCAGACTGATTAACTCATGTCGACACAACTGTATTTCTAAGCTATATGGACTGTTCCATTGTATATCTTACTGTAATTTGCACATTGCACATTCAGATGGAGACGTAATGTAAAGATTTTTACTCCTGTATGTGAAAGATGTAAGAAATAAAGTGAATTCAATTCAATTTAATAGCTTTATTGTTTGCACAGCGTTTGTTTTCTCATACATTGGATGTTTGAGAATTGTAGTTGTGTGTGGTTTTTTTGTATATTCTTTATTTTGTGGCTGCTTGCAAGGGGATGAATCTCAAGGTTGTATATGGTATGCTTATTTGAAATAAATGTACTATGAACCACCCCCCCACTTGTACACAATCCGTCATATCCACCTGATATAACACCCCCCCCCCCCCCCCCGAATACTCATCCTGCCCGCCCGTGTCCAACCTGACCACACTGGCCCTTGTCCTCTACCTGATCTCACTCTCACACTTTAACATTAAATACTGAATGGGCAGAAGGGAACAATTCGTCTTGTGCCATGCAGAGATGCCAAACCTGACAGATCTGTCTGTCCTGTCATCATCACATGGGGCTAGGAGCCAGCCCTGACCTTTTCCAGCAAACCTGTCAGGTGCTGAACAAAACCCATCTCCACAGACCGATCTGGTCACAACAGAGGGAGGAGGACAAGGCAGCAGCAGCATTTTGTACTCGCGTCATGGACACACAGGCAGACCCTTAAGCCTACCAAAGTTGTGTCTACCTTTTAATCTAATCAAAGAGCAATCTAAACTTTCCCTCCAACATAACTCGCCACTTTACTATCATTCATGTCCCTATCTAAGAGTTTTTTAAATGCCTCTAACATACCTGCCTCTACCACCATCCCTGACTGGGCACTCTTTGCACCCACCACTCTCTGTGTAAAGAATATGCCTCTGACATACACCCTCCCACCCCACCGCCACCCCATACTTTGCTCCAATCACCTTAAAATTGCTGTCGAGACATCAACCAGCTCAACTCTGGCACTCCTCAAAACTTATCCCCTCTGAATGCACTGCCCTCCACTCTCTCTGCACCAATCCCAACCTTAACACCAAACTTGCAAAGTGGGTGCTGTTGTAGCATGGCGGACTGACCCTGCTACCTTTGCTGGGGCCAGACGGCAACTCACAGATACCTCTTCTTATCCCACTCCAGACCATCAGAAAATTGTCTCCACACCATCTCTAACTTTTTCAACTCTAGAAAACTCCCATCTACTGCCACCAAACTCAGTTCCCTTATCCCACACTACTCGTTCCTACCTCAGATCCACAAACCTGAGTACCCTGGTAGGCCCATTGTCCGTGCCCGCTCCCCACACCCCACAAGCCACTGCCCTATCCACCAGAACCCACATCCCTCAACACAATAAACTCCACAGCCTCATCTCTCCCAGCCCCACATAAACATCCACCAGCCCTACCCTCAAACCTAATCCTAAAGTCCAAGGGGGGCACACACCCCCACTAACCCCAAGTGCACCCCGATTAACCCTGGCCACACCCCCACAAACCTGATGACTTGTGTAAGGAGGAGCAAGATTCAATAAAGGCAAGTGTTGGTTAACGAAGGCGTGGACCGGATCAAAGTGGCAGGGTTGAGTGACCAGATGAAGAAGCGCAAGAGGGATGACTCTCCCACTGCCCGTATGCTCTCACTGAACTCAGGTCTTCATTCCCCGACTCCATTCTCTCCCCCTTCGTTCAGTCCCTTCCCACCTACATTTCACATCCCCTCAACAACTTTCAGTTCCTTGGCCCTGACCCACCTCACTTTCACCCTGCCTATACACCTCTATCCCCTTGAAACTCTCCGCTTCTTTCTCAATCAGTTCCCCTCCACCACCACCCTCCTCCATCAGGCAAAACTGCTCCTCGCTCCTCCCAGTTTCTCCAGACTCGAGGGGTAGCCATGGCCCTAGCTCTGCCTGCCTCTTCATTGGCTACATAGAACAGTCCATGTTCCAGTCGTTCACTAATATTGCTCCCTAACTCTTCCCGCGCACATTGCTGCTTCACGCTGAGCTCAACATTTCATCAGCTTTGCTTCCAACGTTCACCCTGGTCGATTTCTCTGTCTCCCCCTCTGGAGACAAACTGTCTACCAACATTTTTTATAAACCTGCCAATTCCCACGGTTATCTTGACCCTTCCCACACTGTCTCATGTAAAAATTTCTCAGTTTCATCTCTGCCTCATCAGTTCCTACAATGAGGCTTTCCTTTCCAGGTTATCAGAGATGTCTTCTTTTTTCAGAGGCTCCACCACTGACGCTGCCCTCACCAGCATCTCCTCCATTTCCCAGACATCTGTTTAGCACAGTATATGAAAGGATTGCCTTACCTATCCGTGCTATAGGGATGCCATACTGCAGTATTTGCACCGTGCAATCCACAGCTGCTTGCACTGTTGGGAACGTACAGACTGCAGATAGAATGCTTTCCGGCATTCCATGGAGACGCAGAATCGCCTTGGTGATTATTCCCAGCGTTCCTTCTGACCCAACGAAGAGATTTGTCAGATTGTAACCAGCGGCGCTCTTCCTACAGCAGAAAGCATTTTTATTAGTGTGTTCACTCAATACGTTTCACACTACCAACAGCCTGAGTATTTGGCACCTACTGGGACAAGTTAGCAAGCTGATGGAGTTGTTCAAAACTGAGGCATAACAGGTGACTCAGAAAGCAGGATCAGCAACAAGAGTAAAATACTGTGATGTAGGGAGTCTCATGACGAGGAGGCTGCAGGGCGTGCAAGCCAGTGTCCGACTCCATTTTGCCGATTAAAGCGGCAAGGGAGATTGAAAGATCGAGGTGAATGCGGAAAGCGAGTGTCAGCTGCCTGTTTTTTGACTGCTGGTGGCCTCTCTCTGCCGCAGGAAAGGGGAGACTGTGTGGCTTGCTGCTGTGCCCGGACAGTGTTACCAAGGTTTGGATATGGATGTGGACTTGAACTACACACTATGGACTTTTTCTCAGTCGTGTAGTTTTTTATATTCTGTATTTTTCACCCCATCTTTCTTTGAGTTTTTTTATGCGGGGGAGGGGGATTTGGGCATTGATGTTCCTCCTCTGTTTCTGTTTGTTATTTTGTGTGGAGGAGGGGGATTTGGGGGTTGATGATCCTCCTCTGTTTCTGTTTGTTATTTTGTGTGGAGGAGGGGGATTTGGGCATTGATGTTCCTCCTCTGTTTCTGTTTGTTATTTTGTGTGGAGGAGGGGGATTTGGGCATTGATGTTCCTCCTCTGTTTCTGTTTGTTATTTTGTGTGGAGGAGGGGGATTTGGGGGTTGATGATCCTCCTCTGTTTCTGTTTGTTATTTTGTGTGGAGGAGGGGGATTTGGGGGTTGATGTTCCTCCTCTGTTTCTGTTTGTTATTTTGTGTGGAGGAGGGGGATTTGGGGGTTGATGATCCTCCTCTGTTTCTGTTTGTTATTTTGTGTGGAGGAGGGGGATTTGGGGGGTTGATGTTCCTCCTCTGTTTCTGTTTGTTATTTTGTGTGGAGGAGGGGGATTTGGGGGTTGATGTTCCTCCTCTGTTTCTGTTTGTTATTTTGTGTGGAGGAGGGGGATTTGGGGGTTGATGATCCTCCTCTGTTTCTGTTTGTTATTTTGTGTGGAGGAGGGGGATTTGGGGGTTGATGTTCATGTTGCCGTTCCTTTCTTTCTTGGTTTTGGGGCTGTCTGGAGAAGAATTTCAGAGTTGTATACTTTGATAATAAATTAATCTTTGAATCCTTTAATAGGGAAAGTCTTGGAGTTTACTGATTAGTTTTGAGGGGATGATGATGTCAAATGCCGATCTGTAATCGATAAAGAGCATCCTGATGTATGCACCTTTGCTGTCCAGATGTTCCAGGGTTATGCGAAGGGCCAATGAGATGACGTCTGCTGTGGACCTGTTGCTCCATTAGACAAATTGGAGCAGATCCAAGTCACCACTCAGAAAGGAGCTAATATGTTTCAACACCAGCCTCTCAAAACACTTCATCACTGTGGATGTAAGTGCCTCTGGGCGACAGTCATTGAGGCAGGTTACCATGTTCTTCTTGGGCACCGGTGTGATTGAAGCCTGCTTGAAGCAGCTGGGTACCACACACTTCTGAAGCGAGACGGTGAACACACCAGCCAGTTGGTCAACACAGATCTTCAGTACTTGGCCAGGTATCCATCCAGACCAGATGCTTTCCTTGAAATCGCACTCTTGAAGGCGATACTGAGACCAAAGGATCATTGTCGAACACCCAATTGCTATCAGTGTTGTAATACAGGGAAGATGAGGTACAAACTGCCTGCTATAATTGATCAGGTGTTCTATACCTTAGATGTTGCTTGATTGATTAATAGTGGTCAGGAGCTGCAGATATCTCCACTTCTCTTCAAGTAGTAATGTATGTTTTTTTTTAAAAGCACCCAAGCTTAGCTATAAAAGTACATATCTATATGTTAAATGCAAAGTTATACTGCATCCCTCGAGGGCAGATGAACCTGCAACAAGCATTCCTTGGTGGCTGCACTGGGATTTCTGTCTGGAATGCATGAGAGATGGTCTGGAGCCCACCACATCTGACTCTGTGAACACCCAAGCGTTAATTAGCAGTGCCTCATTCTGTCTCCTGACGGATGAAGGGTTGATGGTCCATTTTCACTCACTGATTCCAAAGCCCTACAGGGTTAACTACAGACCATCAATTCCTATTACATTAGGAATATAAGAAATAGAAGGAGTAGGCCATTCAGCTACTCATTGCCTTTCTGTCATTCAATATGAGCATAGATGAAATGAGCACTAACTGATATCCCTTAATCCTTTAAATTTAAGGAAACCCAGCAATCAATGTCTTGAATATACTCAATGATTAAACTTCAACAATTCTCTTGGATAGAGAACCCAAATACTCATTTGCCCCCGGGAGAAGAAATTTCTTCTCATCTCTGTCTTGAATGGTCAGAATCTGTTTAGATTATGATTCCTAGTGCTAGACACCTCTGGCAGACGAGGCATCATCTACTTTCATCAACATACAAATTTAATTTGTTTAATTAAGATCACCCATTTTTTCTAAACTCCATGGGGTGAAAATAAGCCACATTAGATAAAGAAGCAGTATTTAGTGTTTTGATTGTTTTCAGTACCTGAACCTCCTTTTTGGTCCTGCTGTGTACAGAATCTTGCCATCTGCCAGCACTACCTCCAAGTTTATCACGTTCTCCTTCATTGTGCCATACTTCACTGCATTAGTACCCGAGGCTCTAGTGGCAGCCATTCCGCACAGGGAGGCATCTGCCCCGGGATCTGTAGAACGAAATAAAAGTAATTAAGGGGTCACTAGAAGTAGCTCATCTGTGCTTCATCCATCCTTGTAAATTGGTTCCATTTTTGCAGCAATGTCGCAAAATGAGTTTTCCTTATCCTTGTTCACCCATCGCTGCTGCAAGGGTTCCAGGTCTAGCAGATCTTCATTTTAACAAGCTTCGGTGTAACATATATTAACAATTTCATAGTCATACAATACAGAAGGCCATTGAATTTCTACTGAACCATTTACAATCGTTCCCAGATTCAGTCATACATTGACACACCAGGGAAAATTTACAGTGGCCAATTTACCTACAAATCCACACATCTTTGAGAGTTGGGAGAAAAGTGGATTTCCTGGAGGAAGTCAGAATGGTCACAGGGAGACCACACAAATTCCACGACAGAAGGCTGATTTGTACCCTGGGGCAACAACTCCAGCACTCTAATGCCCCCCTGCAGGTGAGGGCTTTAATGAAGCGCTACAGGAAGATGCAGTAGCTGGAAAAAAATCAGCCATGGTGGAGCAGACTAATTCTGGCCTAATTCTGCTTCAATGCCTTACGGTGTTATACCTGGTATTGAAATGTCTACTGTTGCCCAGGAAGGGCGCCATCCAGGCAAATAGCTTGAATTCTAGTTACTTATAGCAGGAAACTAGCTGTTTTACTGTTTTGTGCATTGATTATTAATGAAACATATAGGGTAAGACAAGGGAACATGAATTAATCTTCACTGAGGGATCAGGAGTGGAGAGAGTGAGCAATTTCAAGTTCTTGGGTGTCAATATCTCTGAGGATCCAACCTGGTCCCATGTCCTTTTGCTCTTCCAATTATCTGAATTTACTCCCTATTTAGAAAATAAACTATGCCTTTACTCCTTCTATGACCATACACTTCCCTACACTGCATTCCATCTATCACCTCTTCGCCCATTCTCCTAAACTGTCCAAGTGCTTTTGCAGACTTCCTGCTTCCTTAGAACTACCCGTTGTCAACCTATCTTTGTATGATCCACAAACTTGGTCACAAAGCCAACAATTCACTTATCCAGATCAGTAACGTGGTCAGAGATAATTTACCTACCTCAAATGGAGGCACCTACATCACTGATGGAGTAACAGAACTCTTGCCTTCACTTTATTCTTAAAGGCTTTCAAGTCTTAAGATAACAATGCAATTTGGGATCAATTTGTGTAGAAAGTAGGAACTGGGAAGGAAGATATGGTATTTTATTTAGTTGTAAAAACAAGGTAATTAATGTCAGGCTCTGTGGGCTTCAGTACTATAAGGACAACTGAAATCTTGTCTGAATCCTTGGGTTGAAAAGGATTTTTCCTCTCTTCACATTGAGTGTTTGATGG
The DNA here is from genome assembly GCF_030144855.1 of Hypanus sabinus. Classification (NCBI taxonomy): domain Eukaryota; kingdom Metazoa; phylum Chordata; class Chondrichthyes; order Myliobatiformes; family Dasyatidae; genus Hypanus; species Hypanus sabinus. The sequence continues at coordinate 22,631,031 of NC_082722.1, forward strand.
TCTTTTTTATGGGTTATTTTGGGTTTCTTTGTTTTGTGGTGGCTGCCTGTTAGGAGATGAATCTGAAGGTTGTATTGATCTTTGGACAGTAAGCTGACTCAGTGTTATTGTCATTGGCAAGGACTTCACCTAATTAATGCTTGGAAGTGCCGCTCACTGCCCAGCTGTCTCCAGAATGGACAGGATGGCCCCTTTTGCACTGAAAATCCTAGTGCCTGCCATCAAATAGGGCTTTGCATTATGATCTCACTGACCTAACAGGAATGCACTGTAGTGGGGTAATGATATCTTTACTGGAGTTAGACTTCACCTGTGAAATTCCTTTCATAAACTACATGATAGGTGATGAAAACACACAGCAAGGTCCCATAATCTTTTTTTTTACACACACATTGCAGAGTAACAAATGCCTTGATATGGGTTGCAGCCACAGATGCTGCTGGCCTTGTCAGGCTGCCAAATCAACATGGGAATTTCTGGGGGGGTCACTCTGATCATCACCCCATTTATACAATAGTGAAATTCCAACCTGTCACTTGATTCCATGGATGTGGATAGTAATCCATGTGTGGTGGTTAGGTGTCCCCAGGTGATAAGGGTCACTTTCACTGGCACAATTAAGCCAGACTTACCAACTGGAAACCACAGACCATAGTCGCGAAGGTAATTATTCAGGGTTTTTCTGTAAACTCCAGGCTCCACTGTGACATCAAAGTCAACTGTATTTAACTCCAAGATTTTATTCATCTTTGTGAGGTTAAAGCACACGCCCCCCTGGTGAGAAAAGCACGACAATAGTGTTACAGACTTCACCGGAAAATTAGAACTTGTGGAGATGTGAAGTTGGTGGTGGGAGTAGCCATTAGTAAAGGATCTACAGGAGTGTGAGTGAGTGTGTGAGTGTGTGTGAGTGTGTGTGTGTGTGTGTGTGTGTGTATATATACGTGTACAAGACACACGGACCCAATGTAAAATGGATGACTCTTAGATACAAAAGATTCTGCGTTTGCTGGAAATCCAGAGCAACGCACAAAATGCAGGAGGAACTCAGCAAGTTGGGCAACATCGATGGAGGGGAATAAACAGGCGACATTTCAGGCCAAGACCCTCCTCCTCCTTCAGTTCTTTTCCTCTTCCACCTATCACTTCCCAGCTTCTCACTTTATCGCCCCTCCTCTGCTCCCACACCTTTCCCCTCACCTGTCACCTGCCAGCTTGAACTCCTCCCTCGACTTCTTATCTTGGCTTCTGCCCCCTTCTTGTCCAGTCCTGGGATAGTTTTAGCCTGTAACTTTGACTGTTTATTTCCTTGCATAGATGGTTGGCTCTTAAATATCCCGTGAAAAGACCGAGATTTCCTTCATCTATGGGCAGTTATTGATAACAGTAAATGTATTATCTTCCCATGAATTAATTAGAAAAAATAGTGATAAAGACCAAGACATGTTGAATTAAAAGATCTTAACAACAATGTTATATTCTGCTACTACTTGTAAAATGTTGTTTATATGGCAACTTTAAATTCCATTTAATTCCCCATAAATTTCAAACAGCTGACTTACTCTTGGAATGAGTTTGTGTTATGGGAGTGGGGGTTATTGGTTGTTACTCCTGTCCATAATGGTGCTCCATAACAATGAGAGACAGGTCGAATAACTGGGGAAGGTTGTCTTTACAAAGTGCATGATTTTACAGCAGTTCTGGAAGGTGATGAGAGAAGGACTTCCTGTAGAGAAACCTAGATGAACAGCAGGATATATTTTATAGAAATGCATTGAGGAAAAGAAGGAAGTTATTTGTCTTTGATAAAAGTCAGTTTGTGTGACAGTGTCCATTCCAGCAGTAAACACGGGGAAACCAATTAAGTGAAACTTTTAAATGCAGGATCTCTCTGACACACTCAAAAGAGCTGCTTTACAGCACCAGGCACCCAGGTTTGATTTTGATCCGAAGAGATTGCACTTTCTCCCTGTGACCTTCAGTGCTCTGGGTTCCTTCCATATTCCAAAGATATGTAGGTTAATTGACTCCTGTAAATTGACCCTGGTGAGTGGTGGAATCTGGGAGGAAATGATGGGTGTAGGCAGAATTAACATTGGATTAGTTTAAATAGGCACTTGATAGTCAGCATAGGCTTGCTGGGCTGAAGGGCCTGTTTCCATTGATGTCTCCCCAAGGCAGCACGATTCCAGAAGGTAGAGCAGGTATAGGCTGGTCCCATTTAATGAAGCAGTGGGTTTCTATGGTTACCAAACAGATGGCACCTATGCAGTTTTCCACTTATGGTTCCCCATGGGGGAAAAAGAATTGTCGATACAACCAGACACAGCGAAGTGGCTTGTTTATGCAAGCAAACAAGTCTCTTAAAAGAAGTGTGTGGGGTTAGAAGACTGACGGAGCCCCAGCCTGCCTCTTCAAGAGGTAGGAATACATTAATGAGGCAATGGTCAGACTCCATCAGAAAGATGGTATACAGACAAGCTTCACAGTAGAGATTTCAGAATGGTCAGACTCCATCAGAACCATGGTATACAAACAAGCTTCACAGTAGGGACCTCAGGACTGGAAGAGTTAAATTATATGGCATGTTTGCCTATTCCTGGCTGTTTTTCTATTCTGCCTGGAAGGATGCTGGGGCTGAGATTAGATCAAAGTGCAACAGGCAAATGTGGAGCAGGGTGGGGGTGTTGTTTTAAAATTCAGGATCATAGTTAGGAGCAAATTCAGAGGAAAATTGGACTCCTTTTCCCAAAAAGCCACGGTAGCTTAGTTAGTTGAAAGTTTTGAGAAGGAGAAAGATATATATTTTTTGTTAAGCATGATACCTTAACAATTCCTAGAGTAAAGGCAGATATAAATAGAAATATCAGAAACAGAAGTAATCCTGAACTATATCATTAAGTAGTTTACCATTAATATATTACCAGGCAGCCTTAAAAAGGCAATAAATCTGGATATAAATCTTAAAGTAAAGATTATATATAAAAAAGAAAATACAGGAAAGATGTATTCAGAAAGAACAAAACAGCCAATATAAGAAGCAACAATAATGGGGGGGGGGAAGGATTTTCAATATCTTAACAAAGCTGCTGCTAACATCTGAATATATGTTATTGAAATTCTGTTCATTTTCTTCTGAATAGGAAACTGTCCAGCAGAGAGACAAGACAGTTGCTGGAATTTGCAGCAACAAGAAGCTGGAGGAGCTGTGGAGGGATTCTGGGTCGAGGATCTTCACCCATGTTGAAAGATGAGGGGAGGTCACCTCCATAGAGAGGTCAGAGGAAGGGCTGGAACAGGAACTTGCAAAACTATAGGAGAGGAGGGTTGGTATACTGATGGAGGAGATAAGACTAGAAACAGGGACAGAGGCTGGGAAGTGAAAGGTGGAGACAACAGAGGGCTGTAGAATCCATTAGGAAAACAAGGCGAAGAGAGCACATAGGAACAGGAGGGGCAGGGGAATCTCCCCATGGCAGTGCGGGTGATGGGCTGATGGAGTGGTTAGGAAGGGAAACAAACTGTGATGAGGGGGTCTAGGGTAGGTATGGCATAACAGGGTAGATCAGGAGGAAAAAGAAAAGGGGCAGAGGGGGAGTAGAATTCAACATTTTTGCTGTCGGGCGGTAAATGTCCAAATTGAAAACCACATACTCTTCCTCTATTTGCACTTTGCCTCACCCTGGCAGTGGCTTGAGAAAAGGAATGTCGGCGTGGGAATGGGGAACAGAAATGCTTTGAGCTGCTTGTAGTGAAACCGTGTTATCATCAGCAATCAGGGAGGAGGCTCAGGACACTGCCCACTGCTCCATGTCTGGGAGGAAAACTGCAAAGGGGCCAACTCAAACCACTGCTCAAATAAGTCAATCTAATTCACCACTCGGTGTTGTGGATCTAATTGCTGAGGCTAAAACCAGGTTAGATGTTTGTCTTCTGTGTGCGACCACATTCAGATGACTAGTTAATGTGAATATTTGGTCTGCTTGTGCTTAATCCACATCAGAAAGCCTTCTCATCTGTACATTAATAACATGCCATCACACACTCTGGTAGGATTTGCCAAACATGATTTCCTTTTCATAAATCCATGCCAATCCAGCCTAATCCTATCATTACCTTCTCGGTGCTCTGATATTGCTTCCTTCATAACACAAGCTAGGATTTCTCCTCCTACTTTTACTTTCTCCCTTGCTTCATAAATTATGGGATTATATTTGCTATCTTCTGATCATTGTGAAATGTTCTTAAATGTATGGAACCATGGAAAATAACATTCAGTGTCTCAGCTGAAAATGACAAGGAATGGATCCATAATATTTTTGCCATTTCCTTATTACCCAATATAATTAGAAACACAAAAGGTTCAGCAGATGCTGGCAATCCAGAGCAACACACACAATATGATGGAGGAACTCAGCAGGTCAGGCAGCATTTATGAAGAAGAATAAACAGTCGACATGTTGGGCCAAGACCCTTCATCAGGTCCTGAGTATTGTGGTGGTTAATGGATTATTCCTATTCCACTCATTTAGCCACCCCACATGGGAGGAGCTTACACACTGTACAAGCAGAGTTATCAACAAAGTTCAGTTGAATATCTTCTAAAGCTGACATCTGTATGTGCTCTGCACTCTCTGACATCTGTATGTGCTCTGCACTCACTGACATCTGTATGTGCTCTGCACTCACTGACATCTGTATGTGCTCTACACTCTCTCTCTCTCTCAATATTGAACACAACTCTAAGGAAGGGTCTCGACAGGAAACATCAATTGTTTATTCCTCTCCATAAATGCTGCCTGACCTGTTGAGTTCCTCTGACATTTTGTATGTGTGGCTCCCCAATATAGTTTCTCCTTTCTCAATTTGTAAGGGATCTATATTACCTTTTGCTAATCTGTTTCTCTTCACAAATCTATAAAATATTTTACATCTTTATCTTTCCATCTTATATTCTGCGTGCCCCTCCATTAGCAATTAGTTGACCCTTCTTTACTAAATTCTGAAAGGTTTCCAGTCCTCAGGATTGCTGTCCTTTTCCAAGAACCTAAAATTATCTTAACTTATTTTGTTAGTCACTGGACCATTTTGTAACTTTCAGAGATATACACTTGGAGTAAAGCATCTATTCATTATATGTCCATTCTTTAAGCATTAGCCATTACATGTTTACTGCCCTATCTTGTAATGTCCCCAACCTAATGCAGCCAACACGTGCCTCATACCATTGTAGTTTGCTTTGCTTAGATTTAAGGAACCATTAACAGATTGAACTGTTACCTCCAGCTTCCACGTAAAGTTTTAACATGTTAACGAAACTGTACCTACCCTCAGGGCAACCACGCCTCCTTCCATTCCTGTGCCCGTTCCGTACGGGATGATGGGAAGACTGTTTGCATAACAGATTGCAGCCAGTTTGCTGACCTGCTCGACGTTCTGTGGCCACACCACAACATCGGGGGGTTTGCATCTTTACATGCAAAGGGATATTGTAAAGAACACGCGAGTTCATTATATAATTATTACAAACACTCAACACATTAAAAGTGTAATTTATACAGAGAAATATATTGATAACCATTTAATATAAAGGGATCAACATTAAAATTTTGTTTTCTGCAAGTCAAGTGAGATCTCATTTATCTGTACTGATTATTTTATTACAATTAGGTTCCTTAAGGTAGGGGGTGGCAATGGCAATACGTTTCCACTTCCCTATTAAATGCTCCTAATATTGTGCCTCCCAAATAGTGTCTGACAACCAAGTCCAACACCCGGCCTTCATGTGTGGCTTAGCTACTGAACCTGGGGGGACCATTTCTACTGAGAAGTGAGGTGGGTTACTGGAGCCTTAGACCAGTCACTTCGGGCAGATGGGGCTCATCAGCTGTGGTTGCCAGCTCATCTAGAAGACTAACTCTGATCTCAAAGCTCCACAGTCTTGAGGCTATACCCATCCATGGGGAAGGCTTCGGGAGTGTACCCCAAGGAAAAATCCGGAGCTGGAGTCCCTATGCTGACTGTCAACTCCCGGTGCCAAGCTCTAATGATCTCCGCCATTCCTTTAGATTCATCAGCTGAGTAAAGACGGGGAGCCTATATGACATGGGCAATAGCTTGCTCTCTATATTGTGCTGCCCTGGCTTGCGTATCATGCGGACAGCAGGGATGTAGCATCCATGGCCAACGCCAACCAATGGAAGGTCACATTACAATCAGTTACTGGTTGTAGAATACAATTAGTCATCCAAGCCTTAACCTCCTCCCTTTGGAGTATTCTGATCATTCCTGTCTTTTCCTCAGCTTCCATTTTTGTGTGGTTTTGCCTCTGAAGCACTTTGAGACATGTCATTTTGTTATATTACATTGTAAGTGCTATGCAAATTAAGATTATCTCTACACTGACACTTCAGTCCACAAGACAGGTTCATGAAGTTCTAGACCTAGCAATGGGTCATGCTGAGTTTGTTTGGCAGTCAGAAAGTAAAAGCAGCATATCCCAGATCCTACTGCCCGGGCCCACCTGAGAAACTGGACACAACCGCTTATCAGGCTTCTGAAAAGTGAGAGGAGGGGAGGAAGGACGTGAATTTATGCATTGCCTTTCATGATGTGAGCCAAGGAAGCATCTCTGAATTGGAGACACTATTGTTGGAAGTGAAGCAACTACTTTTGAGTTATACAAGTATATACAATTTGGAGAGGTATAGAGAAGGTAAATACAAGCAGGCTTTTTCCACCAAGATTGGGTGAAACTTGAACTAGATCTTAGGTTAAGGGTCAAAGTTGAAATGTATAAGCAGAACATGAGGGGATCTCCTTCACTCAGAAGGAGATGGAAGTGTTAAGCAAGCTGCCAGCAAATGTAGGTTCAGTATTTAAGAGGTCTAGATAAGTATATGGATGGGAGGGGACATATAGGGCTATGAACGAGGTATAGGTCAATAGGACTAAACAGGATACTAATTCAGCACAGACTAGATGGGCTGAAGGCCCCGTTTCTGTGCTGCAGTGCTCTATGACTCCAATTGCAAGGTTTCATCCTCATTGGTTGTGTGATATGTATAGCCAAGTGAACCCAGTCTGTCTGGACACCTGGTTGAATGAATTATACCAAGTTTATTTTTAGATTGTTACTAGAGATATAAACAATTTCCAGTTGGTCCAAAGAACAGGATTTGAACAGACTAAAAGTTATAGTTGCGAGAAAAAGTTTGTGAACCCTTTGCTATTACCTAGTTTTCTGCATTAATTACTCATAAAATGTGGTCTGACCTTCATCTGAGTCACAATAATAGACAAACACAATCAGCCTGAACTAATAACACACAATTGCACTTCTCATCATTATTGAGTACATCGTTTAAGCATCACAGTCTAGGTTCAGAAAAGTATGTAGACCTCTGAGGTAATGCCTCTCCAAAGCCATTTGGTGTTCCAATCAATGAGTTGAGATTGGAGGTGTGCATTGTAGAAGTGCCCTACCCTTTAAAAAAGACACACAAAGTCAGGTTACTGACAGAGCCTGCACTTCTCAAGAAAGTTCTCTTTATGTACACCATGCTCTGATCAAAACAACTTTCAGAGGATCTTGGAAGAAGAATTGCAGAGATGCATGAAATTAGAAAGGGCTACAAAATCATTTCTAAAGACCTGAATGTTCATCAGTCCACCGTAACAGAAACTGACTCCAAATGGAAGAAATTCAGTACTGTTGCTATTGTCCCGAGGAGTGGGCATCCTAAAAAGATCACACCAAGAGCACAATGTGCAATGTTGAAGGAGGTGAAAAAGATCCCAAGGGTAACGGCAAAATACCTGCAGAAATCTCTAGAACCTCTAGGCCTCTGTTCATGTGCTCACTTTAAAGAAAATACTGAACCAGAACACAATGGAGGAAACCACTGCTCTCTGATAAAAAAAAAACATTGCTGCACATCTCAAGTTTGCAAAGACCACCTGGGTGTTCCACAACGCTTCTGGGACAATACTCTGTGGACAGATGAGACAAAGGTTGAACCTTTTGGCAGAAATATGTTTGGAGGGGAAAGGGCACTGCACACCAATATCAAAACCTCATCCCAACTGTGAAGTGTGGTGGAAGAAGAAGCTTTGTTGCCTCAGGGCCTGGATGGACAGCTTGCAATCAATGAATTCAAAATTGTATCAAGACATTTTACAAGAGAATGTCAGGGTAGCAGTCCATCACCTGAAATTTAATACAAGTTGTATGATGCAACATTGATCCAAAACACAAGAGTAAATCAACAACAGAATGGTTTAAAAAGAAGAAAATCTGTGTTTTGAAATGGCCAAATCAGAGTTCAGATCTTAACCCAATTGTTGTGGCAATACCTGAAGAGGGCTGTTTATGCAAGATATCTCAGAAATAGCAATGAACAGAAACAGTTTTGTAACAGTCTAAAATTCCTCCAAGCCAATGTGCTGGACTGATCTACGTTACCGGAATCATTTGGTTGAAGTAATTGCTGTACACAGGGGTCACACCAGTTATTGACAGCAAAGGTCCGCATACTTTTTCCAACAAATATATGTAATATTGGATCATTTCTCTCAATAAATAAATGAACAAGTCTTTTGTCTTATTTAATTGGGTTCCCTTTATCTAGCTTTAAGACTACAGTAAGAACTGATCACATTTAAGGTCATATTTATGCAGAAATAGAGAAAATTATAAAGGGTTCACAAACTTTCTAGCACCACTCTGTGTCCTTCTTTGAAAAAAATGGCATTTTAAATGGGAATTCATTAGGTTCACTTAATGACCAATTCAAGTCTACAAACCAATGGTAGATGTTCAAGGAAAATGCACCCATTATGTCACACTCTGGCAGAAAGTGAAGACACTTTCCATTGTATAACCAGGGGAACAGTCTACCACAAAAGGAAGAGATTTCTTTGTTGGAGCACAACTACTCTCTGCCTTTTACCCAAAACTCTTCCACCTTCCCCTTTCAAGTATTTGCCCAATTCCCTTTGGAATTTATTATTTAATCTGCTCCCACTGTCCTTTTTGGATCACAACAACTGATGAGTGGAAGTAAAAATACTCTCTGGTCTCAAAACGTCATTGGAAAAGAAGCTGTCACTGAATGGAATCACGTAAACAAAGTGCACAAACAGGGTCAAGTTTGGAACAATCTGTCACAGTCTCATTCAGAATATAGTTTAAATATTAAATCATTCCATTATTATAAAATTCTCTATTGCCTGCCTTGGAGAACACTACAGGACAGAAGTAGGCCTTTTGACCCATCTAGTCCATGTCCAACTATTACTCTGCCCACTCCTATTGACCTACACCTGGACCACAGCCCACCATACTTCGCCCATCTGTGTCCCAATCCAAATTTCTCTTAAAGGATGAAACTGAAACCCCCACCCCACCCACCACTTCTGTTCCCAGCTTGTTCCACACTCTCACCACCCTTTGAGTGAAGAAGTTAAATCTCATGTTCCCCTTAAATACTTCACCTTTCACCCCTAACCCATGACCTCTAGTTCTAGGCTCACCCAATCTTAGTGGAAAACGCCTGCTTGTATTTACCCCATTTAAACGCCTTATAATTTTGTACACCTCTATCATATCTTTCCTCATTCTCTGATGCTCTAGGAAATAATGTCCTAACCTATTCAACCTTTCCCGAAAACTCAGATCCTCAAGCACTGGCAACATCCTTGCATTTTGTCTGCACTCTCATTATCTTTTATACAGGTAGTTCATATGACCTGCACACAAAATTCCAAATTAGTTCACACCAACGGTTAATTCCTGTGGAATGTAGTATTACCCTGAATCTGCCTTCTCCCTCTCCCCTGCCCCCGAGAATTTGCTGAGAAAAGGTGTGGTCATCTGTCCCTTAATATCTATCAGTACTCACATCGGGGTCAGTACAGACCCTGCAGCTGAATCCACCCTGTCTATCAGTACTCACATCGGGGTCAGTGTAGACCCTGCAGCTGAATCCACCCTGTCTATCAGTACTCACAACGGGGTCAGTGTAGACCCTGCAGCTGAATCCACCCTGTCTATCAGTATTCACATCGGGGTCAGTGTAGACCCTGCAGCTGAATCCACCCTGTCTATCAGTACTCACAACGGGGTCAGTGTAGACCCTGCAGCTGAATCCACCCTGTCTATCAGTATTCACATCGGGGTCAGTGTAGACCCTGCAGCTGAATCCACCCTGTCTATCAGTACTCACATCGGGGTCAGTACAGACCCTGCAGCTGAATCCACCCTGTCTATCAGTACTCACATCGGGGTCAGTACAGACCCTGCAGCTGAATCCACCCTGTCTATCAGTACTCACATCGGGGTCAGTACAGACCCTGCAGCTGAATCCACCCTGTCTATCAGTACTCACATCGGGGTCAGTACAGACCCTGCAGCTGAATCCACCCTGTCTATCAGTACTCACATCGGGGTCAGTACAGACCCTGCAGCTGAATCCACCCAGTCTATCAGTACTCACATCGGGGTCAGTGTAGACCCTGCAGCTGAATCCACGCTGTCTATCAGTACTCACATCGGGGTCAGTACAGACCCTGCAGCTGAATCCACCCTGTCTATCAGTACTCACATCGGGGTCAGTACAGACCCTGCAGCTGAATCCACCCTGTCTATCAGTACTCACATCGGGGTCAGTACAGACCCTGCAGCTGAATCCACCCTGTCTATCAGTACTCACATCGGGGTCAGTACAGACCCTGCAGCTGAATCCACCCTGTCTATCAGTACTCACAACGGGGTCAGTGTAGACCCTGCAGCTGAATCCACCCTGTCTATCAGTACTCACATCGGGGTCAGTACAGACCCTGCAGCTGAATCCACCCTGTCTATCAGTACTCACATCGGGGTCAGTACAGACCCTGCAGCTGAATCCACCCTGTCTATCAGTACTCACATCGGGGTCAGTACAGACCCTGCAGCTGAATCCACGCTGTCTATCAGTACTCACATCGGGGTCAGTACAGACCCTGCAGCTGAATCCACGCTGTCTATCAGTACTCACATCGGGGTCAGTACAGACCCTGCAGCTGAATCCACCCTGTCTATCAGTACTCACATCGGGGTCAGTACAGACCCTGCAGCTGAATCCACCCTGTCTATCAGTACTCACATCGGGGTCAGTACAGACCCTGCAGCTGAATCCACCCTGTCTATCAGTACTCACATCGGGGTCAGTACAGACCCTGCAGCTGAATCCACCCTGTCTATCAGTACTCACATCGGGGTCAGTGTAGACCCTGCAGCTGAATCCACCCTGTCTATCAGTACTCACATCGGGGTCAGTACAGACCCTGCAGCTGAATCCACCCTGTCTATCAGTACTCACATCGGGGTCAGTACAGACCCTGCAGCTGAATCCACCCTGTCTATCAGTACTCACATCGGGGTCAGTACAGACCCTGCAGCTGAATCCACCCTGTCTATCAGTACTCACATCGGGGTCAGTACAGACCCTGCAGCTGAATCCACCCTGTCTATCAGTACTCACATCGGGGTCAGTGTAGACCCTGCAGCTGAATCCACGCTGTCTATCAGTACTCACATCGGGGTCAGTACAGACCCTGCAGCTGAATCCACCCTGTCTATCAGTACTCACATCGGGGTCAGTACAGACCCTGCAGCTGAATCCACCCTGTCTATCAGTACTCACATCGGGGTCAGTGTAGACCCTGCAGCTGAATCCACCCTGTCTATCAGTACTCACATCGGGGTCAGTACAGACCCTGCAGCTGAATCCACCCTGTCTATCAGTACTCACATCGGGGTCAGTATAGACCCTGCAGCTGAATCCACCCTCCTACCATTTGCTCTGTGCCCAAACTAACACTGAGACATCTGTGGAGAAGTGGGACGAGCACAACCTGATGAGCTGCATGCTGCAGAACGCTGGACTTGGATGGCAGTACCGACCACCTTATCAGGATGTAGACAGAGTACTGAACCAGCCCACCCCAGGATATACACCCGAGTGGACCTGAAAATGATATATAGGTTGGGCTCAGGTACATAGACCCTGTGACAATCGTTGCTTGGTAACTCTCCTATGAGGTGACTTGGGGCATTTTTAGTGCTAAAGGGGTTGTATCTACATGGCTAAGAATCACACACAGCCCCTGACTTCCAGTAGCCATAAACCTTCCAATTTACAAATTCCAGTAAATTGATTTAAGAGGAGCTCTAGAATCACAATGAAAGGTCAAACTCCTACTGGTAGTACGACTCATCTTTTCCATGCTGCTCCCGCACTCCAGTTGACGTAGAAACATTGTCAGCTCCCGCTACTGCTCGCAGAGCATCCGTGATGTGCGCATTCAAACCCCTCTAGAAATGCAGAACAAAGCATTTAGATGTGCATCGCAAAAGTCAATGGCCCTTCTGCCTGCTTTTCCTCCCCTCATTATACAATTTCATCAGGTTGACAAGATGTAGATAGAATTTTCTCATCAGCTGGGATTACATTTCCTGGTGTGGAACTAATTAGATCCACAATGCAGATTCAGTTTGCTGACGCCAGCTGCTGTAGTGCTCCAGACTGTGACGAGGAAGGGAAGGGAAGGAGGGAATTTCCAGCATAGAGTCATTTCTACTCCAGACAATCGCTTGTCAAGCCTGCATCTGTGATGCTCCTTGTGTTGATTGCTCACTGGGACTTACTTCTGGACCAATGTCAAACAGCCGTTAAGATTCCTGGAAACCTTCCCACTAGAAATGGCTAGAAATTCTCAGAATTTCTCAGGCAGCACTTGTGGGACAAGAAAAAAGCTGGACTTAGCTCTTTTTTTTCTCTCCACAGAGACTGCCTGACCCGCTGCGTGTTTCCAGCATTTACTGCTTGTATTTCAGATTTCTAGCAATTACATTTTGTTTTTAATTTTCATCATTAATACCATAGACTGTATCACACTGTCATGAATACAAATGAACAAAACTGCAGAAGAAATGAAAACTTCACAAATATTAAACTGAAATACTTGTAATGGAAAATAGAGGAATGTTAAAATAGCCAACCATAAAAAATCAATGTCTATCCTATATTGGTTTTAGAAATATTAGACACATTTCCTGTTGCATTATCCAGCTGAGTTTACTTGTACGTGTAAGTTTTAATGAATCACATGTTAACTTATTCATTGAAATGAAGTATACAGGACACTTCATTCCAATCCACTAGAAAAAAAATGTGTTAAGAATGAATGAGAAAGTAGTCTACAAGTTAAATTTAGCAAGGACATAACTAAAATTAAATTATGTACTTCATTTTGTCATCCATCATTTATCCACTTCCCTGTCCTCCCCTCAACAGAGAGATCCAACTCCTTACTGAGGAATAAATACACTGGTCCCTCAACCAGATGACCATTTCTTATCTGAAATTCTGAAAATTACTGTGCACTGTCTATTCATTCAGAGAATATATCACAAGAGAGATATGATGGCCTTCTTTCCAAAAGAAAAAGTTCCTGTCCTCACTTCTGGGAGCTCAAACTAGTTAATTACCCCAACTGAAGTCAGAAACACAGGTACTGAATCTAAAAATTCTCATGGGCATATGCATCTCCATTAATTGCTGGATCTTTTTTGTACACAGAACAAAGCACAATGTTGCTTCTAAGTAGCAATCATGAGGAACAATCCAAAACACACTAAATAGTTAAAAATAAACATTACTAGAGTAATTCAGCCATCAGTATATGAGTTTCTGCTGAAACTTCTCAATGTTTGCAAGCACTTTATTAAATAGCTACAGCTGGATTACCTTAAGCATTTACAGGTCAATTTCTGAAGACTCTTTAATGTAAATTTCTTTAGGCTTTTTAATGAAATTCAATTTTATTAGATGAGACCTAAATTTTACAGTTTAAAGCATTCTCCAGTTTAATTATTTTTAAATGATTTCTGTTGTGAAAACTTGTTTGCATTAGATAAAAAGAGGGTGAACTATCCTGAAGATTCTAAAGGCCACAAAGTTTTAGTCTTCCTGATGAACAACTTGCTACACTGAAGAACTTAACAATAGTGGTTCAATTAACAAACTTGTATAGATACTACTGAAAGCATCCTGACTGCATCATGGTCTAGAAATGAGCAGGAACATAAGAATAATGGACTCAGCACAATACACTACCGGCACATCCCTCCCCACCATCGACAGTACCTGCATGAAATGCTGCCTTAAGAAGGCTTCATTTAACATCAAAGGGCCCCACCATCCAGGCCATACCCTCTCCTCGCAGCTAGCACCAGGCAGGAGATGCAGAAATCCATCGTCCTACACTAACAGATAAATGAACAATAACTTGCCTTCAACCATCTGGTTCTTGAACCACCCAGCACAACCTAATCACTAACTCAGGATAGCAAAATCATGGCCACTTCACACTTTGTTTGACTTTTATTTTTTTTGTTTTAATTGTAATCTTTCTTGCAAATAATGTGTATAATTTATGTTTCTCTTGTGATGTTGTGTACCTGTCTCAACATATCTATGATACTGCTGCAAGTAAGTTTCATATTGCATCTGTCCATACAGGTATGTACTTGTGCATGTGACTATAAACTTGACTCAAGTTTCATTTGCTGTGCTGTCTGCATGGGTATTCAACAGCCAACTATAACGTGACTTGTTAGAGGGATGGATGAAATCTGTGAGCTGCAATTGTGACCAAATTGCAATTCCTCCAAAACACTGTGAACTGTGTTTATCTTTGAACACTGACACCCAAACTGAGGTCTATGTTGTTTCATCTGGTCATCTATACTACATGTATAGTCAAATGGCAATAAAATCGAACCTAATGCAGAATATTTCCAATTTCATGGGATGGGACAGGTCATGTGGTTCTTTGTCCATTTACTAAGGCTTAGCACAATCCCATCTACTGGCAAAGTCTGAACAAACCTTGAATCCATGAATATCTAGAAATCTACCGCTATCCTGAGTGTATTCAGAGATTGACCATTCTGAGTTTGATTCATAAACCTCAAGAAGCTAATCACCTTAGTCCTAAATGAAGAGACAAGCAAATATCCTCCCATTATTCAACTGTTCAAGTACTTTAAGGGTATTTCTTTGAACACACATCTCTTTCTTGCTTGTTATACTTACAGAAGTCTATTCAGTCCATCAAATCTCTGCTTACTCCCAGATGAGCAATTTTATCAGTCCCATGGATTCTCTGAGTACTCTACTGTATATTATCCCAAACCTGGCCTGACCAATGCCTCTTAGAGCCTCAGCATTACATCCACGCTCTTATATTGCAGTTCTCTTGAAATGAATGCTAACACTGCATTTAACTTCCTTACCACTGACTCAACCGGCAAGTTATCCTTTAGGGAATGCTGAACTAGGACTCCCAAGTCCCTTTGCTAATTTCTGAATTTTCTCTGTGTTTAGAAAATAATCTACGTCTTTATTTCTTCTACCAAAGTGCATAACCATACACTGTATTCCATATGCCACTTCTCCGCCCATTCTCAAATTCTGTCCAAGTTCCTCCTCAAACTCCCTGCTTCCTCAACACTATCTGCCCCTCCACCTATCTTTGCATTAGTAAACCTGACCACAAAGCCATCAATTCTGTCATGCAGATCATTAACATGAAAGGAGACAGGGCCCAATGAAACTTAACCCCTATGATATACCACTAGTCACCAGCAGCCAACCACAAAAGGCCCCTTTATTCTCAACACACCCCCACTGGCAGATTCTAGCATTTCCCCTCCTATGTCAGTATATACTGTGGACTCCGGTTAATTGGGTCAACGGTTGATCGGAGCAGACACTTCTTTGGGTCAACTCATAAAGAATCAAGAAAGTAGCTAGGATTCCCTTCGTTTATTTTGGACACTAAATAAACGAACATCTCAAACTGCAGGGTGAATTCTGTATTACTACATCAATGCCTTCCAATTCTTTTACCTTGTGTTCCTAAATCAAATTTGGTTCATTAGACAACACCCCATCCGGAATTGTCTTTCCTCTAGTGGACTCATCACTTGTTGCTCTAAAAAGCCACCTTATAGAGGTCTTCTGAACACACCCCTATCAACAGATTGCAAATAAATGAACATTTTCTCACGAGCATCAGTTGCATGTATGTCTTGTGGCCATTAGACGTAACACCATGCATAGAACAAAGTTTTTAAATAGCGTTATTTGCATGTTTGTGTTCAAAAGGCAGTGATAGTTGTGAGTAAATACCAATTCAGAACCGTTTTGCTCACTGCAGTTTCAAGCATTCCGGCTTGGAGACGCCAGAAATGGCCAGAGTGAAAATAAATAATTTTGCTATTTTATCAAATTAGGACATATAAAAAAATTTGAAGGTATCGACAATCATCTTGAATGTTACAACTAAAATGAAGATCTGGAGGATGCAATGGTGCAAAACACTGTTTGAAGGCAGTCCAGTATTTGCACTAGGTGCCTTCGCTGATCTTGTCTATTTAGTCAATCAGAAGGATGCGGCACTGTTAACTGATTTTCTCCATCAATAACTATTAGCACAGTTTTGTGATACTGTAGTGGTTTTGATAGTGTCCTAATTTATTCTGTATTTCATTTAAACACATAATTTGTTACTCAGTTAAATGGTAGTTTGCCTTTTGTATACCTTTTTAACTATTTCCATGAAACTTTACCCAATCAGGGCAGCCACTTAACTGGGCCAAAATGTACTGGTTCCGATGTGTCCCAAATAACCAGAAAACACTGCAATTGGCTTAGAGTCTTCCATTTTCTCTCTCCCAGCCCTTTTGAACAACAGTGGGCCGGTATACCTTCAAATTCACGAAAATAATACTTAAAGGTGCACAGCAATAAATAATGCTTCCTCACAGCCCCAGCATCTACTTCCAATCCTGAATTCAAATACTGTCACACATTCTCTCAAAGGTGTGCCAACTATCACATATTACCCCGTAGGATAAATATGTGGAATTAAAGGGAGCTGAGAAACACGAGACAGAGAAAAGACAGTGGTGCTAGAAAGTTTGTGAACCCTGTAGAATTTTCTCTATTTCTGCATAAAATGTGATCAGATCTTCATGTAAGTCCTAAAACTAGATAAAGAGAACCCAATTAAATAAATAGCACAAGAACATTATACCTGTTTATTTATTTATTGAAAAAAATGATCCAATATTACATGTATATGTTGGAACCTCTGGGATAATGCCTTCTACAAAAGCTATTTGGAGTCAGATGTTCCGATCAATGAGCTGAGATTGAAGGTGTGGGTAGTTGAGGTGCCCTGCCCTTTAAAAAAGACACAGAAAGTCAGGTTACTGACAGAGCCTGCTCTTCTCAAGAAATATCTGTTTATGTGCACCAATCCTCGAAACAACTTTCACAGGACCTTCGAAGAAGAACTGTAGAGATGCATGAAGCTGGAAAAGGCTACAAAAGCATTTCTAAAGACCTGAGCCCACGTGGTTTGGGGCTGCTTTGCTGCCTCAGGGCCTGGACAGCTTGCAATTGTTGAGGGAACAAAGAATTCAAAATTGTATCAAGATATCTTACAGGAGAATGTCAGGTAGCGGTCGGTCACCTGAATGCTCAATAGAAGTTGGACGATGCAACAAGACAATGATCAGAAACTCAAGAGTAAATCACAACAGAATAGTTTTAAAACAAGAAAATTTGTGTTTTGGAACAGCCGAGTCAAAGTCCTGACCTTAATCCTATAGAAATGTTGTGGAAGGACCTGAAGGAAGCAGTTCATGCAAGGAAGCCCACCATCATGATCAACCCAGAGTTGAAGCAGTCTTGTAAGACGGAGTGGCCTAAAATTCCTCCAAGCCAATGTGCGGGTCAGATCAACAATTATCGGAAGTGTTTGGTTGAAGTTACTGGCGTGGGGGGGGGGGGGGGGTCACACCAGTTTCTGAAAGCAAAGGTTCACATACTTTTTCCAACAGCTACATATAATAATGGATCATTTTTCTCAATAAATAAATGAACAAGTAAAATTTTTTTTGTGTTATTTATTTAATTGGCTTTTCTTTACCTAGTTTTGGGACTTACCTGAAGATCTGATCACATCTTAGGTCATATTTATGAAGAAATAGAGAAAATTCTACAGGGTTCACAAACTTTCTAGCGCCACTGTAAATTGGAGGGGGGGGGGGCATGGAATTATTAAAGGAAATGCCTCTTGCAGCCAGAGTTATTAGAATGGCTTGCATTGCGATTTAAAAAAAACTTGGGAATTCTGGAAGATTAAATCCAGTGTTATTTTCGCAGCCAGAAAGCCCTGGTGTATTTGTCCACTTGTTATTGCATTAGTATTACACCAACACTCATTTTAACTTGGGAGTTTGTACTTTGACTGATCTCACTGGCTCTACAAATGTAAATAAATTCAACCTGTAAGTTATACTATAACTACTCCGTAGCAGTCAATACCCGAAGGACTCTTCCCACATACCTAATTAGATTTTTCTTTTTACTTACAAAGTCGGTGCCTATGACTTGACGCCTGTTAAATTGTTATAATGGCAGTACAGTATTGTATTTACCTGGTAACAGGAGGGGGGGGGGGGACGTGATTTGACCTACAAATGCGAGATTGCTGCTTGGATTTTAACAGTGACGACTGACTTTAGAGACGCAGTTTTATGATAGGAACGATTGGAAATCTATGGCATTTGGAAGCGGAACAAATTGGTTTCCTTTCCCTGACACCAGCGACGGTCGGCGCAAAGTACCTTCAGCAGAAGCCGGCTTGCGAGGCGCTGAATCGCTGAGCGGACGAGGAACCGCGAGTGCAGAGCCATGGCCCTAATTTACCGCTGTCCTTCGGGCTGTCTTCTCCCTTCATCAGAAGCCGCCCGACCTCGCCGAGTCCGTCCAGCAGCAGATTCGTCACGGGAACTGGGAGCGCACCAACACCTCCGCAGGAAAGCAGCGTTCAAGAAGGGGCAGAAGCCGGAATAAGGGGGTCGGCGGTGGTCGAGGACAGCGAGCAGAGTTCAAGTGAGAGGGATGAAGTAAGAAGCTGCGGATAGTGCAGAAAACTACCGTCTAGATCGTGTCCAGTGCAGTTAGTTTGTGGCCCAAAATTGAGAGTAAAATCCCACTGCAATCATTGATTGGATCGTATGCTTTGGCAGGACATCAAGAACTCTAGTCCCATTTACACTTTTTCCGCAAAATTGGTTCACTTACATGTACTTAACCCCCAGAATACATCAACTACCAGGAAGCCCGGTGTCTCAGCAGTAGGGACAAGTTGTGAAGGTGTCATTAGAGCTTGCTAATTTTAAACTGAAGACTATTCGTGTATATTTCGATTAATCTGCCTTACACTCTGAGGTGAAGATTGCCTTAGTCGGTTCACCAACCCCTTCAGTGGAGGACATTATCTCTTCATCCCTGGTTGGCGAATGTGGTGAACTATGTGCCTGTCTGGACATGCCCCCTGCTGACCTCCTGTGGCTCCTCCCACAGGCCCCTGTATAAAGGCGATCTGAGGCCTGACGCTCGGCCTCAGTCTCCAGGACATCGTATGATAGACACTCACTCCTGGTTCCTTCTTCCAGTCAATAAAAGCCGATATCTCGCCTACGTCTCAGTGAGAGTTATTGATGGTGCATCAGCGTGTATGTTTCTCCTGACTTGCCTATTGTTGGTTGACTCCTAAATGCCTTCTGAAGTGATCTAGCTATTGAGTTTGCCATTTCTTTGACATGGCACAGAAAAAGTGCTGGAGGTATTCAGTCAGGCAACGTCAGTGGGAAAAGAAACTACCGTCCTTACACATCTGAGAAGAGGGATGCTTGTGTGAGAATGCTGTTCTTGGACTACAGTTCAGCATTCAACACCATGGTTCCCTCCAGGCTCAACAAGAAGTTCAGAGAGCTCGGACTTCATCCTGCCGTGTGCAGCTGCATCCTGTCAGATCACTGGCAAGTGGTAAGAGTGGGCTCCCTTACCTCTGCCCCTCTGACCCTCAACACAGGTGCCCCTCAAGGCTGTGTACTAAGCCCCCTCCTTTACCCTCTGTATACCAATGACTGTGTCGCCTCCCATAGCTCCAATCCGCTAATTAAATTTACTGACGATACTACATTGACTGGCCTTATCTCAAACAATAACAAGCAATCCTACAGAGAAGAAATCATCACCCTGACACAGTGGTGTCAAGAAAACAACCTCTCCCTCAATGTCACAAAAACAAAGGAGCTGGTTGTGGATTACAGGAGGAACGGAGACGGGCTAACCCCTACTGACATCAATGGACCTGGGGTTGAGAGGGTAAACAGCTCCAAGTTCCTCGGCATCCACATCACCAAGGATCTCTCGTAGTCTGTAGGTACTGGCTGTGTTTGAAGAAGCACAACAGCGTCTCTTTCATCTCAGACGATTGAAGAAGTTTGGCATAGGTCCCCAAATTCTAAAGGCTTTCTACAGGGTCACAATTGAGAGCATCCTGACTGGGTGCGTCACTACCTGGTTTGGGAACTGTACCTCCCTCAATCGCAGGACTCTGCAGAGAATAGTGCGGACAGCCCAGCGCATCTGTAGATGTGAACTTCCCATGATTCAGGACATTTGCAAAGACAGATGTGTAAAAAGGGCCCGAATGATCATTGGGGACCCGAGTCACCCCAACCACAAACTGCTCCAGCTGCTACCATCCTGGAAACAGTACCGTAGCATCAGAACCAGGACCAACAGGTTCCAGGTCAGCTTCTTCCAACAGGCCATCAGACTGATTAATTCATGCTGATACAATTGTATTTCCAGGCTATATTGACTGTCCTGTTGTACATACTATTTATGAAAAATTACTATAAATCGCACATTTAGATGGAGATGTGATGTGAAGATTTTTACTTCTCATATACGTGAAGGATGTAAGAAATAAAGTCAATTCAATTCAACAGTTACATGGATACCTTTTCTTCTTTTAAATTTATTTTTAGTTCAAGTCTCCATTATCAACAGGTTCTTCAAAATTTTCATTTATTGAGAGGAAAAGCTGACTAAGATGACCACGAAGCTCTAAACTCAAATGAAGACTATGAGCCCTATTGGACATAAATAACCCCTCATTAAAAAGGGAAATGATGCTGTAACTACCCAATCTTCAAAGACCTGTTGACTTCCCTGTTTATTCTCCACAGTGAGTTTAGCTGTCAATACCCACTACTTGAGTAGTGAGTATTGACACCCTACCAAGGAGAATATACTTACAGCTAAGAAAGTAGTTTAAAATATATTTAATTTTATTTTTAGTGTTGCACATTTAAATCCACACATTTTTAGCAGAACTTGTTGGCAGAATTTCAGATGGTGATGAGAGGGTGTACCGGATGGAGCAACGTATATCAGCTAGTTGAGTGGTGTCACAGCAACAACCTTGCACTCAGTGTCAATAAGACCAGAGAACTGATTGTGGACTTCAGAAAGGGTAAGATAGGGAACTCATGCCAGTCTTCGTAGAGGGATTAGAAGTGGAGAGTGTGAAGAATTTTGAGTTCCTGGGTGTCAATATCTCTGAGGAGCTATTCTGGACCCAATATATCGATGCAGTTACAAAGAAGGCACGACAGCGGCTATATTTCATTAGGTATGTCACCTAAAACATTTGCAAATTTCTATAGTTGTACCATGGAGAGCATTCTAACTGGCTGCATCACCATCTGGTATGGGTGGGGGGAGATGACTACTGCACAAGATCAAATAAGCTGCAGAGAGTTGTAATCTTAGCTCCTTCATGGCCACTGGTCTCCATAGTATCCAGGACGTCTTCATGGAGCAATGCCTCAAAAAGCTGGCATCCATCATTAAGGACCCATCATGCAGGTCGTGCCCTCTTCTCATTGCTACCATTATTAAGGAGATGCAGAAGGCTGAAGGCACACACTAACCGACTAAGGAACAGCTTCTTCTTCTCTGCTATCAGATTTCTGAATGGGCACTGATCCAATGTACACTACCTCACCACATTTATATTTCCATATTTGCACTAATAATTAAGTTCACTTAATTGAACTTATATACACACTTACTGTAATTCATGTTTTTTTTTCCATTATTATGTCTTGCATTGTGCTGCTGCCACAAAGTCTACTAATTTCACAACACACACCGGTGATTTTAAACCTGATTCTGAATCTGAGTCTTAAAAAACACATTTAAATCTCACAGAGGATTTCTATCTTATCTTGAATTATTGAAGCATTATCATGAACTTTGAAACATTTTAAAACATTTCCAAATTACAAACCAGTTCCAAAGCACAAAGCATTTCTTAAGCATAAAGGACAAAGGATTTCTCAAACACAGAAGTATTTCCAAAACGCAGCTGCAATTCCTGTCAACTAAAAAGATTTAGCAAAGAATCTGGCAAACAAATCGTTCATCGTAGAAACCAAAGCTGAAAGAATGGATCCTCTTTCACCCTCTGTTTCTTCCATGCTGCTTGATCTTCTTTGCCCCATCCTTAACAAGCCTGAACCGCTCTACATTTATGCCCCATTTCTCCCACTCGGGTGACTTCACAAGCATGTGATATTCCCTCAGATATCCCTTTAACACAATCTAAAAGCATTCCGGAGACCAAGATCTCAGCTAGTTGCAATTAACTCTGTAAAACTAACTTCGCTGAGTACATAAAACATTCTAACTATAAATACATCAGTTACTGATATGCTAAATGATATTATCCACCTGTTCTGCAAGTTTCCTTGGACTAAGCAAATTAGGAGTCACTTTGTCTATTTGAAACAACCCATACTAAACAATTCAGTGTCTTATACCCTGCTCTGACCAATAATAAAGCAAGTACAGTGGCTACTGTCTGCTTCTGCACAGAGAGCATCTGTAAAATAGTGAGATTGTTTGCAAAGCTGTACTTTTTAACTTAAAGCTGATTACTGCTTTTCATCTACACTTTATGAACTGTAGACTGACTTCCTCTTACAACCAGAAATTAGAGAAACCGTCGGTTAGAAGTTTACTTACATCTGTTCTGATCTTGTAAGTGGCAGACGCTGTATCGAGAAAGCAAGCTTCATAAAAAAAAGGAGTGAATATCTATCACAACGCTCCATCGTTGAAATACAAAATGGCAGAACTGTTCCCATTTGACACAGTTGCAAAGTTTACCTCACAAACGTGGTTGTTGGTGTCTGAATTGAGGTAGTTGTCCCCAAAACTCATAAAATCATACCTTACAGACAATATGTCATTTGTTGATCTGTGTATGTCCTGCTATATGGGTGGAAGGGAGTGGGCCTTGGAGTACTTAATATTGATTCCAAATCTTATGAAATATCATTGCATTAGAAATAGAACATAGGACAGAAAATCTGCAGCACATTACAGGCCCTTTGGCCCACAATGTTGTGCTGACCATGAAACCCACTCTAGAAACTGCCTAGAATTTCCATAGCACGTAGCCCTCTATTCTTCTAAGCTCCATGTACCTACCTAAGAGTCTCTTAAAAGACCCGATTGCACCCACCTCCACCACCGTCGCCAGCAGCACATTCCATGCACTCACCGCTCTCTGAGTGAAAAACTTACCCCAACATCCCCTCAGTACCTATTTCCAAGCACCGTAAAACTATCCCCTTGTGTTAGTCATTTCAGCCCTGGGAAAGCCTCCGACTATCCACACGATCAACACCTCTCATCATCTGATACACCTCTGTCAGGTCACCTCTCGTCCTTTGTCACTCCAAGGAGAAAAGGCCAAGTTCACTCAACCTATTCCCATAAGGTACATTCCCCAATCCAGGCAAAAGCCATGAGGTAATGTTTCAGCTATATAAGACCTTCATTAGACCCCACTGTGCTTGGTCCTGGTCACCTCACTACAGGAATGATGTGGATACTATAGGGAGAGTGCAGAGGAGATTTGATCCACATCATTCCTGTAGTGAGGTGACCAGGACCAAGCACAGTGGGGTCTAATGAAGGTCTTATATAGCTGTAACATTACCTCATGGCTCTTGAACTCAATCGCATAGTTGATGAATGCCAGATGCCTTCTTATTGACACTGTGACTTAACAACATTAGGTAACAAGATAAGCAACTTAACAACATAGGCAATTAAACCTCCTTCATTATCACTTCCTGTCTTCCTTGGCCGATGCACCATGTTGGACAATGATGGAAGACGAAGCACTGAAAGTAGGAAGGCTCTGGATGTATTGTCCAAACCATCTGAGGCCATTACAGACTGAGCTGTCCAAGAACAGGATTTTCTAGTTTGTGAGTGAACCAACACAAGGGGTAAACTACTGTATTTGTGACAGATGCAAGTGCCCTCATTAACAATGGACTGACTGCTGCACAATCGATGAGGGGACAAAATCCCGTATTCATGCCGAGGGCACCCTCCATTATGTTGTGTCATACTACAAATGTGCTAAATGGGATAGACTCATTACTGATCTAGAAGCTTGAAACTGGACATGTAAGTGGCACTTTGGAGTAGCAGAAATCATACCTCTTGGCCTTTTATAAATCACTCATTTAGCCATTTGCTATCAAGCCAGGTAATCAACACAGGATCACCGAGCCCCTGCCGCTGCGTGTTGCTTTAGGTTTTAGTTTGCACAAGATGCAGTGTTGCAGGCTGAAACTGCACCATTGTAGTAGACACATGAAAGCAACGTGCAATGAATGTGGCTCAGTGATCCAACAACCCAAAGATTAGATTAAAGTACTGTGGTCCCACCATTTCTAGGTTTGCTCGGACAGGACAGCAGAGATAACAGGAAGAGGACCTGATCATTCCAGCTCTTGTAATACTGGCCCAGCAGATGACCAAAGAGCTGAGTTCCGGAGGTGAGGGGAGCCTCACACTTCAAAGCTGAATTTGACCAAGTGTTGCATCAAGGAGCCTCGGTAAAACTGAAGTCAGTCAGCATCAAAGGGAAAGCAATTTGGTGATTAGAGTGATAACTTGCACTGAACAAGATGATTGTGGTTGCTGGTAGGCAATTATCTTGGTCCCTCCACTCAACTGCAGTTTTTCAGGGCATTTTCCTAGGTGCAGCAATCTCCGGCTGCTTCAACTAATGACCATCTAAATGCCAGAGAGATCACAAATAATGTATTGATGATGACTCTTCCATAATCACTGGTGCCAATGAGGATTATAACTTGCACTGTCATATTGGATGCACTTCAGCATCCTGTTCCGGACGCAGCACTTCATAAAGTTTTAATTTTTTGCCTTTGCAAGGATCTGCAGCAAGTTTACAACTGATCTAAAATTCTTTAATTACGAAAATGGCACTTGCCAATGTTGTATAAGAGTTAATTAATTTGGCAATTATTCATTATAACAAGTGCATGCTTGCAATCTATAAGAGTCAATATGCATAAGAGTTATAGCAACTGGAATTTAAGATAAGATTTTGAGTCATTAATCTAAGTGATAATCATTTCACTAGTCCCTCGAGACGAAGCTGAGCTCCTGCTTTATACCAGTGTTGTTCACTTCTTTATGAAGCATCAAAGTGCTGAGTTTAAGCTTCAGTTCCTTTGTGGAAGTCTTTATTTCCTTTCCTGCTGTCCTTATTATCCTGCTCATTGATTTGGTTTGCAACCTGGGAAAGATGTGGTGGACTACACTTGAGAAATAAAAGAAATTTCTATTGTAAACAAGAAGGGGAAAGGAATTAAAAAGAGAAAAAAAATCTTAGTTTAGGGAAGTTTATCTCAGAATGTATTCAGAGGTTGGAGAGAAACCTGAATGAAAGATACAAATAAAGACAGTAGTGTAAAATAAGCAAGGCAAGGGCATTAACATATACAAGATTCAAGATTCAAAAACTTTATTGTCATTCTAACCGTACATCAGCTCTGCAGGGCAGAATGAGACAGCGTTTCCCAGGAGCAGTGGAATCATAACATAACAAATGCAACACTAAATAATAAACCTAACAATAAATAGTAAAACACAACAGCCACATGTCAGTTAAAAACAAGTTATAAATGTCCAGTGCAAGTTAAAAGTGTCCAAATGCAGAGTCAGGTAGAGCAGCTATTTAGCAGTCTGACTGCCTGTGGGAGGAAGCTGTTTAGTAGCCTTGTGGTTTTAGTTTTGATGCTGCTGTAACGTTTACCTGATGGCAGAAGAACAAACAGTTCATGGAGAGGGTGTGGGGGGTCTTTAATGATGTACCGTGTCTTCTGGAGGCATCGACTCTGAAAGAGGTCTTGAACAGAAGGTAGGGTGACCCTAATAACCTTCTCTGCTCCCCTAACCACCCTCTGCAAGGCTTTTTTGTCGGCAGCACTGCAGCTGGAGTACCAGGTTGTGATGCAAAAGGTCAGCACACTCTCAACCATGCCTCTGTAGAACGTAGTTAAGATGTTAGTGGGGAGTGATGCTTGTTTAAGCTTCCTCAGAAAGTGCAATCTCTGCTGGGCTCGTTTCACAATTCCAGTGGTGTTCCTGGATCAGGTGAGATTGTCTGAGATTTGCACCCCAAGGAACTTGATGTTTTCCACTCTCTCCACTGTGGAGCCGCTGATGCTGAGGGGTGTGTGCTCAGGCTGAGACCGTCTGAAATCGACGACCATCGCCTTGGTTTTGGTGACATTAAGCATCAAGTTGTTGTCACTGCACCAGCTTTCCAGGTGTTTAACCTCCTCCCTGTACATTGTTTCATCATTTTTGCTGATGAGCCCCACCACTGTGGTATCATTAGCAAATTTAATGATCAGGTTCTCCTTGAATCTGCCTGGACAGTCATGTGTTAGCAGTGTTAACAGCAATGGGCTAAGCACACAGCCTTGTGGGGATCCATACACTTGTATGGATTAAAAATTGGAATGCAATATATGCCGGACGAATAGCTAATGCTTCCAGAAAAGTAAATGTATCATTTAGGAAAGTGCAGAGCAGTTAATTATATCTCAGTCATGACTGAATTTCCAGAATTAAAAACATGGGATGAAATTAGTGAAACTTGGAACAGAAGATCAGGAACAATTTTGGGAGTATTGTGATAGGTATATTCTGTTGGACTCACTGCTACCTTTTATGACAAGTAGCATGCCCTATAATAATGTTGTGCAAATACTTGCAGTGAGACACACGGTCGCAGACTTGGGGCCACAGCCCTTTTGAACAAGTCTGCACACATACCACAAACGAGAAAGTCTGCAGATGCTGGAAATCCAAGCAACACACACAAATCACTGCCGAAGGGTCTCGGCCTGGAAGGTCGACTGTACTTTTTTCCATAGATGCTGCCTGGCCGGCTGAGTTCCTCCAGCATTTTGTGTGTGTTGCCCACATACTGTTACTTCATCCTGTAAAACATTTGCTTGTGTCAGAAGGGCAAGCAGGAAGACAGGGAGCTTGCTCCCCAGTTCTGAAGGGACCTTGCAGTAGCTGTAGAGAAAATCCACTACAGAAGGCTGTTGCTGGGACTTGAGCACTAAAGTGATATGGAAAGGTTGAACAGGTTAGGACTTTGTTCTCCAGAGCGAAGGAGAATGGGTGGGGGAGGGGGAACTTTGTTAACAGTATGCAAAAGCATATAGAGAGGGTAAATATAAGCAGGTTTGACCCATCTGAGGATGGGTGAAATTAGAACAAGAAGCCATAGGTTAAGGGTGAAAGGTGAGACGTTTAAGGTGAACATTCACTCAGAGGGTATTGCAAGTGTGGAATGAGCTGCGAGTGGAAGTGGTGGATGTGGGGTTGTTGGCAACATTTGAGAGAAGTTTGTATAAGGGAGGCCTATCGAGGTACATGTAGATGGGACTGGGCTGAACTACAGTTTAGCATGGAAGAGATGGGCCAAAGGGCCTGTAGTGCTCTACGAGTGAGAGTGCAGTGCCAGGGATCTTCTGTGGTTCAGCCAGGTGCTTCTGGCAGGAGCTCATCTCAATGACACAAGGTGTAGGACACAGTTCAAGAAGGTATGTACATGGGAGACCTCCAACTCCCATTTACTACCAAGATGTCACCTGCCTTTTGTTCCAACACAATCACTCAGGTAACAATTCTCCCTCCCCCACACTCCTTTCTGCAGCCCAACTCCACACTGAACAACAGGCACTGGCACACCATTCATCCTCAAGGCCAACATCTCAGAAGTCCATGTCTGTAATCAGCCCCTGTCTGCAGTTAAAGTAGCATGCAACTATCACCTTCAACTCTGGGGAGGAGCAAGCCTGTCAGGGTAAGGATCCGATCAGCTTGAAGGAGAGGGGCTTTCTCTTACTCTTGGCTATCACACTGCCAGAGTTAAGAACCTGCCTCTTGCGTATTCAATTCATCCTACACAAAATGCTGTAGGAACTCTGCAGGTCAGGCAGCATCTATGGAGAGGAATAAACAGTCAACATTTTGGACCAAGACCCTGCCTGACCTGTTGAGTTCCTTCAGCATTTTGCGTATGTTGCTCTGGACTTCCAGCATCTGCAGAATCCGTTGTCTTTATCTAACATTGCCTTTGAAATGACCTTCACATATGTAATGTTTGCTGGTCACTTTACCCAAAGGCACCATATATCTGGGTTTCCATCTTTATCACTCCTGGCTCATTAGAAAGACATGCCACTGGATTCTCAGAGGTCCAATGAAGAACAAGAGGAAGGAGATGATTATGAAGAAGAATATGAAAGTGTCGAATTATTAGCAACAATTATTTTCTAATTTATAAGGTTTGCATTTTTCTATTTTCTTTAAACTGTTGTTTAATCCAGATGGGATTTGAGAGCATCATTGCATCAAAGCTTGCTGGGTGCCACTATACCCGGGGAATTTCTGTTTATCCAGCCTACATCATTGCTCTTTAATTATTCCATCTGATTGATGCCTAAAAAAACAACAGCTCTACTTCCCCGGAGAGTAATAGTGGATAAGGACAGTATTTACACATTCAGCAGGAGTGATGTGGTGAGGCAGAAGTGATTGTGGGCACATCTTAGCTAAACATCACACAGGGGGACACATTGAATTCAGTACAGAAAGAGGCAAATAATGGTTTCTGTACATCATTTGTGGTTTGTCAGTACATGGCACCAAGATTTCATTTCACTGACAGAAGTTACACACCCGGAGGAATCAACCCTGTCGTCAGACGAGGAGCACGTCCGTGAAATTGTGGGCAGCCTCTTAAAGCTTCATATGGAATAATCCACTAGTGGAGAATGAAAAGGCTCTATAGACTCATTGATATACGGCCCAAGCTTCTTACCATCACCACGAGGCTAAATATTGCTGCAGGTGTGGAATTGCAGAGCAAACCCGATGGGCCAAATGGCCTATCTCTGCTGCTATATCTTATGGTCTACTGTCTAAGTACATTAGAATTAGAAAACTACAGGACAGTACAGACCCTTCAGCCCACAATGTTGTGCTAACCTTTTAACTTACTCCAAGATTAATCTAACCCTTCCCTACTATACAGCCATGCACTTCTCTGTCATCTGTGCGTCTATCTACAAGTTTCTTAAATGTCCCTAATATATGTTTTATTAGATGTACCTAATGTCACATCTTTATGAGTCTTCTCTCCTGTGTGACCTGCCATCATTTTCACTCATTTATACCTAATGGGCAAGCCCCTGGTTTAGGATCAGATCCTCTTCTTCCTCCTGAAGCTGCTGTTTAATCTTCCCACCATCTAGGGACACAAACAGTCCTTCCAAGTCAAACAGTGATTCACTTGCCTTTCATCCGAGGGATGTGGTCCCTTCTGTGCTGGAGAAACCAAATGAGCCTGCTTTGCAGAAAGCGTTTACTCAGATGCCTGTATGACCTTAACTTTCCATAAAGTCATAGAAATGACCCTTTGGCCCATCATGTCTAGACCGACCATCACTCACCCCAACACTGAACCGGTTCCACAACCTACGGGCTCACTTTCAAGGCCTCTGCAACTCACGTTCTTGATTCTTATTGTTTATTTATTTATTATTTTCCTTTTTAAAATCTCTTTTTGTACTTGCAGTTTGTTTGATTAGTCATTTGTCTGTCTAAATTGTGTGGTTTTTCATTGATTCTACTGTGTTTCTTTGTATTTACTGTGAATGCCTGCAAGAAAATGAATCTCAGGGTAGTACATGGTGACGTATACTTTGAACTTTGAACTTCGAAGCACTTACTAACAGTTGGCTGTCACTGTCATTGTCCATTCTCCAAGTCACTCACACAGCGTCCTAATCACCTGGTATCAGGAAAGTCCAATGTCAGCTTGAAGAACAGCACCTCATCAGCCTGGGCAGCCTACAGGACTTGCTGTCACTCATCAATAGCAGGTAACTTCTCCTGTATTTCAGAACCGGCTGGTTCTGCTGTAAGGTTGCCCATCTTCAATGTTAACTTTTGCTCTGTCTACCGCAGCAGCCATGATCTCCTTTTGGCCATCCATTTGAATTTCACTTTCCATTCCCACACCAACATCTGTCCGTGGTCTCCTCTACTGCCATATTGAGGCCAAACTCAGGGTGGAGGAGCAACACCTTGTATTCTGTCCTGGTAGTATCCAACATGATAGCACGAACATTGATTCCTCTAACTTCCAGGAACCACTCCCTCTGTTTCAACCACCCCTGCACCTTCCTTCTCTTTTTTCCTCCCCATTCTGGTCAGCTTCTTGCCCCTTCTCCTTCCTTATCCTCATCACGTCTCTCTGGTTCCTCACCTTCTCTGTAGTCCATGGTCCTCTGTCCTCTTCCATCTTCTTCAGCCTCTTATCTCTTCCCTGCTTCTTGGATCACCCCTCACCCCAGCCACCCACTTTCCTGCTCAGCTGGTTTCACCCATCACCTGCCTGCTTGTACTCCTTCCCCTCCCCAGCTCCTTCCTCTGACTTCTGCCCCCCTCCTTTCCAGAGCTGGTGAAGGATCTAGGCCTGAAATGACTGTTTATTCCATTCCATTGATGCAACTGTATTTCTGTGTCATTTTATGTGAGTTTCTGAACAACGTTCAGTCTGACTGTGCACCGTTACGTATGTGTGAAACAAGAACAGCAACGGAGTGGTAAGCGTAAACGTTTTCACTGAGCCATGGTCCACAGTAAACACCAGGCAACTTCGAGTGCGGAAGCTCCAAACTGGACCTGCCCGGATGGAAAACATGCACACTCGAAAGCCTCTGCCAAATGAGTGAGCCTCCTGCGCGTTGGAGGCTCGGCTGATGTACAGCCCTATCAATCGGCCGCACACACACTTACAGTGCAAATGACACGGTTCACACATTGATGTGCCATTTAGCCCAGTGTTCCCATTGCAGACTGATTTAATATTGTGATGGGTACCAGAGACTTTGACCAAACTAGAACAATGAATTTCACCTGCTGTTTTCTGCCATTTCCCAACATCATGGACGTCACTGATGAACAGAAACTCAGCAGACTAGCCACAGGACAACAAGAGAGGCTATGTATGCTGATGTAGGATGTATACTTAACTCCCACCAAGCCATCGACAAAGACACAAGTCAGGTGTGTGACCGTATATCTTCCATTTGCAAAGCCGGTCTTCATTGCTCATTCCTAACTCCCCTTCAGAAGGAGGTGGTGACCCACCTTTCTGAATCACTATAGCACCTGTATTTCTTGTCACTACCAGCCTTGTCTGAGCATTGTCTAGAACTTCCAGCATGCAGCCAAGGGCTGAGAAGCTGTGAATGAAATCAAACATTAAGCAATGATCTGCAGACTTTGGCTCCCTGGCCTTATGAGGGATGAGAGATAGTTGATAAAGCATTCGGCAGTGGTGGCTCCCAGGACACTGCCCGGAGGTATGGAGGCTGTAATATTTCACCTCCTACAGCCGCTTTTACTTAGTGGGATGTTTAATTCTCAGGTTTGTCTCCCCCTTGATGCCCATTAACTACCTCTGCTCAGTCAAATGTTGCTTTGCTGTCCAGCTGAATCCCCTTTGACTTGTAAATCTATTCCTTTGAAGTGTCTTTATGATTCCTTTTTTGATGTTACTATTTCACTGCACTACCATACTTTGGACTTCGGCTTGTAGCAACTTGCTGTATTTCCTTCATTGCAATTTGTGATATTCTGCCATGGATGCTGTTTTGTTGTTGCATTTCACTGGATTGGATAGATATTTGGGCATTTCCATAAGAAATGGATTGATTTGGCAGGCAATGAGATGGATTTTCCAGGCAGAGTCTGAGGTAATCCCAAGAGGATCTTCAGTTATAAGAGTAAAAGGGTGATGAGGAGGAGGCCAGGTCCTCTCATAGACTACCAGGCTGTCTATGTGTGCAGCTGCAGAAGGTGGCTGACATATTTAATGTCCATTTCCCCTCAGTATTCACTAAGGAGAATATCACGCACGACAGGGAAATGTGTGCATTAAGTATTGAGGACTTGTGACATATAATATTATGAGGAAAGAGGTTCAGTATTTGCATGTTTGAGATACATCAAAGTGGGCACAAAGCAACCCAGGGCCTGACCAAATGCACCTCCAGCCCTTATGGGTGGCCAGAGAAGAAATTGCAGAAGCCTTTGTAGAGATATTTCCACTGGTAAAGTTCTGGTAAATGTTATTACAGTGGCTAATGTTATTCCATCGTTCAAGAAGGGTAATAAGGACAGACAAGGGACCTGCAGGCCGGCGAGCAGGGCTTCAACTCCAGGTAAGTTACTGGGGGGAATTCTGAGGGGCAAGATCTACCATCACTTGGATGGTCAATGATGGCCATTTGAATGTTCAACATAGTTCTAACATAGGAGGTCATATCTGATCTAACTTTTGGAGTTTTTTAAAGAGGTAACTGAAGGATAAATTAAGGTAGGGCAGTGGATGTCTTTATGGACTTTAGTAAGGCTCTGACAAGGTGCCACATGGCAGTCTAATCTGAAAAGATAGGTCCCAAGGGATTCAGGGTGAGCCAGTGGGATTCAGAATTGGCTCAATGATAGGAAGTGGAGGGTAATGGTTGAGGGTTAGTGCTGTGTCCTCTTTTGTCGATTATTTATGTAAATGATTCAGCTATGAGTGTTATTCAATCACAAACAAGCGAAAATCTGCAGACGCTGGAAATCCAAGCAGCACACACAAAATGCTGGAGGAACTCAGCAGGCCAGGCAGCATCTATGGAAAAAAGTACAGTTGATGTTTCAGCAGGGTTTTGGCCTGCACATTGACTGTTCACATTTTTTCCATAGATGTTGCCTGGCCTGCTGAGTTCCATTAGCATTCTGTGTGTGTCGTTTGGCTATGAATGTTTATGGCACAATTGGCAAGTTTGCTGATTATACTAAATTGGGGGTCTTGTTGATATTGAAGTAAGTTTCAGTGAATTGCAAAGATATCTTCAATGTTCAAAGTACATGGATGTCACCTAAACTACCCCGAGATTCATTTCCTTGCAGGCATTTACAGTTAATACAAAGCAATGCAATCGAATCAGTGAAAAACCACACACAACAAAGATGGATAAAGAACAATGTGCAAAAGACAACATTTTGTACAAAAACGAAAAAAAATTAATAATTATAAATAAATCAGTAATAATTATCCAACACATGAGTTGTAGAGTCCTTGAAAGTGAGTCCATAGGTTATGGAATCAGCTTCAGTATTGGGGTGAGTGAAGTTATCCCCTCTGGTTCAAGAGCCTGATAGTTGTTCTTGAACCTGGTGGTGTGGATCCTAAGGCTCTTGCACCTTCTTGCATGGTCTGGATGGTGGGATCCTTGATGACGGGTGCTGCTTTCTAGCAGCAGCACTCCTTGTAGGTGTGCTCAGTAGCGAGGAGTGATTTTCCTCTGATAGACTGGGCTGTACCCACTATATGTTATCAGCTTTTGCATTCAAGGGTGTTTCCACATCTGACCATGGTGCAGCCCATCAGTATTCTATCCACCGTGTACCTATAGAAGTTTGTCAAAGTTTTAGATGACGTGCTGAATTTTTGCAAACTTCTGAAAGTAGAGGCACATCTGTGCCTTCGTTGTGGTGGCACTTACAGTATGTGCTGACCCAGGACAGATCCTCTGAAGTGATAACACTGAGGGATTTAAAATTATCGATCCTCTGCGCGTCTGATCTCCCGGTGAGGTCTGGCTCATTAACTTCTAGTTTCCTCTTCCTGTAGTCAATAATCAGCCCTTTGCCGTTTCTGGCATTGAGTCAGAGTTTGTTGTTGTGGCACAATTCAGCCAGATTTTCAGTCTCTCTTCTGTTATGACAGGCAACCATGTTTTGGTGCCAGTATTCAATATTTAAGGAGGTTCAGTGCTCAATCGTCAGTTGTACTTGAATTATCATCTGGAGTTCAGTTTAGTACGCTTGCCTCATTTCAGTCTCGCATCACGTCTCAATTCCAGCCTTGCGTACTCCAGCACTTGGGCCTAACCATCCTCGCCTCCGTCTCTTGTCACCGTCTGATTGAGCGGCGTGGACACAGTGGGCTATCAGAATCCAGGCAGAGATACACCACCGTCAGTTTTCTGTGGGCCAGCTTTCTCAAGGGGGAGGGCAGAGCTGCTCAGGTGAGCCTGTCGGTCACTCTGCCGAGCCAGGACATCTTCTGAGCCTGGAGAGATTCAAAGGGGACCAAGTTCTTGCCACGGCTTCATCACACTCCTCTGGGGCAGCCTGAAGCCTTCTAGAGACCCAGTCCTGCCCTCAAGGACAGACAAGCCGGCTCCAGCTGTCCTGGCTCCATTCGGAGTGTGGAAACGTGGTCTTCGTTATCTCTCTTCTGACTGGGAGGCATCTGACCTCAGCCACCGTGTACTGTGAATGGAAGTCGGAGATTTGATCGGATTCAGAGGAATTCATGAGGAAGGTGTTCCATCATCCCACCAGAGCAAGGCAAGTCTCGGACCGTCTGATGAAGCCGTGACAGGGTGGACGGTCGGCGGTCGACTACTTTATTGAGTTTCAGATCTTGGCCCGAGAGAAAGACCAGAATGGGGAGGCCTATACTGCCCCTATACTGCCATGGACTCCGCGATGAACTAAAGGAGAGCTAGCAGAGTACTTAGAGTCAGTCCACCCTTCCCGATAATCATCTGGCAGAGCGAAAGTGAGACC
Organism: Hypanus sabinus; assembly: GCF_030144855.1. Taxonomy (NCBI): domain Eukaryota; kingdom Metazoa; phylum Chordata; class Chondrichthyes; order Myliobatiformes; family Dasyatidae; genus Hypanus; species Hypanus sabinus. The sequence goes on from NC_082722.1 coordinate 22,666,073, forward strand.
ACTTCGAGGCCGAAGAGGTCTGGCCTGACCCTGGCCATAATGCATCACAGTTCAGACAATGACCTGCTCAGCATCGGCTGCACAAGATGAGGAGTTGAGGTTGCTGCTGTTACTGCAGGGGAGCAGGTCACCTGAATGCCCGAAAGTGCAGCTGTCGCGGAACTGCTAAGACCGTCCAGTGTTGGGAGGACTGTGATGGTGGCAGCCACTACACCCAATGCCACTGATTCTGGTTTCATGCTAAAGGCGTAGATCTCCTGGGATAAGAACTGAAGAGGGGCGAATGCTTTTGTGGACTCTGCGACAGCTGGAAATTTCTTGACTTGGGCTGAAGGAGTTGAGCCAGTCCAGGCCAGCAACGGTGCTGGAGGCTCCGGGCAGATCCAGCAGACAGTGGTTTTGCGGATGAGGACTGAGGACATTAGTATCATCAATTTGCCTCTCATACCCCTGATCCTCGGGCACTCTTGGCTGTCCCGGCATAACCCTTCCATGAACTGGGAAGATCATTGCAAGGGGCTATGTTTTCGGCATGGCGTTCTGAACCCCGGATTCTTCCGAGACCAATGATGGACAAGAGGACAGACTTCAGTCTGAGGTATCCTGGAGCCTTCGAGAAACCCGGTCCTGCCCTCAAGGACAGACAACAGAACTGAGTGAGTTCCAAGCTTGCCTAGTCAGGGGCGTGCTGGAACTAGAGAGAAGGAATCTCTAGTTTAGAAGCAAGCCAAGGAGGTGCGCAACCAGACTGGATCTAGCCACCGGGTCCTGACTAAAGGACAGACTCTTAAATGCAGATCCTTGGTGCCATGTCCCGAGGGCGAGAGGGACACTGTAAACCAGGATCAGGTTGAATATCACCGGCATATGTTGAGAAATTTGTTAACTTTATAGCAGCAGTACAATGCAATACATGAGAATAGAGAGAAAAGCACAGTGAATTTCTGTAAATACATATATATTAAATAGTTAAATTAAATAAGAAGTGCAAATATCAGAAATTTTATAAAGTTGGGAGAGTGTTCCTGGGTTCAATGTCCATCCAGAAATTGGATGGCACTGGGAAGCTGTTCCTCAATCCCTGAGTGTGTGACTTCAGGCTTCTGTACTTCCTTCCTGATGGTAACAGTGAGAAGTGTCCTGGGTGGTGGGGATCCTTAATGAGAGCAACTGAATGATGCCCCTGAGTGGTCAAAGAGCCCTTAAGGAAACACATACTGCAACATAAAAACACCGTTATTAAATTTGGTTATGATATCAAACCACATGGGAAACACCCCAGCAGAACTTCTGCTGAAAGAGCATTTGTGATGAAGTTTGAGCTTAGTACAGCTGAATCTTGTGAACTGAGTGGAAGCGAAGGAGTAATAGGTCTGTGCGTCATTACCCTCTTCTGCTCCTGAACACTGCCTTTGAGTCTCCAAGGGGCAAGAGTATTCATGAAGAGGGAAGTTGGGGGTTTGGATACCACTGTCACTGTTTGTGAGTGAGGGTGTCGGGGATTGTTATTGTCGCTGTTTTGTTTTGTTTTTTCTGCAGGTGAGAGAGTCAGGCATTGTTAATGGCTCTGATTTGTTTCTACAAGTGAGTAGGTCGTGGACTATTACTGCCGCTGTTTTTTTCTCTGCGAGCGAGGGGGTCGGGGATTGTTATTGTCGCTGAGATGTTTCTGTGGGTGAGAGAGTCAGGGACTGTTATTATCGCTATTCTTTCCTCTGTGAGTGAGGGAGGGTCAGGGATTGTCACTGTTCTTTCTGCGGGTGAGAGGGTTAGGCATTTTTATTGTAGCTGTTTTTATGGGTAAGGGGGTGGGGATTTGATGCTATTGTCACTGTTTTTTCTGTGAGGAAAGTTGCGGGGTATATTGGGATCTACGAATTTGGTTCTTCTTTTTCTGCTGGGGGGTGGGAGTTGATGTCTTTTCTTTAATCTAAATCCCATGGTCTTTCTGAATTTTGTGGCTATCTGGAGAAGACAAATATCAGGGTTGAATTGTACGTGCATCCTTCGACAATAAAATGAACCTTTGAACTTTTGATATAGTCCAGACAATGCAATCATTTTTCCTTTCAGTATTGAGAGCTTACATTTTATATTGCCATAACAAGCAATTCAAGGGAGGAAGAAAATAATCCTCCAAATTGAAATGGCACCAAAAGTGTAGCACATCGATCAGGTTTGCTCACACTTCAAAGGGAAATGGATTTATCTTCAGCGGAGGAGGAGAAAAAATGGAAGGAGCACCTCATTTCCACAATTTTACAGAATACAGACAGTTACAAATACAGAAGAGAAGATCATAAGTATGGTGAGTACATCGGTAATTATACAGTGGCTTTGAATCCCATTGCAACTATGATGAATTTCTCAATAGTTTTGTATGTCAGGCAGTTTGTAGATTATCAGTTACGAAATTCTTCCATATTTACTTGTAAGAAAGTAATGCTACCATAGGTAGAACAGCTGATTTGCAACTCAACTTGTCAGTAATGGTAAGTAGTCTGTTACCAATGTAAACTACTATCAAGATTGAATGGGTGAAATGTTTACATTGAACGCAAGCTTGTCTTTTGATCATGGTGTAATTTACTTTATTTTTCATCAGGGTGCTTGTCCTGGTTGTCATCCATTGATGTACCACAGGGTGGCACAGTAACATAGAGGTTAGCTTCACAGCACCAGCGATCAACTGCCGCTGTCTGTGGGTGCTCCCTGTGACCAGCTGGGATTGCTCCAGGTGTTCGAGTTTCCTCCCATGTTCCAGAGAGGGTTAGGATTAGAAAGCTGCGGCCATGCCCCCAGCACAATTCTTCCTCATCTGATTTGACGCAAATGACAAGTTTCACCGTGTGTTTCGATATTTTGTTGTAAATATGACAAATAAAGCTGGTCTTTTTTCTTCTCTTTTTATTACAAGGCTAATAACAAACACACATTATTTTTCTTTTCTGCTTAGTATTTGCTCAGGACTTGTTCCCGCTCTGGATTCTGTGATGACACTGTGGGACATTTCCTTGGATTTTCTAACATGGTGTGTACCTTCCACTTTTTATATGCAATGTCTGCTTCTGATGCATGGACAAGATTTTCAATGCCACCCTGAATGTTTCTTCTCCACTCAGAACCATGCATTCACAGCATTTGGCAGGAATATTATATTCTTTTAACAGGGGTTTGAACACAACCCTTTGTGTATAATACTGTCCAATTTCCAAGAATTATCTCAGTTCAAAACCATTTTCAGGTTTCAGGGTTTTTAACCTGGCTTCTAACTGTAAACCACATAAGGCAAGGTAAACCTCTGCACACTGTTAAACAGCCCACTTGGTTCTCTTTAATTTCATAAACTTCTTGCGTAATCCTGTCAGTACCTCTGCTAGAATTTGCTGATTTTATACAGTATGCATTGCAGTCAAAATATTCTCTTGATTACATAAGCAGTGATTCACTTCTTGCACCGTTTTGTCCACTGTGGCTTGGAAGAGATATGGATGTGATTTGCAGCCGGTGGATGTTGGTATAAGAATAACATTCCTTGTGAATATTGATTATTCACATTTTGAAGTATCAGGGGCATTCAAGACTGGTGACAAAGAAAGCTACAAGAGGTGCAGGTACAGTCTCCAGAAGGCCATCTCACGGGTGGAGATTCCAGACCAAACTGGAATCAGTGGGGAATGAGGGACGCTCGATAGTTGTGGCAGGGTTTGAATGTTATACCCTCCCACAAAGCAAGCAGGGCTTCACTGCCAGTTAAGCTTAATGCCTTCTATGCTCGCTTTGATCATCAGAGCATAGACGGACCATCATGAGCGTGCACATCACCCGATGA